>NC_134740.1:842152-1442152 GCF_049634645.1 Pelodiscus sinensis
TGCCCCGCCCCATTGTCCCCGTCTACCCCAGAGCTGCCCCCTGCCCCCTGGATCGCCCTGGCTCCCCGGCACCCCGGGTTCCTCCCAGGGGAGCAGGTGACTTTCCGGTGCTCGGCTCCCCCGGGCCAGGAGGTGGCCAGGTACAGATTCTACAGGCAGCCAGGGGAGCTGATCGGTGCCGGGGTCCCTGATCCGACGGGGAGCACCCGGCTGGATCTCAGCGCTGGGCCGGGGACGGCTGGGCTGTATGTGTGTGTGTACTGGGCACGGCGCGCCGGCAGGGAGGTGCCGTCCAAGAAGAGCCGGCCTGTCGCTGTGTCCCTGATAGGTGAGCTCGGCCTGGCCTCTGACACCCCAAAACCCTGTGCCCTGTCCCCCTGCACCTCTCCCACCCCCATCTCCCTGTGCCCCATTTCCTTGCTTCCCTGAACACCATCATCCTGCAGCCCTGTGTTTCTGCACCCCACCCCCAGTAACCCATCCCCTGCACCCTTTTTCCCATAGCTTCCCTGAATCCTATCTCCTTGTCCCCCCATTCTCTCTCCCCTTGCACCACTGCACCCCCTCTGCCTGCACCCCGACACCCCTACTTCCTGTCTCCTTCTCCCCTGCCCTCCATGGCTCTGTGTCCCTGCACTCTGCACCCCAGAGGTTGCCCATGGGGAGAAGGTTTCTGAGCATCGGCGGGGGGGCGGTGTGTGTGTGTGTGCGTGTGTGTGTGTGCGTGCGCCCTGTGGCCTCCGTCAGGAGCAGGGAGGCAAAGACTCAGCTGGACCCAGGTCCCCGCGGGGCGTTCGGAGATGTTTGTGGCAGGAGGCTGAGATGAGGCTCGTTTCCACCCTCAGATCATCCCCCGAAGCCCTCGGTGTTGCTGGCTCCGGACTCTCTGGCCTACGTGTCTGGGGACAGGGTGGAGATTTGCTGCTTGGCTCCCCCCACGGCCTCCCCGGAGTGGTTCAGTTTTTACCAGAGCGGCAAGGTGATTGGACACCAGCCGGGAAACACCTCGACGTGGCAGCTGGATCTTCAACGTAGCGGCACCGGAAACGCCACCCGGTCGTTCTCCTGCACCTACGAGCAGCGGATCCAGGGCAGGCCGGTGCCCTCCCACACCAGCGACCCCGTCTCCATCCCCGTGTTCCCGGCGCCGGCCGCCCCGTCCCTGCGGCTCATCCCGCCCCACCCGCTCTACGTGACGGGGGAGACGGTGACGGCCGAGTGTGTCGCCCCCGCTGGGCCCTACGAGCCCCGGGCCCACCGGCTGCAGAGAGACGAGGAGCCGGGTGCAGAGATGCTGGGGCCCTGGCATGACCTGACAGTCACACCCAGCACCCGCGGGCGCTACCGGTGCGAGTACAGCACAGAGCTCCACGGGCGCCGCCTCCAGTCACCCCCCAGCCCGTCGGTGGTACTAGAAGTGACGGGTACGGAAAACCCCCAGTGCCCGTCATACGCTAGAGCTGCCCTGCTCCCCATCAGCCCTGCTGACCCCTCCCCTGCTCCCCACAGATCCCCCTCCCCCGCCGGAGCTGAGCGTGGACTCCCCGTCCGGCGTGGTGAGCGAGGGGGCCCCCCTGCTCCTCACCTGCAGGGCCCCCGGGGACACCACCCAGCGGAGGTTCCACTTCTACCAGGACGGGGCCGAGCTCAGCCCCCCGGAGCCCAGCGCCAGCCCCGAGCGCCGCTTCCCGCAGGCCGCGCCGAATAACAGCGGGAACTTCACCTGCGGGTACGAGGAGCCCGTGGGCGGGAGGTGGATCCTGTCCCTCCCGAGCCGGGCCGTGAACGTCGCCGTGGCAGGTGAGGTCTCTGCTTCTTCCCTCCCCAGCCTTGGCCTCCCCTGGGGCGGGAGACCGACTTGTGGGTGCAGTACCGGAGCCTGACACCAGGGGGCAGCGATTCCCTAGGGGGCGGGGCCCATACCCAGAGCATCTGGCAGGCAGAAAGTGTCTCCTTAAAGGGGAGGTGGCAACGTGGTCTCTGCCCTGGCTGGGGCCTGGGGGAGCTAGGGGGTCCCCAAACCTTCCCTCCCCATTAACTCCTCCCTGAGGGGAGCTGCTTGACACCGAGGTCCCTGATCTGGGGGAGGGGTGCCTGGCTGGATCTGAGCGCTGGGCCGGGGACGGCCGGGCAGTATGTGTGTCCTGGGCACGGCGCGCCGGGCAAGAGGTGTTGTCCAAGGAGAGCCGGCCTTTCGCTGTGTCCCTGACAGAGGAGTTTGTCCTGATCTGACACCCCAAAGCCCTGTGCCCTGTTCCCCTGTAGCCCTGCATCTCTTCACCCTTCTCTCCGGCTGTCTCCCGTCCCCATTCTCCTGCATCCTCTCACAACCCTCTGCCTCTGGACCCTACACCCCATCCCTAAGCACCCTGCACTATCCCCTGGTCCCCAGCTCCCAGCCTCCATGCCCCTGCACTGCCGCTTGTTGTATGCCCTGCCCCAAGAGAGCCAGGGACTGGGCAGAGCTCAGTGCTAAGTGGCTCTGGTTCTGGGAGATGCTGGATCCCGGCTGGATCCCGGCTGGGCAGGGGCATGGAGAGTCGGTCTCATCAGAGTGGATGGGGGCAGCTGGACTGGTTCACCCCAAGCGCGGACGGAGCAGGGTCTGATCCTGGCATAACCACGGGGTGGGGCTGGGAAGGGGCGAGCGACGGAGCCCAGAGGAGGCAGGAGAACAAGGACGGGAGCTGGGCTGGGTTCACTGGAGGCTGCCCATGGGGAGACGGTTTGTGAGCATCAGGGGGCTGCCCTGGACTGGCCTCCGGCAGGAGCGGGGAGGCAAAGTCCCGGCTGGCCCCATGTCCCCGTGGGGTGTTAGGAGACGTGTGGCAGGAGGACCCCTCCCCTGCTCCTCACAGATCCCCCTCCCCCGCCAGAGTGGTGAGTGAGGGGCCCCCCCTGCTTCTCACCTGCAGGGCCCCCTGAGGCGCCGGCAAGTGGAGGTTCCACTTCTACAAGGATGGAGCCGAGCTCGCAGCCGGGGCCGGGGGGTCGGAGCTCAGCCCCCCGGAGCCTAGTGCCGGCTCCGAGCGCCGCTTCCCGCAGGTCACACCCAACAGCAGTGGTACGAGGAGGTACGAGGAGCACTTGGCCAGGAGCTGGGTCCTGTCCCCCTCGAGCCGGGCCGTGAACGTTGCCGTGATGGGTGAGGTCTCTGCTTGTCCCCCACAGCACCCCCAACCCCGAGTGCCAGCCACCCCTGGGGGGGGGCTGACCTCCTGGGTGCAGTACTGGGAGGCGGCCTTTCAGTCTTATCTGCACAGTGGCATGTCCGGCTCCTAGACACGTTCGAATCCAGAAGGCACCCCTAGGTTGTGCAAACTGACGTGCTGGGTAGCACAGTCCATCTTCTCTGTGGGAGAGGCAGAGTGGGACGGAGATGCCTAGGGGTGAAGAGGCACCAAGCGGGGCTCATCTCCAGGTAGCCTTATCGTGGAGGAATCCCAACGTGTCTGACATTTCCTCTCTGGGTCCACAGCCCGGGGAGTCCCTGTCCCATGGATTGTAGACGCTGCTATTGGAGGCTCCTTCTTCCTCATCATCATCCTCATCTTCCTCATCACCCACGTTTTCCTCTAGCGTGAAGGTAGGTATTCCGCTCAGGGCCAGGCAGCCTCTTGGTGCCACTTGCTAGACTATCAAGTGCCTGGTGATTTGTGGAGAGAGCCACAAGGTAGGGAATTTATTGAGCGGAAGAGGAGGAGAAAGAGATGGGTGTGTCCACAGGGCATCCTGAAGATAGCAAGGTGATAGGGAACAGCCAGCATGGATTTGTAAAGAACAAACCATGTCAGACCAATCGGATAGCTTTCTTTGATAGGATAACGAGTTTTGTGGATAAGGGAGAAGCGGTGGATGTAGTATACCTAGACTTTAGTAAGGTGTTTGATACGGTCTCGCATGATATTCTTATTGATAAACTAGGCAAATACAACTTAGATGGGGCTACTATAAGGTGGGTGCATAACTGGCTGGATAATTGTACTCAGAGAGTCGTTATTAATGGTTCACAATCCTGCTGGAAAGGCAGAACAAGTGGGGTTCTGCAGGGGTCTGCTTTGGGACCGGCTCTGTTCAATATCTTCATCAACGATTTAGATATTGGCATAGAAAGTACGCTTATTAAGTTTGCAGATGATACCAAGCTGGGAGGGGTTGCGACTGCTCTGGAGGACGGGTCAGAATTCAAAATGATCTGGACAAATTGGAGAAATGGTCGGAGGGAAACAGGATGAAGTTTAATAAAGAGAAATGCAAAGTGCTCCACTTAGGGAGGAACAATCAGTTTCATACATACAGAACGGGAAGCGACTGTCTGGGAAGGAGTACGGCAGAAAGGGATCTAGGGGTTATAGTGGACCACAAGCTGAATATGAGTCAGCAGTGTGATGCTGTTGCAAAAAAAGGAAACATGATTCTGGGATGTATTAACAGACGTGTTGTGAGCAAGACACGAGGAGTCGTTCTTCCGCTCTACTCTGCGCTGGTTAGGCCTCAGCTGGAGGATTGTGTCCAGTTCTGGGCAGCACATTTCAGGAAAGATGTGGAGAAATTGGAGAGGGTCCCGAGAAGAGCAACAAGAATGATGAAAGGTCTAGAGAACATGAGCTATGAGGGAAGGGTGAAGGAACTGGGTTTGTTTAGTTTAGAAAAGAGAAGATTGAGGGGGGACATGATAGCCGTTTTCAGGTATCTAAAAGGGTGTCATAAGGAGGAGGGAGAAAACTTGTTCATCTTGGCCTCTGAGGATAGAACAAGCAGCAATGGGCTTAAACTGCAGCAAGGGAGGTTTAGGTTGGATGTTAGGAAAAAGTTCCTAACTGTCAGGGTGGTTAAACACTGGGATAAATTGCCCAGGGAGGTTGTGGAATCCCCATCTCTGGAGATATTGAAGAGCAGGTTAGATAAATGTCTATCAGGGATGGTCTAGACAGTGCTTGGTCCTGCCATGAGGGCAGGGGACTGGACTCGATGACTCTCGATGTCCCTCCAGTCCTAGTATTCTGTGATTCTATGAAAGGGGATGTTGGGGAGACATTTCAGGAGTTGGCTCTATGCTGCCACATTAGCCTCACCGCGGGGTCGATGCCTTTTCATTGCTGTCCCGTCTTTGTGTTACAGGTTCCCAGGGAGCCTGGAGCCCAGAAAAAGTCTTGTTTTACTGCAGGATCTCCCGTTTGGGTCTTTGTATATTGGATCTTTCGCTCCATGGACCGGGGGGGGGCATTCCTGCCAGAGTATCCCCCAGCAGTTGTCTGGCCTGGTTGAACGGTTCACTTGTTCTGCCCTCGAGCTGCTCATCAGTCACCCACGTGCAGCTTCTCCCCAGGCCTCGGTGTCTGATCTTCACTTGCTTTCTCCCCCGGGGAACAGAGCTGTGCAGTTTGGGAAAGAAAGAGTCCCGACTTTCCAATTAAAATCGAGTTTATTTTTTTGCCGTGGGGGAGTGAACGTTAAGGGATTAGCAAATGCAGCGAAAGCAGGAGCCTAAAGGCTAAGAGGGTAAACATGGTAGGAAGGGGTGTGTGTGGGTGTGTGTGTGTGTGTGTGTGTGTCCCTTTGTGTGTGTGTGTCCCTGTGTGTGTGTGTGTGTGTCCCTGTGTGTGTGTGTGTGTGTGTCCCTTTGTGTGTGTGTGTGTGTGTGTGGGTGTGTGTGTGTGTGTGTCCCTTTGTGTGTGTGTGTCCCTGTGTGTGTGTGTGTGTGTGTGTGTCCCTGTGTGTGTGTGTGTGTGTGTGTGTGTGTGTGTCCCTTTGTGTGTGTGTGTCCCTGTGTGTGTGTGTGTGTGTCCCTTTGTGTGTGTGTGTGTGTGTGTGTGTGGGTGTGTGTGTGTGTGTGTGTGTGGGTGTGTGTGTGTGGGTGTGGGTGTGTATGTGTGGGTGGGTGTGTGGGTGTGGGTGTGGGTGTGTGTGTGGGTGTGTGTGTGTGTGTGTGTGTGTGTGTGTGTCCCTGCTGGAGGAAATGGTCCCTGCTCCATGTGTGGTAGATGGACGATGTGCCAAACTGGGAGGTTTCTAGATTGGGTGTTTGCATCCTGATTTTTAAAGGGCCCATGATTTGGATTTCTGGTTTCCTGCCCCCCCCCCCCCGAGTGGTTCTCTGGAGGTTGTGGATAAACCCCTAGTGACGCGGCACCCCCTCTCCCCTCTCCCCTCTCCCTCCAGTCCCCTCCCTCCGGTGGTGCTCAGGGAGTCACAGAGGAAGGGAAGGTCAGAGACGGATACACATCGGAGCCGGGGGGTGGGGGGAGGGACAGAGTGAATGGGGCAGGGCAGAGCCAAGGAGGCAGGGAGGGGAATTCACTGCCCCCCCAAGGGGGCCCTGATGGGACAGCAAGCCAGCCCTGTGTAGCCTGTACTCCTACATACTTTCCTGAACTTTTCACTGGTTTATCCTATTCTACCAGTAACGCAAGGACCTACTGGGATCCAACCCCGTAAGACGTTAGCCGTGGTGTAGATGGGTTATAAGTAAGAGTTACTATCTATCGTATTTTTTGGAAAAGAATGATAGCGAGGTAGGGATCAGCCTGTGGACATTTCTAGCTCTTCTAAGTAGGTCAAACCACCCCAGGGCCAGTGTGCTAGCACAGAATGTGTCGTTATCTTGTGTGGTATCTGGAGATGCCAAAAATACAACGGCCTCCAGATGAGACATCCTGCTCGACCAAGAAAGCGGGGGTGGTGGGCGACGTTTCTTGGGATTTTCGCCACAAGTGCCCATTTTTGGAATTTGCCCACGCAGCGATACCGCATACATATTCAAAAGGGTGTCCTAGTTTCATTCCCCAATCGGCTGTGTGCCGAAATCTGGTTTGGGCTTTGAGGGGATTGGCTAGAGGTGACGCAGGAAGAGCTATAACACCCCACGGCAGGTCGTGTGGAACAGGACTTCCTTCCTCAAGCTTTCGTCCTCGTTTTCCTGTACAGTCCTGGTGCTCTTTTAAGTCTCGTCTTCCCCTGCTACTCTCTGCCCTCTTGCTGAGACCCTCGCTCTACCAGCGGCGTTAATGGACCGGCCGGATGCAAGAGGAGAAAGGGTAAGAGGTTAAACATGGTAGAACGGGTGTGTGTGTGTGTGTGTGTGTGTGTGTGTGTGTGTTCGTTCCAGCTGGCCCCTGCTGGAGGGGATGAGACCAGGTGGGATACAGCAGGCGTTGAGAAGGGGGGTAGAAATCCGAGTCCTGTCTGTGTCTGAAATGCCGGGGATCACCGCAGATTTGGGCCGACGTTCTATTTCAGGAGGTCTCCTACCCTGGCCCGGATGGGAGAAAAGGGCCGAGTGATTACATCGCTCCGTTGGCACCAAGCGCTCCAAACAGAGACACTTCCTGGGCAGCAGAATCCACTCCACGGACATCCGACCCGGCGCAAGGGAGGAGAGCCCTAAAATTCACAGGGTGACCCTGAACCTTGGGAAGGGGACGGGGTGGGGGTGAGGTGGACCCTGGATTCCAGAAGATGGTTGAGTTGGAGGAAGTCTATGAAGTGGGGTTCAGAGGAGAGGATTGGGGTGTTGTGGGTGATTTGGAAGGTCTCTGTTGAGGTGCTTGAGTAGGTGTTGGGGGTCCAACGGGTGGCTATGAGATGTTCTGGGATTGTGGGTGTTAGGATAGCTGGGGGTGGGGGATGGTGAGGGACGTGAGGTTCAAGGAACTGGGGAAGCAGCAGTGAAAGAATTATTGGTTTTGTCTGGGCGAGGGGGCGTGTTAGCAGTGCCAGCGGGGAGTTTTTTGAGGCAAACCCATTTCTACAGGGTTCGACCGGTCAGTTTCACCGCGAGGGGGGCTCAGGGCCGGGAGGGAACCTGGGGTTACAAAGAGGTTCAAGGACCTTGCTCTCAATCAGGCAGAGGTAGGATCTGAAGACATCTAAGTCCCAGGCTCCGGTCTCTCTCGCTGGGGGCTGTTCGACTGGGCACCAATCACAGCCCATGGGTCTCCCTGGGTGAATGGCTGCAGACCACACCTGCGACGGTTGAGAGGTTCAAGTATTCTGCGGCATTGGGAGACGACGGCTGCCCCGTGTCCGGGTGAACGGTGTAACTAGCCGGAGGCTTCGTGGTGGATTTGGAGGGCTCTAGTTTTCGCTCGGAGGAGAAGTGAAACCAAGTGTCGAAAGTGCCAACTGTTCTCAAGAAAGGGGTTTCCTGTTTCCTGATCGGGCCTTCCACAACATGCCCCCCCATGCCGATGAGAACGGCCCTACAGGGTCAGAAAAGGGCGTTTGGTCAGAAACAAGTCTCCTCTGGGCCCATCTACCCCAGTCCTCCAACAGCGACCAACACCAGGTGCCCCGGAGGGAACGAATGGGACATCCCATCCATTGATCCATCCCTTGTTGTCCAATCCCAACGCTTCTTTGAGGATTTCAACCAGGGCCTGTTGAGTTGCAGTCAATGGCTCTACCCCTGCGTTGAAGGAAGAGCTACCTACATCTGCAAGACTTACCGCCGAGGGTGGGTCAGGTCTTCCCTACGCCTTTTGCTGGAGGGGGCAGTACAGCGTCTTGGGATACACCCCCCCGGCGTCTCCTGCTGGCCGGGGTCTGCTCTCTGCTGATGGCGCTGGCAGGGCGGCGGCGTAGGGCATGACGATGGTTGTGTAGGCCGCGGCGGGAGCCTGGAGCTGGCGAGAGACACAGTGAGCGGGCAGGAAGCAGAAAGGAGATGGGGGAGGGGGGCCCGGTTCTCGTTACCTCTGCCGCCTGCCCCTGTGGTGCGTGGCTTTGATCCTGGCTCCTGAGCTCCAGCTGCAGGAGGGTGGGGGCTGAGATCTCCACATCTACGTGACAAAGAGCAGGAAGGGTCGATGTGCCGGGCAAGAGGGAACCCGCCCCGCCCTGGTGGAGGTGGTTTCCGCCGAGCTGATCCATAAGCCGGGGAGGGAACTCCATGGCTCAGCACAGTGCTACTGGTGGGGCCCCCCACATAGGGGTCACCATCGTTCTGACCGAACAAAACCGAACACCCATGCCCCGCCCCTTTTCCGGGACTCTGCCCCCTCCCTCCCTCGCTGGCTCCCGCCTCACTCATGCACTTCTCCTCACCAGGTTTTGGGGGGGACCCGTTTCGACCTGGTGCCCGGTGGAAAACTGGCCACTGGGCCAGCTGAACCCCAGGTCATGGGGTTCTGGGGGGTGGGGTGCCAGGCCCTGGGGTTTGGCTTTCTGGCCTTGCAAATGGGTGCTCCCTCTCAGAAGCACTGGTGGGGGGGAGGCGAGGGGAAGACCTAGCACCCAGACTCTGGCTGTGGCCTCTTTCTGCTCTCGGCCTCTTCCCACCGCGTGTGCACCAGGTGACCAGTTTCCCTGCATCCTGTGCCTCTGGCCTCCAGGCCCCGTCCGCTTGCCTCGCCGGGGCTGTGGGTCGCGGCTGCTGCCGGGGGGACAAGGGCCCCGAGGGGAGCGACGGGAAGAGGAAACGGGGGAAGGATGCGGCTCCCCCCGGACGTACCTCTCGAGCTATCGCAGCAACCGCAGCAGCAGCAGCAGCAGCAGCAGCAGGAAAGACCAAAGAGGATGCTGCCCAGAAAGAAAACTTGCAGGATAATCGACCAGGGGTCGCTCTTGTGTGGGGCAGGCTTTGGGACTGAAGGCAGGAGAGAGAAGTCAGAGCCCCCCTGTGCCCACGGGTGGGGTGATGTGGGGCAGACCACCCCACCCCTCTTCGGGGTCATTACTGGTGAAGTGGTTCCAGGGGAAGATCCCGATCTCCTGGTGCCCATCATGCAGCGCTCCGGACAGGTGGGCCATGGGCGGCGGCAGGGGACGGGGACCTGCGGGGAGCAGCAAAGGGGAGCGGTCGGCAGGGGAGCCGCAGGGCTGTGCTGTATAATGGGCACAGCTGGAGACCAGAGAGTCCCATTTTCCCTCAGTGGGGGTTGGGGGTGACCCCATGGCTTTGCCCCTTCCCGTGTGTGTGGCGTGGGACCGGTGGGTGGCCGGCCCCGAGTCGCCAGCTTTCTGCCCCCACCTAGAGCAGGGGTTCCCAAACTTTTCAGCATCCTGCCCACTTTTTTATTTTTGAGGAACCCTCCCCCCTCGTTGAGCCAAAAAACCCAAACAAACTCTTTCTTGGGGGGAGGGTGGGTTTGGTCACCTCGTGCCCCCTGTGAAATTTCTTCATGCCTCCCCAGAGGGGCACCCCCCCAGCTTGGGAAGCCCCGGCCTAGAGGGTCCTCCTCAGATGGGACTTTCCATCCATCTCGGGGTGTCCCCGGCTCGCTAGGATGTCCCGCCTGCAGGATCCCGTCATGGGTACTCACCAGGTGCCGAGGCCGGGAAGGGTGCGTCTCGGCTGCGGCGGGTGGCACCGTGCGGGTTGCGAGCCCTCCATGGCGCGGCGATGCTGTAGGTCACCACCGAGGCGGTGACTAGGGAGCAAAGGGGGGGAGGAGAGCTCAGGCCTAGCAGGGCACCCCAGAAATCCACTCATCCAGTGCCCTAGCCCCGGGACGGGCCCAGCCAGCCCGACGTCTGATGTCTACATCGAGGAGCAAACCCCAGCCCCTGTCTCTGCTCCACCGATTGCTCTTCGGTGCCTTTCCAGCCTTGCGGGTCTCCCATCTCCTGACCCCCCCCAGGAGCAAGGGATGTTCTGGATCAGGGATGGGGGAGAAGGGTGGGAGGCCCCCTAAACTCCCCACCGCAGAGACAAGGAGAGATCCCTGCAGAGGAACTTTGGGGGCGAAGTTGCCTTCCCCTCGCCCCACTACAGCTGCCAATTTTCATCCGACGTACCCCTCCCAATGTGAGTTGTGTTGATGTACATCTGGGCCAGCCCCCCTGCCTTTGGGGAGTCCCTTAGCCCGCTTTCCCAATGCAGGAGCCTGGTCCATGCCTGGCGTAGTTTGTGTTGGCTGCTCCGTTGCTCCCAGGACTTGAACCCACACCACCCGGTGCCCTACAGGTGTGGGTGCTGGTCCCCTGGGTTCGGCCCACCCTGCCTCATCTTGCTGCTGGTGGGCTGGGCTGCTGGCTGCTCCTAGGGTAGGTGGGGTTTGGGTCGCTGACTCCAACCTGCCGCCCTGTCCTCTTCTGCCCGACCTCTCCTCCCTAGTCACTGCCAAGCTGGGGACCTATGGCATCGCCACGCCAGGGAGGGCTCGAAACCCACACCGGGCCACCCGCCGCAGCCGAGACACCGTGTGCGTTTCGCCTCATGCCGGTCTTCATGGAATGAGGTTTAATCCCTGGGAGACCCCAAGGAGGTTGGTCTCCCTGTCCCACCTAACCCTGGGGCGATGTCTTCTAGCCACAGATGAGATGTCAGCCTCTTCCTAGCTGGTGCTGGCGCTCTTGGGGGTGGGGGACTTGAACGAACAACCCAGGCTAATGCCCTAACCCCTAGGCCACTTCAGAACGTGCCCCACTTCTCTACCTTCAGGGTGTCCCTTATCCGGTCTTCCTACATCCACTGGAGGTACCTTATCCACTGGAGGAGCACTCCAACCTTCCTACGTTCTTGGTGCCCCCTTATCCGTCCTATGTCCCAAGGCTGCCAGGGTGGGGCTTGAACCCGGCTGAGGACGGGGCTGGCTGAGCGATGGGGATGCTAGGAGGTGGGTCAAGTCCCGACACTGGTCAGTTGCCCCCGGTCCTCCCCGTATAGAGCGCAATGACTTGTGTTGAGGGAAATCTTCTTCCGGAAAGTGGACTCTTCTTCCTCCTTTGCTCTTTCTTCCCCAAGGATGGGTGGAAACGTAACACGTTGAAGGCGCAGGGACATTTCATGTTGTAAACTTTCGGGAAATATTTGGGCCTCCGACCCTAAAACTCTGGGGGAAACAACTCCCTGCAGGAGTTACCTACTCACCAAAACCTAAGCTTGATGGACAGCTTAATGGGACGTTCGTGGTGTAGAGCAGGGGGTTTCAACCTGTGGGCCGTAGACCCCTTGCAGGGGGGAGGGGTGCTGATTATGTCTAAGATATCCACAGGGCTCCATCTGAACATTTTTAGATATTCCCGTGTGGAGCCCTGCAAGTCCACGAGTAGCCGTTTTATGTCCACAGGTATCTCCACCTGCAGAGGTGGAGATCAGGGCTCATGTTGGCACGTTCGTGTTTAGAACCCAGCAAATTTTTGGGTATCTGCAGATCACAGAAGTGGAAGGGATCGCAAGAGTCCAGTCCCGGCAGGACCAAGCACCGTCTAGACTGCCCCTGACAGGTGTCTGTCCGACCTGTTCTGAAATATCCCCAGGGTTGGAGACTCTACAACCTCCCTAGGCAATTTAGTCCAGGGTTTCACCACCTGGACAGGTAGGAAGTTTTCCCTCATGCTCAACCTAAACCTCCCTGGCTGCAATTTAAGCCCATTGCTTTGTGTCCTGTCCTCAGAGGCCAAGGAGAAAAAATTTTCTCCCTCCTCCTTGTGACACCCTTTTAGATACCTGAAAATGGCTCTCACGTCCCCTCTCAGTCTTCTCTTTTCCAAACTGAAGAAGCCCAATTCTTTCAGCCTTCCCTCCTAGTGCATGTTCTCTAGACCTTTCATCATTCTCGTTGCTCTTCTCTGGACCTTCTCCAATTTCTCCACATCTTTCCCGAAATGCGGTGCCCGGAACTGGACCCAATCCTCCAATTCATCCACGCAGAGTGGAGCGGAAGAATGACTTCTCATGTCTCGCTCGCCACACTCCTGGATACCGATATCCAGGGCTTGACAAACGGCGGCGAAACCTACTCGCCAGCCCCGCACTGCTCATGCACAAGATCCGCATTGCGCACGCGCACGCCACTCGTGAACAGGGCGACCGGCTGAAATCTACTCGCCAGTTGATTCAGTGATTTGTCGAGCCCTGTCGATATCCATGGCTCATGTTTGCACGTGTGGACACCAGCTTTGTGTGTGGACAGGGCTCTGTTCTTGTGCTAGCCGTGAACACCAGTGTGAATGGGGGAAGTTAGAGTCTAAGCCGCGGATCAAATCTGATGATACATCCTGCTCCCATGAGACATGTTGCACATACACACAAAAGGGGGTGTCCATAAATGTAGCGGGGGGAGAAGGTTGAAACCCCCTGATGTCGAGTTGGACCTGAAGAGCTGTAGGTTGGCTCATCTCTGAAATCTACCGTATGTTGGAGAGAATTTATCTGCCCGCTCAAAAACTCCTCAAACAGTAAGAGTGAGGACCACCAAACCTGGTAGGCAGCTTCCTCGGGTCATAACTGCAAGCCAGGTCAGTACCCGGACAATGGGGTGTGCCTGGAATGGGACTGGTTCTCAGAAAACCAGGCAGAAGAGAGAGACTCACCAGGCGGGTAAAAGTGGGCAGCTTTACTCGCTGGAGCTGAGCCAACCACGGAAAGGTGGTTCTCCCCGGCCCCAAATGGCCGTGGGGAGAGAGGGCGGGGTTGTCTTCTCCCCCCAGGGCAGCCTGCACCCCGAACCTCTGCCCCCACTCCCGCCCCTGCCCCAGAGCAGCGATTGACATGAAGTAAGGATGTTTTCATTGTATTTTCCAAAAAAATCCCAAACTGAGTTGAGCGAAGGACCCGAGCCAGGTCGTCTAGCGCAGTGTTTCTCAACCAGCGGTACGAGTACCCTTAGGGGTACGTCAACACAACTGAAATGTGGAGAAAATGGAATTTTGTTGTCAGTTTTACAGCACTTGATTATTTTTGTACTTTTTACACCCAAAAGTTTCTTCGTCCGCCTGGCTACGATTACGTTGTTTAAACAAAGGTGTTGCAATGGTAGAAAAAAATGTGTGTGTCTGAAAACTTTAGGCACTAGGGGTACTTATAATTGTTTTTTAAAAAATGGGGCACTTTATAAAAACGGGGTGAGAAACACTCGTCTAGTGAGTATCACTCCTGTTGGTTTTGCTTCCCGTAAGGAGCTCCCAGCAGGGACGGAGCAGCAAATCCGCAGTGCGGTTCCCTGGGTGCCATGCGGTGTGTCCTTTTGCCTCTTGGCAAAGGGGGGAGACCGCTCAGAGGCCGAGAAGAGTTAAACAAGCTGCGGGGCTGAAGCCGGCTGCCGAGAGACCTCATGTGACCCCGTCATGCGGAGGAGAAGAAACGAAACTTTCGAGAGGAGAAAAAGCTCAGAAAAGGAAACAGCGAGAGAGACGCTACCCGCGGCGCGGCTGGTGGGAACGGAGGGCGGTCCTGTGACAGACACGCCCTTGTCTCGGAAACCTTGGGGCTCGTGTAGCTGCCGCAAGAGGTTAAGGGGTAACAGGCCGTTGGGGTGTCTAGGGTGACTGTATTGTCACAGTACGGGGATCTCTAATAGCGCCATAGCCTCCTTCCGCTCCCGCGGGTTCTGTGGCTCAGGGGGTTACTACACGGGGCTTAGATTACAGGGGTCCCCGGTTTGCGCCCCACGGGGGGTAGAGAGTTGCCTGTTGCCCTAGGAGCCCCCCAAGCAGCTGTACGAGGTTGCTACCATCTCCTTGCGGGTTTGACCAGACCTCAAGTTTTTCCTGCTTCCCCTGTGGGCTCTGAGAGAGGAAATATTTCCCAATCCCGTCTCCCCAGTTCGGTTTTACCCAGGCTGGGGAGGAAAACCGGTCTGTGTGTGTGTGTGTGTGTGTGTGTGTGTAGGAAAACAGGTGTGTTTGTGTGTGTGTGTGTGTGTGTGTGTAGGAAAACAGGTGTGTGTGTGTGTATGTGTGTGTGTAGGAAAACAGGTGTGTGTGTGTGTGTGTGTGTATAGGAAACCTGGTGTGTGTGCGTGTGTGTGTATATAGGAAACCTGGTGTGTGTGTGTGTGTGTACAGGAAAACAGGTGTGTGTGTAGCAAACCTGGTGTGTGTGTGTGTATAGGAAAACAGGTGTGTGTGTAGGAAACCTGGTATGTGTGTGTGTGTATAGGAAAACAGGTGCATGTGTGTGTGTGTGTGGGGGGGAAACTGGTGTGTGTGTGTGTGTGTAGGAAAACTGGTGTGTGTGTGTGTGTGTGGGGGGGGGAAACTGGTGTGTGTGTGTGTGTGTAGGAAAACTGGTGTGTGTGTGTGTGTGGGGGGAAACTGGTGTGTGTGTGTGTGTGTGTATAGGAAACCTGATGTGTGTGTGTGTGCGTGTGTGTGTGTGTGTAGGAAACCTGGGGTGTGTTTGTGTGTGTGTGTGTTTCTTTTTTCCAGCCCAAAGTTTCTATTTCATAGAATCATCGACTCCCAGGGCCGGCAGAGCCCTCAGGAGGCACCGAGTCCAGCCCCCTGCCCGAGGCAGGACCAACCCAACTCAATCAACCCGGCCAGGGCTTGGTCAAGCCGGGACTTACAACCTCTAGGGATGGAGACTCCACCCCTCCCTAAGGAACCCAGCCCAGCGCTTCCCACCCGCCTAGGGAAATTGTTTCCCGTAATCTCCAACCTAGACCTCTCCCCTTTTTTCATTTTTCCCACCGACCCCCCAAGTTTCCCTCCGCCCCACGCAGGGGGATCAGATGTTCCGATATTATTCAGAGCACCCCGCTCTTGGGGGATTGGTCTTCTATAAGGAACTATCCCGCCCTGGGAAAAAAGTCCCCCAGTTTCTCACGCTGGTAGTGGGGTGGAGAGGCGTCAGAGGCACCTGCATGGGAGGGGGCGGGATGGGGGGCGACAGGGGCTGGGTTGCTCAGGAGAGGGGAGTCTCTTACCCAGGAGGCGGAGGAGAGCCGGCGCCATGCTGAGCTGGGGCGAGGAGCCGGGTTCTCGGCTGAGCCCCGTCCTCTGCCGATGCCACCGAGGAGACGGCGGCAGGAAACAACACCTCCAGTTTGTGACCCCTCCCTCCGCTGGGGCAGGAAACGCTGGCTGGTGCCAACCCCATCCGAGCGGCTGGGCCAGGCCTGGGACCTCCGCGGGGCAGGCCCCCGCTGGGAAAGTTGTGGGACCAGCTGGGTTGGTCCCCCACCCCCCCCGGGACATGAATCCGCTGGGCACCTCTGGCCAAGCAGAATCGATGCCGGATGTCTCCCCTGCACTGGTATCACAGAGCCGCAGGCTGGGGGCTACCCTGCCCGCTTGCCCCAGAATCCCCTCTTCTTCCCTGTCCCCTGCTGCGTCCGGAGGGGAAACTGAGGCATCACGAAAATATTGCCAATATTTCCCCGTTTTGTGACGGCTGGAGAGGGATGCAACTCGGGACAGAGGTGCGAGGAGCCAAAAAAGGGAGGGACCCCTCAGCTGAGAAGAGATGAGGCAGGGAGGAGGGGACAGGGTGTTTCCCTGTAAGCTGTGCGTGTGTGCGGCCCACTCAGGAAAGACGCAGAGCTGACAAGCTAGGATGTGTGTTTCTAAGGGTGGTGCACGTTCACACACGCCTCGGTGCACCTAGGAAAAATTTATTCCGCCCCTGGATGGAAAAGATTCGCTGGGACCTTGCTGAGGTCTACACAATCCTGGAGGGTGTGGAGAAGGTGCCTGGGGAAGGGGTACTGGCAGGGGCAAAGGGTCGCCCAGTGAAATGATGGGGCAGCAGGTTTGAAACAACCACAGGGAAGTATTTCTCCCCCCATCCCCACGCACCGACAACCAGGGGAACTCCTTGCTGCAGGATAGTGTGAAGGCCAAAAGGAACACTGGGGTGAGGACAGAATGAGACGTTCACGGAGGTGGCTGGGATCTTCTCAGGGACCCACCTCTGTGCTATGGGGTCCCTGAACCTCCGGCTGCCAGGAGCCAGGACTTGGGGACTCCATAAATCACCCTGTTTGGTTCTGTCCTTCTGAAGCAGCTGGCGTTGCTGGAGGAGAGGACGCCGGGTTAGACGGACCCAGTCTGGCCGCTGCTCTGAGCGACCGGCAGACGGGCAGCAGGGGGGAAGCCACTCCATGGGGATGGGACTTTGCTGGGGCGAGGGAATTGGATGGGACTGGGAGGTTGGGCAGACGGGGCTTGGGGGAGTGGAGTGGGGAGCTGGGGAGCTAGGGAACTGGGGCCTGTGGGGCTGGGATGTGGGTCAAGGGGTGGGGCCTGGGAGATTGAGTAGATGTGTCTGGGGGGTGGAGCAAGGGGCTGGGGGGCTGGAGCGTGGGGCGGGGAGCTAGGGAAGAGGGTCCTATGGGGCTGGGAGGTGGGGCAGGGGGTGGGGCCTGGGAGATTGAGTAGATGTGTCTGGGGGGGTGGAGCAATGGGCTGGGGGGCTGGAGCGTGGGGCGGGGAGCTAGGGAAGAGGGTCCTATGGGGCTGGGAGGTGGGGCAGGGGGTGGGGCCTGGGAGATTGAGTAGATGGGTCTGGGGGGTGGAGCAATGGGCTGGGGGGCTGGAGTGTGGGGCGGGGAGCTAGGGAAGAGGGTCCTATGGGGCTGGGAGGTGGGTCAAGGGGTGGGGCCTGGGAGATTGAGTAGATGTGTCTGGGGGGTGGAGCAAGGGGCTGGGGGGCTGGAGCGTGGGGCGGGGAGCTAGGGAAGAGGGTCCTATGGGGCTGGGAGGTGGGGCAGGGGGTGGGGCCTGGGAGATTGAGTAGATGGGTCTGGGGGGTGGAGCAAGGGGCTGGGGGGCTGGAGCGTGGGGCGGGGAGCTAGGGAAGAGGGTCCTATGGGGCTGGGAGGTGGGGCAGGGGTGGGGCCTGGGAGACTGAGTGGGTGGGGGTTGAGGGGTGGAGCAGGGGACTGGGGGAGTGAGTCTGATGGGGCGGGGAGCTGGGGGATGGGGTCCAACAGGGCTGGGAGGCAGATCGGGGGACGGGTGTCTGGGGGCTGGGGCTGCCCACGGCCGGCAGTGGCCCCAGGCATGTGCAGCACAGGGGCACAGATTTCGGGGCGCTCTACGCAGCTGTCGAAGGGCGGCCGTACCGGGAGCCCCCTGCTGGAGGCCACAGGCTCCTGCCAGACTCCTCCCAGGAACGGAGCAGTGGAGAGGTCCTCCAAGCCGGCTAGAGAGGCTGCAGGGGACCCATCCAATCAGGGCCCAGGAGGGGCCTATAAAAAGGAGCAACAGAGCCTCCGCTTGGCCAGATGCTGGCTGGCGCTGGCTGGACGTGGCAGCAGCTGGGCACCGGGCAGATGTGGGTCGTTCCCGTAGGAGACTGAATTGCCAGGAGGCCCATCTGAAGACCATGGGTGCCCCCAGCCAGTGTGGATCTCATGGGAGGTGGGTGGGGGATGGGTCCTGAAAGGTGGGGGGCAGGGGGTTGGCCCTGCCCAAAGCCCCCCACTTGAGGCTGTGGGGCCACTCTTGGGGTCTCACTTGGGGGCTGGTTTTTGGGGGGCTGTGCCCTTCTGGCTGAGCCCCCCCAGAGCTGGGCTGGTTCTGTCTGCTGCTCTGCCGGGGGGGGGGTCACCCCAACTTAGTGCCTGGTCTGAGGCAGAAAGTGGGGGTGGCCCTGACTTCTTGCCCCTAGGCTGCCTGGCAGCTGGTTTTGTGACCCCCCCAGGCCCCCATGCGCTGTCGGTGTGCGCCTAGGGCATGTGACTAGCCAAGGACCCAGCGGGATATGTGGGGCGTCCCTCGAAAGAGAGGGCTTCCCGCAGCCAGACGGGCTTGTGGGGCTGGGACGTGGGACAAGGGGTGGGGCCTGGGCTTCCCTTCATCGCCGCGGGGATCATAGTGTGTCTATCTGCGTGGAACACATTTTGTTGCGTGCACCGAGGCCTGGGCTGATGGGCACCACCCAGAGAAACACCCACCGTGGGCACCCTGCGACTCAGCCTGGCTGGTAGTCCACGCGCTCCGCTCACGGCGAACCCTGCCTGGGATCAGGTGGGGGGGGCTTTCACCCTCTCTCCCTCCTCCCCCCCCCCGTGGCCCAGTTGAAAATTCTCGATGCCGGTGAGGCAGCACAGTGATCTCTTTTGACTGGGGTGCAGGTGGCGAGGATGAGGGACTGAGGGTGCCGGGGGGGATGGCTTTGCCTGGGGGTGTGGGCTCTGGGCTGGGGCCAGAGATGAGATTTGGGGTGCAGGCTGGGGGGAGGGGGCAGAGAGGATCAGCATGTGGGTGGGGAGTCTGGTTTGCTACACGGGTTGGGTACAGGGGGTGCAGGCTATGGGATGAGGCCAAGGAGGAGGTGTTTGGGGTGCTGGAGGGGTTCTGGGTTGGGGGGGCTCAGAGCTGGGCATGGTAGGGGACATGGGGGGCAGGCTATGGGATGGGCCTGGGGATGAGGTATTGGGGTGCTTGGAGCTGGGGGACGGGGTGCAGGCTGTAAGATGGGGCTGAGAATGAGGTGTTTGGGGTTCTGGGGGGTTTCTGGGTGGGGGGCTCAGGGGTGCAGGCTGTGGGATGGGGCTGAGAATGAGGTGTTTAGGGTTCTGGGGGGTTTCTGGGTTGGGGGCTCAGGGGTGCAGGCTATGAGATGGGGCTGAGAATGAGGTGTTTGGGGTTCTGAGGGGTTTCTGGGTTGGGGGCTCAGGGGCGCAGGCTATGGGATGGGCCAGGGATGAGGTGTTTGGGGTTCTGAGGGGTTTCTGGGTGGGGGGCTCAGGGGTGCAGGCTGTGGGATGGGGCTGAGATGAGGTGTTTGGGGTTCTGGGGGGTTTCTGGGTGGGGGGCTCAGGGGTGCAGGCTGTGGGATGGGCCGGGGATGAGGTGTTTGGGGTTCTGGGGGGTTTCTGGGTGGGGGGCTCAGGGGCGCAGGCTATGGGATGGGCCAGGGATGAGGTGTTTGGGGTTCTGAGGGGTTTCTGGGTTGGGGGCTCAGGGGTGCAGGCTGTGGGATGGGCCGGGGATGAGGTGTTTAGGGTTCTGGGGGGTTTCTGGGTTGGGGGCTCAGGGGTGCAGGCTATGGGATGGGGCTGAGAATGAGGTGTTTGGGGTTCTGAGGGGTTTCTGGGTTGGGGGCTCAGGGATGCAGGCTATGGGATGGGGCTGAGATGAGGTGTTTGGGGTTCTGAGGGGTTTCTGGGTGGGGGGCTCAGGGGTGCAGGCTATGGGATGGGCCGGGGATGAGGTGTTTGGGGTTCTGAGGGGTTTCTGGGTTGGGGGCTCAGGGGTGCAGGCTGTGGGATGGGGCTGAGATGAGGTGTTTGGGGTTCTGAGGGGTTTCTGGGTGGGGGGCTCAGGGGTGCAGGCTATGGGATGGGGCTGAGATGAGGTGTTTGGGGTTCTGAGGGGTTTCTGGGTGGGGGGCTCAGGGGTGCAGGCTATGGGATGGGGCTGAGATGAGGTGTTTGGGGTTCTGGGGGGTTTCTGGGTGGGGGGCTCAGGGGTGCAGGCTGTGGGATGGGGCCGGGGATGAGGTGTTTGGGGTTCTGGGGGGTTTCTGGGTGGGGGGCTCAGGGGTGCAGGCTATGGGATGGGGCCGGGGATGAGGTGTTTGGGGTTCTGGGGGGTTTCTGGGTTGGGGGCTCAGGGGTGCAGGCTGTGAGATGGGGCTCAGGGGTGCAGGCTATGGGATGGGGCCAGGGATGAGGTGTTTGGGGTTCTGAGGGGTTTCTGGGTGGGGGGCTCAGGGGCGCAGGCTGTGGGATGGGCCAGGGATGAGGTGTTTGGGGTTCTGAGGGGTTTCTGGGTGGGGGGCTCAGGGGTGCAGGCTATGGGATGGGCCAGGGATGAGGTGTTAGGGCTGTGGGAGGGGTTTCTGGGTCGGGGGCTCAGGGGTGCAGGCTATGGGATGGGCCAGGGATGAGGTGTTAGGGCTGTGGGAGGGGTTTCTGGGTGGGGGGCTCAGGGGCGCAGGCTATGGGATGGGCCGGGGATGAGGTGTTAGGGCTGTGGGAGGGGTTTCTGGGTCGGGGGCTCAGGGGTGCAGGCTATGGGATGGGGCCGGGGATGAGGTGTTTGGGGTTCTGGGGGGTTTCTGGGTGGGGGGCTCAGGGGTGCAGGCTGTGGGATGGGCCAGGGATGAGGTGTTTGGGGTTCTGGGGGGTTTCTGGGTGGGGGGCTCAGGGGCGCAGGCTATGGGATGGGCCAGGGATGAGGTGTTAGGGCTGTGGGAGGGGTTTCTGGGTGTGATGATGCATCGGGGTTCCCCCGACCCTGCACCCCCATAGCAGCCCCAAGAGACTCCACCAGCCCGTAGAACAGGGGGGTTTATTGCTTCTCCAAGAGACAGCCCAGCACAGACGGGACGTGGGTACTGGAGTCAGGGCCAGGCTGCCTCCGACCCTTTGAGATGGGCCCCTGGGCCCCTAGGCTCCCAGCCCCCTGCTTAGACTGTCCCCTTCATGGTCCCCCCCAGCCGAAACTGACCCTCCGCCCCTCAGCACTCCCTGCCTTTGTTCAGTCCCTGCCCTCAGCAGGTTGGACGGGTTGGGTCACTGTCTGTGACCTCAGGCAGCCCCCCCCCCGCTAGGCAGCGCTTACAGACACCGGCCAGTAGGGGTCACCCACAGCCCAAACCCAGCAATCAGTGAATGCCTGCCCAGTCCATCACACTGGGTCTGTGGCAGCTCAGGGCTGGGACAGGGGGTGCAGGCTATGGGACGGGCCGGTGATGAGGTGTGTGGGGTGCAGGAGGGGTTTCCAGGTGGGGGGGAGGGGCTCGGCTGGGATGGGGGTGCAGGCTATGGGATGGGGCTGCAGATGAGGTATGTGGGGGGGTTTCCAGGTTTGGGGGGGTCAGGTCTGAGATGGGGTGCAGGCTATGGGATGGGCCAAGGATGAGTTGAGTGGGGTACAGGAGGGATTTCCAGGTTTGGGGGGGTCAGGGCTGGGGCAGAGTGGGGGACGGCATGCAGGCTATGGGATGGGGGTGGGGATGAGGTGTGGAGGGTACAGGAGGGGTTTCCAGGTGGGGGGGCTGAGGGCTGGGACAGGGGGTGCAGGCTATGTCATGGGGCTGGGGATGAGATGTTTGGGGTGCTGGGGGATTTCTGAGTTGGGGGGCTCAGGGCCAGGGCAGGGGATTGTTGGCGCCCAGGGCTACTTCTGGTGGCTCCCGATCAGCGGTGCACCCACAGCAGGGTGACCCAGTGCCTGACTCTGCAATCCCCTGGGACAGAACTCAGGAGTCCTGGCTCCCAGCCCCCTCTCCCCCCATTCACAGCACAGCAGGAAGACGTTGGTGGCCGGTTTTGAAGGCAGGGTGAGTTGGGGGGCTGGGATTGGGGGGTGCTCTCAGCGAGGGGAGGGGCTGCAGTGGCCGCGGCATCCGGGATCGTTGGGGGGGTTAGCCCCGCACTACAGCCTCCTGGTTGGAATGGCCTCCGGCCATCTGGGCGGCGGCACTGGGGGTCTCAGCTCGGAATAGATGGTGTTGGGGGCCTAGGAGAGAGAAGAGGGGGCCACGTGTCAGCTAGGGGGCGCTGCTAGGGGGAGCAGGGTGGGAGGCTCCGTAGGGGGCGCTGTTGCTCAGGGATGGTTGCAATGCCCCCGTGCAGCACTAGGGGGCGCTGTGCACTGGGGAGCAGGGTGGGAGGCTCCGTAGGGGGCGCTGTTGCTCAGGGATGGTTGCAATGCCCCTGTGCAGCACTAGGGGGTGCTGTGCGCTGGGGAGCAGGGTGGGAGGCTCGGTAGGGGGCGCTGTTGCTCAGGGCTGGTTGCACTGCCCCCGTGCAGCACTAGGGGGCGCTGTGCGCTGGGGAGCAGGGTGGGAGGCTCCGTAGGGGGCGCTGTTGCTCAGGGCTGGTTGCACTGCCCCCGTGCAGCACTAGGGGGTGCTGTGTCGCAGGCCAGGCAGGTGGGGTGCTGGGCAGCAGGGAGCTGGGGGCAGGTCTCACAAATCGGGGAGCCCTCTGCTGGTCTTACCGAGGCGCGGCACCCAGCCTTGGCAAACTCTTCTCTCTTGGCCCTGTCCTGGGGGGCTGGACCCACTCCAGGCTTGTGGGGTCGGGCCGGCTGGTTGTGGGTCACCGGCAGGTCCTGCCCATCAGGGCTCCATTGCTGCAGGGCTAATCACACAACAGATCAGCTGCCTGGTCTTCCCCCCCCCCCCACCCGCACCTGGGGACCCCCGAGGGTGAATCTTTCCCTTTACCCCATGGATCCCACCTTTAACCACTAGGCAGCACCCTCCCATTAGCGTTACCAGTAAGGAACTCAGTGTGTGGCAGTCAGAAAGTCTCTTAAAGGGGAGGTGCCCCAGTGCCTCCACCTCAGGGCTCCAGACCCCCACGTCCCTCCCCAGAGGGGTGTATGTGTCTGGGGAGGGCGATTACTCACCTATGTCAGCCCCAAAGGGTCTGTTGACGTACAGAGGCCTGAAAGAGGAAGAACCAAACATCAGAGGTGGAGCAGGGGCCAATGAGCGGGTTTAGGGGAGCTCTGATCCCAGGGCAGGAAGATTTTTGGGGGATTGGATCATGCATTTTTATTCAATTTTTCCATTTGTTCCTTCCTTCATTTTCCAGTTCATTCATTCCTTCTTTCCTTCCTTCCTTTTCTCATTCATTCATTCATTCATTCATTCATTCATTCATTCATTCATTCATTCATCTGCTCTGTCCTTTCTCTGTGTCCTCTTCATACACTCCTTTACTCCATGCCTGTCTTTCTCAGAGTCACTGTGTTGTAAGCAAAACTCGTGAAGTCATTCTGCCGCTCTACTCTGCACTGGTTAGGCCTCAGCTGGAGTACTGTGTCCAGTTCTGGGCGCCACATTTCAAGAAAGATGTGGAGAAATTGGAAAGGGTACAGAGAAGAGCGACAAGAATGATTAAAGGTCTAGAGAACATGACCTATGAAGCCAGGCTTCATGAACTGGGCTTGTTTAGTTTGGAAAAAAGAAGATTAAGGGGGGACATGATAGCGGTTTTCAAATATCTAAAAGGGTGTCACAAGGAGGAAGGAGAAAATTTGTTCCTCTTGGTTTCTGAGGACAGGACAAGGAGTAATGGGCTTAAAGTGCAGCAGGGGAGGTTTAGATTGGACATTAGGAAAAAATTCCTAACTGTCAGGGTGGTCAAATATTGGAATAAATTGCCAAGGGAGGTGGTGGAATCTCCCTCTCTGGAGATATTTAAGAACAGGTTAGATAGACATCTGTCAGGGATGGTGTAGACGGAGCTTGATCCTGCCTTGAGGGCGGGGGGCTGGACTCGATGACCTCTTGAGGTCCCTTCCAGTCCTATTATTCTATGATTCTATGACTTCTCTGTTCTCTTTTTCATTCCCTCTTTCGCACACGGCTCCCTCCTCTGTCTGTCACCTACTGCCTTCCTTCATTGATCCCTGCACCTCTCGTCATTCTCCATCTCCCATTTTTCCCGGCTCTGTCACCTCCTCTCAATCTCATTCCTTCCTTCCGTGCTCTCTCTCGTTCATTTCTCTTCACAGGCCGGGGAGGGTCAGATCTACACTGGTAAATGTTGGCGAACCTCAGTTTTGCCACACACAGACAAACCTGGGCTATGTCTAGACTGTAGGCTTCTTTCAGAAGAAGCTTTTCCGGAAGAGACCTTCCAAAACAGCTTCTTCTGAAAGAGCGTCCACATTGCCACAGCACCTCGAAAAAGCGATCAGCTTTTTTTGAAAGATAGCACCCGCACTGAAGAGACGCTCAGTTGCATGTAAGCTGTGATTGCTAGGGACGGAGTGGCCACCAGGGCACCTGTACTTTTTCCTTGTTCCTCTTCTTTTGAAAACTCCCTCTTCCCCATCCACACATGCCCTTTTCCAAAAGAGCTTTCGCAAAAAGACTTCTTCCTTGTAGACTGAGGATTATCAATGCCGGAAAACCCCCTCTGTTTTGATTTTCTTTTGAAAGACTGCGATTGCAGTCTGGACGTAATTGAAGCTTTTTTGGGAAAATGGTCACTTTTCCCGAAAACTCTGTAGCGTAGACATAGCCTGACCGAAGAAACATTTCTGTTGCTGCTCATCAAAGTAAGAGAAATGCCACTCAAGACTTGATTAGTTTGCTTTACGGCTATTTTCTTGGCCTGTTTGGACAAGGGACATTTTTTTGGGTTGGTAGCAAGTTGTGTTTTTCCCCCCCCCCCATAGTCCGAGTCTCTTGTCCTTAAAATAATTAGTGTCAGTCCTGCTCAGGATTTCCTGCAACTGTGAAAATCCAAAGAGGAAAAACCGGGGTAAAATGGTTCAAAACAACCCTCGCTCGTACCCATGTCCATAACAGAAAAAAAAATCAAATTCTCCCAAGCGACATCCTACCGACTTGGCCAGGAGCAATCCACAGCCAGTCCCACTAGGTGGCAGTGTAGTTTGATCGATTAGACTAGAAGTCGGGAACTAAAGAAATTGACCCGGGTTAGGGGTCCCGGCTTGGCCAAGCCCTGGCTGGGATGACTGAGTTGGGGTTGGTCTGCGTTGGGTAGGGGGCTGCATTTGATGATTCCTGAGGTCTCTCACGGAACCCTAGGGCTGGCATTCTAGATCCTGGGTTCTAATGAGGTTCTAGGTTGTAATGAGGTTCTCATGGGACTGACTGGCCTGTTGGGCGTGGACTGCCCCACATGGGACAGGCCTGATCCCCAAGGGGTGAGGGCGTGTTGGCCTCTGAAATTGGAGCAACTTACTGTGTTGGAACCCGGATACCACCTGTGAAGAGAAGGGGAAATCGAGGCGTGAAGCTGTGGGCCTTGGGCAAAAGCGAATGTGACTCAGGGAACCGTTCTCAAGAGACGGGGGATGTCGGGAGAGAAACGCACGGCCTAGAAGGGGGAATCTCGCTGCTCTTTGGGTGGGACGAGGCTGAGAGGAGGGCCGCTGGGAGGGAGACGCACAGCGAGGGCGAGAAGAACCGAGTTCCTCAGCCGGGGCTCTTGATGGCCTTCTCGCCTGCTCCCTTCTCTCCAGATCCTGTTTCCTGCTGGTCTCTGCCCCTTCACCTCTCGCCCCGGGAAATAACGTTCCCTTCGGCATCCCTGGAGATGCAGCTGAAACCCTCGGGCGGGAGAACGCTGCTCTTGGTGAGCCCAGCAAACTGGGATGTTGAGGGGTGGGGCTGGGTGAGTTTGGGGGCCAGGCTGGTTTTGGAAGAGCAGAGCTGGGGAGCATTTCCTGGAGCAGACCCCCCCCCCCAATGTCCTCCCCTCCAAACGAAACCCCACCCTGTCTGAGGATCTGCGAGTGGTCGCCTCGAGCCAGGGCCGTGAGCTCCGTGCTAGGCGATACCCATGGGTTATAAGTCACAAAGTGGCCGATCGCCCCCCTATCCCAACCCCCCCAAACCTCCCCCTACTCCAGACACCCAGCATTCACCCCGCTCCTAGTCTCTCCCCACCAGCGGTACCTTTCCTCCTCCTCCGGCAGAGGCAGATGAGAAGCAGCAAGGAGAGCAGCGCCGCGGCCCCGGCGCATCCGGCCACCAGGGGCATCCATGGGGGCCAGGCTGGGAAGGAGAAGGGGCCGGGTGAGCCATGGGGACGGGAGGGGTGATTTGCACCCACTGCTAGAACGCAGGCGCTGTGGGGTAGGAGTGGGAGCCACACACATACTGCACCACGTGGTGCTGCCGAACCGGGTCTGGGACTCTGGGTCCACACGGCTCAGGCCTGGGCCTGCGTCACAGCAGGACATGGGCTCCGACCCACCCTGCTACCCTTGTGCTGGCTGACCCGAGCTGGCAGGAAGGGCGGGGCTTGGGTGGAAACCAGAGTGAGACCCGAGGCTCGGGGGGCAGTGTGGACGTACCCTGAGTGGAGCTTGCGGAATCCTTCGTCATCCTGGTGACGTTCACGACCTGGCTCCTGGGGGATGGGACCCACCTCCCGTCCACGTTCTCCTCGTACCCACAGGCAAATTCCCCAGTGACGTGGGGACTGGCCTGCGGGATGTGGAGAATGGAAACACCCCGAGAGCCAGTGCCGGGATCTGTGGGGCTGAGCTCAGACCCCAAGTCCCCAGGGCTGAGCTCAGCTCCGTCCTTGTAGAAATGAAACCTCAGCTGGCTGGAGTCCTTGGGGGCCGTGCAGGTGAGGAGTAGGGGGGGTCCTTCTTTCACTGCTCCAGTTGGGGGATCCACACTCAGCACCGGTGGGGGAGGGGAATCTGTGGGGAGAAGGAAAGGGGAGGGGTCAGAAGAGTGATGCTAGAAAGTGTGGGGAAGGGGCGGCTATACTGTATAATGGGCACTAGGGGGCAGCAGAGGGTGGAGTGGGGGAGGGGCGGCTATACTGTATAATGGGCACTAGGGGGCAGCAGAGGGTGGGTGGGGAAGGGGCGGCTATACTGTATAATGGGCACTAGGGGGCAGCAGAGGGTGGGCGGGGAAGGGGCGGCTATACTGTATAATGGGCACTAGGGGGCAGCAGAGGGTGGGGTGGGGAAGGGGCGGCTATACTGTATAATGGGCACTAGGGGGCAGCAGAGGGTGGGTGGGGAAGGGGCGGCTATACTGTATAATGGGCACTAGGGGGCAGCAGAGGGTGGGCGGGGAAGGGGCGGCTATACTGTATAATGGGCACTAGGGGGCAGCAGAGGGTGGGTGGGGGAGGGGCGGCTATACTGTATAATGGGCACTAGGGGGCAGCAGAGGGTGGGTGGGGGAGGGGCGGCTATACTGTATAATGGGCACTAGGGGGCAGCAGAGGGTGGGTGGGGGAGGGGCAGCTATACTGTATAACGGGCACTAGGGGGCAGCAGCGGGTGGGTGGGGGAGGGGTGGCTACACTGTATAATGGGCACTAGGGGGCAGCAGAGGGTGGGTGGGGGAGGGGCAGCTATACTGTATAACGGGCACTAGGGGGCAGCAGCGGGTGGGTGGGGGAGGGGTGGCTACACTGTATAATGGGCACTAGGGGGCAGCAGAGGGTGGGGGGGAAGAGGCTGGAAGGAGCAGACACTGCCCCACGCCACCCCGGGGTATCGGACCCCCCCAGAGGGAAGTCTCACCCGTCAGAGCCACCGAGGCGGGTGCGCTCCGGCCGGAGGGGATCCATCGCCCAACCCGCAGTGACCAATACTTGCAGGTGTACGTCCTGCCGGTCCCGTGCCGAGTGTCGAGCTCCAGGCGGGAGCCCCCCTGGGTGGCCGGAGGAAGCACGTCCGGGTTCTGCCCCTCGCCTTGCTTGAAGAATCTGTATCTTCTCTCCCCGCCCGCCTTGGGGGCCGTGCACCGCAGGGCCACCTGCTCCCCTCGGAGGTACACGGGCCGTGGGGGCTGCAGGGCTAACGCCGGGGCCGGAGGGGGCTCTGCGGTGGAGGAGAGATCAGAAGAACGGCCCCATAACTGACTGTCCCAGGCTGGTGTCTGTGTGGTGCCCACAGGGGGTGGCCAGGTGTCCGGTGATTGACCAGAAAGTCCAGTGGAAAGGGGGACGTGATGGTGGCGGGGCCTGGGAATTTGGGGCTGAGGCCGATCCTGGATTTCACTTCAATTCAAGAAGTGATCTCGTGCTTAAAAAGGTTGGAGACCCCCGATCTAGGCTGTCCCTGACCGGTGAATGTCCAACCTGCTCTTCAATATCTCCAGGGACGGAGATTCCACAACCCCCCTAGGCAACTTATTCCAGTGTTTCACCCCCCGGACAGGTAGGAAGTTTTTCCCAATATCCAACCTCAACCTTCCTGGCTGCAGTTTAAGCCCATTGCTTCTTGCCTACTTAGCTCAACAAAGGAAGTGGAAGGATGGCTTGGTCCCCGGGGATCCAATGTGTAATGACCGGCTCTCACGTCGGGCACCCTGAGGTCTAACGTGATGCCCTGACCAGCAGCTGAATCTGGGCAAAGACAGACTGGAAGGAAGGGTCGTGTTTCCAACCTCGAACGACCCGGTGGAACGGTTTCTGGGGGATCTCGGCGGATGCTCCGTCACTGGCAATTGCTCAGTCAAGGTGGGACGTTTTCTGAGAAGCTCTGCCCTAGCAATTATTGTGGGGCAGGACTGTGGTGTGGGGGACGGAGGAGAACCAGGGTCCCTTCTGGAACTGGAGTTTGCCGTCAGCAAAGGGCTCGTGAAATGGCCCTGCTGGCTCAGACCAGGGTCCGTCCGGTCAGGAGCAGAGCCGGTGAGCAAAACACCCGTGGGGTCTCTTCACCCCCCAGCCATCCCAGGAGGGTCGGCACCGGCCCGCTACTCACCCGTGACCAAGATGGAGACCGGCTGGCTCTCCCGGGATCGGACCCCCCATCGGGACGGCTGTATCCAGTAGGCGCAGGTGTACGAGCCGGAGTCCCCCGGCCCCGCGAGG
This sequence comes from Pelodiscus sinensis, assembly GCF_049634645.1. NCBI lineage: Eukaryota > Metazoa > Chordata > Testudines > Trionychidae > Pelodiscus > Pelodiscus sinensis. The sequence continues at coordinate 871,063 of NC_134740.1, forward strand.
CGCAGGGCAAGCGTGTTGTTGCTTCCAGGCAAGAACGTCTTTCCGCCGTCCCTGGAGAACTGGAATCCGACCGCCCGGTGAGCGCCAGGGGGGTCCAAACACAGGAGGGCGACAGTCTCTCCCGAGAAGTACACGGGCTCCAGGGGGTGCAGGAAGAGGGTCGGGGCTCCAGGGGGCGCTGGTAAAGACAAACAATGTCTCACCCAGGGAAAAGAGGCCCGGACCCAGAGGACAAAGCAAAAACCAAGGCGACATGCAAACTCCGCCTGGCAGGGCGGTGCAAGGGCACAACCCCCCAGCTGCCAGGGGTGCTGGAGCCTCGCTTCGCAGGGGCCACCACGAGCTTAATGCTGCCGCAGCTGGCCTGGCTCCCGGGAGCGATTATCCCCAGTGCTTGGCCAGTCCTAGCCACTGTGTTCGGTTACAGGGTGGCTGTGGTGGGTGGGAGGCCGTGCGGCCCCACAAGGGTGCATGGCTGGGCCGACCTGGCCTTCGGATCCTGTCATGCATGGGGAGGGGCTGTGGTGGGGGAGGGTTAGTTAAGGAGAAGGGGGTGTATGGGGATGGATACCTAGAGGGGGAGGGACAGGTAGGTGGATGGATGGAAGAGTGTGTGGGGCTGGATAGATGGGTAAGTGGTTAGATGTCAACATGGATGGATGTAGTAGTGCAATGGATGAATGAGTAGCAGTTTCCATGCATGGATGGAGAGGTACGAATGGGGGTGGATGGGTGGATGGATGGATGGAGGGGAGTATGTGGGGAAGGATGGATGTGTAGATCGTACATGGTTGGATTGATGGATGGATGTGGAGTGCAATGGGTGTATGGGTAGAAGTTGACATGAATGGATGGAGGGGTAGATGGATGGATGGGTAGATGGATACATGTGTACATTGATATGTGGAGGAGAGTGTGTGGGGATGGGTGGAAGGATGGAAGGGTGTATGTGGGGGTAGAAGGATGGAAGGGTGTACGTGGGGGTGGGTGTGGAAGGATGGAGGGGTGTATGTGGGGGTGGAAGGATGGAAGGGTGTACGTGGGGGTGGGTGTGGAAGGATGGAGGGGTGTACGTGGGGGTGGAAGGATGGAGGGGTGTATGTGGGGATGGATGGATGGATGGATGTGTAGATTGTACATGGATGGATGTGGAGTGCAATAGATGGCTGGAGAGGTACGCATGGGGATGAACGGGAAGACCGATACACGGCTGGCTGGAGGTGTGTGCATGGATGTGGCTGGATGAATGAATAGCTGCACACTAGAGAGGTGGGTTGGGGCTGGATGGATTTACGTGGTTTGCCGTTTTCACGTTGCTGTGTTGGACCCAGGACATTGGCCAGACAAGGTGAGGGAGGTGAGCCCTTTCAACGGACTCTGTGGGTGAAGGATGAGCGGTCAAGCTCCATGCAACTCCTCAGGTCGGCAGAGGGGAACTCAAATAGCTGAGCTCCAAACGAGGCGGAACAGATTACGCCCGGTCCATTGGAAGATATCGCCAAACTAGCAACCAGCATCACCCAAGCCAGCCCCAGGCGAGCAAATTCGTTGTTCCGTTGATTCTCACCGCAAAACGACTGAGCAAGTATCATTGCTGTAGCTACTACAGTGGCTAATAGCATAGTAGAAGCTTCCCGACTGGTTAAGAATTGAAACTGACGAACAATTCAATCCCACGGTATTTTAAGATCACGTCCTGCCAGGAGACACATTAGAGGCTTTTGTGGCTCGTGAGCATCCGTTGTAATATTGCTGATTTAGGAGATAAATCTGGGGGGAGAGGGGGAATGTTCCTCCATCTTTTTGCATAAAAATGGCTTTTTAACCCCAACCTTTTCACACAGACACGTTCATTGTGCCCCAGCTGGTGTAGGGACTTGCTCTGACGAAACCAAACCTTGAAATGGTTTGGCAAAAACCCCCCCAGCAAAGTAAGTGAAATTTGAGCTGGGAACATCGACACTGTGTGTGTGTGTGTGTGTGTGTGTGTGTGTGTGTGTGTTCAGAGTTTCCTAGAAAGAGCAACGTTTTAGCTGGACTTTTTTGAGGGTGTGAAAAGAGAATTTGTTAAAAATTGGACAGCAGATGTACTCAATTTCCCAAACAGCCCTGTCGGTGACCCCCGGAGAAATAGCCCAAGGCCGCGACGGTGGAATGCACTAACTCACCTGGCAAGTGGATGGAGAGGGGAGAACTCAGTCCGGACTCCACCTTCCTCCCAGAGACGTCTATCTGGTAGCTACAGGTGTAGGAGCCGGCGGAGCGGGGGTCGGACGTGGGGAGCTGGAGCTGGGCCCCGTGCGTGGACTCTGGGGTGGATTCCGACAGTACCAGGTGCCCATTCTTGAAGATCTGGAAGGCGGGCAACATGTATCTCCCATGGAGCAAACACATGACGGTGACAGAGTCGTTCCAGGGGCCACCAGCAGTGGCAGAGATGGACGGGGCTAGCGGACGATCTGGGAACAGAAATGAATAAGAACAAGAGGGATGTGCTTGAGTAAAGGCAGAAATTGCAGAGCCGGTGACAGGTCTCGGGAGGGTCTATGGTTCAGGCATTGAGCATGGCTAGGCTGCGAAGCAGGACACCTGGGTTCTAACACAGGCTCTGGGAGGGAAGCAGGGTCTAGTGGTGAAAGTAGGGGTGGCTGGGGGCCAGGACTCTTGGGTTCTCCCTCCAGCTGTAGGAAGGCAATGCGGTCTTGTGCTGAGGGGTGTGGGGCTAGGAACCTGGACTCTGGGGAACTATTCCTGCTCTTATAATTCGGCTTGCAGTTCTTATCCACAATTCGAGAAGGACGGGGTGGAACTGGAGGTGGTGCATGGAAGATCAGGGGACCAGAAAATGAGCCTTGTTCACTGAGTCTAAGGCCAGATGGGACCCCTGTGACCTCTAGCGTCAGCCTCTGTGAAGTCCTTTCAACCTGGAACCAAACCAGCCACCGACGGCTCAGGCAGACTCAGGAAATCTACTGACGGCCTCACCACCAGCTCTGGAATGGAAGGAATCTCTAGCGTGGAAGCACATTCAGATTTTCCAAGGCTGAGGGGTGACTGGACCCCACCTAGAAGCATCTCCTGTGACCACAGAGATTTGGCACCAATGAGCCCTTCAGCGTACCGGGCAAAGTTCCATGAGGACGTGGTGGCTGGAGGCTGCAGCTAGAGGTCACAGTGGTCTACAAACCGGGAAAGAGGGGGATGTTTTTCCCAAGAAGGGGAATTCCCCCCTGGAACTATGAGCCCTGTTTTGCGGTGGGGTCTCCGCCCTGGCCATTTGCAAATCAAGCTGGTTCCCTAGAAGCCTCGCTCTAGATCCCAGGTGGATGCCGGTGGAGGCGTCCAATGGAGCAGGGACAATGTGTTCACGGGGTCCCTTCCCGGTCTGAGTCTCTGGGAAATGGATTTCATTGGCTCAAAGGGGTGGCTGGTTTTGGAGGGCAGGTGGAGACAAGTGTAGGATCCGTGGGGGTGGAAGGGAGCAGGATGGTGACCTTCCATACTGCCGTGGGTCTCAGACACAATGGGGATGGGGCAGGGAACCCCTTAGGAGAGGAGAAAGGGGACTCACCCATCACGGGTACCCACACTGGCTGGCTATGTGAGGAGTAGATGGGCTTCCCGTGTTTCACTGCCCTGTATTCACAGCTGTACGCCCCAGCCTTCTCCAGCGCAGCCGTCAGCACCAGCCAGGGGCCCCCGGCTGGGCCGTCGCTTTCACTGAAGACCCGCTCCCCTCGATTGTAGAACTGGTAGCTGCTCACCGCCAGCCCCTGGGGGGCCGAGCATCTGAGGGTGAGACGTTCCCCTGGGACATACATGGGGAGCTGGGGGTCCACGCTGACCATGGGGGCTGGCAGGGGGGCTGAGGAAGGGAAGAGAGATGCAGAAGTTATGGTCCCCCAGCTAGGGGCTGCCCCCCAATTCAGGCCCGTTGGCTACAGCCTCCTGCCCCCAATTCCTGCCCCTTTGCTAGAGCCATCAGCCCCTCTTAGCTCCCCATTCCTGCCCCAGTAGATGCCTGGTGTCTGCCTCACTGCTCTGTCTGCTTCCCCCCAGCCTCACGCCCACCCTGTGCTCCATGGCTCTAGCGCCTGTACCAATAGGAAATCTAGAGGTGCCAGATTTGTCTGCTCCCCAGGGACCGGGGCAGCTGGGCTGGCTCCAGGTGGGTGCTGAGACCAGATGGAACTGGGGGTGGGAAGATGGTGGCTAGGGAGAGAGACTTTCCCCAGGGACTCCAGCCCTCCCCAGCCTGGAGGGGACCTGAGAAAACGGAGCCTCCCTCCACTCCCCAGTCATGTCAGGAAGTCCTCCCAGTGGGTCCTGAATCTTGGAGGAGCCCACACAGCATGTGCTGCACAAAGAGCCTGGTACCCCACCTGTGGGAAGTCCCTACCCAGTCCCATTCCCACCCCACTGAGAGAGCCAGTCCCTCCCCACTGGGGCAGGATCGGAACCAGCGACCCCTGGAGGCGAAAGGCCCATTCTGCGACCCAACCAGCTTGGGGCCAGACTGGCACTCAATGTTGGCTGGCTGGAAGGGGGGCCCACCTCCACGGAGGGCTAGAGCCTGGGTGGGGACTGGGTCCCTCCTTACCTGCAGGGGACACTGGCCGGGGCAGGATCTGGAGAGCAGCTGAAGGGGAGAAGAGACGGGGAGTGAGTGCTCCGGGGAGGCTGTGGGAGGGACGGGGCTGGGGACCAGGGAATGGAGTTTAGGGCCACGCAGGGCTGAGTGGTTGAAGTTCATCTTCTGTTTTCCTAGGGGAGAGTGACTCAAAGGCAGCAGGTGGAAGGAAACGTCCATCGTGGAAAGACAAGGAGCTCAACGTACGAGCAAAGCAGCCGGTCGGGAGTCTGTTGGAAGAAGCTCAACCCTCAGGGCTGTTGCTTCCTGCACAGAACGGTTCTGTGGGCAGACCCTGCAGGGCAGAGAAGTGCCGGAGGCCCCACCCGGCTGGAGAGGGAACGGGGGGAGAAGTGGCCCCATGGAGCCGGAGGAGGAAGAAGGGAGCCACATGGGGAAAGGTGGAAGGAGACGCAGGGTCGCTCACCTAGGAGATGGAAGATGCTGAGCTCCATGCCGGATGAATCTTCTCCTTCAACGGGCCGCAAGCAGAGCCGCCAAGCCCTTACACACGTCTGTGGCTGTCTCGTCTGAGTCACGGAGAGACGCTTCCCCAACGTGTGTGTGGGCGAGAGAGGAACCAGCCCCTAGGATGGGCCAGGAGCCGGGATTGGTGGTGACAGCGGAATCCCAAGACCAGCGGATCCCTGGCGGGGGGGGGCCCCGGTGTCCGGGCTGGAGAAACCTGGCGGAGGAACACGGGAGAGGGGGAAAGGGGGACGGAGCTAGAGGGGAATGACCGAGCGAGTGAACGGATGAGCGAAGAAGAGGAGAGACGCAGGCGAGAGAAAGGCACCGTGGGGGGAGAATAGGAGATCGCCGGCAGAGTGCAAAGTGGACACTCAGAAATAGACCCGATCCGGAGGAGGAGCAGAGAACCCGGCAGGGAGAGCGGAGGGCCGAAAGTCCGACGTGTCGAGGGAACGGGTGGACGGGGAAGGGAGAATGGAGGAGGGAGGCAGACAGAGGGTCACCGAGCGAAAGGGGGGACAGACTGGAGGGGGCGAGGCTGAGCAGAGAAGGGAGGAGGAGTGGGGCAGAGAAAGGAATGAGGGAGGAGCAAGGAAAGGAAGGTGCTGGGGGAGTTGTGCACCTGGTGCCAGGAGACCGACGTTAAGCTCTGCGCGGGGGGAAGCCCGGAAGGACCAGCCCCTGGCTCCTCTGAGCCACCGGCTCCCTTCTGACCAGAGCCAGAGGAAGTGCTGCCTAAGAGGTGCAGCCCCCTCCCTGCCCCACTGCAGAGACACCGCACGCTCTGGGCTGGCCACAGCTGGGGAGCTCCCAGCATGCCTTGCAGCTCCCCAGACCTGGGTCCAGTGCCTCCCTCCATCCCTTGCCCTGTCTGGGGATCACGACGCCAGCGCAACAAACCCATGCTCCTGGGTGTGACAGGCTGTGGGGACCAGCCCTGCCTGAGAGGGGACGGTGCCCCCATTAAGCTCCCCTCTGATCCCCTGCAGCACAGTGCCCCACTGGGGGGGCCGACCCTAGAGCCCTGAATTACACCCGGAGTTCTTACCTCAGCCCCACGGCTGCGGCTGCTCAGGCAGACGCTGTGCTGGCAGGGAGAAGCGGCCGTCTCTTTGCAGCGACAGGGCCGGCGGCCCAGCCGAAGGAAGAGCCCTGAGCCAGAGACCGTCCGAGGCGACGCGGGGGTGCGGGTTAGGCTAATTCAGGGCGAGTGGCTGCCTCTTTATTTATCCCTCTCTCTGTCCCGCGACCTCTTCCTTCCTCTGCAGCAAAATGGACGAGGTGTCTCCTCCTGGCTTCTCTGCCCCACACACCCTCCCCTTTCCTCCTGCCCTCTCCTGAGTCCCCATCCGGCGCCCTAGCTGAGAAATAGCCCCCTGAGCGACCCCAGAGAGAAGGGGCAGCCACCGAAGGGCCCTGATGTCCGGGGATGGCTGCCGAGACCCCACTACCAGACTGCTCCCCTAAACACCCTGTGGCGGCGCGTTGGGGTCCCCCGCCTCCTGCACCCCTGTAGTGGCACAAACAGACCCCACCAGCCAGTAGAACAGAGGGAGTTTATTGCTTCTCCAGGATACAGCCCAGCACAGATGTCATCTGGTTCCAGGGCAGGCCTAGGATGCCTCAGCCCCCCTTGAGATGGGGGAGCCTGGGCCCCTAAATTCCAGCCCCTTCCCTAGGCTGTTTCCTCCATGATCCCAGACAGAAACTAACTCACTCACTTCCAGCCCTGCCCCCCAGCCAGGGGCGGCATCCACCTTCCTTTGTTCCTCTCCCTGGGAGGTAACCGGTCGAACAGGTTCCCTCGCTGTCCTATCAGCTACTCAGCTGGGCCGTGGTACAGACAGCAGCCAGTAGGGGTCACCCACTACGGCACACCCCCATCTGTGCTCAACAGCCCTGACCTCCCTTTAGACTCTGACGGGCCTCAAATTCTCCAGCTTCCATCTGCCCCTCTTCCGGTCCTCCCCAAAGTCCAAGCAAACCCCTGGGTGTCCCTGCTACATCTGCCACTGTTGCATGGCCGCTGACCTCATCCCGGCAGCCGGTTTGGGGGATTTCCTGCCGGGTCTGGGGGGCACCTGGCTGGAGAAAGCACAAAGAGGGGGTTGTCTGGACGCGTCACACGGGGGCCATGCAGGCTGTTCTGCCAGGCGGGATGGGGCCTGGAACCAAGGGCAAACAGCGGCAGCAACACCGGGTCTGGGGAGAGAGTTAAGAGGGTTTCTTTGGGGCGGGAAATCCCCACTCATGAGCCACGCTGGAGAGAAAGGAGAGCCGTGAGAGGCCCAATCCACCTTGGGCTAGCCAGGATGCTAACACACTGCTCCCCTAAACACCCCTGTGCTCATTAGCACTGGCTCCCCCTTGGCACCTGCTGTGCCCCAAATCCCCCAGCTCCCATCACCGCCTCTCCTCATCCTCCCAAATTTTCCAACAACCCCACCATGTCCCAGATAGGCTCCTGCCTCTGGCTGGTTTCTCAATATCACACCCAACATGTGAGCTGAAAGCCGTTGGCTACCTTGTCACGGCCTCTTCCAGGGTCCCAGCCGGGCTGCAGGACCCCCAGAGTCATGAGGGGTGCGGTGCAGAGTGGATACCAGGGTACCAATCAGCTCCACCCCACCGGACTGTGATGAATCTTTGGGAGCAGCTACTTTGCCACGCTTATCAGTTGGAGCTATTTTAGCATGAAATTCAGAACAGCCAGACTGGGTCAGACCAAAGATCCAGCCAGCCCAGTGTCCTATTGGCTGACAGTGGCCAATATCAGATGCCCCAGAAGGAGGGAACCGAACCGGGAATCCTCATGCGATCCCTCCCCTGTTGCCAATTCCCAGTTTCCGACAAATCGAAGCCAGGGACACCATCCCTACCCGTCCTCTTTATCCTCCATGGATTTATCGAGCTCCTTTTTGAACCCTGTTAGTCTTGGCCTTCAGGACACCCTCCAGCAAGGAGTTCCACAGGTTGTCTGTGCATTCTTTGAAGAAAAATCCTCCCCATCTCCCCCTGGAACAATGAGCCCCGCTTTGCGGTGGGGTCTCCGTCCCTGGCCGTCGCCGCCGTGAACTCTTCTTTGGGTTAAACCTGCTGCCTAGGAATTTCATTGCATCTCCCTTAGTTCTGGTGTTAGGAGAAGGAATCCCAGAAGAAGTGAGGGTCACCAATTTCCCTTCAGGATTCAACACCAGGGTAAAGGAAGATCGTGTCCTTAGCGGTAGGTAACAAAGGTCAGCTGAAAGGTCCTTAGCAGGCTCTGATTGGGGGCATCACCAGTTTTCGTGGTGGGTTTTCCATCACTCACAATGTTTAAATTGGGACTGGGGAGTTCTGCTCTAGGGATTGTTCTGGGGAGGGGTGATCCGGGGCTGAGACAGGACGATCACAGATTATAAAGCCAGAAGAGGCCATTCTGAGCAGCCCCATGGAATGAAACTCATCTGGGATGGAGAAGACAAAGTCTAATGCCGCATGCAGACCAGAGACCGGAAACTAGATTTGCTGCATCCCAGAACAGGCCTGCGAAGAGAAATTTGGAGGCCCCATATATCACGTTCACTTGGGCCTCACTCTTCCCTGTTACAGACATCTTTGAATGTTCCAGAAACCATTCAGAACTGTCCCCAAATGTTTCATTCCCAAGTGGCAAAAGAAATCTGGAATCTCAGACTACTTCCTAGAGCAGGACAACTTATTCCCACCTGGCTTGAGAGGCGGGGGTCAATTCATGGCTGGTGGACATGGAAGCAAGGAACAGGGAAGTGAAAGGACAGGGAATAATCAACGAAAGTATTTTCGAGGAGGGCTGAGGATTTATAATCCATAGACTCCCCCTCCCGGGGGCGTATCGCCAAGTACAGAAACGACAGCAAACGGGTGTCATTAAGGCTGTGTCTAGACTGGCACGTTTTTCCGCAAAATCATCTGCTTTTGCAGAAAAACTTGCCAGCTGTCTACACTGGCCGCTTGAATTTCCACAAAAGCATTGACGATCTCATGTAAGATCTTTTTCTGAAAAACTTTTGCGCAAAAGGGCCAGTGTAGACAGCTGAGATTTATTTTCTGCAAAAAAGCCCCGATCGCAAAAATGGCGATCGGGGCTTTTTTGCGGGAAAGCATCCTGCCAATCTAGACGCGCCTTTCCGAAAATGCTTTTAACGGAAAACTTTTCCGTTAAAAGCATTTCCGGAAAATCATGCCAGGGTAGACGTAGCCTAAATGTCGTATAGTTCATAGCGTGTCTCAAATTGGATCTATTGCTCCTCAGCTCGGGGAGAACCCTAATGACGGGGCAGGGACTGAGTTGGGCTCCAAGAGGGCAAACAATTCTAGAGTTGTGTTGAGAGGGTGAGGCTGGAGAGAGTCCGGAAGTGAGAGGAGAGGAGAACTCGGAGGACACTAAACAGAGAAATGTGGGGGACACACAAAGAAGCAGGCGTTCTCCCGGAACAATGAGAACCCGTTTCGTCCTCACATCCGCTCGAATGATCTGTGGTTTGAGGTTGATCTATCTGCCCCGCCTCTGCTCTCATAAAAAGCAACAGCTGCTTCCCCTGTCGGGCCGCGTGGAGATGAGGTGACCCCAGCCTCAAGGACCGCAGACACGAGCTCCGGGTGAGCACGGCCCACGTAGACGCAGCAGAGACACACAACAGCGCTTTCTCCAGGGGTGACGTACGGCTGAGATGCGCAACCACAACACTGCGGTGACCTAAACGGGGATAGTTTGCATGACAAGCTACTCTGCAGTTGGGAGGAGGGGGTCTCTATGCTGGCTCCAGCATCCCACTGCAACACCGGAGGGTATTGAGTTCCAGGGGTGGAAATTAATTCTGTAGGGGTGTCACGTTACTGAATTTGAAAGGGAGCAGCCAGATCATTGCTGTGCCCACGGGATGGGTGTGTGTGTGTGTGTGTGTGTTTGCCCCAAAGTCAGTACAAAGGGGGCCATGTGAGGTGTCAAATGAAAGCTTTTGTTTTACTGATTCGGTATATGCTATTCATGTACTTGCATGATGTCTGTACGTGGAGTTATGAATGTGGACTTAGTGCTGATACCGGCTTGGACAGCCTGTTGCAAAGAACAATTATTCAGTTTGACTATGCTAATTAACGAGGCTCCAGGGACAATGGCTCTCAAGGGGTGTGTCTAGACGACAGGGTTTTGTCGACAAAAGTGGACTTTGTCAACAAAACTATACCTGCGTCCACACTACCACCGAGTTCTGTCAACATAACATTGACAGAACTCAGCAGTTTTGTTGACGGTGGTAAAACCTCATTCTACGAGGAATGACGCCATTCGTCGACAGAGTTCTATTGACAGAAGGCGCTTTTGCCGACAGAACTAGATGTAGTCTAGATGCTCTCTGTTGACAGTATCTGTCGACAAAGCCTCTGTTGACACAAGCCTGTAGTCTAGATGTACCCAAGGTGTCCAATACACACCTGAGGAATGCATCTGAAAATCTGGATACCTGCAAACCAGGCAGGGCATAAGGGCTGCCAGCATGTGAAACAGAGATAGGTCACTCGACCATATGACCTGCCCTGGCCAGGAGAGAGATATAAGACCACAAAGTGAACTCCATCTTGCCTTCAATTCTGCTACTGATTCCAGATGCAGCCTTGCAAGGACAGCGAGCCAGAAAGAACCGTCGACCCATCCTGACGTAGGGTGTACACCAGAGACTTTTAAGCCAGCAGTTTGTAACATCTCTGCTAAGAGCCTGCGTCAAGAACTTGGTGACTGGTGCATGTAACGTATCCTCCTTAACCTGACTCTCATGCTTGTCTCTCTTTTAGTAATAAACCTTTAGATTTTAGATTCTAAAGGACTGGCCCAGCGTGATCTTGTGTGTTGGACCCAGAGTGTAAATTGACCAGGGATTTGTGGCTGGTTCTTTGGGACCGGAAAGACCCGTTCAGGGTGGGTGAGATCGGGTTCTATAACCCCTCACCTGTGTGCAGGCCCGGGGCTGATTGTGGCACAGGGAGAGTTGGGGTGTCAGAGGGGTTTTGCTCGGGAGGCTTCCTGCTGGCTGGATTGGGAGCTGAAGCGCTCGGTGTGACTGGTTTGTGGCTTATTTGGGAACGGTCTCCAGTCAGGAGCTGTAAGGAGCCCTGAAGCTGAGCAACTCGCCCTGAGTCAACGCCTTCAGCGGTGTCCAGACCCGGCGCAGTCTGTCACAAGGGAGCGCTCTCCTTTCATGCCCGATCCTGGCCCTGTGTCCGTCTTAAAATATGAATGCAGATTGCCTATCTCCTAGAGCTAGAAGGGACCTTGAAAAGTCAAGTCCAGTCCCCTGCCTTCACAGCAGGACCAGGTACCATCCTTGACAGATTTTGTTCCCCAAATCCCCTCCTTAAGGAGTGAACTCATAACCCTAGTTTTAGCAAGCCAATACGCAAACCACTGAGCTACCCCTCCCCCTATTCAGAGGCCAAGGACACCATTTTATCCCCTGGCTAGTAGCCTTTTATGGACCTAACCTCCATGAATTTATCCAGCTTCTCTTTAAACTCTGTTATAGCCCTAGCCTTCACAGCCTCCTCTGGCAAGGAGTTCCACAGGTTGACTACACGCTGGGTGAAGAAGTGTTACCTGGTTACCCCATATCGCCAGGGCTCCTTTGCTGACCTCCTTTGCTGCTATTGGCCGGGGCCCTGCAGAGTGATTGCAATGCATGCTGGGAGCCTTTAGGTCTGGCCGTGATGCTCAAGGTGTGGTGCCTTTATGTTGGGGCGGGGACCTGATTGTGTCCCATAGGTGGCCCTTCCTCTGGCTGTGATCAGAGGGGAATAGGGAGCCAGGGGTTGGTGGAGCATCTCTTAAGCTCAAAATGGTCCCTCCAGCTAAATGTGTCTCCCTGCATGAGGTGAGTAACTCCCCCTGCACCTCTTTCGCTCTCTCCATCTGCATCTCTCCTCTTCTGCAGGCATCACCTCTTCTCCATCTTCCTTCCCCCTTGCGTCCCCCTTTCTCCAGCTCCGTCACCCACCCGCTCACCCTCTTGCCTGGGTTTTTCTCTGTCCCCTTCATCTCTATTTGTGGGGCAGCCTGGCTCTTCACCCTCCTCTTTGCTTCTCAGTCCCCTCTTTCCTCTCTCATTCCTGTTTCCACCCACCAGGTTTCTCCGGCCCGGATGCCAGGGCCCCCCAGGGATCAGCAGGTCTTGAGTGTCCTTCATCGCCACCAATCTCTGCTCCTCTCAGGCTGGCCCGCCCCCGGGGCTGGTTCCTCTTTTGAACATGCAGAGTTTGGGGAAGTGTCTCACTTCACATGCCAGGGGAGACGACCTCAGATATTCATAGAGCTCGGTGGCTATTTACAGATCCCGTGGAAGGAACAGATTCACCCGGCAGCTGCATCCTGCTAAACCCGGCATGGAGCTCCGAGTCCTCCTCTGTCTACTGGGTGAGCGACCCTGCACTTCTCCCGCCGCCTCTGTCTCCTTCCCCCTTCCCTGTGTGTGTCCCCCTCTCTTCCTCCTCCAGCTCCATGGGGCCACTTCTCCCCGGGGTCCATCTCCAGTCTCCGTTCAGCCCCAGCCTGGTGGGGCGTCCAGCACTTCCCAGCCTTTGGGGTTCAGTTTTGGGACCTTTCTCGGTTGAGGGTAAGAATGCAGAGTCTCAGGCTTCAGCCAGTAGATTCTCAATGGCCACTTGCCAGGGGCCTTGCTTGCCTATCAGTCACCTGGTCTTTTCTTTCCGTTTTCTGTCTGTCTGTCACTCACCGTGAGGGAAACAGATGATGAACTTCGACCACCCGTCCCTGCGTGGCCCTAAACTCCATTCCCTGGTCCCCAGCTCCGTCCCTCCCATGGACTCCCCAGAACGCTCACTCCCCATGTCACAGCTCACACGTATCCACACTTGGCCCCTCGGCTCCCGGGCAGAACCCCCCTCTCCAGTGCGGCAGCCCCTTCTCAGGGAGTCCACTCCAGTCCAGCAACCCTTACCCGGGGATCCACCCCTCCAGGATGGCAACTCTCGGGGCTTTCAGCCACCTGTCTCCATCGTGAGCCCCCTCCCTCTGGACCCCCGGGGCCTCCCCTCCCAGAAGGACCCTGTTCTCTAGACCAGCACAAAACAGAAGGTTTTATTGAGCGCTGAACACAGCACCGGGTCTCTCAGGCTTGTAGGCCTGGTCCTTCAGCCCACACATTAGTCTCCCCTGTAGCTAGCTGAGCTCTGCCTGCTCCTCTCGGTCCCCCCCAAAACACCCCCGTCTCCCAGCAGAGCCTCCAATGCCCCCAGCAACAGCCCCTCCCCGGCCATTGTCTTCTCCCCAGATAAGAGGGTCACCTGGCCCCTCTTCTCCTCCTCCCTCCCTGTCCAATGTTCTCCCCTCGCTGGGATCAGCTGGGCCGGTTGCTGGGGTCCCTTTCTCAGCCCGTTGTCTGTCGTCTGGCCAGAACCGGCCGTGTCCTCTGAGTAGGGCTGAGGTCACCAGGGTCCCAGACCCCACAGCTCCAGTTCGGGGCTGTTCTCTGACACCACAAACTCCCCACCTTTGTCACATTCAACCAGTAACTTCCGGGCACTGAGCGTCCCCCTGTACACAACACCCGTCTTTGAACCCCCCAAACCCCCCACTTCCTCACACCCCGTCTCTTCTCTTCATCAGCTTCTCTCCAGATCCTGCCCCAGCCGGTGTTCCCCGCAGGTAAGGAGGGACCCAGTCCCCACACAGCCCCCAGCTGTCTGTGGAGGTGGGTCCCCCTCTAGTTCATTTTCTAGCCTGGCCTCGTGGTCGAGGGTGTGTCCCTGTCTGGTTGGGTCAGAGGATGGCTCTTGGGGGTGCTGTCTCTAAATCCACCCCAGTGCAGAGGGGCTGGAGGGTCCGTAGGGTTGTGAATGGGACCAGACTGGGGACACTGGTTCCAGCATCTTGTGTGCCTGGCTTCTCACAATTGGGGTCCCCGGCACTATGTGAAGGGACCCCCCTGGCCCTGCCTCTCCGCTCAGCTCCCAGAATACTCCCTGAATTGAGGGTGATGGGTGGGGGGAGGCTTCAGTTCTCTGGGGTCCCCTGGACTCCTAGAGAGGGGCTGGATTCCTGGATAGAGCTGAACTCCTGTTAAAACCAGGCCCCTTTCAGAGACCGCTTTGCAAGCACCCCAACAATAGAGCCAGACATGAGCCTAACCCTGACCCCCTACTCCAGATGCCGGGCAGCGCTGCCTGCAGGCCAGGGTGGGAGATGCCTTGGGTGGGGGGTGCACTGAGGAAAATCTCTCTTCCTAGCCACGGTCTCCCCACCCGCACTTGGCTCCTCTGTCCAGTCTCAGCGCCTCCCTGGGGCCATCCCAGGTGAACTGGTCCCCACAGAGGCAGATACACGGAGCGTGGCCAGATGGGACATGGTCCCCTCCAGAGTTGATCTTGACACCTGCTCTAACTCCGGGGCTGAGAGTTGAGCCAGAGCTGTGGGGCAGTCCACAGGTGTCTGGTGGGGCCGGTCTAGGGAGTCAAGAGGGCTCTGGCTTTAGCTAAGGGGCAGGAATTGGGGGGCGGCCCCTAGCTGGGGGAGCGTAACTTCTCCTGCATCTCTCTTCCCTTCCTCAGCCCCCCTGCCAGTCCCCACAGTCAGTGTGGACCCCCAGTACCCTGTGTATGTCCCAGGGGAGCGTGTCACCCTCAGATGCTCGGCCCCCCAGGGGCTGGCGGTGAGCAGCTACCAGTTCTACAATCAGCAAGGGGAGCGGGTCTTCAGTGAGAGCACCGGCCCATTCGGGGGGGCCTGGCTGGTGCTGACGGCGGCACCGGGGAAAGCTGGGAAGTACAGCTGTGAGTACTGGGCCGAGAGAGATGGGAAGAACCTCTACTCTGCACGCAGCCAGCCTGTGCCGGTACCAATGATGGGTGAGTCTCCTTTCTCCTGCTCTTAGGAGATTCCCTGCCCCATCCCCAGTGTGTCTATTCCTCTGTCCCTCAGCTGTGTGGAGAGTCACCATCCTGCTCCCTTCCACCCCCGCGGCTCCTACACTTGTCTTCACCTGCTCCCCAAAACCAGCCACCCCCTTGAACCAATGAAATCCATTTCCCAGAAGCACATGGGGAAGGGACCCCGTGATCCTCTCGTCACTGCTCCATTGACTGTCCCTACCGGCATCTCCTGTGAGCTAGAACAGGGCTTCTAGGGAGCCAGCCTGATTCGCAAGGAGACAGGGATGGAGAACCCACTGCAAAAGGGGGCTCATTGTTCCAGCCTTCTTGGTAAAAACGTCCCACCTCCTTCCCGGTCTGTATTTATCCAGCTGCAGCCTCCGTCCACCATGTCCTGGTGGAACTTTGCCTACTACACTGAAGTGCCCGTTGGTACCAAATCTCTGTGGTCGCAGGAGATGCTTCTAGGTGGGGTCCAGTCGCCCCTCAGCCTTGGAAAGTCTGAACTTGCTTCTGCTCTAGAGATTCCTTCCGTACCGGAGCTGGTGCTGAGGTGGTCTGTAGATTGCCTGAGCCTGGCTGAGCCGTCGGTGGCTGGTTTGGTTCCAGGTTGAAGGAGCTTCACAGAGACTGAGGCCAGAGGTCACAAGGGTCCCATCTGGCCTTAGACTCAGTGAACAAGGCCCATTTTCTGGTCCCCGATCTGTCTCCTGGCTCTTCTATGAACCACCTCCAAGTACTCCCCATCCTTCTCGAATTGTGGATCTAAGACTTGCAGGGGGGTGTTCTAGGAGTAGGAATAGTTCCCCAAAGTCCAGGTTCCTAGCCCCCACCCCAATCACAAGACCTCGTTGCCTTCCCAGAACTGGAGAAAGGACCCAGGAGTCCTGACCCCCAGCCACCTCTGCTCTTCCCTCCTAAAGCCACATATAGAACCCAGGAATCTTGCTTCCCAGCCTATCCCTGCTCAATGCCTTTACCATTGGCCCCGTCACCGCCTCTGCTATTTCTGCCTTCACTCAGGCACATCCTGCTTTCTCCCCTTTCATTCTTCCTCACAGATCATCCGGTAGCCCCGTCCATCTCTGCCACTGCCGACGGCCTCTGGTATGACTCTGTCACCGTCGTGTGCTCACCCCGTGGGAGCTACATATCGCCCACCTTCCAAATCTTCAAGAATGGAAAGCTGGTACAGTTGGAATACACCCCCTCCTCGCAGGGGGCCCAATTCCAGCTCCACACGTCCGACCCCCGCACCGCTGGCTCCTACACCTGTAGCTACCAGATAGACGTCTCCGGGAGGAAGGTGGAGTCCAGACTGAGTTCTCCCCTCTCCATCCACTTGCCAGGTGATTCAGTGTATTCCACTGTTGTGGTCTTGGGCTCTTTCTCCTGGGGTCACCACCAGGGCTGTTTGGGAAACGCCAAGTGGATCTGATGTGAAATGTTGACACCAATTCCCTTTGTCATCCCCCCAAAAGTTCCAGCCACAATGTTGCTCTTTTTCTACTTAAATCTGACCCCTCCCGCCCCGTGTCAACGTTCTCAGTTCAAACGACTGGTGTCCAAAAAACCTCCAGTTACTTTGCTGGTTTTTTTTGCCAAACAATTTCAAAGTTTGGTTTCATCGAACAACAGTTGGGTCACAATGACTCTGTGTGTGAAAAGGTTAATTTGGGTCAACAGCCATTTTCATGTAAATAGCTGGAGGAACGTTTTTCTACCAGGATTCATCTAAATCAGCAATACTCCGACAGAGGCTCAGGAGCCACAAATGGCTCTTTAATGTGTCTTCTGGCAGGATGTGATCTTAAAATACTTTGGTGAATAATTCAGTCTCAGTCTCAATTCTTAACCAGTCAGGAAGCTTCTACTATGCTATTAGCCACTGTAGTAGCTACAGCAATGATACTTGCTCAGTCATTTTGTGGTGAGACTCAATGGAACAATGAATTCAGATGACTCGGGAGATATTGGGTGCTAATTTGGTTCTTAAACCACTGAGGTCTGAGTATCACTGTTCTGAATTATGAAGGCTCCTGGTCCTGCTTCATTTTGTAATGCTATTGGTGCCTGGGCCACTTAAAAATATGCCTCTCTTGGCCTGCTACTATTGATTATTTGTATTGCCGTAGGGCAGGTAGGCATGGTAGGAGGGGGGTGAACTGAATGACAAAAGGAAACAGGAAAGGCCCGGGCTAAATGGAGAGAAATAAGCAGTGAGAAGAACTCCTCTCCAGTTGAACAGTAAGATTGACAAGGTAAGAAACAGGCAGGTAATTTTGTAGCTCCCAATGCTGGAGGTATGGACTAAACAGGCAGATCTTGAACGCAGTGGAAATGAAGATGTTAAGAGGGACGCTTGGAATTGGGAGGCTGGGTCACACTTGGAACGAGCAGATTAGGAGAAGTGTGCCGGTGGTAGCAACTATGTAAAAACTGAGGGATGCATGGGTTGGGTGGTTTGGGTGGGCAAAACGAAGATCGGGAGAATATTTAGGAAAGAGGAGTAGAAGGCAGAGAAGACCCAAGCTAGATGGAAGGATGCTATAGGAAAGGGTTTGGTTAGCTGTGGTGCTTCTGAGGAACTGCCACAAGACAGCCTGGAATAGAGAAGGACTGAAGCAGCTGATCCCATGGAGTTGGGACTAAGGATGGAAGAAGTTAGAGCTGGCTGGGAATTTATTAACAAGAGTTTTTTCCCCACCCAGAAATGTAGATTCAACAAAACATTTTGAAGCAAAATAATGTAAATCTACAGCTACCCATCCATCCGCCTGCCCACCTGCCTGTCCGTCCGTCCGTCCGTCCGTCCATCCATCCATCCATCCTCCTGCTCATGTATCCATTCATCTGCCTGACCATCCATCCATCCCTCTCTACCCACACTATCAGTCCAACCAACCAACCCTCTCTGCCCACTCCAACCAACCATCCATCCAACCAACCAACCAACCAACCAACCAACCCTCTCTGCCCACTCCATCCATCCATCCATCCATCCATCCATCCATCCAACCAACCCTCTCTGCCCATTCCATCCATCTATCCATACAACCAACCAACCCTCTCTGCCCACTCCATCCATCCATCCAACCAACCCTCTCTGCTCATTCCATCCATCCATCCATCCAACCAACCCTCTCTGCCCACTCCATCCAACCAGCCAACCCTCTCTGCCCATTCCATCCATCCATCCATCCATCCATCCATCCATCCATCCATCCATCCAACCAACCCTCTCTGCCCACTCCATCCATCCATGTATCCCTCTCCATACACCCCCTTCTCCCTAGCTAACTCTCCCTCCACACAGCCCCTCTCTATGGATGGCAGTATCCAAAGGGCAGGAACCTGGCATGGAACCAGGCAAGGCCCTGGCATGCACCTGTGACGGGGCCACACAGCCTCCCACCCACCGCAGCCACCCTATAACTGAATACAGTGGCCGGGACTGGCCAAGCCACGGAAGGTGTGGGGATAATAATTCCTGGGAGCCAAGCCAGTGATGGCAGCATTTGGCCCATGGTGGCCCTTGAAAAGCTCAGCTCCAGCACCCCACGGCAGCTGGCGGGATTTGTTCCTGCACCGCCCCACTGAGCGGGGTTTGTATTTCACCTTGGCATTTGTTTTCTCACCAGGGCCGAGTGAACTAGTCACCTGCCAGGGGCCCCTGCTCACTGCCTCAGGGCCCCCATGCTTTGGCATCTCAGCTGGGGGCTGCAGCCAGAGGGCTGGGGGCTCTCGGATGTCACAGCCCGTCCGGTGCCTCTGGATCTGATCCTCTTTTCCCTGAACCATGGACGTGGCTTGTCTTTTTCAGAGCCCCCTGGAGCCCCGACCCTCTCCCTGCATCAACAGTACACTGTGTACCTCCGGGGAGAGACGGTCAACCTCATGTGTTTGGAGCCTCCTGGTGCTCACCGGGCAGTTGGATTCCAGTTCTCCAGGGACGGCGGAAAGACGTTCTTGCCTGGAAGCAGCAACACGCTTGCCCTGCACCTCGCGGGGCCGGAGGACTCTGGCTCGTACACCTGCGCCTACTGGATACAGCCGTCCCAATGGGGGGTCCGATCCCGGGAGAGCCAGCCGGTCTCCATCTCGGTCACGGGTGAGCAGCAGTCTGACGCAGACCCTTCTGATGCAGCTGGGTGTGTTTCAGAGAGATCCCATGTGTGCTGGGGGACTTTGGCCCTGGCTGTGAGCTACCCCCAGCCCTGTGGATTATTCTCACTGCCCTCCCACACACACAAGCGGGGCTGTGATTGGTGGATCTCTCAAAATTGCCCTGTTTTGTTCTCTTCCCCACAAGGTCTGATACTGGCCAGTGTTGCAGACTGGCTCCTGGGCTAGGTGGACCATGGTCTGACCCAGAAGGGCCATTCTACAAGGGCAGGCTCTTCTATGAACCACCTTCGAGTCTTCCCCATCGTTCTCGAATTGTGGATCTAAGACCTGCAGGCTATATTCTAGGAGTAGGAATAGTTCCCCAGAATCCAGGTTCCTAGCCCTGCCCCTCATCACTAGACCGCATTGCCTTCCCACAGCTGGAGAAAGGACCCAGGAGTCCTGGCCCCCAGCCACCTCTCCTGTAACCGCTAGAGCCTGCTTCCCTCCTAAAGCCACATATGGAACTGAAGAATCTTGCTTCCCAGCCTAACCCTGCTCAATGCCTTTACCATTGGCCGTGTCACCGCCTCTGCTATTTCTGCCTTCATTCAGGCACATCCTGTTTTCTCCCCTTTCATTCTTCCTCACAGATCATCCGGTAGCCCCGTCCATCTCTGCTATTGCTGGTGGCCCCTGGAACGACTCTGTCACCATAGTGTGCTCACCCCATGGGAGCTACATGTCACCCACCTTCCAAATCTTCAAGAATGGAAAGCTGGTACAGTTGGAATACACCCCCTCCTCGCAGGGGGCCCAGTTCCAGCTCCACACGTCCGACCCCCACACCGCTGGCTCCTACACCTGTAGCTACCAGATAGACGTCTCCGGGAGGAAGGTGGAATCCGGACTGAGTCCTCCCCTCTCCATCCACTTGCCAGGTGATTCAGTGTATTCCACTGTTGTGGTCTTGGGCTCTTTTTCCTGGGGTCACCACAGGGGCTGTTTGGGAAATGCCAGGTAGATCTGGTGTGAAATGTTGACACCAATTCACTTTTTCATCCCCCCAAAATTCCAGCCACAATGTTGCTGATTTCCTACGAAAATCAGACTCCTTTCTGTGTCAACATTCTGGCTGTGTCTAGACTGGCCAGTTTTTCAGGAAAATCAGCCACTTTTCCGAAAAAGCTTGCCAGCTGTCTACACTGGCCACTTGAATTTCTGCAAGAACACTGACTTCCTACTGTAAGAAATCAGTGCTTCTTGTGGAAATACTATGCTGCTCCCGTTCAGGCAAAAGTCCCTTTTGCACAAAGCTTTTGTGCAAAAGGGCCAGTGTAGACAGCTCAGATTTGTGTTCCATAAAAAAACAAGGTCTGATACTGGCCAGTTTTGCAGGCCTGCTCCTGGGCTAGGCAGACCATGGTCTGACCCAGCTGGGCCATTTTACAAGGGTGCAAATTCTTTGGTGACAGAAAACTCAGGAACTCCAATTCCAGAAGGCACCATGGTGGTCATTTAGTTTGCCCTCCTGTGTCCCCCACTCTAAAGATCTGTCCCACAAAAACTCCTAGGGCAGATCTTCTAGGCAAACACCCCACCTTGATTTAGAAATGGTCGGTGATGCAGTATCCACCAAGACCCTTCATAAGTCATTCCACTGGGTCATTAGTCTCTCCATGAGTCCATAGTGTCCCTTTCTTTCTGCTCGGTATTTGCCTAGCTTCATAAGAACATAGGGGTACCTGGGATTGACTGACAGGACACTGGGCTAGATGGATCTTTGGTTTGACCCAATCTGGCTGTCCTTGTGTTTGTATGTTTTTAGAGGTTTTTTTATCTCTGGATTAGACCCTGGTGAAACCACCACTGGGATACTATGTCCATTTCTGGTGCTCACAGTTCAAGAAGGACAGTGTTAAATTGGAGAGGGGTCAACGAAGAGCCATGAGAATGGCTCAGTAAAATCCCCAAGGAGCTGAACAAGGAGAAGCTTCAGGCGTGACAAAAGATGCAACGGTCTTAAATTAAGAACATAAGAACGGCCAGATGGGGTCAGACCAACGGTCCATCCAGCCCAGTGTCCTGTCGGCCGACAATGGCCAATGCCAGGTTCCCCGGAGGGAGGGAACACAACAGGGAATCCTCAGGTGATCAATCCTCACCCTGTTTCCAGACAAAATTGCAGCAAAGGGGGCTTAGGTCGGACATTAGGAAAAACTTCCTACCTGTTAAATACCGGAATAAGTTGCCTAGGGAGGTTGTGGAATCTCCATCATTGGAGATAGTGAAGAGCAGGTTGGACAGACACCTGTCAGGGATGGACTAGACAGTACTGGGTCCTGTGGTGAGGACAGGGGACTGGACTCGATGACCTCTCATGGTCCCTCCCAGTTCTAGTGTTCTGTGATTCTTCCCCACTCTCCATAACGTTGGTGGGTCCTACACTTTCCAGCAGATAACTTGCCTCCGAGGCCCACAGCAGCCCTCAGTTTAGACCCTGGCTTGCTGGTTGTTGAGCAGCTCTCCTCATTGGCCAGCACAAGAAAAAGAGAGGAAACCAAAGTGTGGTCCCATCTAGGGGTAAAGGGCAGGACAAACCCATGTACCAAAGCCAGTCTCTTTTCAGTAGTGGAATGGTGGGGAGGAACCCGAGTCCACACGCTACGCTAGGTTCCAGACCCAGGATCCTGTGATAGCAGCTGCCTGTAAAGTCTCTGGTGATAGCTGTGTGACAGCTATGAATCCCTGGGCTACTTCTCCACAGTCTTCTCCACCACCTTCCTTACCACAGGTTCTTCCTCTTGGTACCTGCTTGTACTTGGTCCTCCCGGCTTCTCCTCCCCTCAAACATCTTGCCACACTGAGCTACCAGAAAGGGAGCCTTCTAAGCAGTCTCAGCTGGTTCTTCATTGGCCCCGAGTGTTCTGATTAGTCTGACTCACTTGGCTTATATCCGTACCCCCCAACATCCCGAACCCCATCTCCTGGGTCCTCTACACCCCATCTCCCCACACCCTGCCTGTCACCCCACAACCCTGGGTCCTCTACATCCCACCTCCCTGCATCCTGCCCACATCCCTGTACTCCTGCACCACATCCCCAAGTCACCCTGTGTCCTGTCCTACTGCATCCCCTGAAACCCATCACTTGGAGCCCCATTGCCTGCCCCATCTTCTACACCACTGCTTCTTCTACCTCCCCAGTGAGCCCTCCCACAAGTGCAACGTGGCCATGTTTGAGAGGGGAAAGACCACCCAATTGCTTTCCTGCTGGGGAAGCCAAAGCGCTGTGGGAGATGCCAGATTCTTCCTGCAGCGGGGGTGGGCCACGGAGAGCCGGTCCCAGGAGAGGAGACTGGGGGAGCTGGGCTGTTCAGCCAAAATCGCTGGCCAAGCAGGGTCTGATGGAGGTGGGCAGGGAGGGGGCCAGTGATAGAGCCCAGGGGCGGCAGGGGAACAAAGTGGGTGTGTGCTGGGCCAGGCTCATAGGAGGCTGCTCATGGGGAGAAGGTCCTGTGCTCAGCCCTGGGAAATTCACTTCTGCATTCAAGGAGAACATGAGCAGGAAATGGGCCCCATCATCCAAGGGCCATTCTGTGACAGGCCCCAGGAATGTCCAGCTGTCAGGTGAGTCTTTCCTGACTTCCAATCTACTTTCCTATCAATAACCAGCCACCCTCACACTGCTGATCCCCTGGTGGGGAGACCTACACCCCGTGTAGAACTTAATGCATTTGCATGTGTTTTGAGTATCCAAGCCAATGGGCATAGAAAGTCCAGCTATAGCAGTGTTTTTTTAAACCATTCTCAGCGGCACACTGGTGTGCCAGAAGGCAGTTGGAGGTGTGCCACGGAGAACAACAGAGTTCAAAATGGCTGCCCTTAAAGGGGTAGGTGACTTTTTTTTCTCAATAACTTTCCGCTGACCAACTTTCCGCTGACCTGCTTTTTTTCTGCTCAACAAAAAATCCTTGAATGTCCTCATAAAAAATTGTTTGGTGTTTCTTGGTCTTAAAAAGTTTAAGAAACACTGAGCTGTAGGGTGAAGTGTCAGGGTGGAATCTCTCTCTCTCTCTCCCTCTCATGGATTAGAGGACTTCTAGGCTACCTGAGAATTCATGGATGATTCTCCTTTCTCCACAGCCCCAGGGATCTCTTTCCCATTGACCCTGAAGCTGGCAATTGGTGGATGCTTCTTCCTTATCAACAGCCTCATATTCCTCCTCTACCATTGCTGACTGTAGAGTGCAGGCAACTGTCCCATCCAGACTGAGGACATGTTTGGGAGCTGTCCGAGGTGTTGCCAGGGTGGGGAACAGCCCTGACACTCCAAGTACTGAAGGTGGGGCCCACAAGAGAGCTTCAAACTCTTGCCTCTACAGGCGCTGGTTATAAAAACTTCCCCCCAGAATCCTAATACACAGATGTTGGGGCATTTTCTGCCACCACCAAGTGCTTTTTGATCCCTAAAAAACCAGGGGTGAACACTTGAATCTGCCCCCAGGGGTACCCCAAGTTCTTTTGCCCCAAACGAGCTTGAAAAAGAAAAGAGAAAAACAAGCTGCAGTCTCTCGTAGCTGACCCCGGAGTCAGAGGCCTGCCGGTACCCACAGAGGGTGCGTCTACAGAGCAAAGTTATTTCAGAATAACGGCCGTTATTCCGAAATAACTATGTGAGCATCTACACAGCAATTCTGTTATTTCGAAATAATTTTGAAATAACGGCCGAAGCCGTTCCTCATTTAAAAAAAATACTGTTTGGTGTTCCTTGGTCTTAAAAAGTTTAAGAAACACTGCTCTGATGTCCACGGTCCCTTTCCTTTCTCAAGGCAGACCACCCTTCCCTCAGTTATACTTGACTGCCCAGTCACTTTTGATACTCAGAATGCCCATCGACCTTTCCCTAGGTGAGTGGTGAAGCACTGGGATGGGTTCCCTAGGAAGGGGGTGGAATCTCCATCCCTAGAGGTGTGTAAGTCTCAGCCTGACCAACCCCTGGCTGGGTTGATTGAGTTGGGATTGGTTCTTCCTTGGGCAGAGAGCTGGACTTGATGACTCCTGAGGGCTCTTTTCCAGCTCTACGATTCCATGATCTGGCACACCTATTTGCTTCCATCTAATGCAGAGTTATAAGATTTCCTGAACTGATGCTACTAACACCTGTGCCAAACTTCCCAGCCATGCCCAGAGAGAAGTTCACAAACAGGTCTGTTTGGAATAAAGGGGTTTTCTTAATTTCCATTGGAGCGGCAAACAGAGTTGTTCAACAGGAAGAGAGGGCAAAGGGAGACCAAAGAGGTGAAAAAACAACAAGAAACATCTTCCCCGTAGACTCTTTAGCTCTTGGATATCAGCTAGACACGTCTTTTAAGAGAGGGATGGAAAAATCTTACAAATTGGGGACAGACACCCCAAAGTACGTCTTACACTGAAGCCAAAGGGCAGAGAGAGAATCTGAAGAGACTAAGGAAGCAGATGTCGGTGTGTTAGAGAGGTCTCCAGTCCTCAGCAAGTTGCTCCACCAGACTTCTGAAAGCCCGCAGTGAGAGGACGTGTGATCAGTACATGTATGTTGCTAAGTTAGATGCTAGTCAACATTTTTTTGTGTAATTTTTTCATGTAACCATGTCTGGGCTGGGCTCTGCATGACTCGTACTCTTGTCACATCGCTGTCTTTGCCCTTAATAAACTTTTAGTCCAAGTCCTGTTGAACTGTCTCAGCTACTCCGTCTGGGGTAGGAAGTTGTGTGCATAGTAGTCCCTTAAAGGAGTAACAAACTTCATCTTCTCGTACTGTGGAAGGCTACGTCTACACATTACATCGGAAAAAGATACATAATTTGTGGTATGCAAATTGCATATCTTTTTTTCGATTTACTTTCAGAAGACGGTCTTTTGAAATTTGGCACTTCTACACAGCCAAATACCTCGTAGAATGAGATGTACAGGGATGGCAAAAGAGTGCATCCATTCTTTTGAAATTTTTTCAAAGAAGTGGACACATTCTTTAGATGCAGCATTGCACTTTGGGGATACCTCTGGTACCCCCAAAAAGCCATGCAGTCTAGATGTAGCCTAGGAGAGGGCACATTTTATCGGGAATGTGCTGGGGTCTCTCTAATCACACAGGATAAGCTGACACACTAAAAGATGGGTCCTGGTATAAGGCTTAAGACATGAGCTAAAGTCCAACCTAGGTGAGAAAAAGTCAAAGCAGGAAGAGGGTAAGAACGGTGCTAGGTTTGCAAAAGCACAAACATTGCTAAGAGCTGCTAGGCACAGAAGACGCATACAAACACAGGCCAGATCAGCTCAGTGCAGGGTTATGGGGTAAACACACTCCCCAAAGATGTGCTAAGGACACACCGAAAGATGAGGTCACACAACAGCGAAATGGTTGGACATAACTGGATGGAACCAACAGATACAAGGTAAAAGGGGGGAGGCAGAATATGTAACTGGCGTGTATCCGTGTTTACAAGAGGGGTCCCTGGGTGTGTTTCTTTGTCTGGCTGAGGCGGGAGCAGAACATCCCACCGTGCACTGAGCTGTGCCCTTTGTGTCAGGCATACGTCCAATGGCTTTCAGCACATGCATCCCCGTTGGGTGCTATATTAAGAATCAGCCAGTGGCAGATATAACAGCCCTGCCGGGACACCAAGGGGCTCGCTTGAGCTTTGGAGAGGACTGGAAGAGGGGCTGATGGAAGTTGAGGAATTTGAGGCCTGTCGGAGTCTAAAGGGGGAGGGTCAGGGATGTTGAGCACAGAGGGGTGTTTAGGGGAGCAGTCTGGTAGCGGAGTCTTGGCAGCTATCCCCGGACATCAGGGCCCTTCGGTGGCTGCCCTTTCTCTCTGGGGTTGCTTGGGGGATATTTCTCAGCTAGATTGCAGGGGGTGGTAGGAAAGGGGAGGGTGTGTGGGGCAGAGGACTGGGGAGGAGAGACACCTCGTCCATCTCTCTGCAAAGGTCGAAGAACAAAGATACGGTCACCTCTCTGGGGGACTGAGAGAGGATGCAATGGCCCCGAGATGGCCACAGGGCTCTGCAGCTCTGCAGTGCTGGAGGCTGGGTCACGTCTGGCCCCTGCCCACACAGTGTCCGCCTGAGAGCTCTGGGTCTCTTCCGCTCTGTTCTGAGTCAGCGCTGACCCCCATGTGCCAGTGGGGCCCTGTGCTGTGGGGATCACAGGGAGGACTCATGGGGGGCACTGTCCTCTCTGTCAGTGACGGGCCGGGTCCCCAGCATGTTTGTGGATGGAGTGTGGAGCTAAGAACATAAGAACGGCCGTACTGGGTCAGACCAAAGGTCCATCTAGCCCAGTATCCTGTCTGCCGACAGTGGCCAGCACCAGGTGCCCCAGAGAGGGTGGACCAAAGACAATGATCAAGCGATTTGTCTCCTGCCATCCCTCTCCAGCCTCTGACAAACAGAGGCCAGGGACACCATTTTATCCCCTGGCTAATAGCCTTTTATGGACCTAACCTCCATGAAATGATCTAGCTTCTCTTTAAACTCTGTTCTAGTCCTAGCCTTCACCGCCTCCTCTGGCAAGGAGTTCCATAGGTTGACTACACGCTGTGTGAAGAAGTGTTACCTGGTTACCCCATATCGCCAGGGCTCCTTTGCTGACCTCCTTTGCTGCTATTGGCCGGGGCCCTGCAGAGTGATTGCAATGCATGCTGGGAGCCTTTAGGTCTGGCCGTGGTGCTCAAGGTGTGGTGCCTTTATGTTGGGGCGGGGACCTGATTGTGTCCCGTAGGTGGCACTTCCTCTGGCTGTGATCAGAGGGGAATAGGGAGCCAGGGGTTGGTGGAGCATCTCTTAAGCTCAGACTGGTCCCACCAGCACAGGGCTAAATGTGTCTCCCTGTATGAGGTGAGTAACTCCCCCTGCACCTCTTTCGCTCTCTCCATCTGCATCTCTCCTCTTCTGCAGGCATCACCTCTTCTTCTCCATCTTCCTTCCCCCTTGTGTCCCCCTTTCTCCAGCTCTGTCACCCACTCGCTCACCCCCTTGTCTGGGTTTTTCTCTGTCCCCTTCATCCCTATTTGTGGGGCAGCCTGGCTCTTCACTCTCCTCTTTGCTTCTCAGTCCCCTCTTTCCTCTCTCATTCCTGTTTCCACCCACCAGGTTTCTCCGGCCCGGATGCCAGGGCCCCCAGCGATCAGCAGGTCTTGAGTGTCCTTCATCGCCACCAATCTCTGCTCCTCTCAGGCTGACCCGCCCCCGGGGCTGGTTCCTCTTTTGAACATGCAGAGTTTGGGGAAGTGTCTCACTTCACATGCCAGGGGAGACGACCTCAGATATTCATAGAGCTCGGTGGCTATTTACAGATCCCGTGGAAGGAACAGATTCACCCGGCAGCTGCATCCTGCTAAACCCGGCATGGAGCTCCGAGTCCTCCTCTGTCTACTGGGTGAGCGACCCTGCACTTCTCCCGCAGCCTCTGTCTCCTTCCCCCTTCCCTGCGTGTGTCCCCCTCTCTTCCTCCTCCAGCTCCATGGGGCCACTTCTCCCCGGGGTCCATCTCCAGTCTCCGTTCAGCCCCGGCCTGGTGGGGCGTCCAGCACTTCCCAGCCTTTGGGGTTCAGTTTTGGGACCTTTCTCGGTTGAGGGTAAGAATGCGGAGTCTCAGGCTTCAGCCAGTAGATTCTCAATGGCCACTTGCCAGGGGCCTTGCTTGCCTATCAGTCACCTGGTCTTTTCTTTCCGTTTTCTGTCTGTCTGTCACTCACCGTGAGGGAAACAGATGATGAACTTCGACCACCCGTCCCTGCGTGGCCCTAAACTCCATTCCCTGGTCCCCAGCTCCGTCCCTCCCATGGACTCCCCAGAACGCTCACTCCCCATGTCACAGCTCACATGTACCCACACTTGGCCCCTCGGCTCCCAGGCAGAACCCCCCTCTCCAGTGCGGCAGCCCCTTCTCAGGGAGTCCATGCCAGTCCACCAGGTGTCTGGTGGGGCTGATCTAGGTGGTTTCAGCCACCTGTCTCCATTGTGAGCCCCCTCCCTCTGGACCCCCGGGGCCTCCCCTCCCAGAAGGACCCTGTTCTCTAGACCAGAGCGACTATCAGCCAGCACAAAACAGAAGGTTTTATTGAGCGCTGAACACAGCACCGGGTCTCTCAGGCTTGTAGGCCTGGTCCTTCAGCCCACACATTAGTCTCCCCTGTAGCTAGCTGAGCTCTGCCTGCTCCTCTCGGTCCCCCCCAAAACACCCCCGTCTCCCAGCAGAGCCTCCAATACCCCCAGCAACAGCCCCTCCCCGGCCATTGTCTTCTCCCCAGATAAGAGGGTCACCTGGCCCCTCTTCTCCTCCTCCCTCCCCGTCCAATGTTCTCCCCTCGCTGGGATCAGCTGGGCCGGTTGCTGGGGTCCCTTTCTCAGCCCGTTGTCTGTCATCTGGTCAGAACCGGCCGTGTCCTCTGAGTAGGGCTGAGGTCACCAGGGTCCCAGACCCCACAGCTCCAGTTCGGGGCTGTTCTCTGACACAATAAACACCCCATCTTTGTCACAATCAACCAGTAACTGCCAGGCACACAACACTCCTCTTTGAACCCCCCAAACTCCCCACTTCCTCACACCAGACACCCGGGATCCAACTTTGGGCTGTTCTCTGACACCACAAACTCCCCACCTTTGTCACATTCAACCAGAAACTGCCAAGCACTGAGCGCCCCCCTGTACACAACACCCGTCTTTGAACCCCCCAAACTCCCCACTTCCTCACACCCCGTCTCTTCTCCCCTTCAGCTGCTCTCCAGATCCTGCCCCAGCCGGTGTTCCCCGCAGGTAAGGAGGGACCCAGTCCCCACACAGGCCCCAGCTGTCTGTGGAGGTGGGTCCCCCTCTAGTTCATTTTCTAGCCTGGCCTCGTGGTCGAGGGTGTGTCCCTGTCTGGTTGGGTCAGAGAATGGCTCTTGGGGGTGCTGTCCCTAAATCCACCCCAGTGCAGAGGGGCTGGAGGGTCCGTAGGGTTGTGAATGGGACCAGACTGGGGACACTGGTTCCAGCATCTTGTGTGCCTGGCTTCTCACAATTGGGGTCCCCGGCACTATGTGAAGGGACCCCCCTGGCCCTGCCTCTCCGCTCAGCTCCCAGAATACTCCCTGAATTGAGGGTGACGGGTGGGGGGAGGCTTCAGTTCTCTGGGGTCCCCTGGACTCCTAGAGAGGGGCTGGATTCCTGGATAGAGCTGAACTCCTGTTAAAACCAGGCCCCTTTCAGAGACCGCTTTGCAAGCACCCCAACAATAGAGACAGACATGAGCCTAACCCTGACCCCCCTACTCCAGATGCCGGGCAGCGCTGCCTGCAGGCCAGGGTGGGAGATGCCTTGGGTGGGGGGCGCACTGAGGAGAATCTCTCTTCCTAGCCACGGTCTCCCCACCCGCACTTGGCTCCTCTGTCCAGTCTCAGCGCCTCCCTGGGGCCATCCCAGGTGAACTGGTCCCCACAGAGGCAGATACACGGAGTGTGGCCAGACGGAACATGGTCCCCTCCAGAGTTGATCTTGGCACCTGCTCTAACTCCGGGGCTGAGAGTTCAGCCAGAGCTGTGGGGCAGTCAACAGGCGTCTGGTGGGGCCGGTCTAGGGAGCCAAGAGGGCTCTGGCTTTAGCTAAGGGGCAGGAATTGGGGGGCGGCCCCTAGCTGGGGGAGCGTAACTTCTCCTGCATCTCTCTTCCCTTCCTCAGCACCCCTGCCAGTCCCCACAGTCAGCATGGACCCCCAGTACCCTGTGTATGTCCCAGGGGAGCGTGTCACCCTCAGATGCTCGGCCCCCCAGGGGCTGGCGGTGAGCAGCTACCAGTTCTACAATCAGCAAGGGGAGCGGGTCTTCAGTGAGAGCACCGGCCCATTCGGGGGGGCCTGGCTGGTGCTGACGGCGGCACCGGGGAAAGCTGGGAAGTACAGCTGTGAGTACTGGGCCGAGAGAGATGGGAAGAACCTCTACTCTGCACGCAGCCAGCCTGTGTCGGTACCAATGATGGGTGAGTCTCCTTTCTCCTGCTCCTAGGGGATTCCCTGCCCAAGACCCTAGCCCCTCAGCTGAGTGGAGGGTCACCACCCTGCTCCCTTTCACCTTGGGGCTCCTACACTTGTCTCCACCTGCTCCTCAAAACCAACCATCCCCTTGAACCAATGAAATCCATTTCCCAGAGGCACATGGGGAAGGGACCCCGTGATCCTCTCGTCCCTGCTCCATTGACTCTCCCTACCGGCATCTCCTGTGAGCTAGAACAGGGCTTCTAGGGAGCCAGCCTGATTCGCAAAGAGACAGGGATGGAGAACCCACTGCAAAAGGGGGCTCATTGTTCCAGCCTTCTTGGTAAAAACGTCCCACCTCCTTCCCGGTCTGTATTTATCCAGCTGCAGCCTCCGTCCACCATGTCCTGGTGGAACTTTGCCTACTACACTGAAGTGCCCGTTGGTACCAAATCTCTGTGGTCACAGGAGATGCTTCTAGGTGGGGTCCAGTCGCCCCTCAGCCTTGGAAAGTCTGAACTTGCTTCCGCTCTAGAGATTCCTTCCGTACCGGAGCTGGTGCTGAGGTGGTCTGTAGATTGCCTGAGCCTGGCTGAGCCGTCGGTGGCTGGTTTGGTTCCAGGTTGAAGGAGCTTCACAGAGACTGAGGCCAGAGGTCACAGGGGTCCCATCTGGCCTTAGACTCAGTGAACAAGGCCCATTTTCTGGTCCTCGATCTGTCTCCTGGCTCTTCTATGAACCACCTCCAGGTACTCCCCATCCTTCTCGAAGACCTGCAGGGGGTGTTCTAGGAGTAGGAATAGTTCCCCAAAGTCCAGGTTCCTAACCCCCACCACAATCACAACACCTCATTGCCTTCCCAGAACTGGAGAAAGGACCCAGGAGTCCTGACCCCCAGCCACCTCTGCTCTTCCCTCCTAAAGCCACATATGGAACCCAAGAATCTTGCTTCCCAGCCTAACCCTGCTCAATGCCTTTACCATTGGCCCTGTCACCGCCTCTGCTATTTCTGCCTTCACTCAGGCACATCCTGCTTTCTCCCCTTTCATTCTTCCTCACAGATCATCCGGTAGCCCCGTCCCTCTCTGCCACTGCCGACGGCCTCTGGTATGACTCTGTCACCGTCGTGTGCTCACCCCGTGGGAGCTACATATCGCCCACCTTCCAAATCTTCAAGAATGGAAAGCTGGTACAGTTGGAATACACCCCCTCCTCGCAGGGGGCCCAGTTCCAGCTCCACACGTCCGACCCCCGCTCTGCCGGCTCCTACACCTGTAGCTACCAGATAGACGTCTCCGGGAGGAAGGTGGAGTCCAGACTGAGTTCTCCCCTCTCCATCCACTTGCCAGGTGATTCAGTGTATTCCACTGTTGTGGTCTTGGGCTCTTTCTCCTGGGGTCACCACCAGGGCTGTTTGGGAAACGCCAAGTGGATCTGATGTGAAATGTTGACACCAATTCCCTTTGTCATCCCCCCAAAAGTTCCAGCCACAATGTTGCTCTTTTTCTACTTAAATCTGATCCCCCCCACCCCGTGTCAACGTTCTCAGTTCAAACGACTGGTGTCCAAAAAACCTTCAGTTACTTTGCTGGTTTTTTTTGCCAAACAAGTTCAAAGTTTGGTTTCATCGAACAACAGTTGGGTCACAATGACTCTGTGTGTGAAAAGGTTAATTTGGGTCAACAGCCATTTTCATGTAAATAGCTGGAGGAACGTTTTTCTACCAGGATTCATCTAAATCAGCAATACTCCGACAGAGGCTCAGGAGCCACAAATGACTCTTTAATGTGTCTTCTGGCAGGATGTGATCTTAAAATACTTTGGTGAATAATTCAGTCTCAGTCTCAATTCTTAACCAGTCAGGAAGCTTCTACTATGCTATTAGCCACTGTAGTAGCTACAGCAATGATACTTGCTCGGTCGTTTTGTGGTGAGTCTCAATGGAACAATGAATTCAGATGACTCGGGAGATATTGGGTGCTAATTTGGTTCTTAAACCACTGAGGTCTGAGTATCACTGTTCTGAATTATGAAGGCTCAGGGTCCTGCTTCATTTTGTAATGCTATTGGTGCCTGGGCCATTTAAAAATATGCCTCTCTTGGCCTGCTACTATTGATTATTTGTATTGCCGTAGGGCAGGTAGGCATGGTAGGAGGGGGGTGAACTTAATGACAAAAGGGAACAGGAAAGGCCCGGGCTAAATGGAGAGAAATAACCAGCGTGCCTGGCGTGAGAAGAACTCCTCTCAAGTTGAACAGTAAGATTGACGAGGTAAGAAACAGGCAGGTAATTTTGTAGCTCCCAATGCTGGAGGTATGGACTAAACAGGCAGATCTTGAACGCAGTGGAAATGAAGATGTTAAGAGGGACGCTTGGAATTGGGAGACTGGGTCGCGCTTGGAACGAGCAGATTAGGAGAAGTGTGCCGGTGGTAGCAACTATGTAACAGCTGAGGGATGCATGGGTTGGGTGGTTTGGGTGGGCAAAACGAAGATCGGGAGAATATTTAGGAAAGAGGAGTAGAAGGCAGAGAAGACCCAAGCTAGATGGATGGACGCTATAGGAAAGGGTTTGGTTAGCTGTGGTGCTTCTGAGGAACACAAGACAGCCTGGAATAGAGAAGGACTGAAGCAGCTGATCCCATGAAGTTGGGACTAAGGATGGAAGAAGTTAGAGCTGGCTGGGAATTTATTAACAAGAGTTTTTTCCCCACCCAGAAATGTAGATTCAACAAAACATTTTGAAGCAAAATAATGTAAATCTACAGCTACCCATCCATCCGCCTGCCCACCTGTCTGTCCGTCCGTCCATCCATCCTCCTGCTCATGCATCCATTCATCTGCCTGACCATCCATCCATCCCTCTCGACCCACACCATCCATCCAACCAACCAACCCTCTCTACCCACACCATCCATCCAACCAACCAACCCTCTCTACCCACTCCATCCATCCAACCAATCAACCCTCTCTTCCCACTCCATCCATCCAACCAACCAACCAACCAACCAATCAACCCTCTCTGCCCACTCCATCCCTCCATCCAACCAATCAACCCTCTCTGCCCACTCCATCCATCCAACCAACCAACCAACCAACCCTCTCTGCCCACTCCAACCAACCAACCAACCCTCTCTGCCCACTCCATCCAACCAACCAACCCTCTCTGCCCACTCCAACCAACCATCCATCCCTCTCTACCCACGCTATCCATCCAACCAACCAACCCTCTCTGCCCACTCCATCTATCCCTCCATTCAACCAACCCACTCTGCCCACTCCATCCATCCATCCATGTATCCCTCTCCATACACTCCCTTCTCCCTAGCTAACTCTCCCTCCACACAGTCCCCCTTCTATGGATGGCAGTATCCAAAGGGCAGGAACCAGGCAAGGCCCAGGCATGCACCTGTGACGGGGCCACACAGCCTCCCACCCACCGCAGACTCCCTATAACTGAATACAGTGGCCGGGACTGGCCAAGCCATGGAAGGTGTGGGGATAATAATTCCTGGGAGCCAAGCCAGTGATGGCAGCATTTGGCCCATGGTGGCCCTTGAAAAGCTCAGCTCCAGCACCCCATGGCAGCTGTGGGGTTTGTTCCTGCACCGCCCCACTGAGCAGGGTTTGTATTTCACCTTGGCATTTGTTTTGTCACCAGGGCTGAGTGAACAAATCACCTGCCAGGGGCCCCTGCTCACTGCCTCAAGGCCCCCATGGGCAGCTTTGGCATCTCAGCTGGGGGCTGCAGCCAGAGGGCTGGGGGCTCTCGGGGATGTCACAGCCCGTCCGGTGTCTCTGGATCTGATCCTCTTTTCCCTGAACCATGGACGTGGCTTGTCTTTTTCAGAACCCCCTGGAGCCCCGACCCTCTCCCTGCATCAACAGTATACTGTGTACCTCCGGGGAGAGACGGTCAGCCTCACGTGTTTGGAGCCTCCTGGCGCTCACCGGGCAGTTGGATTCCAGTTCTCCAGGGACGGCGGAAAGACGATCTTGCCTGGAAGCAGCAACACGCTTGCTCTGCACCTCGCGGGGCTGGAGGACTCCGGCTCGTACACCTGCGCCTACTGGATACAGCCGTCCCAATGGGGGGTCCGATCCCGGGAGAGCCAGCCGGTCTCCATCTCGGTCATGGGTGAGTTATGAGCTGGCACCGACCCTCCGGACACAGCTGGGCGTGTTCCAAAGAGACCCCACGTATGGTTCTGTTCCGCTTTCCGTAACCTGGGTGGGTCACACGCTTTCTGGCAGATGACTTGCCTCCCAGGCTCACATCAGCCCTCAGTTTAGACCCTGGCTTGCTGGTTGTTGAGCGGCTCTCCTCATTGGCCAGCACAAGAAAAAGAGAGGAAACCAAAGTGTGGTCCCATCTAGGGGTAAAGGGCAGGACAAACCCATGTACCAAAGCCAGTCTCTTTTCAGTAGTGGAACGGTGGGGACGACCCCGAGTCCACACGCTACGCTAGGTTCCAGCCTCAGGATCCCGTGATAACACCTGCCCGTAATGTCTCTGGTGATAGCTGTGTGACAGCTATGAATCCCTGGGCTACTTCTCCACCACCTTCCTTACCAGAGGTTCTTCCTCTTGGTACCTGCTTGTGCTTGGTCCTCCCAGATTCTCCACGGCTTCTCCTCCCCTCAAACATCTTGCCACACTGAGCTACCAGAAAGGGAGCCTTCTGAGCAGTCTCTGCTGGTTCTTCATTGGCCCCGGGTGTTCTGATTAGTCTGACTCACTTGGCTTATATCCGTACCCCCCAACATCCTGAACCCCATCTCCTGGGTCCTCTACACCCCATCTCCCCTCATCCTGTCCATCACCCCCTGATCTCCTGGGTCCTCTACACCCCATCTCCCCTCATCCTGTCCATCACCTCCTCATCTCCTGGGTCCTCTACACCCCATCTCCCCTCATCCTGTCCATCACCCCCTGATCTCCTGGGTCCTCTACACCCCATCTCCCCTCATCCTGTCCATCACCTCCTCATCTCCTGGGTCCTCTACACCCCATCTCCCCTCATCCTGTCCATCACCTCCTCATCTCCTGGGTCCTCTACACCCCATCTCCCCACATCCTGTCCATCACCCCCTGATCTCCTGGGTCCTCTACACCCCATCTCCCCTCATCCTGTCCATCACCTCCTCATCTCCTGGGTCCTGTACACCCATCTCCCTGCACCCTGCCCATCACCCCCTCATCTCCTGGGTCCTCTACACCCCATCTCCCCACATCCTGTCCATCACCCCCTCATCTCCTGGGTCCTGTACACCCATCCCCAATTCACCCTGTGTCCTGTCCTACTGCATCCCCTGAAACCCATCACTTGGAGCCCCATTGCCTGCCCCATCTTCTACACCACTGCTTCTTCTACCTCCCCAGTGAGCCCTCCCAGAAGTACAATGTGACCAGGTCTGGGAGGGGAAAGACAACCTAATTGCTTCTCCCCTGGGAAAGCCAAAGCCCTTGTGGGAGACGCCAGATCCTTCCTGCAGCTGGGGTTGGGCACGGAGAGCCGGTCCCAGGAGAGGAGACTGGGGGAGCTGGGCTGTTCAGCCAAAATCGCTGGCCAAGCAGGGTCTGATGGAGGTGGGCAGGGAGGGGGCCAGCGATGGAGCCCAGGGGAGGCAGGGGAACAAAGTGGGTGTGTGCTGGGCTGGGCTCATTGGAGGCTACCCATGGGGAGAAGGCTTCTGACCAGTGGGGAGAATAGGGGATGCCCTGGACTGGCCTCTGGCAAGAGTTGGGAGGGTCACAGACACAACTGGCCCCATGTCCCCACTAGCTGTTTGCAGACCTTTGAGCAAGAGGTTGAGAATGAGACTCCTTCCCCCCCCCCCCAGATTATACACCGAAGCCCTCGGTGTTGCTGTATCCAGACTATCCAGCCTACGTGGCTGGGGAGAGGGTGGAGATTCGCTGCTCGGCTCCCCCCGGGACCTCCCCGGAGCGGTTCGGGTTTTACCAGAGTGGGGTGCTGCTAGGACACCAGCCGGGAACCGTCTCAACGTGGCAGCTGGATCTCCAAGCCAATGGCACCAGAAAAGCCACCCGGTCGTTCTTCTGCATCTACGAGCAGCAGATCCAGGAGAGGCGGGTGCCCTCCTACACCAGCGACCCCGCCTCCATCCCCGTGTTCCCGGCACTGGCTGCCCCGTCCCTGCAGCTCATCCCACCCCACCTGCACTACGTGACGGGGGAGACGGTGACGGCCGAGTGTGTCGTCCCTGCTGGGCCCTACGAGCCCCGGGACCACTGGCTGCAGAGAGACGAGGAGCCGGGTGCAGAGATGCTGGGGGCCCGGCACATCCTGACTGTCAATTCCAGCGCCCGTGGGAGCTACCGGTGTGGGTACAGCACAGAGCTCCAGGGACGTCACCTCCAGTCACCCCCCAGCCTCCCAGTGCCAGTAAATATAACGGGTAGGGAAACCGCCGGTGCCCATCGGGCTGGATAGACAGCCCCTTCCCCATCCCCATCCCCTGAACCCGTGCCCATTATACAGTATAGCCGCCCCTTCCCACCCCCACCCTCTGCTGCCCCCTAGTGCCCATTATACAGTATAGCCGCCCCTTCCCACCCCCACCCTCTGCTGCCCCCTAGTGCCCATTATACAGTATAGCCGCCCCTTCCCACCCCCACCCTCTGCTGCCCCCTAGTGCCCGTTATACAGTATAGCCGCCCCTTCCCCCGCCCACCCTCTGCCGCCCCCTACTGCCCGTTATACAGTATAGCCACCCCT
The DNA here is from genome assembly GCF_049634645.1 of Pelodiscus sinensis. Lineage (NCBI taxonomy): Eukaryota > Metazoa > Chordata > Testudines > Trionychidae > Pelodiscus > Pelodiscus sinensis. The sequence continues at coordinate 907,905 of NC_134740.1, forward strand.
TCCCCACCCACCCTCTGCTGCCCCCTAGTGCCCATTATACAGTATAGCCGCCCCTTCCCCACCCTCTGCTGCCCCCTAGTGCCCATTATACAGTATAGCCGCCCCTTCCCCGCCCACCCTCTGCTGCCCCCTAGTGCCCATTATACAGTATAGCTGCCCCTTCCCCGCCCACCCTCTGCTGCCCCCTAGTGCCCATTATACAGTATAGCCGCCCCTTCCCCGCCCACCCTCTGCTGCCCCCTAGTGCCCATTATACAGTATAGCTGCCCCTTCCCCGCCCCACCCTCTGCTGCCCCCTAGTGCCCATTATACAGTATAGCCGCCCCTTCCCCGCCCACCCTCTGCTGTCATCAGCTCTGCCGGCCTGGATCTCATCCACCTGGCTTTACCCTGACACGGGGACGGATGCTCCCAAACCACTGGGAGAGCTGCTGGCTAGGCATGAAACCAGAGCCAGGGGGACCGAGCAGGAGACGTGGGGGGGTCAGGGACAGATCCTGTCTCATCAGAGATGCCCTGGTGGGATTTTTGTCCTGGAGCGTGGCTCCCGCTTCCAACCCAGAGAAGGCAGCTCCTGTGTTCTAGCAGTGGGCACAAAATATAATTCATGGGTGAGCCATTCACCCAGCCCCTTTCTCCTCTCCAGACTGGCCCCTGTGGATGCCCCTGGTGGCTGGATGTGCCGGGGCTGCGTTGCTGCTTTTCTTGCTGCTTCTCATCTGCCTGTGCCGGAGGAGGAGAAAAGGTACCACTGGTGGGGAGAGAGTAGGAGGAGGGGTGAACACTGGGGGGTATCTGGGTTAGGGACCCTGAACTGCTTCCAGTCCTCAGATATGGGAGAAGGGGAGGCTGCAAAGGGGGAATCCAATAGACATGGTGGGGTTTTGTTTTTGGGGGTCAATCAGTGTGTGTGAGAGTCTGGGGACTGCCAACAACAGGAAATTCTCCCCAGTGCCTGGCTCCAAGCCTCCATCTTCTGAAAGGAGCCTGGTCCCCCAATTCAGCCGCTCTCACCTGCCGAGTCCCTCAGCTTTTGCTTGGCCAGGCTGGGCCTGGGTTACTGTCTCTACCTTAGAGCTGTGTTCTCCCACCCAAGGGGTGCTCAGACGTGTCTCCAGGGAAGCCGAAGGGATAGTTATTTCTCGGGGCTAGAGGTGAAGGGGCAGAGACCGAATGGGGACTTGGAAACAAGGTGGCAGGTGGGAAGACCCCGTGAGACACAACCAAGAACTGCGGCTTGAAAACAAGGTTCTGTCTCACTCCCACCGGTGACACTTGATGCCTCGTGCAAGCCAAAGAGTTTCCCCCTTTCCCTTCATTCATCTCAGTGCACAGCATCCTAAATTGCTCTAACATGGTTCCCTGTTCTCCAGGCACTCTGCCAGACCCTAGCTTTCAGCCAGTGCCCCTAAGGTTCACTAGGCCACACTGTTTAGTGGCTCTATTTTCCCTTCTCTTCACAGGTGGTGTCATGGCACCAACGCAGTAAGTTGCTCCAATTTCAAAGGCCGCTACTCTCCTGCCCCCTGGGAACTGGGTTTGCCCTCACCCAGACAACTGGCCTATCCCATGAGAAACTTGTACCTGGTGGGTGGGGATGGGAGGAAGGCTGGGATGGCCGTTCCCAGACATCTAACCTGGGTTAACAAGGCATAGCGGAGTAGTTGACAGAGGCTTCCCTGTCGACCGCGGCGTGTCTAGACTGCCCTGCTGTGCTGGAAAAGCACATTTTCATGTAAATGAAGCCGGGATTATTTAAATCGTGGCTTCATTTGGGTATGTCTAGTAAACTCATCTACATGGCTCTGCCGACGGAGCCATGTAGTCTAGACATACCCTGGATGATACCCAGAGGGAGATGCCATCCAGGCATGCCCATGAATGAAGCAAGATGTGAGAGTGGGGAAGAATGGGAGGCGGAGGATGAAGGAGCGAGAAAGTAGAGAGGCGCATGAGCCAATGAAGGAAGGAAGTAGGGGAGGTGACAAAGGAAGGAGGTGTGAGTGAAAGAGGGCATAAAAATAGATTAGAGAAGTGACTATGAGACAGACACGGAGAGAAGGAGCATGTGAAGGGGGGGGGGGAGAAAGGAGAAACAGATGAACGAGATAAAAAGCCTTGTTCCCCATGACCCGACTGCCCACTGCCATACCCCTGCTGACCCTACGTCTGTTTGCTTTTCCCAATTTCAGGCCCGTGTATGTCAACAGACCTTTTGGGGCCGGCACAGGTGAGCAACCTCCTCCCATGGGCCCCACCCACCATGACAGACACACATACCCCTCTGGAGAGGGCCATGGGGTCTGGAATCGAGGGGTGGAGGTGCTGGGACACCTCCCCTTTAAGTGGGGATTTTCCGACTGCCGCACTCTGGATTCCATGCTGGTAATGCTAATGGGAGGATGCCACCTAGTGGTGAAAGGTGGCATTCATGGCACACCCTCAGGGCTCGCCAGGGGAGCTGGGCAGGTGATCTGTTGTGTGATTAGCCCTGCAGGAATGGAGCCACGATGGGAAGGACCAGCCACTGACCCACAACCAGCCGGCCCAGCCCAGAGGGGGTCAACTCCTGCAGAACAAGGCCAAGAGAGAAGAGGATGCAGACACCAGGGTAGGGTGCAAGTTTGCAGTAAGATCAGGAGACTCCCCCTTTTTCTGAGCCCCACAGCATGTGGACCCCCAGCGTCAGGATGGGGTATGGGGCTGCCATCTCTGCTGCCTGCTCCACCCCGCTCCCCACAGAACAGCTCTGCTTTTGCCACCTAGGGCTCAGAATAGGCTCCTACTGGACAGCCCTGCAGCAACTGAGCAGTGGTGGGCAGGTCCAGCCACTGACCCACAACCAGCCGGCTCGGCCCCACAAGCCTGGAGGGGGTCAACCCCCCCTCCCAGAACAGGGCCAAGAGAGAAGGGGATCCAGCTGCCTACTGAGTTCCCCCTTCCCACTCCCCACTAGCGCTGCACTTGGGGCCCTGCGATCAGCATGGAGCAGAGAGCGCCCCCTACAGAGCCTCCCACCCTGCTCCCTGCAGTGCAGTGCCCCCTAGCTGACATGTGGCCCCGTCTTCTCTCTCCTAGGTGATCAACCCCATCTATTCCACACCGATCCCCCACAGCACCTTCGCCCAGCAGAGAGGAGGTAATTCTATCCTAGAGGACGTGGTGTACAGCAAAATCCCCTAAGGATCAGACTCCGTGGCCAATCTGTCCCCTTCCCACCCGCACACCGAGAACAGCCCTCATAATGCCCCATCCCCCAACTTTCCTTTCTTCGCAAAACTTGCAAACGACCACCAATCTCTTCCTGCTGCACTTAGAATGGGAGGCCGGGTCGACCTTGGGGGTGTAGCTCGAACCTAACTGCATTGGATCAATTTTCTGAACAATGAGCCGGCACTCCCCATGGCCATTCCACCAGCTTCAAGGGCCTTCATATTTGATTCCGGAATTCCTGCTTTTCACGAGGAGTGACAGGAAATTCGACCTTGCGTGGTCGAATTCAGCTCAAGGCAGGTGCAATGTTGTGAAAGTCGACTTTCTTGGCCCCACTGTGACCACTCAGGCCTGGACTTTCAACATGGCTGCTCCCCAGGCGCACAGGAAAAGTCCCAGGAAAATGCGAAGTTCATTTCTTGTGTGGCCAGTGTGGGCGAGCAGACATCAGAGCAGGCAGGACACCTGGCCATGAATGCCCAGGGTCACAAATGGAGCATGTGGGAGATCCTAGATCTGAATGCTGTAGTGTGGAGAGGAACCGGTCCAGGGAGAGCTACAAAGCAGCAAAAGAGATACTGATAGCTGTCTCACGATCGCACAGGGCATGGAGGAGAGATGATGCACCAAGGATGCCATGTGAAAATAAATGCCCACCAAAGCTTATGCTCCAACAAATCTGTTAGGCTATAAGGTGCCACAGGACTCGTTTATGCAGATTCAGATGAACATGGCTACCCCTCTGATACATGTGAAAATAAAGTAGCTGGGACAGGTGTACCAGAAGACAAATGAGGCAAACAGACGGGCTGGGGCGTTGCCACAAACATGCTGATTCTATGAGCAGCTGCATGGGATCCAGTTTCCCAAGCCAGTCCATCCATTCCTCCCAAGAGCTGCGGCATGGAGGATCATGTGGATGATGATGAGCAGAATGGTCAGCCAGTGAGAGGATCTCGCCAACAGCCAGGACCTTTTTATAACTCATAATCCCCTCCTCCCCGGACATCTCGTGGCCGGGCCCTGATGCTGGGGATGCACTCCTGCTGAGTTCACATTTTTTGTCATGCTACATGTGGGTTAAAGCAATTGGGTGTGATCTGAGGTGCCTACTCAGTGGAGGCTCCCCGGAAAAGCTTGTTAACGTGTCTGGAGATGGAGCAGGAATCAATCAAGTACCGGAAAAGGTGTCACAAGGAGGAAGGAGGAAAATCATTCTCCTTGAACACTGTTGATTGCACAGGAAGCCATGGGCTTAAACTGCAGCCAGGGAAATTTAGCTTGGACATTAGGGAACACTTCCTAGCTGCCCAGGCAGTGAAACACTGGAATAAGTTGCCCAGGGAGGTTGTGGAATCTCCATCCCTGGAGATATAGAAGAGGAGGTTGGACAGACACCTCAACATGTGGGTCGCACGTGGCCCACAGCCTGTTCATTTGCAGCCCACGGTGCAGTTTAGGCTCAACACGCGGCCCATGGGTGGGATCCTTTGAAGATGGCCTCCACTAGGAACATGCCCCGCAACGGCGAGTCAATATAAAGGTGGTCTGCTGATATGTGTTCTAGTAGTTAAATTCCTGGACTGTCATTGCTCATTCAAAGTGCTGTCATCTGGGTGGAAATCGGGTCATTATTGCATTTTATTAATATCAGCTGAACTGATTTAATGAGGCCTGTGTGTTGTGTAGTCTTGCCTTAATGGTTGTATTCATGCCTATCCGTGGGAAAGAAGCTATTCACATATACATTTGCGTGTACATGCAACCATACTTAAGTTGCATGTGCTGTGAATGTCCTTGTGATCCCCAGGGCTTCCAAAGTTGCATAACCCTGGTCTAGGCGGGGCTTAGTCCTTTTGTGAGGGCAGGGGACTGAACTCGATGACCTTGCAAGGTCACTTCTAGTTCTAGTGTTCTCTGATTCTATGAATTCTCCCTACACATCACCATGATGCTCTCACAGAGGAACTCTTCCATCCTTCCCCCAAGGTTCCTGGGGAGGCCTGCCTTAATCCATCCTCTGTGGTACGACACCTTTCCATGCCAAGTGGTCTGGCTTCCTTGCAGCACAAAGCATTGCAGCGTAATGTCCTGGTTTCTGGCCACAATCAGCCAGCATTTGCTTCTTATCACTCAGTGGCTGTGTCTACACTGGCCACTTGAATTTCCGAAAAAGCACTGACGATCTCATGTAAGATCATCAGTGATTTTCTGGAAATACTATGCTGCTCCCGTTCGGGCAAAAGTCTTTTTCTGAAAGACTTTTGCGCAAAAGGGCCAGTGTAGACAGCTCAGATTTGTTTTCCGCAAAAAAGCCCTGATCGTGAAAATGGCGATCGGGGCTTTTTTGTGGAAAAGCGCCTCTAGATTGGCCACGGACGCTTTTCCGGAAAAAGTGCTTTCGTGGAAAAGCATCCTGCCAATCTAGACGTGCTTTTCCGAAAATGCGTTTAACGGAAAACTTTTCCGTTAAAAGCATTTCCGGAAAATCATGCCAGTGTAGACGTAGCCAGTGTGTTTTGGAGAAAACTACCACCATGCAGGGCACCCTGGATGAAACCTGTAATCAAACTGCTCCTTACCAAGGGCTGCATACATGCCATTCCCACTCCACACCCTCGTCTGCCTTTTCAGGTATTTGCAGCCCATGTCTCTGCCTCTGTTATTCCTTGGCCTCCCTAGAGGCCTTCCTCAGTCCTGCTTTGAACAGTTCCCCATATGGTAGCACATTAGGAACTATTAGGAAAAGGATAAGAATAGGAAATAGGATGATGGTGCTATATCAACCCATGACACTCCCACCTTGAATGCTGCATCCAGTCCTGGTTGCCCCGTCTCAAGGTGGAACCAGAGAAGGGCAAAAATGACAATAAAGGGTGTAGACAAGATTCCATATGAAGACAGATTAGGGATGTACATCTTAGGAAAGAGATGAAGAGCTGTCGAAGGGGGATATGACCTAGGTCTCTGAAATCAGGGAAGATGTAGAGAAGGGGAACAGGGAAGTGTTATTTACCCTTTTCCATAGCACACAAACCAGGGGTGACCTGATAAAATTAGGAAGCAGCGCGTTTACGTACTTGTTTGTATCAAACGTGGCGTGACGGCTAAGCACCCCGTATTGCATCCCCTATCCAGTATTCCCTGTACGTGGTGCGCTTATGCAGCTGAGCAGGAGAGATTCAAATGTTATCCAGCTGATTAGCAGAGCACCCAAAGCTAATTTTTTTGTTATTCCTGGTGGTGCACATTCACACAGACCTAGGTGTGCACAACAAAATTTATTCTACACGTGGATGGAAAAAATCCATTCATGGATGGAAAAGATTAGCATGGATCATTGTTCCTAAAGGCCTAAGCACCCCTAGCTCTGAGTGAGGACACCGGGGCTGGACTGGGCATGAGACGAGCACACCCCCTATGTAGTTAATTTCTATCCTTTGCAACACATTATCTTCTAGCGTTGTGGTGGGATGCTGGAGCCAGCACTGAGACTGCTCCTCTAATCTGCAAGGTAGCCTGTCATGCAAAACATAGTAGTTTAGGTCACTGCAGTGTTGTGGTTTCCGGTCGTCGCCGTACATTGCATTTAGAGGAAGCGCTGTTTTGTGTCTCTGCTGCATCTAGGTGGGCCATGCTCACCCGGAGCTCGTGTCTGTGGTCACAGGGACTGGGGTCACCTCCTCTCCATGCAGCCTGACGGGAAGCAGCTGTTGCTTTTTATGAGCGCAGAGGCGGGGCAGATAGATCAGCCTCAAACCACAGATCATTCGAGCGGATGTGGGGACTGAATGAACTCTCATTGTTCCTGCTTCTGTGTCCTCCCTCTTCCCACCTTTTTCTTTTTTTAGTGTCTTCAGAGTGCTCATCGCCTCTCGCTTCCGGTCTCTCTCCAGCCTCACACATCACAACATCAACTGTAGATTTATTTGCCCCCTTGGAGCCTAGCTTGGTCCCTGCCCCCTCACTAAGGTTCTCCTTGAGCCGAGGAGCAATAGTTCCAATTTGAGACACGCTATGAACTAAACGACATTTAGTGACACCCGATTGCTGTCCTTTCTGGACTTGGTGATACACCTCGGGGGTGTGTGTGTGTGTGTGTGTTTATGGATTATAAATCCTCAGCCCCCTTGAAAATACTTTTGTTGAACATTCCCAGCTCTTTTACTTTCCTGTCCCTTGACTCTGTTTCCCCAAGCCATGAATTGACCCCACCTCTCGAGCCAGGTGACAAAGAGCTGTCCTGCTCTAGGAAGTAGTCTGCGATTCTAGATTTTTTTTGCCAGATGGGGTTGAAACATTTGCAGACAGTTTTGAATGGTTTCCCCCCACAGATCTCTGTAACAGGGGAGAGTGAGGTCTAAGTGAACATGAAATATAGGACCCACAAATTTCTCTTCACAGGCCTGTTCTGGGAGGTGCCAAATCTAGTTTCAGGTCTCTGGTCTACATGAAGCTTTGGACCCTGTGTCTTCTCCATCCTAGGGTGTGTCTAGACGACAGAGTTTTGTCGACAGAAGTTTTATCGACATACTGTCGACAAAGCTTCTGTTGACAAAGAGCGTCTAGACTATATCCAGTTCTGTCGACAGAGCAAGTCGCTTTGTCGACATAACAGTGTGGATGCATAGGACAGTGTAGATGCAGTAATGCCTTCTATCCACAGAACTCTGTCAACAAAAGGCGTTATTCCTCGTAGAATGAGGTTTACATATGTCGACAAAACTGCTGAGTTTTGTCAACGTTATGTCGACATAACTCCAAGGCAGTGTGGACGCAGGTATAGTTTTGTTGACAGAAGTCCACTTTTGTCGACAAAACCCTGTAGTCTAGACACACCCCTAGATAAGTGTCATATCATGGGGCTGCTCAGAGTGGCCCCTTCTGGCTTTATAATCCTGTCTCAGCCCCTGGGTCACCCCTTCCCAGAGGAATCCCTAGAGCAGAACTCCTAGAGATCTCTCCAATCACAATTTAAACATCATCAGTGATGGATAACCCACCATGAAAACTGGTGATGCCCCCAGTCAGGTTCTGCTGCACTTTGCTTATGTCGTTAAGGACACGACATTTCGTTACCTTGGCGTTCAATCCTAAAGGGAATTTGGTGACTCTTAGTTTTTGTTTTACTCCACATCATAAACGAGCACAATGCTCCTGCAATGCCCAGCCAACCTGTGGAACTCCTTGCCAGAGGATGGTTTGAAGGCTAGGACTGTAACAGGGTTCAAAAAAGAGCTAGATAGAGTCACAGAGATTTGGTGCATCAATGGCTGTTAGCCAAGATGGGTAGGGAAGGTGTCTCTGGGCTCTGTTTGTCAGAGGCTGGAAATGGCTGACAGGGGAGGGATCACCTGAGGATTCCCTGTTTCTGTTCACTCCCTCTGGGGCACCTGGATTTGGCCACTGTGGGCAGACAGGACACTGGGCTGCATGGACCTTTGGTCTGACGCGGTCTGGCCATTCTAATGGTCTCAATTTCATGCTAGGACAGCTCCAACTAACCAGCGGTGTTGTCTTCCAGTCGTCATTGTCAAGTCCAAGTCGAGTCTCATGTCACTACAGTTCAAGTCCCAAGTCGAGTCTCGAGTCCCTAAAGTCACTTCCGAGTCAAGTCGCAAGTCGAGTCTCAAGTCGTAATTTAAAAAAATGCCAAGTCACTTTTGTACAAGCCGTCGATATCGGCATTTTCGGACAATTTTTTCACCAAGTCGATTTAACAAAATTAGCAAGTCTCAAGTCCCAAACAATGAACCCCAGATGAGTCTCAAGTTGAGTCACTGAGGTGACTTAAGTCGGACTTGAGTTCAAGTCGTGGGATTCGAGTCAACAACTCTGCTCATCGGTGTGGCAAAGTAGCTGCTCCCAAAGATTCATCCCAGGTTGTGGGGAGCTCATTCGTACCCTGGCTTCCACTCTGCACTGCACCCGCCATGACTCCAGGGATCAGAATCCTGGAAGAGGCCGTGACAAGGTAGCCAGCAGCTTTCAGCTCACGTGTTCCCCCCGTGGGTGCGATATTGAGAAACTGGCCAGGGGCAGGAGCCTACCTGGGACACCGCGGGGTTGTTGGAAAACTTGGGAGGATGAGGACAGGCGGTGATGGGAGCTGGGGCATTCGGGGTACATCGGGTGCCAAGGGGGAGCCAGTGCTAATGAGCACAGAGGGGGTGTCTAGGGGGGCAGTGTGTTAGCATCCCAGCTTATCCCAGGAGGTCAGGGCCCCTCCATGGTTTTCCTTTCTCTCCAGCAGCTGTTCTCCGGTGTGGCTCATGAGGGGGATTTCCCAGACCCAAGGAAACTCTCTTAACTTTCTTTCCAGACTCTGTTTTGCTGTAGTTTCCTGTTTGTTACAGGCCCTGGCCCGGCCTCTCACCCAGCACAACAGATGGGGTGTATAGGGGCGGGGGGTTAGGAGGGCTCCATGTGGGGCAGAGGACCTGGGAAGAGAGGCCATTGTACCGCAAAGGAAGAAGTTGAAGGACAGAAGAGACAGGGAGAATGTTGGCTGGAGGTTCTTCTTTCAGCTTGGCCCCCGTCTCTGTTCCTGTCAAAAGTTACACACGTCGGCAGTTGGGTTATGCTGATGCCTGGACACGTCCCTCTCCCTCACCCCCACCCGGCGTTCTCCTGAGAGCAGTGGCCACCGGGCTGCGGGGAGACCTCCAGGTCTCATTCAGCTCCGCCCAGCGACAGTATCTGAGTCCGCACTGATGCCAATGCAGCTACAGGGGATGCTGTCCTGGTGGGGGCTCAGTAGCAGGCACTCCCCTCTCCCAGTGGGGGCTGACCCACATACTCCAGTGCTGGCCCCATGGCCCATCCTGGCTAGGGATGGAATGTTAATATTGGGGGATTGCCCATCCCGGTACCGAGCCAGCGTTACAGATGTCCTCCACTGATCTTCTCTGCTATGATTGACCCAGGTCCCGCAGAGCGGGTAGGAGCTGCAAGGCATGCTGGGAGCCTCCGGGCCTGGCTGTGGTCAGCCCACAGCGTGGGATGTCTCAGTAATGGGGCGGGGAGGTAGCTGTGTCCTTTCAGCAGCACTTCCTCTGGCGGCGAGCAGAGGGGAGAAGGCAACTCATAGGAGCCAGAAGTTTGGGGGGCAGCTTCCAGGCTCTTTCCTCCTCTCTGTCCTGGTCCCTCTTTCCTCCTCTCTGTCCCTCGTTACTCCAGGTTTCTGCAGTCAGCAAGTCTTGAGGCTGCGTCGTCACCGCCCATCTCTGCTCTGGCTGGCCCATACTAGGAGCTGGTTCCTCTCTCGAATGTGCAGGCTTCGGGGAAGCGTCTCTCTGCGTAGGATGGACGACCACAGATATTTGTAAGAACTCAATGGCTGTTTACGGGACCCAGGGAAGGAGGAGAGTCACCCGGCAGCAGCATCCTGCTAAACCCGGCATGGAGCTCCGAGTCCTCCTCTGTGTGCTGGGTGAGCGACCCTGCACTTCTCCCGCAGCCTCTGTCTCCTTCCCCCCTTCCCTGCGTGTGTCCCGCTCTCTTCCTCCTCCAGCTCCATGGGGCCACTTCTCCCTGGGTTCCATCTCCTACCTCTCTCCAACCCCAGCACTTCCCAGCCTTTGAGGTTCAGGTATTGGGACCTTTCTCTGCAGGGAGCAAGAATCTATTGACTGTCAATAGCCCCGTTTCTGGGGCTTTGCTTGTGTATCAATCTCCTGGTTTTTTCTTTCCATCTACTGTCTGTCTGTCACTCAACACTAGGGAAACAGATGATGAACTTCGACCACCCATCCCTGCGTGGCCCTAAACTCCATTCCCTGGTCCCCAACCCCTGTCCCTCCCACGGCCTCCCCGGAGCACTCACTCCCCGTCTCTTCTCTTCTCTCCGTCAGCTTCTCTCCAGAGCCTGCCCCGGCCGGTGTCCCCCGCAGGTAAGGAAGGACGCAATCCACATACGCATTCTGGCTCTTTGTCCCGGTAGGTCCCCTCCATGAAAGGGGCTCACACCATCTGGCCCCCTTCAAGTTCCAGTCTAATCCCAGGGGTATGTGCGAAAGGGTCACAGTTGGGTCAGAGACTGGGTCCAGGGGTGCTGGCTCTGATGCTGCACCAGTGCAGAGGATCTGGGGGGGTCAGTGGGGCAGGGACCGGACGGGTGACACTGGTCCCAGCTTGCCCTTGTGTAACTGGATTCAATCTATCAGAGTCCCAGGCACTGTGTGGGGGGACCCCCCTACCGTGGCCTCTGTGTGTGTCTCCCTCTATTTGTGCTCCTAGATTCAGGACTTGTAGGAGCCCCGGGGCAACATGACTGATGATTTGTGGGGCTCTTAGTTTCCTGGGGTCCCCTGGAGGCTTCCACTGGGCTGGATTCTCTGATATGGCTGAGTGGAGCCTCCCCCACCCCGTTAAAACTAGGCTCCGGTAAACAGCTGAAAATGCAGCCCCCACAAAATGGATGGTAACCTAGTCCCCTTGGGCCACGTGCCAGCTGGAAACCAGGGGGTGAGGTGGGATTTGAGCCAGGGGGCTTCCCTGAGGGGACGTCTCTCTCCTTAGCTGCCATCCCCTCTCCTGTCCTTTCATTTCTCTGTTCCCACATATCCATCTGACCTTGGCACCCCCCCAAAGGTGCCCAAAGTGCATCCCGCTCCGTGGGACCCATTACAGATGGCATGGTGGTGTGGGAAGCAGCACCCGATAGAGGTGACAGTGCCTCCTGCCTCTGCGCCATGGAGCACAGGGTGGGCGTGAGGCCGTGGGGCGGGGGATGCAGCCAGAGTGGTGGGGCAGACACCAGGCATCTAGTGGGGCAGGACTGGGGAGCCATGAGGGGGCTGCTGGTTCTAGCTAAGGGGCAGAAATTGGAGGCATCACCCAGTGGGGGAGCATAACTTCTCCTGCATCTCTCTTCCCTTCCTCAGGCCCCCTGCCAGCCCCCACCATCACTGTGGACCCCCAGCTACCCTTGTATGTCCCAGGGGAGCGTCTCACCCTCAGATGCTCGGCCCCCCAGGGGCTGGCAGTGAGCAGCTACCAGTTCTACAATCAGCAAGGGGAGCGGGTCTTCAGTGAAAGCGATGGCCCATCCATGGGGCCCTGGCTGGTGCTGACGGCTGCACCGGGGAAGACTGGGGCGTACAGCTGTGAGTACTGGGCAGTGAGAGACGGGAAGAATCTGTACTCCTCACGCAGCCAGCCCGTGCAGGTACAAGTGATGGGTGAGTCCCCTTTCTCCTGGTCCTGGGAGATTCCCTGCCTTACCCCCACTATGTCTGACACCTCACCCTCTCTGCTGTGGGGAAGGTCTCCAAATGGCTCGGTTATACCCTCTACATTCTCCCGCCCTTGTTGGCTGGTCCTGTTGTCTCTGTTCCACCCACCCCCTCGAATCAAGAAAACTCCCAAACAAATCAACGTTTCATAGTTACTCAAACCGGGAAGAGCCCCTGTGATCACCTCGTCCCGTCTCCATCGGACGACCCCAACGTCATTCCCTGAGCTAGAACAGGGCTTCTAGATAGACACCTGAACTTGAGTCACAAACAACCGGTGACAGAGAACCCATCACTGCTATGGGTACAATGTTCAAGTGGTGAATTCCCTTCCCTGTTAAAAACTTCCACCTTAGCCCCAGTCTGTATTTGTCCAGCTTCAATGCCCAGCTGTTGGGTCCTGGTAGATCTTTGGCTACTGAACGGTATCAACGTTCTGCGGTTGTGGTAGGAACATATAGACAGCAACCAAGCCATGCCACGTCCTTGGTGAAGCTAAACATTTTGAGCTCTAGAGATTCCTACAGTACTTGAGCTGTAGGAGAGGTAGGCGGCGTAGATTTCAGGAACATTGAGGAAGTGTTTGCTGACTGGTTGGGTTTTGGCTTGAAGGCACTTCATGGTAGTTCCTTCTGGTCTGACTGCTATTGCGACACCTTGTCTGGTAATGCGGGTGGTACTTTGAAGTCTCCATTCTCCCAGGAATGGGAGGGTCGGGTTGAAATTTTTTGTGGTGACATCAAAACGTTTTGTGTAAATGTTGTGGATTGGAATGAAATGTCTTTCTCCTTGGGTTTGGCTCAGTTTGTAGCCTGTATCTTCCTGGAACTGCTGAGGTGCTTCATGGGAGTTTTAGTTCTCTGTTTTGGGGTCTTGTTCTTTCTCAGCCTGCTCTCCTCTTAGAGCTAAGCCCTCCAGGGTGCACTGCAGTAGTCCAAATAAAACAGTGTCAAATAAAGGGAGTCCAGTCCATATACCTCCATATAAACTTGGAACAATGAGGTTTTCGCTGGTAAATGCTGATTTCGTTACAGATGCGTCTATTTGCAACCTGCACAAGTGTAATTGACCACGAGGCAGAATAAAAGCCTGAGATCTATTTTGGTCAATTTACTTTGTAGGTTGTGTCCGTGTGGTCTGACCACAAGCACTGAGCTGGCTACGTTGTGTGAGCACAGCCTCCAAACTGCAAGCTGGCGGCCTCTTCCTTTTCACCCTGCTGGGTCCTAAAGGAGGCAGGTTTCAACCAGCCCCTCGGAGGATGTTTTCCCCATCATCCAGGGGTGTAAGGTCCCCCCCAGCCCTCTCTAGCCTTCTGTCTATGCCCCTGCGGAGCGTGTTAGGTTCCTGTGCTAGCGATATCCATTCTGTGATGAAAGTGGGGTGCAGATCTCTCTGTTCAGAACAGGGGTGCTCAGCTGCAGCGTATAGCTGCGATGGGGACCCTGAGATCTTACTGGGGAGCAGAGTCTGGGAGAGCAACTTTGCTTGGTCCGTGGGGTGGTGCATCTGTTTGCTAGGGCTGGTTGAGAGAGAGCCACTGGCATTTCCTGCTCCACAGTGGCTAAGACACTCCAGCGATCTAGCCGGTGTCAAGGGCAGCACCTCAGTTTCGATCCCTTGATCCCTCCTCCTAGTTGTATCAGCTTTTTGAGAATTGAAATTTACTCCTGTCTCAGAGCTGGAGAGAGAACTCAAGAGCCATGGCTCCCAGCCCCTGCTCCCATGCTGGAGCTGGGAACAGAACTCAGTAACCCGGAGAGTACGCTTATTAAGTTTGCAGATGATACCAAACTGGGTGGGGTTGCGACTTCTTTGGAGGATAGGGACATAATTCAAAACGACCTTAGCAAGTTAGAGAAATGGTCAGAGGTAAACAGGATGAGGTTTAATAAAGAGAAATGCAAAGTGCTCCACTTAGGAAGGAACAATCAGTTCCATACATACAAGATAGGAAGCGACTGTCTAGGAAGGAGCATGGCGGAAAGGGATCTAGGGGTCATAGTGGACCACAAGTTGAATATGAGTCAACAGTGTGATGCTGTTGCAAAAAAAGCAAATATGATTCTAGGTTGTATCAACAGGTGTGTTGTAAGCAAAACTCGTGAAGTCATTCTGCCGCTCTACTCTGCACTAGTTAGGCCTCAGCTGGAGTACTGTGTCCAGTTCTGGGCGCCACATTTCAAGAAAGATGTGGAGAAATTGGAAAGGGTGCAGAGAAGAGCGACAAGAATGATTAAAGGTCTAGAGAACATGACCTATGAAGCCAGGCTTCATGAACTGGGCTTGTTTAGTTTGGAAAAAAGAAGATTAAGGGGGGACATGATAGCGGTTTTCAAATATCTAAAAGGGTGTCACAAGGAGGAAGGAGAAAATGTGTTCCTCTTGGTTTCTGAGGACAGGACAAGGAGTAATGGGCTTAAAGTGCAGCAGGGGAGGTTTAGATTGGACATTAGGAAAAAATTCCTAACTGTCAGGGTGGTCAAATATTGGAATAAATTGCCAAGGGAGGTGGTGGAATCTCCCTCTCTGGAGATATTTAAGAACAGGTTAGATAGACATCTGTCAGGGATGGTGTAGACGGAGCTTGGTCCTGCCTTGAGGGCGGGGGGCTGGACTCGATGACCTCTCGAGGTCCCTTCCAGTCCTATGATTCTATGACTCCAAAGCCCATGCCTCGATTTGTCCTCTAGGTCCAACCCCACCATGAGTGATGGCTCTGTTTTATTTCCCCACTCGCTCAGTCAGTTAACACTCCCCTATTATTGCTTTTCTCAGATTTCCCTCTGGCTCCAGCCCTCTCTGCCATTTCGGATCCTCCCGGGCGGAGCCCAGTTACCCTCGTGTGTTCGGCCCCTCAGGGATTTGCCCCTGCAAGGTACCGGTTCCTGAGGCAGGGGACTGTCATTGCCTCGCAGCCTGGTGCCCGTCTCAAGCTCAATGGGGCCACTCCCGGCCCGTACACCTGCATGTACGAGGTCGATGTCTCGGGGACAACCATCCTGTCACTGCAGAGCATCTCCCTCTCAGTCCAGCAGCCAGGTGAGCCATGCTTCCGTCTGCACCTCTGGGGCCAGGTGACGGCTGCTCAGAGGTTTGTCCTGGAGACCAAAAGAGTTGTGGGCTGCTGACTGGTACGTCCAGGGCTGCCCTTACCATGAGGGGAACTGAGGCGGTACCAAGTACCAGACTGGGGGGAGGGGAGGGTGCCACTAGGACCCAGAGTGTAGAAAAAGGTATCTGCCTCTGGTGCAGATGTATTCTCTCTGCTCTGAATGTTAAGTGTTACTTACAATTTTTGAACAAGGCATTTTAAGTTGTTAGCTCTCTTTTATTGGGGTAGGGAGAAGAGCAGGACCATGATTGGAGTAGAACAGGAAGGAGGCAGAATTGAGACCTTTCAAAGTTTTGGACCAAGAGAGGGGGCATGGGGGCGTCCTTTCAGCTCCCCGCCTCAGGTGCCAAAATGTTATGGGTCGGCCCTGGGTACATCTGTGATGAGCTGAGCTAGACAGCTGATAAATCCAGTCCAATATTGGGGGGTGGCTTTGTATCTGGGCCAGACTGCCAACCCCATGTTGCATGGGGGATTCTTTGCCTCCCCTGTGGTCTGTTGGTCTCCAGATGCAGCTCAAATGGGAAAAGAAAGCGGGCCCGGAATAGCGACAAAGGGTCACGGGGTTAAAATGCTTGGCCTTTGCAACGTGATTGCTCGGCACCGTCTGGGACAGCTGGTGGTTCAAGGGTGGCCACATTGGCAACCGAGTGACCTTGATGCACTCCTCAGCCAGGGAGATCTTTGGCACTGCCAACATGTCTCTCCCCTCTCGGATGCTCCCATCTCTCGGCTTTGAGATGCGTCAGCCCAAACCTGGCCTTGTGGGGCCCAATCAGAGTCCCCAGAGATGTCGCCCGACAGCTCCCAGTCCCACTCCCTGGAGACTCATGGGAATCATTAAGTTCAGTGTTTCGACGGACACTGTCGGCACATGATGGCATAAATTACATTTCTGGATGAGCAGGAATATGTGTTTGTGATCTTATAACTGAATTGCTGACAGTGTCCGTCTGCTATGTACATTGGACAAACGTCTCAGACACTTCGCCAAAGGATCAATGCCCACAACACAGATATTAGACAGTGTCACAAAGAAAAGACAGTTTCTTGCCATTTCAGCCAGAAAGGACATTGTCTTAACCACCTGACTACCTGCATCCTGCTTCAAAAACATTTTAACACAAGACTTCAAAGAGAAATCTCTGACCTGTCATTCATGCTTACATTGGACACTTTACGACTAGGCCTTAACAAAGATGCAAATTACCCTACCCATTACAAAGATCGCTTCCCCAATTATCACCTCGAATATCATTAGCTCACAGACATTTACCTCCCCCCCTCATCCCCTCTCTGTTCTGAAATTTAATTTGTCCTTTTTATGTGTGTTTACTTTTTTTGATTGCATCTCTTTGGTCTATATGGTCGTGTCAATTTTCTTCCACAATTTGATCTGAGGAAGTGGGCCTGGCCCAGGAAAGCTCATCACCTAATAAACCATCTTGTTAGTCTTTAAAGTGCTGCATAGTCCTGTCTTTTGTTTCCCTGATGTGGTCGAGGAAAGGCACAAATGGAAAGGGGGAGGAGGGAACCTAGAGCGGACCTGCCTCAGAGAAAACCATCTCTGAGTGGGGAAGGAGCATTTGTACCCCGGGACGGGGATCTGGTGTGGGAGCAAATGAACGTGGGCTTTATCTCCATTTCAATGCATCGGCCCCTCTGCTGGGATTGGGGATGGGGAGCCCTGTAATAGTGTGTGTATATGTGGGTCATCAGAAGGCTAAGTCTCCCCCCCCCATCTCCATTCAGGCCCTTCTGTGCTCCCGGAAACCTTTCGGCCAACGCTTCGGCTGTCTCCACCGGGTCCCAGGTTCACCACCAGAGAGTCTGTTACCCTGACATGCTCAGCTCCCAGCTGGGAGAAGACGATGAAATTCTGCTTCCTCAAGGCTGGGGAAAAAGTGACGTGCACAGGGCTGGCCCTGCGGGACTCTCAGAGTTACCAGATGAGCAGGCTCAGCTTGGCGGATTCTGGCTCGTACACCTGTATGTATTGGGTAGCCGAGCATGGGCAAGAAATCCCCTCCCCAGAGAGCCAGCCCAGATCCTTCACCGTGACAGGTGAGGCCCCTTTCTCTCAGCGTGTGATGGGGGGACCACCCTTGGAACCTAAGAGCTGTCCCTGGTCCACCGAGTCCTGTAGCCTGTCTCTGAGGGTGGCCTGTGCCAGAGCTTTTTTGAGGGGAGAATACCAAGGAACAGGGCAGTTGTGGAAGGATCCCATCTTGTCTTTCAATCTTGGCTTCTGATGGTCAGCGAGAGTCATCCAGAGCATGGCAGTTGCATCCTTGACCATCTTGGCTAATCACCATGGATGGACCTGTCCGCCATGGAGGGATCCAGTACTTTTGGGAACCCAGGCTTGCTTGTGGCCAGAACAGCACCCCATGGCGAGGTAGCCAGGATGGCTGACCTCAGGGGTCTGGATTACTGGTCTCCGGGGCTGATCTGTACATGTGCAGCAGGGTTTTCTGCCGAGCAACGCTCCAATCGGCTCTTTGCTGTTGGGGTGCTGCGGGTGGCCCCGGGGATGGATAGCATGGAGAAATGCTCTGCCAAAGGGTGGAAGAGGAGGTGCAGCTCCTTTTAGGGGAGACATGACCAATGTCAATTTTCTCAGAACTCTCCCGTTTCTCTCCTTCCCACCTTCTGCTTTTCATTCTCTCCTGGTGCCTTGTTCTTGTCAGATGTCCTCCTTCCTCCACCGGCTCCCCAAATCATTCTGGACCCTCCCAAACACATCTATGTTCAGGGAGAACGTGTCTCACTCACCTGCTCAGCTCCTGGTGGTGAGGAGGTGAGGGGTTACAGATTCTATGAGCAAAGAGGGGAGCGGATCTCTGAGCTGGACGAGGGGACTTCCCTGGAGCGTACGGCTGAGACTGGGCAGACTGCAGTGTACACGTGTGCGTATTGGATCGTCCGTTCTGAACAAGCGATCATGTCAGAGAAGAGCAAGTCCCTCTCCATCCCGGTGACAGGTGAGTTCAGCCCCATCTCCAACCTCCCGTTGCTCCCGTGTGTGTCTTCTGCTCCTCCCATGGACTCCAGGTTCTTCTTGACCTGTGCTTGCCTCCCTGTTGAATCCCAATATCACACGAGCTCACCCAATTTAGGTTTAATCAAGTTTTTCACTTGAATTGTCAGATCAAATAATGGTCACTTGTAGATTCTGATCATACACACGGGACATACAATACAGATAAGACTGAACCAGTAGGGCCCAATTATCAATTTTTGCCTCAATCTCTGGACCAATATTCGCCAATGTGGGCCTTCAGTCTCATGGTTTTTGCACGTTAATTTGCCCTTTTATATCTTCTCTCAGCCCACATCTCCAGTTATCCATCAATCCAAACTCTCATGAGTGATTTTCACTCTCCATTGCGTGTCGTAACACATTGTTGGCATTACGTCAACGTACCTCCATGAGTCTTTGACCCTTCCACGTAAATTGTCATGAACGATTAAGACTCAACCATTAAACTAAACATTTATTTTTCCCATTCAGGCTATGGTAGTGGTTGGTGTTCAGTAGGGTTTGCAGATAGAGACCATCTGACATGGGCCGTGTCGTGCACGCACTCCTATATCAGACACTCAACACATGGCCAGCAGTGGCCCTCAAATCATGGGAAAACTTTAATGGAATTGTGTTAAAAATTGCCAGCAGCCACACAACTGGAAATGTGGCACCCGCGGCTGATAGTACTCAGCAAAGCTGTCGAAATGCCCAGCGAAGCTGTTGAATGGCTCTCCTGAGCCGTGAGGGATTGTTCGACACGGAGATCTTGAAATAATTTACAACGAGGAGTTGGCAGGTCTATCTTTGGAAGTGGGGCTGGTCCAGTGACCCAGTCACACGTCACTCCGGGCAAACAGAAAGTAGGAAACATCGGTTGGTCTGTCGGCTCCTGGCACTGCGAAAACGTGTCCTTGTGGTGGAAAGACACAAGGTGAAAAAGGGCATTCATCATTCTCTCTCTTGCAGTTCCTCTGCTGGTCCCCACGCTTGCTCTGCACCCCCAGCTGACTGTGTACCTGCCCGGCGAGAAGGTCTCCCTCACCTGCTCAGCCCCCCATGGCGAGGTGGTGGTGGGATTCAGGTTCCACCAGCACAGAAGGGACCAGATCCTGGCAGAGAGGCCAGCAGCCAGCGGGACGGCCCGGATGGAGCTCACGGTGCAGGCAGGGAATAATGGTGCCTACACCTGTCAGTCCTGGAGATGGGAGGCCGGGCAGCTGGTTGTGTCTGGGAACAGTAACAGCATCATCGTACCAGTGTCAGGTCAGGCTCTGACCAATGCCCCCCCTCGGATTTTCCCTTGAAGTTTCTTCCTACCCCACCCTCTGCTGCCCCCTAGTGTCCATTATAGACAGTAAATCTCCCAGCCCCACAAAATATTGTGGTCCCCTTTTCTGACCTCTCTCTGTGGCTGCTCCCCACAGATCGCCCTCCCCAGCCTGCACTGAGCATGGATCCCCCGTCTGGAGCGGTGAGCGAAGGATTCCCCCTGCTCCTCACCTGCACGGCCCCTGGGGACACCGGTGAAAGGAGGTTTCACTTCTACCAGGATGGGGCTCAGGTCCTCCCTGGGGATGCAGGGTTTCAGATCAACCCCTCAGTGCCCGACCCAGGCTCTGTGAATGTCTCTGTGCTCAGCATCCCACAGGCCCATCCCAACCACACCGGGGGCTTCACCTGCGGGTACGAGGAGAACATCCGCGGGAGGTGGATCCTGTCCCCCAGGAGCCGAGTGGTGAACATCATGGTGAACGCCACCAGGAGTGACGGCAGGAGAGGTGAGTCCCCAAAGTCCCTTAGCAGAACGAGGACTCTTTCCCCTACGGTTCAGTTCCCATCTTGGACCCCTAGGTGGCAGCACGTCCTCGTGTGTTTGGCAGGCAGAAAGTCTCTCCTTAAAGGAGAAGACCCAGACTGGTCCTATTCCACAGGCTGCGTCGGGTATATCAGAGCCCTCAATTCCACGCAGGGGAAGCATTTACACTGCTGGTCCTGGAGTGATTCCTGCCTTTGCTGTTCCTCCTTCTCTCAAGCAGGCTGGGATCTGCCTCTCCCACTGGTGGCCGGTTGCGGAGCCGGAGGAGCTGCCCTGGTGCTACTGGTTCTTCTGGGCTGTTGCTGCAGGAAAAAGAAGAAAGGTACTGGGAAGGGGATCTGTATGGAGAATGGGAGCTGAGGTGTCCTCTGTGGCTATTCTAGAGCAGGGTGGACAAGACTGTGGTGGAAAATAGGACCGTTTGTTAGGGTTATGAGACACCAGTTCTTAGCATATGGATTCTTGTCTGTTGTTCTGTGGATTAACTCCCAGATACCACCAGCTTCTGGTGACACATGCTCTGGCAAAACTTTGCTCTCTCTTCGGGGTAATGTTTCACCCCGGGTGCATGGAACCCACCTAGAAATCTCAGACCCACTCTTCCCAAAGGAAGACAGCCACCCAGCTTCCTGTGCTCAGCACCCCCCGAAATCTGTGACTAAGAAAATCAAGAGGAACCTTCTCTGCAAAGTGACCAAGTTGATGAGGTGTTATTGGACCAATTTTAGAAGGGGGAAAGAGACAAGTGATTTGAGTGGCACAGACCTCTTCTTCTGAGCCAAGACCAGTGATTCAAGGAAGAATATTGGCGGGGGGGGGGGGGGGAGAATAGTTTTGTAGAAAACAAAATCGTAGCACACTTCCTACAGCCCAAACTTAACTCCCAGGTCATTCCCCACGTTGGTGTTTTCCCATTGTTTTCAGCCAAACATACTGAAGCAGAGAAAAGACACCATATGACTGGGCAAGGGGGGGTCTGATCTGTTATGTGATTAGCTCTGCAGCAAAGGAGCCACGAGAGGTGGGATCAGCCAGGGGCCTATAACCACCGACGGCTGCCCAGCATCCCCGGTCGGAAATCCAAGAGGAGAGGCAAGGGGGCGGAGAATGTCAGCAGCAGGGCTGGGTGCAAATCTGTGGTAAGTGTCGAGAGCAGAGTGCCCCCTGCTGCTGCTCCTGGCCCCAGTCTCTGGAGCATAGCGCCCCCTAGCTTCACCCTGGGGTGGTGGGGTCCCCCCATTGAGTGCCCCATTCCCTGGAGCATAACACACGTGCTCATGATTCTTCTGTTCCCCACTTTCCTAGGGGACTGAGATGGCGTTCCAGCAGCGAGGAGAGAAACTGGTCTCAGGGGAAGTGGTGTACAGTGAACCCCTCTTCTAATCCATGCCCCCCAACATCCCAGCTGCACCCTGCCTCAGACTATCCCTGAACCCTGCTCATCCTCAAAGACTTGTCATAGCAAACTCCTTAGATCTGTTCTATCCATCTTCTAGGGTAGAGAAGCGGGGTGAGGGGGGCTGGGCTCCAAACCACCTGTGGGAAGGGAGTAGGGTCTAGCAGTTAGAACAGGGAAGGCTGGAAGACTGGATTCCTGGGTTCTGTCCTGGCTTGGGGGGGTAGTGTTGTCTAGTAGTTAAAGTATGAGGGGTGAGAGCCAGGATTCCTGGGTTCTGTCCCCGGCTAAGGGAGAGGCATGGAGTCTAATGGTTAGAGCTGGGGTGGTAGGACTCCTGGGTTTCATATCCAGCTCTGGGAGGGGAGTGGGGATTAGAAGAGGGGCTGGGTTCTCTCCCCGGCTCTGTCAGACTTTTGGTGTCTAGTGGTTAGAGCTGCTGGTGAAGGATGGGAAAGTTCCCTTGCCCCGCACTTCTCTACTTTATTAAACTTGTTTCTGGCCCACTTTGGTCAGTGGTGTTTTGTATTCATGGGTCAGCTGTGGAGTGGCGGGAGGCCCTGGTGTTTTCAGGCTGTTCCTAGGGAGACAAAAGAAATCCCTAAAGTCTCTTGCATGGAATCAGCTGAAGACTTTCCTGCCTCCTTGGGCCTTTACGCTCACAAGGCTGAGTGCGCTGCGTAGGGAGCGAGGCTTCAGAGCTGCACTCGCGCAAACCCCAGATGAGCATTTCCTGATGAACTCATAACTCTGATCTTTTCGGCTGAGAGAGATGTGAATTGTACCCTGGTACGGAGGGCTGGTGCCGGGCCAGGAGACAGGCTGCCTCAGAGGGCTGAGATGGAAATTGCTTCTACTTCTGTTCTGGGCACAATTGGCACATCAGGAACATGTAACAATGAAAAAAACCCTCCAGTTGTAACAGCTGGTTCATGGGTGTAAATAATCAAGACCCAAAGCTGGGGTCAATGGGCCGTAGCCCCACTGGGGTCAATGGGGCAGATCCCAGCTGGGTCAATGGGCCGTAGCTCCACTGGGGTCAATGGGGCAGATCCCAGCTGGGTCAATGGGCTGTAGCTCCACTGGAGTGAATGGGGCAGATCCCAGCTGGGTCGATGGGCCGTAGCTCCATTGGGGTCAATGGGGCAGATCCCAGCTGGGTCAATGGGCCGTAGCTCCATTGGGGTCAATGGGGCAGATCCCAGCTGGGTCAATGGGCCGTAGCTCCATTGGGATCAATGGGGCAGATCCCAGCAGGATCAACGGGCCGTAGCTCCCCAGTGGGTGTAAACCAGTGTCACGCTAGGGAGGTTCACTCACTGAGACCTGGGGCTACCCCTGGAAATTAACCCCCCAGAAAAAGCTGCTCCAGCCCCTCCCAGCAGCACTGTGCTAGTATACATTTAGGGATACCTCTGGATACCAATGGAAACCTGCCAAAAATACATGGTGATGAATCTTGTCGAGCCATATACTACTCTGAAGTTTTGGGATGGGGTCTAGATTCCCAGTAACTTCCCCATCAAACAGCAGAAAAACAGGATCTTACCTTTACTTTGACGGGAACGGTGCTCCTATTCCCAGATGATACTTTTAACTCACTCCTGGGTGATGCTCAGTCTGTGTGTCTGGCCCTGAGCCATCTGTAGAAGCTCAGGGAGAGAGATCCCCCTTTACAAACAGACCCACACTGAGGGTCTGTGTCTAGACTGGCATGATTTTGCCCCAAAGCGGCCTCTTTTGCGCAAAATCTTGCCGCCTGTCTACACTGGCCGCGAGTATTTGCGCAAGAACACTGATCTTGTACTGTACAAAATCAGTGCTTCTTGTGCAAATACTCTGATTCTCCCGCTCAGGGATAAGCCCTCTTGCACAAGTATTCTTGTGCAAGAGGGCCAGTGTAGACAGCATCGTTAATTTCTTGTGCAAGAAAGCCTGATGGCTAAAATGGCCATAGGAGCTTTCTTGCGCAAGAGAGTGTCTACATTGGCACGGATGCCTCTACATGCCAGTGTAGAGACTTTCTTGCGCAAATACTTTTAATGGAAAAACTTTTCCATTAAAAGTATTTGCACAAACTCTTACCAGTTTAGACGCAGCCTGGGAGTGTAATGAAGAGGTGGATACTCAGTCTCTCTGGCCCTTCCAGCCTTTATTCCTCTGGCATTGTTTCCTACTGTATTTGGAGATCAGAGAATTTAATTGTTAGATCCCAGCGGTCTACATTTTACTAAGAAGAACAGCACATCCCTTAGAATGAAGACCGAGAGTTCGCCTACCATTGGACTTAGAATTAGGGTTAACGGTAGAGTGATACTTCAGGGTTTGGATTCAAATGGAGAGTTCAGTTCCAGCGGTCCATCTTACGTGTAGGTTGTAATTCTCAAAGGAGGCAAAGGGTCATTAGGCACTCAGTCGTAGAATCCTTGGGTTGGAAGAGACCCGAGGAGTCATCGAGTCCAACCCCCTGTCCAAAGCAGCACCAACCCCAACTCAATCATCATTTGGGCACCTGTTTCTGTTCTAAACAACCCCAGTCTCAGTTGCTAATTAGCTAGGGTGTGGCCAAAGGCTACATATTCCACCGGTAAGGTACTTATCTCATCACCATTACTGTGGTAGTGGAGTGTCTCAGGGTATGTCTACACTACCCCGCTAGTTCGAACTAGCGGGGTAGTGTAGACATACCCTCACAGTCTTGAATGTTTCTCTTTGCAGCCCTGCTGCAAGACAAGGGAATACAGGTATCCCCATTTCACATGCAGAAAAATAAGGTGGCAACACGCAGAATTTTAATAGGATTTTGGTGCCCAGCTCCTCAGCTGTTAAATGTCACAGAGGAAGTGGCTTACAGAGCAGAGAATCCAACCCTGCTTTTGGCATATCTCAGGTCAGCGACCAAACTTCTCAGGTTGTTTGGGTTGGTAGTTCCGGATATGACTAGGTTGTGGGTAAGCAATATCACTAAGGTTAAAAGGAAAGCGCTAAGATTGTCGGTTGTGGTTATGGTTAAGATGAAGTGAAGGGTAAAATAATTCAAAGCTTGCAGAGACTTTCATGGTTCTGGGCTGGGGAAATAGAGATCTAATCACGTACAGAGAAACTTTAAGCTCCGTTTTCACCCTGGTAGAAGTCGCAGAATCACCTGCTTGCTGAAATAGATGGGTATAAGGCAGGATTTAGCTGCTTTGTTCTCCAGATCACACCCTCATTAGCCTCCCTTGATCGATCTAGAGGGCTAGTGTAGACATACCCTAAGGGATTGAAATCCATGGGAGTTGGAAAAGTCCACCTGGACCAGGTAACATGAATGGATTTATAGGTTAAGCTTCCATCGCCAACTGAATACAACTGCCTTGAAACTGCATGGCCTGAGCTCTTTTCCAGTCCTGAGATGCCACTTCCTGTTTTTTTTGGGTCTTGGAGGGCCAAAGACGGTGAACTAAAACCAAAGATACCCGGGTGCCTTCTAGGTCAGCCCTGAAAGGCCTTTGATCACTACAACTCCGCCACTCTTCAGATTTTGGTGGTAACTTAGAATCCCAGGGTGGGAAGAGACCTCAAGAGTCATTGAGTCTAACCCCCTGCCCAAAGCAGGACACATCCCTTGGCATTCTTCACTGCCTCATCGCAGGGGGGCCATGGTCTGTGTGGGTGGCGAGTTCTCTGGGCCCATGGTGCCAGGACACTGGGAATATTCCTGGCCCGCAGCCTGGTTCCAGCAATGTTTGGGGCTGGGTAGCTCCGCCAGCTTTGCCGGTGCAGCCA
Organism: Pelodiscus sinensis; assembly: GCF_049634645.1. Taxonomy (NCBI): domain Eukaryota; kingdom Metazoa; phylum Chordata; order Testudines; family Trionychidae; genus Pelodiscus; species Pelodiscus sinensis. The sequence goes on from NC_134740.1 coordinate 933,477, forward strand.
AAGGGAGCTGCAGGGATAGTGCACCAAGACCCCACTGCCTCTCATCCCCTAGGATCTACTGGGGGGTGCCCCAAGTAAGTGCTGCACCCCTTCCCCCTCACCCTCCCAGACCCTGCAACCTCCTTCACCTCCTTCCTAAGCTGTGCAACCCCCACACCCCATAGAACCCCCGAACTCCCACCCAGAGACTGCACCCCTCACCCCTCCTGCCACCCCTGCTGGGGACCAGGCCCGGTCACCGGGGTGTTAGTTTTGCACAAGTATGTGTGGGTCCCGTATGAAACTGCCCCCCAGATCCCACCCCAGAACTGACACTCCAGCCCCCCTCCTATGCCCTCCCACAGCCGTGCTGGTTGTGGGTGTCATGCCAGGAGCAAACACTGAAATGCAGGTGCAGAGTCGATGCTGATAACTTCAGGCACAAGGACACAGCACGCAGAGCCCAGCTGGGTACGAGCACTGCAGATCAGGACTTGTAGAATGACAGCTTCTAAGGCAACTCTGCAGAAAGCAAGTCAGCATTGTATTGCCTTGGGAACTCTAGGGTCATGGGGTGTGTGTGTTGATTTCGGGTACAGAACGTCTCCCCATCACTCTGGGGCTGGGTGGGGGACTTAGAAACCCTCCCAGCCCCCTCACTTCCTGTTCAATGCTTCCTGGGACAGAGCAGAAATGTCAAAAATTGGCTTAAATCCCCCCCTGGCTGCAACTGGACCGGGGGCTGGTTTCAGAGTCGGGGCTGTGAATGAGGGAGAGCCCAGCTGGGCTCATGAGGCTGCAGAGTCGCGGGGGCCAGACGCCCAGCTGGTGTAAGCCAGTGTAACTCATGTGCTTCTCCTTTCCCCCGGCCAAGCCCCTTGGCCCAAAGCGTAGAGGTGCCGGTCCCATGGGGCAGCTCCTCCCGCCCATGTCTGCTGTGGGAAGCAGCCAGCTGCCCTTCACGTGTCTTGCATGGCAGACACCCGTGTTATGCAAGTCACAGACCATGGCGGTGTCTGAGACAGACTGGGACTTCCTCTATGTCCATCAGAGGCGAGGGGACCATCCCCCTCTGAGCTGCTGGCTGAGCTGAGAAGCCACCTCCCAGCCCAGAGCGACCGGCTCAGCATGGTGCTGTCTCTGCTCCTGCCTCTGCTGGGTAAGTGCCCCCTCCCTCTGACTGTCTGGAGAGTCCCCCTGGTACCTCCCCTCTGCACCCCCAATCGCCTCCTTGGTGCTCTCACCCCCTCTCCTCTTTTCTCTTCCAGCCTCGCTCCAGAGTCTCCCCGGACCAGTGTCCCCTGCAGGTATCGATGTCTCCTCTACTTCCCTGTGGGGGTGGGGGTGTCTTGGGCAGTACGGGAGGGGGAATTCTCATCCTCTCACACTGCAAGGAAAGGGGGGTCTGGGTGCTACCCTTGGTGGACCCAAGCTGCCCCGTTGCCTGGCATCTCTTGTGAATCCGCCCCAGCAGCAGCTCCAGTCCAGAGGCACATCCATGGGGGAGGAAGAGTGACCCTGAGTGGTGGGTCCCAGCCCAGGCCATGGGGGAGAAGCTGCCCCATCCCCATGGGTGCTACCCAGCCCCTCATGGGCAGCCCCAGCAGAACAGCGAGGGCTGAATGGGCCATGGAGGCTGAGCTCCCCCCTCCCCATTACAATGAATGACCCTGGGCAGGGCCCATCCGTGTGGGGCTGTGTGTGTGGGGGGGGTCTCTCTACCCCAGCTCTGGGCTCCCACATGCCCAGCACTTTGCAGTGACACATTCAAAAGAGAGTCCCCTCTGACCCCCCAGGAAACTCTTCCCCCGTCCCCACTTCCCCACATCTGCCCAAACTTCTCCCCCCTCTTCCACTGCTACCCCCCATGGCAACTGTGGGGTGAACCATTTGCATCAGCTGCCCCTCACCAGCAGTAGGGCTCAGGGGTAAGTGCGGGGCTCTCTTGCTCCGTCACACCTGGCCAGATGAGAGATCCAGTCGGTGACAGGTGAGTCCTAGGCTGTGACAGCTTCCCCTGGTGCGTCTGTGCTACGGAGACACATTCCCTGTAGGGAATCCAGGATCTGCAGCCCATGGGATGAATGTTGCACCCACAGAGCAGGGCTGGTCATATCCCCTGGTACAAAGATGCCCAGACAGACACACACAGAGACACACACACATGGCTATGGAAAAGATGAGAGAGAGAGAGATGTGCATGGGGTTAGCTGGGCTGCAGTGAGGTGAGGCTGGGTTGTATTCACGTCTCTCCAGGGCTGATCTCTTGCCCCTTCTTCCTTCTCCTTGTCTTATCCTGGCCTGGGGCTGGCTGAGGGTGGCGGGGTGACTGTTTACATGAGTAGGGTGCTGGCTCTAAAGAACTTGCTGCGGGAGTAGCAGGGCGGAGCTATGTCTGTGGGGGGCAGAAGAGGGACCCTGGCTGAAGGCTTCTTTGTGGGCCCCGTCGGAGAGTTGCACGCCAGGCCATGGAGGAGAAGAGCATAACTCATCTGAACGTCTTCGCACTGGACGAGTTCCTGCACCTCCCCCGCAAGGTGTTAGTTCCTGCTCCGTCCCTGCCCCTCACTGGCAGGCCCAGGAAATGGGCAGGTCTGATACCACACACCAGTGTCTCTCCAGTCCCTGAGCTGAGCGGTGACCACACCTGAGGCTGGGACTTCCTCTGCTGAGCCAAGCACCCAGCTTCCAGCCCGGAGCCACCGGCTCAGCATGGAGCTAACTCTGCTCCTGCCTCTGCTGGGTAAGTGCCCCCCTCGGCCTCCAGCCTTTCTGTGTGTCTCTGTCTGTCTGGAGACTCCCCCAGCCCTGCCCTGTGTCCCCATCCCCTCCCCAGAGCCCTCACCCCCTCTCTGCTCTTCTCTTCCAGCCTCGCTCCAGAGTCTCCCCAGGCCGGTGTCCCCCGCAGGTAACGAGGTCTCCTGGCCTCATTGAGATGATGTCAGTGGGTGGGGGAGGGGAGAGGGGTCCTGGCAGTGGGGCCGGGGTCCTGCTCCTCTCACACTATAATATTTGGAAGTGCAAGGGGGGAATCATCCCCTGGGGCCCCCGTGTCATCCCCTGACAGCTTCGAGAGGGGGACGGGTGGAAGAGCGACGCCATCTGGTGCCTTCTGGGAGGGTCTATTTGGTGGGTCCCAGCTGAGGCCATAGGGGAGAAGCTGCCCCATTCCCATGGGGCTACCTAGCCCCTCATGGGCGGTCCCAGCAGAGAGAGTGAGGGCTGGATGGGCCATGGAATCCAAGCTCCCCCCCCCATGACACTGAGTGCCTCAGGGCAGGGCCTGTTGCTGTGGGTCTGCGTGTAGAGTGGGGGGGGGTCTCTCTGCCCCAGATCTGGGCTCCCACCGAGGGCTCAGGGCCAGGGGCACAAACCCAGCTCTACCCAGCAGAGCAGTAAAAGCAGGTTCTGCAGAAACCCCAGAGGAAATGTGATGGGTGGAAAACTCCCCCCTCCCTCCGCCACATCCGCCTGAGCTTCCTCACTTCTGTTCAGTGCCTGCTCGCCACTGCTGGGCAGGCTGGATGATCACATGGTGGGTTCTCGCTCTTCTTCCCCTAGATGGAGCCTGCGGGGTGAATGCCCTGATGGGAATGGGGTGGGGGGTTGGGTTCGATCTACTTGCGACAAGATCCCTCCCCCTCTTTTGCACCCCACTTTCCCCAGAATGGAGAGTGTTGGGATATTGGGGTCCCACATAGATGAAAGACCCTTCCACCCTCAGAATGAGCTCACCCGCTGCCACTTCATGAAGTGAGGGGGTATCTGGGGGTTCAGAGGCACAGGGAGGCTCCCATCTGGACAGGAGATCCAGTCTCTGGAGAGTCCTCCTGTCCGCATCACTGTGAGAGGTGAGCGCTCGGCTCTTCCAGCCCTTGGTGTGTCTGTGCTACGGAGACACATTCCCTGAGGGAATCCACGACCTGCAGCCCATGGGATGAATGACATTCATTGACCCTCTGTCTTTGCTTCAGATCCCCTGCCGGCCCCCACGCTCTCTCTGGAGCCAAGGTACCAGGTCTATCTCCCTGGGGAGCAGGTGACCCTCACGTGTGCAGCTCCTAGGGGTGAATTGGTTTCAGGATACAGATTCTACTTTCAACATGAAGAGCAGGGGCCCAGCACGGTCCTTGGCACTAATGTAGGAGCCCAGCTGGAGCTCACAGCTGAGAAGCGAAGGGCTGGGCCCTACACCTGTGTGTACTGGAAATGGGAATCCAGTCACGAGATCTCCTCTAGGAACAGCAGCTCCGTCTCCATCGCAGTGAGACGTGAGCCCCTGTTTTCCTGCTGTTGGGCGGGAGGTGTCTTTGGGAATCTGAAACCCGCCCCTGCACCTCAGCTTCACCCCCTGCCTGCCCAGCCTCACTGCCTGCATCTCACACACCCATGGTGGGTGTTCAGCGCAGACTGACAGGGCACTGCTGTGGGGAAGCTCACAGCACGAGGGTCCAGTCTGGGCGCTGTCAAGGGGAGCACGTCATGCTGGCTGTCAGAAAGGGGTTATGTCTCGATCGAGTTATCCTGGTCAATAACATGCCAGGATGCCCCACAGCTCATGTGTTTGGGAGGGGCAGGAGCTGCCCTGACATACTCGGCCCTGGGGATGAAAGCCCCAGTGGGCATGGATTCTTCTCTCCAGGCAGGCATGGAATCCCCTGAGAGGTACCTAGTGCCAGAGCAGTGACCAGCTGGTGCTCACAGCTGAACCAGAGACCCCCTGTCCTTCCCCTGTTGTGCCCTGGGCACCCCAGCCCAGCTAGCGGATCCCACACACAGGCCCTGCCTCTGAGGTGTAACATGTGGGCACAGGGTAGGGTGGGGGCTGAGTGAGGTGCAGGAAGTTTCACATGGAGAAGTTCCTGAGATGAATTTGAGCCGGGACCACCTGCCCCCCCCACCGCAGGTCCCTCCAGAGATCCGTCTCGGGTGGTCCCCTTCCTCTGTATCTAACCCTGACCCCTGGTTTCCAGACCCTCCTGCAGCCCTGCCTCCCCCCCAAAGCCAAGCTCACCCCGGTACCTCCCCAGGGACCCTGTTACCGTTGGAGAGCCGAGTGATGGAGGGGCCGGGTCAGACATGAGATTGGGGTGCAGAATCACATGGGGGGCGGTGGAATATCAGGAGACATTTATTTCTCTGTGAGAATCCCCCTCTTGCTCCATCCAGGCAGTAGCAGCCTCCTCCCCTGCATCTCCTCCTCTCGGCTCCCTGAGTCCCTTGTCCTTCAGTGAAATATCACCCATGGTCTTTTCCGGGGCCCCAGCAGCCCCCACCTTCTCCCTGAGCCCCACACACCAGCTGTACCTCTCTGGGCAGGTCTTCACACGGAGGGTGGGTTCATCCTAGAGAGGAAAACCCAGGAGCTGGGGCTGTTTGGCGTAACACTGAGAAGGTTCAGGGGGGACTTGACCCCAGGCAGGCAGCTCCCATCTGGGGATAGAACTTGGCAAACCAACAGCTGAATGGCACGAAGACCAGACAAGACCCAACGGGTGGGGGTTGGAGCCAGACACACTCAGTCTGGTAACGGGAGGCAGGTTTCCACAGGGACATTCCCCGGGGGATTCTCTAGCGCTGGCGATTTCTGTTACCAAGGGATGAATTCAGAGAAGCCGTGATGCAGAAGGTTGGATTCTATGGCCTTGAGATCTAGGAAAAGGGCCAAGAATGGGTGGAAGATCTCTCGGCATTGGAAAAGGTTCCAAAAAGGGCCACAAAATGCTGAGGGGTTTGGAACGGGTCCCCTATGAAGAGAGATTGAAACGACTTGGACTTTTCAGCTTAGAACAGAGGAGATGAAGGGGGACAGGATCGAGGTCTATAAAATCATGAGTGGTGTGAAAAAAGTGAATAAGGAAAAGTGATTTACTTGTTTCCAGAACATAAGAACGAGGGGTCAGCCAATGAAATGAAGAGGCAGCAGGTTTAAAACAAGCCAAAAGAAGTTTTTCTTCACACAGTGCACAGTCGACCTGTGGAACTCCTTGCCAAAGGATGTTGTGAAGAGCAGGACTTTCACAGGGTTCCAAAAAGACCTAGATTAATTCATGGAGGTTGGGTTCCTCAATGGCTACTTGCCGGGATGGGTAGGAATGGGGTCAGAGGCTGGGCGTGGGTGGCGGGGGAGGGATCACGTGAGGATTAATTGCTGTGTTCACTCCTTCTTGGGCATCCGTCATTGGCCACTGTCAGCAGACAGGACACTGGGCTGGGTGGACTGTTGGTCTGACCCAGTTTAGCCATTCTTATGTTCTCATTTGACGTGGCGCGAGGGGCTGGGGGCAGGGCAGTGAGGTGAGGCTGGTTTGTGTTCACGTCTGTCCACATCTGATCTCTTGCCCCTTCTTCTCCCACCGTGGCCTCTCCCTCCCCACTGACCCCCTGTCTCTGTTGCAGATCCCCTGCCGGCCCCCAAGCTCTCCCTGCAGCCAACGTACAAGGTCTATTTCCCAGGGGAGCGGGTGACCCTCACCTGTGCTGCTCTTCGGAGTGAATCGGTTTCAGGATACAGATTCTACTTTCAACATGAAGAGCAGGGGCCCAGCATGGTCCTCAGCTCTAATGTAAGAGCCCGGCTGGAGGTCACAGCTGAGAAGCGAAGTGCTGGGACTTACACCTGTGCGTACTGGAGACAGGGATCCAATGGCGAGGTCTCTGAGAACAGCAGCTCCGTCTCCATCACAGTGACAGGTGAGCCCCTGTTTTCCTGCTGTTGGGTGGGAGGTGTCTTTGGGAATCTGAAACCTGCCGCAGCACCTCAGCTTCACCCCCTGACTGGCCGGTCCCACTCTCTGCATCTCAGTGCATGGTGGGCATCAGGTTCCCGGCTGCTCAGCACAGACTGACAGGGCACTGCTGTGGAGAAGCTCACAGTACCAGGATCCTGGCTGGGCACTGTCGGGAAGGCACCCTCTCTTGTCAGCACAGGGGCTGGTCTCTGTCAAGTTACCCTGGCCCCCGGCAGTGCTAATATCTCGGGATGCCCCATGGGTCGTGTGTTTAGGAGGGGCAGGGATTGAACCCCCTGAGAGGTCCCTGGTGCCAGGGCAGTGACTGGCTGGTGCTCACAGCTGAGTCAGAACCCCCCATCCCTCACCCGTGCTGAGGTCTGGGCAGCTCAGCCAGTGGATCCCACACAAGGCCCTGCCCCCTTCGGTGTAACATGGCACAGGGCAGGGTGGGGGTTAAATGAGGAATGGAGGAGCAGGGCGTTTTCCCTGGAAACTCCACCCTCTTGGTATGAATTTGAGCTGGTAACATCTGCCCCTCTGCTCTGAGGTCCCTCCAGAGATCCCTCTGGGGTGGGCCCCTTCCTCTGCATCTAACCCTGACCCCTGGTTTCCAGACCCTCCTGCAGCCCTGTCCCTCTCCCTGAGCCCGGCTCACTCCACTACCTCTCCAAGGATGCTGTTACCGTTGGAGAGCCGAGTGATATGGGGGCAGGTGAGACATGAGATTGGGGTGCAGGGCCAGATGGGGGCGGTGGGATTTCAGAAACCATTTATTTTTCTGGAGGAATCCCCCTCTTGCTGCATTCAGGCGGTAACAGCCTCCTCCCCTGCGTCTGCTCCTCTTGGCTCTCTGAGTCCCTTGTCCGTCAATGTAATGTCACCCGTTGTCTCTTCCAGACACCCCAGTCCCCACTCTCTCTCTGAGCCCCTCAAACCAGCTGTACCTCTCCGGAGAGTCCGTTCAGCTCACGTGTTCGGCTCCCAGTGACAATGGGGCAGTTACAAGTTTTCAGTTCTACAAGGACAGGGAAAGCATATTCCTACCCAGCAGCAGCTACTCCAACGTGAAGAACTTGGAACTGAGGCCAGGGCACTCCGGGTCGTACACCTGCCAGTACTGGACAGACGTGTCTGGGCGGAAGATCCAGACTGAAGAGAGTCCCTCTGTCCCCATCACTGTGACAGGTGAGTGCTGGGTTGTCCCTGCTTCTGCTGGTGCATTTGTGCTATGGGGACACGTTCCTTGTGGGGACCTAGGACCTGCACACAGAGCAGGGCTGATCACCTGCTCTTGTACAAACACACACACACTAACACACCTGTCTGCTGAACGACTGTGTGATGGGAGGGGTTGTTCTGCATTGGCACATCGGGGGTTTCAAAATTCTCCCCCTCATCAGGGGAAAGGGCTGGGGCTGGGAGCCAATCAAAAGCAGGCTAGAGTCAGCCAATCAGAGCCCTTATGGGCTGGATACAAAGGCAACTGGTCAGGGGACACTTGCATCTAGACTACAAGCCTCTTTCGAAAGAGGCTTTTTTGAAATTATCTTTCGAAAAAGCCTCTTTTGAAAGAGACAGTCTAGGCTGCAAGCAGATTTTTTGAAAAAGCAAGGCGCTTTTTTGAGAGAGAGTCTAGATGCTCTCTTTGAAAAAAGCACAGTTTGCATTCAATAGCGCTTTTTTTCGAAAGAGTACTTTGGAAAAAAGGCGTTATTTCTTGTAAAATTAGGTTTGCCATGATCGAAAAAACTATCACGTTGTTTTGATTTAGTTTCAAAAGAACGCAGCTGCAGTGTAGACGCAGGTGAAGTTTTTTCGAAAAAAGGCTACTTTTTTGGAAAAAACCCTGTAGTCTAGACACACTCACACACAGTCTCTCTGCAGCCCTGGAGGGAGATTGGTTGAGCTGGCCGCTGGTAGCGGTTCCTTGGACAGCTCCATGTTGGGGACAGGCAGGGGGAGCCAGGGAACATCAGTACCTTGGACAGCGCCATGCTGGGGGCAGGGAAGGGGAACCAGGGAACAGCGGTACCTTGGACAGCACCACGCTGAGGGCAGGCAGGTGAGCTGTGGGGGTGGTGGCGGAGCTCTGGCCTGGCTCACTCCAAGACTGAGGGCCCAGCCACAGGGGCCTGAGGAGATCCTAGGGCTGCATGTCCAACTCCCCTTACCAATTCAGTTTGCCCTGGGAGGATCCGTCCTGTCCCAGTTCTGCTCCTGATGCCCCTTTGTGACATAGTGGGGGGGGGGGGAACTTGCTGGTTTCTATGGGTCTGTGGTAACCCTCACTGGCTGCCGCCGGTACCACAGCCCAGAAGGACAGGGATGGGTCACTATGCAAAGGGATCTCTCAACCGGTCCGACCAGCTAACCCCCATGGAGAGGAATAAAGGAAGGTGGGAGGCTGTCCTGGTGGGGGGGGGCAGGGCTGGAGGAGAGTTAGTTAGTTTCTGTCTGGGAGCATGGAGGAAGCAGCCTCAGCAACAGGCTGGGGGGTTTAGAAGCCGGACCCCCCCATATCAAGGGGGGCTGAGGCATCCTAGGCCTGCCCTGTAACCTGATGACATCTGTGCTGTGCTGTATCCTGGAGAAGCAATAAACCACCTCTGTTCTACTGGCTGGCGGAGTCATTTCGGGGGTGCAGGAGACGGGGGACCCCCAATGCGCTGTCACACCCTTGTCCCTACTGAAAAAGGCAGATCGTCTCTGCGACTCCTGCCCTTGTCTCTGAATTGCTCCTTGGCACAGTCTGGGTCCCACCCATCCTGCCGTTTCCTGCCTGCGTGGGGTGGGGAGTGGCTGACTGAGGGTTAGCAGGAGGGAGGGCAGTTCTCTGAGGTGTAGGGAGCAGGCTGTGGGGTGGGGGTAGGTTGCAGAGACTGAGGGAGCTGGAATTTGTCCCGCCACATGGAGGGCGGGTCCATCTTAGAGAGAGAAAGTCCGGGAGCTGGAGGAGTTTAGCATAATAGTAAGATGGTTCCAGGGAGACTTGACCCCAGTCGAGCAGCTCCCATCTGGGGAGCAGAACCTGCACAACCAACGGCTCAATTGCACAAAGACCAGACACCCCCGAACAACTGGGCACTGGAGCCAGACACACTCTGGATGGAAACTTGGGGCAGAATTTCAGTGTGGGGAAACTAACCCCTGGGGCTGTGGGAGATTCTCCAGCGCTCTCGATTTCTGAATGAACCGGAATGTGTTTCTCAGGGATCCTCTCTAGAGGGACCAGTTCAGGGACTTCCCAGGTACTAGGTGACTCCATGAGCACAATGGGTCCTTCTGGCCTTGCGACCAGAATGAGAAGGGTCTGTGCTTCATTTGCCGTGGTGTGTGGGGGTAGGAGCAGAGCAGTGAGGTGAGGCTGGTTTGTGTTCACGTCTGTCCACATCTGATCTTTTGCACCTTTTCCCTTCTCCTCATCCCATCCTGGCCTCTCCTTCCCCGCTAACCCCCTGTCTCTGTTGTAGATCCCCCAGGAGCCCCCACTCTCTCCCTGGAGCCTGGCTACCGAGTCTATCTCCCAGGGGACCAGGTGACCCTCACGTGTGTAGCTCCTCGGGACACTTGGGCTTCAGGATACAGATTCTACTTTCAAAACCAATGGCAGGAGCTCAGCACGGTGCAGCATTTCAATGCAGGAGCCCAGCTGTTGCTCAGGGCTGAGAAGGGAAGGGCTGGGTCCTACATCTGTGCATACTAGAGATGGGAATCCAATCGCGAGATCTCCTCCACAAACAGCAGCTCCGTCTCTATCACACTGAGAGGAGAGCCCCTGTTTTCCTGCTGTTGGTTGGGAGGTGTCTTTGGGAAACCAAAACCCACCCCAGCACCTCAGCTGCACCCCCCGTTTCACTCCCTGCATCTCACACAGTCCGCGGTGGTTCCCTCCTGGCCCTGCATTGGTGTGAGGGGGGAACATCAGAGACCCTGGTTCCCTCCAGCTCTGCATTCCAGCCCTTCTCCTCCCAAAGGCCCTCAGCTCCTCACGCTGGGTCACCTGTACAGGGCTTAGTGCATCCACCCTGGCACCCTCCAATGGCGCAGCTGCTGAGGTTTGCAGGGACCAGAGCTGTGCAGAGGGGCTGGGCTGCAAGGGGAAAAGGGGGGGCTGGGAGAACCTCTGAGTGGGACCGGCTGAGGGCCGGGCTGGTAGAGTTTATGCGAGTGGGAGCTGCTTCCTTAGAGTTCTCTGCTTCCTCCCTTCCCCCATTCCAGATCACCAGTCTGCTCCCAAACTCACTCTGAGCCCACAACACCGCATCCTCCTACGTGGGGAATCTGTGACCTTGATGTGCTCTGCTCCCCGCAATGCCACTGTGTCCGGCATCCGGTTCTTCAGGGATGGTCAGGGAATCAGCTCTGGAGAGCTCCAGCGGGCTCAGAACAGTGTGAACGCCTCCATTCAGCTGTCGAGTGTGTCTGAGTCTCATGCTGGCGAGTACAGATGTGATTACTGGGAGATGGAGTTGGAGCGAGAGATCCCATCGGAGAGGAGCAAAAACATCACTATAAAAGTGATTGGTGAGTCCCCTGGGTGCTGCTGTTTGCTGCCCAGTGGCCGGGTCTCTCTGCCTCATAGACCAGCTGTGGCACAGCCCAGTTTCCCAGGTCTAGGTCGGGTCACTGTGTGTTTCAATCCCCGTCTGGTCAGTGTCACTCCCTGGGTCTGTGGTTCCTATTGATCCTTTTGGGGGCCCATCGGGGCTCCCCTCCAGCATCTACATTTGACAATTTGGGGACATTTTGTTAAACCAACCCAAATCTGCCCCATCTCTGGTCTCTCTCAGGCCATGGGGGGTTGGGAAGCTCAACTGCAGGGAGAAGTTCCCAGCCAATCAGCAAGAGGGCAGCACTGGGGTTAGATCCTTTCTTTGCCTCCAGCCCTAACACTGAATCTATCCTCACCAGGAGATGGAGCATTTAATGGCATCTTACCCATTCCCCCTGCCACTCGCAGTATGACAGAGAGGAGCCGTCCCCTGTTTCCTACTGGGCCACGTGGTCATGGAGCAGGGTTGGGGCACAGTGAGGTGCAGGGATGCAGGGAATGTCCCATGAAAAAGTCTCCACCCCCCTCTAATTCCTAAGATGAAGGTGACCTGGTCACATCTGCCCCTCCCCCACCACATCCATCCTGAGATCCCAGCTGGATGTAACCCTCTGACACTCCCTCCCACCCCCGGTGTCCTGATCTCCCATCATACTTCCTCCCGCAGCTTTCCTCCCTCATACACCAGCTGCCCCAGAGGTCACAACTCGGCAGAATCCAATTCAACATGGTGGATGGATGGAGCATCTCTGAGGAGAGCTCATTTGGTGTCTGATTCACTCACCTCCTTGAGGGCTCCTCTGTCCTACACCTGCCCCACTAGTCAGGGCATCCAAGCAGGGAGTAGCCAGCCCCTCTCGACCAGCCTCGCACAGATCTAAGTACCTAGAATGGTTTCTAGCTGGGCCACCCAGCTGCCAGCCCGTCTGGGGATCCACAGGTGCTCTGAGCCCTCCCTGTGTGCAGAGGGCTCCATGGATATTGGGGGGGATGGGGGCAGTGGCAGTGGAGGTGTGAGAGAAAAGGAGTCACATCTTGGTGTCCTTGGCCACCCTCTGACCCGACATCCCAGCCTGAAAGCAGCAACCCGCACCCCTAGCTCGGCTCTCGCTCATTTTGGTGGGCAGCCCCTCGGCATCATGAATTGAAGGAAGAGGCTCATAGAGAGAACCCAACTCAGCTGTAAATACACTGAATTCTGGGCACCATCCCCTCTTCCTCCTGCCCCTACTGACCCCTCTCCTTTGCTGCTCCCCACAGATCCCCCTCCCCAGCCGGTGCTGAGCGTGGATCCCCCATCTGGAGTACTGAGCGAAAGGCTCCCCCTGCTCTTCACCTGCACGGTCCCTGGGAGTGCGAGAGATTGGAGGTTCCACTTCTACAAGAATGGAGACAAATTTGACCCTGGGGACATGGGGTCTGAGCGCAGCACCTCGGAGCCCACCAACAGCTTCAGGAACATCTCTGTGCTCAGCATCACACGGGCTGGTCCCAACAACACTGGGGAATTCACCTGCGGGTATGAACAGAAGGTCGGCAAGAGGTGGATCCTGTCCCTCAGGAGCCAGGCTGTGACAGTGACTTTGTCAGGTGAGACGTGTCTAATGTCTTCCTCCAGCTCTTTTGGGGCTTCTCACCACCCGGTCCTGCTGGGCCAGCTCCCCGTTCCCCCCCCCAGGCAAGGCTCCGGGCTGAGATCCCCCCCCCCCCGAGAAGCAGGACAGACACTGAACCTCTTCAAGTCAAGGAAAATCCTGTTTAAAGCCCGGTTTCCTGGGGTAGCACTCCCCAGATGGGATCAGAACCCCACATGAATTATTCTGGGTGAGCCCCCTTTAGCAACGTGCACACCAATTTCTCCCACGTGTAACAATTACACTGCTCTTGATAGAAAATGAAAGTGATTATATTAAGTGGAAACAGTAGCATTGAAGTGGTAATGAGTGAGAACAGGCAGAGCAAAGTAGATTACAAACTGAATATAACTGAAAATATTATGCTAACTCTACAACTAAAATCTCGGTACAAACTTATCACAAACTCACCGTAAAACTGTTTGGGTATGTCTACACTAGCTCGTTAGTTCGAGCGAGGTAGGCAAATGAGGGCAACCGGAGTTGAATGAGGAGTAATGGTGGTTCGAATTAGAATCTTTAATTCGAACTACCTGCTCCGTGCCGTGTGTAGCCATGGGCACGGAGTTCAGACTAAGGGGGATTTAAAAATGGCAGCGCCCGGGAACATGGAAATGAAGCCCGGGATATTTAAATCCCGGGCTTCATTTGCAACTCCGGTTGCCCTCATTTGCCTACCTAGCTTGAACTAATGAGCTAGTATAGACATACCCTTCCTTTTCCAGCCAATCCTTGAAACTAGGGTCTCCCTCTCCTTGGGGTCTTTGCTTCATTGTCTTGGGTGTGCCACACTAGCCAGACACAGAAAAGACCTGCTAATTTTCTCTTGTTTTGAAGCTGCCACTTTGGGCAGGAATTGTGTTTCAACTTTCCACCCTTCCATTGGTTGCTCAGCTCCTACTAGATGGGATGGACACATAACTCCCTCAGACCAGCTACTTATAAGAGTTAGAGGACAAAGGGGATCAATTACAGTGGGTCATCTAGACACGGAGGGTAACACACTGGGTGATTTTCCCTTGCACATTTAAAACTGTAAAGCAGTCCACACTCCACATGTTTAACATTACACACAAGGGTGATACATGCACCAAAATAACATAAACAGGCTCAGCAGATTAAGACATGAAGATTGATCGGTCACGTCAGGCAATTTGTCCAAAGTATGTTTGAGTTACATATATTTGTGTTCCTACATCCATTCCACAAATCGGGGGTGGGGGGCGGAGGGTCCATCACACTCTTAAGGGTGTGAGTGGACTTAGCCCCTCAGTGCCCATTTTGGAGATGGGGAATGGAGGAAAAGAGGAGAAAAATTTGCACAGGTGACGTGTGGTTTGTCAGGGAATTGAAACCCCACAGCCATTGTCTAAAACCAGCCCCATAACCCCTTCGGATTGAGGACCAGTCTGGTACAGATGGAATGTTCCATAGTCAATGTAGGGAGGGGTTGTCACAGCAACTTTGATCCCATGGTGGATTCTTCTGAGGGACTCTGACCTTTTCTGAAGGCTGCCGGGCTGGTCTCATTTGCCTTTTTCCTTTGCACCATGTACAGCCTCACCCAGTGTCCGTGATATTCTGCTGGGAACTGGTGGCGTCTTGCTCCTGATCGCAGCCCTGGCTGCTCTGCTCTGCTACTGCCACAGGAAGAAGAGAGGTGGGTGAAAGGAGGCGAGAGGCTGGGATCTGCCACCTGCGCCTCAGATCTGGTCTGGCCAGAACTATTCAGTAGTAATCAGGGTAAAGAGTTTAAAATATTCACAACCACAGAGGATCCTACCGTGGTGCAGTGTGGAAACCAAATCGATCTCTATATTTCATAAATGTCTGTCTGTCTGTGAGTGTTTTTGTTCAAGAACGCCTCCTCAACTGTAAGAGCCAGGACCTCCTAACTTCATATGAAGCTTCCTCCTCTGCTAACTGAAAGCAGGGCCAGGTTGTAGCTGTGCCAGGAACAAAAGGAAGTGCTGGGAATGGGGAAATATGTATTTAAACAAAGTGACTGTGGGCACGAAGCTGAGTTTGCGTCGTTGGCTCAAGGTCATGTCCTGTAGCTGGGTATTTCCTCAAGGTCTGTCCCCACCTCATCTCCCTTCTTCTGTGGTTCTCTGCTAGTTCCAAAGACTCCGAAAAGCACGGCTGGATCTGCCCTTGGAGAACGCACCAGGAACCTGGATCCAGGCCATGACAGCAAGGGATCAAAAGCCATGGGTGCTGGAGCGGAGCAGATGGAGCAGGTAACATGACTGCATTGATACACTAAGGTCAAGAGTCAGCAGAACCCAACCTCTACAAGTCCACAGCTCCTGAATGTTTTGCCCAGGCCTGAGATATTGCTGCCTCTCTAGGCTCTGGCTGTCAGAAAACAGCCACTAGGAGATACTGCCCAGAGTTTGTTCATGCAGGAGGAAGGGCTGGGAATTGGCCATCCCTTTCCACAAACCTCCACTGAATCACAGACGTGAAGGGCAGAGAGGGAACCTAAAGGGGTCATCAGTTCTTCCCCCTGTGCTGTGGTAGCGTTACTTCAACCTGGACCAGACCAGCAGGTACTTGGCCTATGACAGAGGTTTCCCAATATCCCCAGGTCACTTGTTCCAGAGCTTCACTGCCCTTAGAGGTAGAACATTTCTTGTGACATCTCACCGAAATCTCCCTTGCTGCAGACTACACCCATTCTGCCTGAACTTCAGCAGACATAGAGAAAAATTAATTCTCATCCTCTATAACATTGGCTTAGCAGGTGTCTTTCATGTCCCCCGTCAGCCGTGTCATCTCCAGACTGAACACGCTCTGATCTGGACCCCCCCAATTTGCCCCATCTTCCTAAGTGTGGGATGCACAGAACTGGGCACGTCACTCCAGCTGTAGCCTCCCCAGTGCAGAGTAGAGCAGGATAATTATCTCCCAGGTCTCTTCCTGTTCAGACACCCAAGAATGCAAGTGGCCTCTTTCTCAGCTACAGCCTCGATGCTCCCCTCCCTCCTCACCATTTCTCTTCTCTTCCTCAACAGGGTTCAGACGTCACCTACGCGCTCCTAGTTCTCCCAACCTCTCAGGCCCACAAGACCCTGTCGAAAAACAAAGCCAAGCCCGCTGAAGATGAACATGTGGTGTACAGCAAGGTGGTCACAACCCGCACCCAGAAAGTAGCTAAATAAGAGGGGAATCCCTCTCTCTATTCCTCATCTTCTTCCCCTCCTCAAACATTCACATCCTGAACCCTTCATATCCCGATAGCCCTTGTACGGCATGTACCAAAGGGCTCACCCAAGTCACTGCTGTCGGAATATGTAGCCAACCAACATCTTGCCAGGTATCATGGAAAAACTTGTCACCCCCTGGTCATGAATACCACTGTGTGATGTGTGTATGGGTTGTGTTGAAAGGGTTACCCATGTAGCTAGAAATATGTTATGAAGGTATTTCAAAGACTAGCCAGCCGCGAACACATGAATGTGGGTTTACGAGTTCATGTGGCTCAAGTGAACTGGCAGCAAAACAACACCACCGCCTTTAAGAAGGGGGGGCTGTTCATACTGGTTGCTCCCCCAGGTAACAATTATGTACACTGGGTTTGATAGAAAATGAAAACGGTTTTATCAAGCACAAGTAGTAGGACTGAAATGGCAAGAAGTGAGAACAGTCCGAGCAAAGTACGTTACAAATCAAAAGAAAGTAAATTGCTTGGCTAATTCACCCTGAAACCTCAGCACAAACTTTTTCAAACTCACCCTCAAACATCTTTTCCAACTGCTCCTTCAAACCAGGGCTGTCTTCTTTCCCTGGTGTCTTCTGCAATTTTTCTTGTGGTGCAGCCCAGCCCAAAGACCAAGCCCGCTGCTTTCCTTTTTGTTCTGAAAGAACTGAGGCCTCTCCCGACCAACCACGGCTCTGACATAAGGACCAAAGAGATTGTTTAACAGTTGCTCATCAAGACTTTGAGGGTAACACCCTCGACGTCTCTCATTCACATATTTGAAACCCACAAAACATTCCCCACTCCATAGGTGTCATTTTACACACAAAGATAATACGGACATCACAGGAAGATAAACTGAATGAGCAGATCATGACCTGAAGGTTGATGGGTTACGTTAAAAAATTTGCTCAAAGACCTTGGCTGTGTGAGTGTCTGTTACACATCTCTCTCAAGACAAGGCAGGACACAGGGTGAACTGGAGCCCAGAGGATTGATGGCCCTTCATTGTGCCTTGTTTTTGTCTTCCAAATTCTGCAAGTGGCCTCTGGGGTTTGTCCTAAAGGGATATTGAACAACAGCGCAAGTCCAACACCCTCCCTCTCTGAGACATGCCTTTGTCTGAAGGGTCACGATGGCGCGTTCGCTCTGCTCCTCTGGTGTCTTCTCTCCAGGCGGCCACCGGAGAGTATGGGAACCAGGGCTCCTGGGTTCTACTCATGGCTCTGGGAGTAGCATGGACGTTAACACCTTGGGGCAGATTGGCATGATCCAGTGAGGGCTGGCTGCCTCTAGCCATGTCCCTTCCACCTCACCTTTTCGGGGGGCCCAGAGGTGAGCTCTTCCCACACTTTTCCCAGGGCATTGTGAAGTCTGTGACCAGCCCTGCTGTGTGCTAGCAACTCACTTCCCGTTCACTTATGAATTTCCTCAGCATAACCACTGTGGACCCATCTTGATCCTAGGATGCGCAACAAGGACTTTTAAGCCAGCAGCTGTAACATCTCTGCTAGAGCCTGCACCGAGGACTGGGAGATTCAATGCATGTAACGTACTATCCTTTAACAACCTTACTCTCATGCTTTTCTTTATTGTAGTAATAAACCTTTAGATGTTAGATGCTGAAGGATTGGCTCAGCGTGATTTGTGGGTAAGGTCCAGAGGGTAAATTGACCAGGGATCTGTGGCTGGTTTCTTGGGACCGGACAGAACTTGTTCAGGGTAGGTGGGATTGGGTTCTAGGACCCCTCACCTGTATATGAGGCCCGGGGCCATCTGGGGCACGGATATTGCTGGGGTGCTGGAGGGGTTTTGCTCGTGAGGCTTCAGGCAGGCTGCTGAAGTGCTCTGAGACTGGTATGTGGCCTAGTTGGGAAGGCCTCCAGTCTGCGGGCTGGAGAGAGTGGCTGAGTGGACGCCCTCAGCTGTGCCCAGACCTGGCCTGGTCTGTCACAGTGGGCCATAGCTCAACTGGGGTCAATGGGGCCAGACCCCCTGTGGGAGTAACTCCTGGGAGGTTCCTTTACACCAGCCCCTCTCCCTGGCACTGCATTGACTGTCAAAATTGAGACCAAACTTGTGAGAAGATGGGAAAGTCAGCCCTTCCTTACCTTGCAACACTGCTGCCTGGCCAGCCACCAAGGAGAGCAGGGGATTTCTTCTGCCTCTTGCTGAGGGGAGGGGCCTGTTCCCCTCCCTGTACCCCAATGAGGCTAGTGACTCAGCCAAGAACTCAGCTCCCAGCCCAGAGCGGCTGGCTCAGCATGGTGCTAACTCGCTTCCTGCCCCTGCTGGGTTAGGGACCTCTCTTTGCTCCCCATCCCTCCACTGCCTCTACCCACAGCCCATCCCTGGAGCTCTCACCCCTTCTGTGCTCTTCCAGCCTTTCTGCAGGTTCTCCCCAGGCTGGTGTCACCCTCAAGCAATGAGGTTTCTTGTCCCAGCTGAGATGCCCCCGGTGGGGAGGAGGCATCTTCGCACACCCTGAAACTTGGCATTATAAGGGAGAGGGGATGTCTGGGGTTCCCGTGTTCTCACCCAGGGTGGGTCAGGCCACCCCTTAACAGGCGTCCTATGGAACTTGCTGCAGGAGTAGCAGGGCGGAGCTATGTCTGTGGGGGAAGAATCGACCCTGGCTGAAGGCTCCTTTGTGGATCCCTTTGGAGAGTTGCACCTTAGGCCGTAGAGGAGAAGAAGAGCATAACTCATCTGAACGTCTTCGTACTGGACGAGTTCCTGCACCTCCCCCCGCAAGGTGTAAGTTCTTGCTCTGTCCCCGCCCCTCACTGGCAGTCCCCGGAAATGCTCAGTTCCCTTCTGCACACCCTGTGCACTGCAAATCAGTGTGTCTCCAGCCCGAGATGAACGGTGACCACGTCTGAGGCTGGGATTTCTTCTGCTCAGCCGAGCACCCAGCTCCCAGCCCAGAGCCACCGGCTCTGCATGGAGCTAACTCTGCTCCTGTCTCTGCTGGGTAAGTGCCCCCCTCGGCCCCCAGCCTTTCTGTTTGTGCCCCTCCCTGCCCCACATCTTCCCCATGCATCCTCAGATCTCTCACCCCCTCTCTGCTCTTCTCTTCCAGCCTCTCTCCAGAGTCTCCCCAGGCCGGTGTCCGCCGCAGGTAACGAGGTCTCCTGGCCTCATTGAGATGATGTCAGTGGGTGGGGGAGGGGAGAGGGATCCTGGCAGTGGGGCTGGGGTCCTGCTCCTCTCACACCATAAAATTTGGAAGTGTAAGTGGGGAATCATCCCCTGGTGCCCCCATGTCATCCCCTGACAGCTTCGGGAGGGCGGGGGTGGGGGGAAGTGGTGGAAGATCGACCCCATCTGTAGCCTGCTGGGAGGGTTGCTTTGGTGGGTCCCTGATCAGGCCCTGGGGAGAAGCTGCCCCATCTACATGGGCATTACTCCCGGGCAGCCCCAGCAGAGAGAGCCAGGGAGATCAAGCTCCCCCTCTCCATGGCACTGAATGCCCCTGGGCAGGTTCCATCGCTGGGGGTGGGGAGCTCTCTCTGCCCCAGCTCTGGGCTCCCACTGAGGCCAGCAGTAAAAGCAGGTCCTGCAGAAACCACAGAGGAAACGTGACAGGTGGAAAAACTCCCCCCTCCCGTCCCCACATCCGCCTGAACTTCCTCATTTCTGTTCAGTGCCTGCAGGGCAGAGCTGATAGTCACATTGTGGGTTCTCTCTCCTCTTCAGCAAGTTCAACAATTTTCAATAACATTCTTCCCCCTCTTTTGCACCTCACTTTCCCTAGAAGAGGGAGTGTTGGGATCTTGGGGTCCCAGGTGGACAAAGGGTCCTTCCACCCTCAGAATGAGCTGACCCACTGCCTCTTCATGGAGCGAGGGGGTATCTGGGGGTTCAGAGGCACAGGGAGGCTCCTTCGTGTCCCAGCTCCGCTCCTGGTGCCCCTTGTCCCCAGCGAGAAAGGCAGATCCTCTCCCAAGCTTTCTGTGAATTGCCCCTTGGCACAGTCTGGGTCCTCCCCCACCATCTCCTGCCTGCATGGGAGGGGGAGCATCAGAGTGAGGTTAGTGGAGGATTTGGGGTACAGGCAGCAGGCCGTGGGATAGGCAACAGGCCCTTGGGATACAGTTATTCTTCTCTCCAAGCTGGGATTTCATCCCCAGAGAGGGCCAGTGAATGGCTGATGCTACAGCTTGTGCCTGGTAACATCTGACTCCCAGTTCTAGACCCCTCCAGAGATTCCTCAGAGTGCCCCAGGGCAGGGCCCATGGGTGTGGGGCTGTGTGGAGGGCATTGTCTTTATGCCTTTGCTCTTGGCTCCCACTGAGGGCTCAGCGCCAGGGCCACAGACACCTCGTTTCCAGACCCTCCTACAGCCCTGCCCCTCTCCCTGAGCTGGCTCATCCAGGTACCACCCTGTGACTGTTGGAGAGCCGTGTGATAGAGGGTCTTGGTGAGACATGAGTCTGGGATGCAGAGTCACATTGGGGGAAACATCTTCCCACCTGCTGTCCCACCCGGCAGCAGCTACTCCGATGTCAGGAACTTAGAACTGGGGCCAGTCACACACCTGCTAGTACTGGACAGCCCCATCAAGATGGGAGACCCAGTGTGCAGGGAGTCCCTGTGTCCCCATCACTGTGACAGGGGAGTGCTGGTGCATCTGTGCTATGGAGACACATTCCCTGTAGGGAATCCAGGATCTGCAGCCCATGGGATGAATGTTGCACAGACAGAGGAGGGCTGGACACATGCCCTGGTACAAAGATGCGTGCGCGCGCACACACACATACACACACACACACACACACACACCCTGCCGTGGAAAAGATGAGAGAGGGAAAGATGTGTATGAGGATAGGTGGGGGGCAGTGAGGTGAGGCTGGTTTGTATTCACGTCTCTCCAGGGCTGATCTCTTGCCCCTTCTCCTTATCCCATCCTGGCCTCTCCCTACCCACTGGCTCCCTGTCTCTGTTCCAGGTCCCCTGTCGGCCCCCACACTCTCCCTGGAGCCAAGATACCAGGTCTATCTCCCAGGGGAGCAGGTGAACCTCACGTGTGCAGCTCCTCAGAATGGATCGGTTTCAGGATACAGATTCTGCTTTCAAAATGAACAGCAGAAGCCCAGCACAGTCCCACTCCCTAATGCAGGAGCCCGGCTGGAGCTCACAGCTGAGAAGGAAAGTGCTGAGAAGTTTACCTGTGCATACTGGAGACGGGAATCCAATCAAGAGATCTCCTCTGAGAACAGCAGCTCCATCTCTATCGCAGTGAGAGGTGAGCCCCTGTTTTCCTGCTGTTGGGTGGGAGGTGTCATTGGGAATCCAAAACCCGCCCCAGCACCTCAGATGCACCCCCTGTCTGCCCAGCCTCGCTCCCTGCATCTCACATGCTCCATAGTGGGACTAGGACTCCCAGATTTTCAGCACAGACTGGGCACTGACTGGGACTGCTGTGGGGTGTCGTAACTCGGCGTTCTCTACCTCGGTACCTTCAGTGTTCTGAACTGTCAATGTCAGCGTCATCTGGTCCGGATCATCCTGGTGTGCTCTTAAAAGGCCCTCTACTCCGTCAGTGATGCTAAACTTTCAGCTGCATGTTTAACAATCGGTACTCCCTTCATCTAGAGTGTTAGACACCGTGCACTTGAGTCAACACAGGAGATCTCTGAGAGGCCCTGGAAATGACAGATGCAGGCAAGGTTTGAAATCAATCGAGCAGGTTTAGTGTCTAATGCGAAGCTCTACCAGTTGGTAACAGAGATCAGTACGATGTTACACCACTGGGCACTATGGCCCGTGCTGACGAGGTACCAACACTGGGCAGGCCTATTGATATCAACAGCAGTCAGTCAGAGTTAAGCTACTGTGCATTCTGTAAGTTTAGGCAATAACACCTGCCGTTCTGGTGCCAAGGTCGGCCAGAAAGCACCCTTTGCGGTGTCCTTTTATAGACAGCTCCAAACATCTCACATCACTTCTTTACGTACTAGGTTGCCACCCTCTGTTGCCTAGTTACCACCCCTCACCTTATGCAAGGGGGGTCCTTCTATTTGCCATCCTGTCAGTTCCAACCTGTTCCTGAACCTAGGTCAGTATGTGCCTAACTCCTAGGGAGTTCCTGTACCAGGACACTCCATAAGATGTGCTGTTACTCCCTTTTGGCTTACAGTGTGTACTTGGTGCTTCCATGCGTCACCATACCCAATTACAGTTATCAGTAAGGTCTGCTTCTTGGCTCCTGTGTCCCTGAACCAAAGTCTTGCTCACTAGATTGCAGGGCTGTTGCTGTTTTCATGCTACAGGCCTCTATTTAGGCCTGCTGACTCCATGTTAATGACCCTCAACTTACTACATGGGGAAACTCACAGCATGAGGGTCCAGTCTGAGCATGCTGGCTATCAGAAAATGGATGAGCTCTCAATCGAGTTACCCTGGCCAATAACATGTCAGGATGCCCCATTCCTCTTGTCGTTGGGAGGGGCAGGAGCTGCCCTGGCATGCTCAGGTGAAAGCCCAAGCAGACACAAAGTCTTTTCTCCAGTCAGGGAAGGAATCCCCAGAGAGGTCCCTGGTGCCAGCGTATTGACCGGCTGTTGCTCACAGCTGAGACAGGGACCCCCATTTGTCCCCCCTGTGGCTCCCTGGGCTGCCCAGCCTGCAGATCCCACCCAGGCTGTGCCCCTGGGGGGTAACATGTGGGACAGGGCAGGGTGGGGCTCAGAGAGGAAAAGGGGTGCAGGGTCTTTGCTGTGGAAACTCCACCCTCTGTAATCCCTGAGGTGAATTTGGCCTGGTAACATGTAACCCATCTACCCCAGAGATTTCTGCCAGGTGGGCCCCTTCCTCTGTATCTAACCCTGACCCGTGGTTTCCAGATCCCTCCATCAGCTGTGACCCTCTCCCTGAGCCCAGCTCACCCTAGTACCTCACCATGGACCCTGTTGCCATTGGAGAGCCGTGTGATAGAGGGGCCAGGTGAGACCTGAGATTATGGTGCAGGGCCAGATGGGGGGGGGGGAGTGAGATTTCAGGATGCATTTATTGCTCTACTCCATTCAGATAGTAATGGCTCCCTTGTCCTTCAATGAAATATCACCCGTTGTCTTTTCCAGACCCCCGAGCAGCCCCCGCCTTCTCCCTGAGTCCCTCACACCAGAGGTACGTCTCTCAGGAGTCTGGTAAGCTCACGTGTTCAGCTGCCAGTGAAGAAGATGAAATTACAAAATATCAATTCTCCAAGGATGAGGGAAGCATCGTCCCACCTGGCAGCAGCTATGCTGATGTCAGGAACTTAGAACAGCAGCCAGCGTGCTCTGGGTCATACACCTGCTGGTACTGGACAGGCCTGTCTGGACAGGAGATCCAGTCTGCAGAGAGTCCCCCAGTCTCCATCACTGTGATAGGTGAGCGCTGGGCTACCCCAGATTTCCCTGGTGTGTCCGTGCTATGGAGACACTTTCCCTGTGGGGACCTAGGACCTACAGCTCACGGGATGAATCTTGTGCAGAAAGAACAGGGCTGGTCACCTCCTCTTCTCCAAACATACACACACACACACACACACGCACACACTAACACAACTCTCTGCTTTATGACTGTGATGGGATGAGTTGTTCTGCTTTGGCATATAAGGGGTTAAAAGACACACACACACACACACACACACACACACACACACACACACACACACACACACACACACAGACACACACACACACCCATAAGGGGAGAGGGCTGGGGCAGGGAGCCAATCAAAAGCAGGCTAAAGTCAGACAGTCAGAGCCCTGCTGGGCAGTATAAAAAGACAGCAGGACATGACACACTTGACTGTGTCCCTCTGCCGACAGAGGGATGTAAATCAAGCACTTTGAAAGTGCAAATGACCCCGGGATTTAAATAAAAAAGATTAGGAGTACAGGATCTTTCAAAAAAGCTTCCCGCTGTCTGCAGAACCACAGCTGATCTTACTTTCACTTTCAAAAGGGCGCTTGTTTGGCACAGGGCCTGAATGTGAGTATGCAAATGAAGCCTGGGATATTTCAATGCCAGGATCATTGGCACTTTCGAAGTGCTTGTTTTGCATCCCCCTCTCAGAGGGATGCAGCCTGGAGGTAGCCTCAGACTCTTTCAGGCTCTCAAGGAGGAGGGATGAAGCTGGCTGCTGGTAGTGGTACCTTGGACAGCACCATGCTGGGGGCAGGGAGGGGGAGCCGGGGAGCAGCAGTACCTTGGAGAGTGCCATGCTGGGGGCAGGGAGGGGGAGCCGGGGAGCAGTGGTACCTTGGACAACACTATTATGGAGGCAGAGAGGGGGAGCTGGGGAGGAGCAGTACCTTGGACAGCACCATGCTGGGGGCAGGGAGGGGGAGCCGGGGAGCAGCGGTACCTTGGACAGTGCCATGCTGGGGGCAGGGAACAGGAGCCGGGGAGCAGCGGTACCTGGGACAGCGCCATGCTGGGGGCAGGGAGGGGGAGCCGGGGAGCAGTGGTACCTTGGACAGCGCCATGCTGGGGGCAGGGATGGGGAGCTGGGGAGCAGCAGTACCTTGGACAGCACTGTCCTAGGCATAGCCCAGGGGGAGCAGGGCGAGCTCTGGGCTGACCCACTCCCATGCTGGAGGCCCATGAGGAGATACTAGGGCTCAAGGGGGCATCTACGGCAGGAATGGGCAGCAGGGCCCCCTGCTAATTATCAGTGGCCAGTGGCATTTGCATTGAGGGAAGGGGCTCCATGCAGAGTGTCAGTGGGTCGCTGAGGCCAGGTGGGCTTAGGGGTGATTGGGCTCCCCGGGAGGGGAGAACCCCAGAGTGTAGGTGCTGTGAGGGGAATGGGCACCATCATCCCATTGACTAAAGCAGGTCTCAGTGCAGCCACCCTTGCAGCCTCCAATGATGCAGCTACTGACCTTTGGAAGAGCTGTGCAGAGCGGCTGGGCTGGAAGGAGCAAAGTGGGGGGCTGGGAGTGGCTCTGGATGGCACTGACTGATGGGAGCAGAGGCATTACTGTTTCCATGGGTGGGGCACTGCTGGTAAAGAGAATTCTCTCCTTCCTCCCTCCCACTGTTCCAGCCTGGCCGCCTGCCCCTCAACTCGATGTGACCCCACGACAAGACATCTTCCTACATGATGATTCTGTGACCCTGACATGCTCAGCTCCCCGCACTGCCAACCTGTCCAAGATCCAGTTCTTCAGGGATGACCAGAGAATTGACTCTGGAGAGTCCCATCAGCCTCAGTATGACACCAGATCGCTTCTGCTCAGTGTGTCTGAATCACATGCCAGCGTGTACAGCTGTGAGTACTGGCAGACAGAGTCGGGGCGAGAGATCCCATCGGAGAGGAGCCAAAATATCACCATAAAAGTGACTGGTGAGTCCCCCTGGCTGCTCTTCTTTGCTGTCCCGGGGCCGGGTCTCTCTGCCTCATAGACCAGCTGTGACACAGCCCAATTTCTCAGGTCTAGGTTAGGACAGTGTGAGTTTCAATCCCCATCTCTGGTCAGTGTCACTCTCTGGGTCTCTGCTTTCTATTGATCCTTTTGGGGGTTCAACAGGGTTCCCATCCAGCAGCTACATATGGTAATTTGGGGACATTCTGTGAAACCAAACCCAAATATGCCCCATCTCTGATCTTTCTCAGGTCATGAGGGTGAGGGGGAGGTTGAGCACCCCAACTGTGAGGAGAGGATCCCACCTGATCAGCGAGAGAGCAGCTCCGTGATTAGATCATTTCACTGTCTCCAGCCCTGCCACTTCATATATGATCATTGGGGCTTTGTCTACATTGCAGGGTTTTTGCACAAGAAGCTTTTTGCAGAAGAGATCTTCTTGCGCAAAAGCGCGCCCACACTTCAAAAGTGCATCACAAAAGCCGGAATGCATGGACCTTAATGCACAAGTAATCTCTGATGGTCATTCACAGAATGGCCATCAGAGCATCTGTGCTTTTTGTGCAAGGCTCTTTTTGCACCAGAAATCCCTGCGGAGCATCCACACACGCCTTTCTGTGCAAGAACTCTTGAGCAAAAAGGCGTTATTCCTAGCGGGGAGAGGAATAACGCTACTGGCCAAAACCCTCTGCCATGTCAATTTACTGTATTTTTTGGTGTGCAAAAACACGTTTGAGATGTGGACTCTCTGTGGGATTTTGTGCAATCCTGGCTGTTTTTGCTCAATATCCCTGTAATGTGGACATAGGGCAGGAGATGAAGCAGTTAAGGGCATCTTCCCTGTTCCCCCTGCCACCCGCAGTATGACAGAAAGGGACAGTCCCTCTGTCCTACTGTGCAACGTGGGCACGGGTCAGGGTTGGGACTCAGTGAGGTGCAGGATGTGTCCCATGGCAAAGGCTCCATCCCCCTCTAATTCCTAAGATGAATTTAACCTGGTAACATTTGCCCCTCCCCCACCACATCTATCCTGAAATCCCTGCTGGATGTGACCCACCTTATGTCTTCCAGTCCCTCTGATGCTCCCTCCCACCCCCAGCATCCTGATCTCCCCAGAGCTTTCCTCCCTCACATGTTGGCTGCTCCGGGGGTCACAATGCGGCAGGATCCAATTCAACATGGTAGATGGAGGGAGCATCCCAGAGGAGGGCTCATTCCGGATCCGATTCACTCACCTCCTCGAGGGGGTGGCTTTGTGTCCTACACCTGTCCCACTAGTCAGGACATCCAAACAGAGACTAGCCAGCCCCTTTCCACCAGCCTCACACAGGTCTAGGTACCCAACTTGGCTTCCCAGCTGCCAGCCCGTCTGGGCATCACCAGATGCTCTGAGCCCCCCCTGTGTGCGGAGGGATCCATGGATATTGGGGCGGGGGGACTGGGTCAGCAGCAGTGGAGGAGTGAAAGAAAAGGAGTCACATCCCGGTGTCCTTGGCCACCCTCTGACTCAGCATCCCAGCCTAAAAGCAGCAACCCACAACCCTAGCTCGGCTCTTGCTCATTTTGGTGGGGAGCTCCTCGGCATCACAAATGGAAGAAAGAGGCTCATAGAGAGAACTCAACTCTGCTCTAAATAAACTGAATTCTGGCACCATCTCAACTTCCTCCTTCCCCTTCTGATCCCTCCCCTTTGCTGCTCCCCACAGATCCCCCTCCCCAGCCAGTGCTGAGCATGGATCCCCCGTCTGGAGTACTGAGCGAAAGGCTCCCCCTGCTCCTCACCTGCGTGGCCCCGGGAAGTGAGAGAGAGCGGAGGTTCCACTTCTACAGGAATGGAACCAAATTTGACTCTGGGGACATGGGGTCTGAGCGCAGCATCTTGGATCCCACCAACATCTCTATGAACATCTCTGTGCTCAGCATCACACAGGCTGGTCCTAACAACACCGGAGAATTCACCTGCGGGTATGAGCAGAAGGTCGGCAATAGGTGGATCCCGTCCCCCCAGAGCCGGACAGTGACGGTGACTTTGACAGGTGAGACGTGCCTAATGTCTTACTCCAGCTCTTTTGGGGCTTCTCATCACCAGGTCCTGCTGAGCCAGCTCCCTGGTCCCCTGCAGCCAAGGCCCCAGGCTGAGATCCCTTTCCTGCCCCCCCCCCCCGTGAGAAGCAGGAGAGACACTGAACCTCTTCAAGTCCAAGAAAAATCTAGTTTAAGGATGAGTTTCCTGGGGTACCGCTCTGCAAATGGGATCAGAACCCCACATGAATTCTTTGGGTGAGCCCCCTTTAGCAATTGCTCCCCCGCATAAGAATTATTTAACTGGGCTTGATAGAAAGTGAAAGTGATTTTATTAAGTGCAAACGGTAGCACTGACGTAGTAATGAGTGAGAACAGGCTGAGCAAAGTAGATTACCAACTGAAAAGAACCAAAAGTGCTTCACTAAGTCTAACTCAAAACTCCAGTCATCTGAAGAAGTGGGCTGTGCCATCTACCATCTACTTGGTTTGTTAGTCTATAAAGTGCTACCAGACCATTTCTTCTTTTTTAAGTTGATCCTGTACAGACTAACTCAGCTACCCCCTGAACCTACGGAAACCTCAGTACGAACTTTTCACAAACTCACCCTAACATGGTTCCTTTTCCAGCCAATCCTTGAAACCAGGGTCTCCCTCTCCCTGGGGTTTTTGCTTCCTTCCCCGGGTGTGCCACACTGGTCAGTCATAAACAAAGCCCCGCTGGTTTCCCCTTGTTTCAAAGATGCCACTTTGGGCGGGAATTCTGTTTCCACCCTTCCATTGCTTGCTCAGCTCCTACCGGGAGGGGTGGACACATGACCCCCTCAGACCAACCACTGCTAAGACTTAGAGGACAAAAGGGATTGTTTACAGTGGATCATCTAGACATTGAGGGTAACGCCCTTGGTAGCTTTCCTTTGCACATGTAAAACCATAAGGCAGTCCACACTCCATATGCCTAACGCTACACACAAGGGTGATACATGCACCAAAAGAAGATCAAGAGACCCAGCAGATGAGAACATGAAGATAGATCGGTCACATGGGACGATTTGTCCAAAGCATCTTCGAGTTACGCCGATTTGTGTTCTTAAATCCATTCCACAAAGCATGGGGGGTGGAGTCTGTCACACTCACAAAGGTGTGAATGGAGTTAGCCCCTCACTGCCCATTTTGGAGCTGGGGAATGGAGGCCGAGAGGAGACAAGTCCCACAGTTGACATGTGGTTTGTTGGGAATTGAAACCCCACAGCCAATGTCAAACACCAGCCCCATAACCACTGGGCCTCCCTTTCTCACTTTGGAGCAAGGATCAGGCAGGTAAAGATGGAATCTGCTATAGCCAATGTAGTGAGGGGTTGTCACAGCCACTTTGATCCCATGGTGGATTCCTCTGTGGGGCTCAGACCTTTTCTGAAGGCTGTTGGGCTGTTCTCATTTGCCTTTTTCCTTTGCCCCATGAACAGCCTCATCCAGTGCCCATAATGTTCTGCTGGGAACTGGTGGCGTCTTGCTCCTGATCGCAGCCCTGGCTGCTCTGCTCTGCTACTGCTGCAGGAAGAAGAGAGGTGGGTGAAAGGAGACGAGAGGCTGGGATCTACCATCTGCACCTCAGATCTGGTCTAGTCAGAACTATTCAGTAGTGCTCAGGATAAAGAGTTTAAAGTATTCACAACCACAAAGGCACCTCCCACGGTGCAATGTGGAAACCAAATTGATCCCTGTATTTCACAAATGTCAGTCAGTCTGTGAGTCTTTTTGTTCAAGAAGGCCTCCTCAAAGGTAAGAGCCAGGACCTCCAAACTTCATATGCAGTTTCCTCTTCTCCTAGCTGAAAGCACGGTCAGGGTATGGCTGTGCCAAGAACTAAGGGAAGTGCTGGGAATGAGAAAATACATACTGTGACAGACCACAGCCTGCAAACTGCAAAACTGTTAGGCTACATCCATACTGCAGGCTTTTTGCGCAAGAACAAATGTGGGGGATGGGATGGGGGTGGTACCTGCAGCAGTGTGAGATCACTGGGGGTGGGAGATGGGATGGGGTGGTACCTGCAGCAGTGTGAGATCACTGGGGGTGGGAGATGGGATGGGGTGGTACCTGCAGCAGTGTGAGGTCACTGGGGGTGGGGGACGGGATTGGGGTGGTACCTGCAGCAGTGTGAGGTCACTGGGGTGGGGTATGGGATGGGGGCGGTACCTGCAGCAGTGTGAGGTCACTGGGGGTGGGGGACGGGATTGGGGTGGTACCTGCAGCAGTGTGAGCTTCTAGGTGCATGCCTGGGGTGCACGCGTGTTCTTGCACAGTAAATTTACAGTAGAATGTTGGAAAACAGGGCTTCTTCTGGAAGAGTTATTCCTCTCCCCGTGAGGAATAAGCCCTCTTGCACA
Organism: Pelodiscus sinensis; assembly: GCF_049634645.1. Taxonomy (NCBI): domain Eukaryota; kingdom Metazoa; phylum Chordata; order Testudines; family Trionychidae; genus Pelodiscus; species Pelodiscus sinensis. The sequence goes on from NC_134740.1 coordinate 963,352, forward strand.
AGAGCTGTTTCACAGGAAGGCAGTGTAGACAGGCAACATGAATTTCTTGTGCAAGAAACTCCTATGGCTAAAATGGCCATCAGAGCGTTCTTGCACAAGAAAGGGTCCACACTGCCATGGACACTCTTGCGTAAAAGCACATGGCAGTGTGGACATGCTCTTGTGGAAGACCTTTTGCACAAGAACTCTTGTGCAAAACAGTTCTTGTGCAAGAAGTCTGCAGTGTAGACATAGGCTTATAGCCTTATATTGGGAGTTGGGCCAATGCTTTCTTGTTTCCAAATTAGCCTCACCTTCTATCCAGCAGCCAGGGTAGAAAATAGAGGCCTAATTAGGAGGCAGCTTGCAGCTGGGGTTAATTAAGCATCTGCTGCCAATTAAGGCCTTCAGGTTCCTATCAAAAGATTCCTCCCAGGTGGGCAGTTTTTGGAAGGTGCACAGAGGAGAGCTGGAGAGCAAAGCAAGGAAATGCTGAATCCCAAGGACTGGCCTGTGATGAGAGACTCGGTAAGCAGGGACCTTTGACTGTAGGGAAATCCCGGGGCAATGAAGTGGGCTCCATGAGTCTCTGAGGTGCTCAAGTAACCACCAAAAAGCGCAGAACCCCCAGGGAGCTACCAAGGGACTTTGTCACAGTATTTAAACAGAGGGACCATGGGCATGAAGCTGAGGTTGCGTCATTTGCTCAAGGTTGTGCCCTGTAGGTCGACATTTTCTCAGGTCTGTTCCCAGCTCATCTCCCTTCTTCTGTGGTTCTGTGCTAGTTCCAAAGACTCTGAAAAGCACAAATGGATCTGAGCCTAGAGAACAGGCCAGGAACCTGGATCCAAGCCATGACAGCAAGGGATCAAAGGTCACGGGTGCTGGAGCAGAGCAGACGGAGCAGGTAACATGACTGCATTGACACGCTAAGGTCAAGAGTCAGCAGAACCCAACCTCTATGAATCTACACCGAAATCTTTTGCCCAGGCCTGAGATATTGCTGCCTTTCCAGGCTCTGGCTGTCAGAAAATAGCTGCTAGGAGGTACTGCCCAGAGTTTGTTCATGCAGGAGGAAGGCTGGGAAATGGCCATCCCTTTCCCAAAGCACCACAGAATCACAGACACGTGGGGCTGAGAGGGGATCTCAAGAGGTCGTCAGTTCTGCCCCTGTACTGTGGTAGCGTTACTCCAACCAGGACCAGCCCGATGGGTGTTTGACCTATGACAGATTTCCCAACATCCCCAGGTACCTGTTCCAGAGCTGAACTACCCTTAGAGGTAGAACATTTCTTGTAACATCTCATCTAAATCTCCCTTGCCGCAGGCTCACCCATTCTGCCTTAACTTCAATGGACACAGAGAAGAATTGATCCCCGTCCTCCTTATAACATTGGCTTAGCAGTTGGCTATCATGTCCCCCATGAGCCGTTTCATCTCCAGACTGAACGTGCTCTGCTCTGGACCCTCCCCAGTTTGCCTCCATGTTCCTAAATGTGGGATAGGCAGAACTGGGCACACCACTCCATCTGTGGCCTCCCTAGTCCAGAGTAGAGCAGGACAATTATCTCCCAGGTCTCCTCCTGTTCAAACACCCAAGAATGCCAGTCGCCTCTTTTTCGTGAGCAGCACCCCTACATCCCTCCCCTCTCACCATTTCTCTTTCCTCCCCCAACAGGGCTCAGAAGTCACCTACACACTCTTAGTTCTCCCTGACTCTCAGGCTCACATGACCCAGTCAACAAACAAAGCCAAGCCTGTTGAAGATGAATATGTGCTGTACAGCGAGGTGATGACAACCCGCACCCAGAAAGCAGCTAAATAAGAAAGGAATTTCTCTCTCCTTTCCTCTGCATCCTATCCTTCGCTTCAAGCATTCACATCCCAAACTCTTTATACCCCAACAGCCCTTGTATGGCAGGTGGCAAAGGACTCACCCAAGTCACTGCTATAGGAATATTTAGCCAACCAGCATCTTGGCAGGTATCATGGAAAAATTAGCCATCCCCTGGTCATGAATTTTGCTGTGTGATGTGTGTATGGGTTGTGTCAAAACCGTTACCCATAGAGCTGGAAAGACATTTTGAAGGTATTTGAAAGATTATCCAGCTGCAGACACACAAATGTGGATTTATGAGTTTATGTGGCTCAAGTGAACTGGCAAATAAACTCCACCACCTTTACCAATGAAAGGGGGACTGAGCACAGTGTTTGCTCCCCTAGATAACAATTACGTACGCTGGGTTTGATAGAAAATAAAAACGTTTTTTGTGAAGTACAAGCAATGGGATTGATGTGGTGATCAGTGAGATCAGGCAGAGCAAAGTAGGTTACAAATCAAAAGAAAGTAAATTGCTTGGCTAATTCAACTCTGAAACCTCAGCACAAATGTTTTCAAACTCCTCCATGAACATCTTTTCCGGCTTCTCCTTCAAACCAGGGCTGTCTTTCCACCCTCGTGTCTTCCACTCTTTTCCTCGTGGTACAGCCCAGCCCAAAGACGAAGCCCCCTGCTTTCCTATTCTTTTTGAAAGAATCGAGGCCTCTCCCGACCAACCGCTGCTCTGATGTAAAGACCAAAGAGATTGTTTAACAGTTGCTCATCCAGACTCTGAGGGTAACACCCTCGACGTCTCTCATTCACACATTTGAAACCCACAAAACATTCCCCACTCCATATGTGTCATTTTACATGCAAAGATAATACGGACATCAAAGTAAGATGAACTGTACCAGCGGACTGTGACGAGAAGGTTGATGAGTTACATGAAATAATCTGCTCAAAGCATCTTTTTATCATCCACTGAGGTTTCGCTGCCCCAAGACATGCCCCTTCCACCCCACCTGTTCAGGGGCTCCAGAGCAAGGCCCACACACAAACAACTAACATTGTGAACTAGCAACCCACTTCCCCTTCACCGGTTCATTTCTGTAGCACGACCACATCCCTGTGCGTGTCTTGGCCCCACTGTTGGTTTTACTTTCGCTTTCCCATCGTCTCGCTTCGACAGAACGTGAACCTGCGCAGCTGGGCCCAGTGTCCATGGGATAAATGTTCCAGTCCCTGCAATGTCCAGTCCCTTGCCTCCGGCTCTCTGGATCCTGGTGTGTCTGAGAAACTCCTCACCCACCTTGTGTGTCACTGAGAGCCCTTGATTTTTTTATGTGCAGGATCTGTAGCCTTGAGCAAAGTGTTTATTTCCCTATGCTTAGATTGAATTTCCCAGAGGAAGCTCACTGTTTGGGGCCAGGCTGTGATCCCACCTTCACACCCAGTCTCCCTGCTAGCAGGGATTTCCATGCGGAGAGGTTCTTTCTTGGGTTGGAGCTGTTCTGGTGCTTCTTTCTTGTAAGCAGCAGACAGAACGTCCCCTCTAGGAAACTCCACGCTCTCGTTTCTGCTGTCTGAGTTTCTGGCAGATCGGAGGGGCATTTTCAAATGTGAGCTCCCTTCACAGAGCGGTTGCCCTCTTCACACATCAACCTTAACGCCACCCCTGAGTCTATCTCTTGCCACAGGCTCCACCAGCTCACCCAGGGCGCATCTCTCTCTCTCAATGATGAAGGAGCAAACAGCTTGTGAGCTCAGTCTGCATAAACTGTTTACAGACTGAGACGGATTTCTGTGGGGTTCTAGTCCCACTAGGGCTGTGCACTTGGGGGCTCCAACAAGTCCCTGTGACTGAGCGTGCGCAGAACAGAGCTGCTTTCAGTGTCTGTGTGGATTTGCTGTGGCTGTGACCCCCACTCTGGTCCTTTGTCACTGGGGGAATGTGACTCCATACCCGGAAGGGCTAACACAGGGCTCAGAACAACATGGCTGGTCACTGAGGAGCAGTTTCATGGGGATGGGGAAACGTCAGTTTCTTTCCCACTAGAGATGTGAAAATGGCCCCCGGGTGGAGAGGTCGGGGACTAGAGGGAGGGTCTGGCTGGGTGGGCAGAGAGGACTCACAGCTAGGGCGCCCCCTCATGGGAAGGGCTGGCACCTCAGCACTGACAACAGACCCATAGGCCATGTGGCGATTTCTCCTCCCAAGACATGTTCCCCCAACCGGGCCAATTGAAAAACTCTTCCCTGTGGGGATGAACGAAGAGACAGGAGAGCTTCTCCCCACAGCCCCATCTCAGCCGGAGTGCCCCCTTTCTGCTCACACCTGGACCTAGGTTGGCCTCCATCTGCACTTACCCAGAACAGGGTCAGTCCTATCGCACAGGGTCAGGGGCCTGGTGGTCCTGGAAATCCTCTCCACCCCCATTTGTGCCCCGCTGTGCTAAGGCTCCTCTGCTACATCAGAACCTCCAGCATTAGTGTGACAGATGCCTGAAGGCCCAGCAGGGCCAGGGGCCGCTCCCAAGTCTGCAGCGTGAATGAGCGAGGTCCCAGTGGGTGTCAGTAGACCCCAGCTCCAGGGCCAGACCCCCAACAGGTGTAAGAGCCACTGCAACTCATCTCAGGTTCCTTTGCAGAACCAGAGGTGTCAATCATCTGCAGGAGCAGCACCTCCCACCACTAAGACAAGCCAATGGTGAGCTCCCCTCCTCCCGCCCTGCGCACCAGGCCCGGGTGTGTCTCCAGCTCCCGAGCTGAGCGGTGACCACGCGTGAGCCTGTGGCTTCCTTTGTCAGAGCAGAGGGGACTGTCCCCCTCCCTGCGCTCACTTTCGTCCAGCAGTTGAGCCAAAAACCCAGCTCCCAGCTGAGAGCATGGAGCTACCTCGCCTTCTGTCTCTGCTCGGTAAGTGCCCTCCCTTGGCTTCCAGTCCCTCTGTGTCTGTTGTCCAGCAACCCCCCGAATCCTTCAATCTCTGTGCACCCCCTTTCTTTCCCCTCCCCAGAGCTCTCACCCCCTCTCGTCTCTTCTCCTCCAGCCTCGCTCCAGATGCTCCCCTGGCCAGTGTCCCCTGCAGGTAACAGCGTCTCCTGTCCTTATCTGGGTTTACATGGTGTGGGGAGGGAAGGAAGTTCTGCCATGCGGGGGAAGGGGGGCGGGCGCGGAGTTCTGCCCATGTGGATTAGGAACTTCTGTGGAATTTAGAATTGCAAATTGAGCTCCGTGGGCACCCGTGTGCCAAACCTTCCCTGGGTCAGGCTGGATCTCCACGAACCTGCCCCAGCAGCAGCTCCAGGCCAGAGCCAATGTCTGAGAAGCTGGAGAGTGACCCTGGCAGATGGCTGCTTGGTAGGTCCCAGTAAAGCGCTATCCCCATGGGCACTATCCAGCCCCTCACGGGAAGTCCCAACAGAGAGAGCAAGGGCTGGACAGGCCATGGAGATTAAGCTTCCCCCTCCCCATGTGGGGCTCTGTGTGTGTGTATGTGCGTGTCTCTGCCCCAGCTCTGAGCTCCCAGAGAGGATAAAAGGCCCCAGTCCCGTGCAGCAGCAGATCAACAGCTGGTTCTGCAGAGACCCCAGAGGAAACGTGATGGGTGGAAAACTCCCCCCCTCCTTCCTCCACATCCGCCCGAGCTTCGACATTTCTGCTCAGTTCCTTTTAGCTGCTGCTGGTTAGGCCGGATGGTCGGCTCAACATCCCCAGACACATACAGGACCCTTCCCCCACAGATCCACTCCATGTCCCTGGTGGGAAAGGCAGATCATGTCCTGGGTTCTTGCTGTGGTCCCTGAATTGCTCCGCGGCATGATCTGTGTCTGCTGGACACGGGTGTTGGGGCAGCTCCGGGGGGGCAGCAGGCTGTGGGGTGAGGGGCAGATTAGGGGGAGCTGCAATTTGCTCAGCTCCATGAAGGGGGGGATCAGTCTTGTAGTGGCTGGATGCAAGGATGTAGCCATTTAGCCAGACACAGAACATTTTCAAGGGGGACTTAACCCCGGTTCATCTATTCCTATGTAGGGAACAGATACTAGCTAATCGACGGCTCTTCAGTGTAACAGACAAAGATCTAACATGACCCAGTGTGTGTGTGTCGGGGAGGGCTGGAGCGAAGCCAATCCAGGCTGTCTGGATGGGGCAGATTTTAACAATGAGGGGGATTGGCCACAGGGACAATTCCATGGTGGGGTGGGTCCGGTGAATTCTCCAGAGCCGGCAATTTCTGAATGCCCCCAAAAGTGCTTCTCAGAGCTGGGCTCTGGGCAACAGAGGGATCAGTTCTGGGCAGTTGCAGGACCTGGCTATTGGTGCCCATGGCCTGTTTTCCAGAAGTGGGAATGGGAGATGAGGGATGGATCACTTAATACGACAGAAAATTCACATGTGGTCCCAGCCCCCAAAACCTGATCTGCACCCCCTGTCTATAACCAGGGCCCCTCCCTGCATCTCAGACACTCTGTGGTGGGCACAGGGGTCCCACGTGATCTGCAAAGACTAGGCACTGTTGTGGGGAAGCTCACAACACCAGGGACCTGGCTGAGCACTGTCAGGGCTGCCCATTGTGCATCTTCAGCCCCGGAGCTGCCTGGATTCCTCTATTGTCATTTTCTGTCCTGTGACCCTGCCGGCACCGGGTGTGTCATAGCTACCCCAAGGGAGAAAGCGCCCAAAGATGCAACATTCTCCATCAAGTCAGGGATCTGGTCTCCAAAGATGTCCCTGCTCCTGGCTCGCACTCACAGTTGAGACAGGGACCCCCCCGTCCCTCCCTACTTCCATACTCTGGGCCCAGCCAGCGGACCCCACACAGAGCTGTTTGTAGGAACAGCCACAGTGATGCTACTGGGCTGTAGCACAATTCGGCCAATGGTGCCAGAAACCAAGTTGCTGTTCTTGGGGCCGTGGCCCCCTTGGCAGGTGTGAGGCTTCCCGGGGGCAGGAAGAGCTCTGAGGCATATCACTAGCATGTGACCTTCCCAGCCTCTTATATAGAAACTGTCTCCTCCCCTGGCTGTCTTGTCATTTCCAGCTGCCCTCCCAGCTCCCAAGCTCAACTTGTCCCCACCCCGGCCTGTCTACGTCGCTGGGGAAGCTGTGACTCTGACGTGCTCAGTTACTGGGGTGTCCAATCTGTCTGGGATCCGGTACTACAAGGAAAACAAGGAAATCGACTCCCAGAAACTCCCCTCGCCTTGGCACAGTGACTCCCACTCAGTTTGGCTGCCAGGGGTGTCTAGATCGCAGGCTGGGTCGTACAGCTGTGCATTCTGGAAGACAGAATCTGGGCAAGAGATCCCATTGGAAAGGAGCCAACTGATCCGCATAGCAGTGACAGGTGAGAGACCCTGTTCCCTGCTGCTTTTTGGCCCTGTGGTGGGGTCTCTCTCCCCCATGGGCAGGGTGAGACTCAGCCTGGTCCCTCAGCTCTGCACACGGTCACCCAAAGGGGCTGTTCAACACCTATCTCTGGCTCCCGGGCTGGGTTGGAGGGTGGGTGTGAGAGGTGCTCTGGGGGTTGGGGGGATCCCAGCTAATAGAAACATGTGAATACTTGTGGAGAGTTAAGGAAACAAACTTCAAATCTCCCTTGTTTGTGTTCAATGTCACACACAGGGTATGTCTACACTACCCCGCTAGTTTGAACTAGCGGGGTAATGTAGGCATACCGCACTTGCAAATGAAGCCCGGAATTTGAATTTCCTGGGCTTCATTTGCATAAGCGGGGAGCCGCCATTTTAAAATCCCCGCTCGTTCGAACCCCGTGCCGCGTGGCACGAACTAGGTAGTACGAACTAGGCTTCCTAGTTCAAACTACCGTTACTCCTCGTGGAATGAGGGGTAAGTGGAAGGACGTGAGGGAGGAATGGGGTACGAGCCCTCGATGGGGAGGACTGGGCTGGCTCTGCGGGCTCCTCGGGGTGGAAGCTCTCCTGCAACCCCCCGATTGACCCCCCTCCCAGATGGCAGCCTGGGGCAAGTGCAGCCGGGCTGATTCCCGAGTGCTGTGATGTGCCAAGTGTGGGCATTCAGGGCACTCCAAGCCAGGACTGCTTTGCTGTCCCTCATCGAGGTAGACAAGTGAGCAGGGAACCCCTGAGAACTGTCTGTCTGGGGTGGGGGTCGGGTCCCTTTAAGCACAGCCCTCGGTTAGCCTGAGGCAGCAGCTCCACGCTCTAAGTCCTAACCTGATGCCCTGCCGGCACTGCTTCCGGCCAGCCTGAACCTCAGTTCAGGGTCCACTCAATGTGGACATGCTAGTTCAAATTAGCAAAATGCTAATTCGAACTATTTTTTAGGTCTAGATGCACTCGTTCGAATTAGCTTAGTTCGAATTAACTAATTTGAAGTAGTTCGAATTAGTGCTGTAGTGCAGACATAACCTGAGTGACTCTGTTGCAAAAAAAGCAAACATGATTCTAGGATGTATGAACAGGAGTGTTGTGAGCAAGACACGAGAAGCCATTCTTCCACTCTACTCTGTGGTTAGTCCTCAGTTGGACTGTTGTGTCCAGTTCTGGGCACCACATTTCAGGGAAGAGGAGCACAGAAATTGGAGAAGGTCCAGAGAAGAGCAACAAGAATAATGAAAGGCCTAGAAACTTGAGCTAGGAGGGAAGACTGAAGGAATTGGGCTTTTGGAGATTTTTTAGTTTAGAAAGGAGAAAACCGAGAGGAGTGATTTTCAGGTATCTAAAGGGCTGTCACAAGGAGTTGGGAGAAAAATTGTTGTCCTTGGCCGCTGAGGACACAACAAGAGCTTAAACTGCAGCAAGGGAGGTTGAGGTTGGACATTAGGAAAAACTTCCTGCCTCCTCGGGGAGGTTAAACACTGGAATAAATTGCCGAGGGAGGTTGTGGAAACTCCATCTCTGGAGATATTTAAGAGCAGGCTGGACAGACACCTGTCAGGGAAGGTCTAGATGGTGCTTGGTCCTGCCATGAGGGCAGGGAAGGGGACTCGATGACCTCGCAAGGTCCCTTCCTGTTCTAGTGTTCTACAATTCTGCGGCCCAGTGGGGATGTCATTCCTGGGCACGGAGCTGGTAACAGGCTGGGGTCTGTTCCCAGGATCCCTCCCTGCTCTGCCCTTCCTTGGCTCCTCCTCTGCCACTGGGTCACTAGCCACCCACGTAAGAACTGTCACCTCCCTCTTGTCTTTTCCAGACCCTCTTCCATCCCCCCAGCTCACCGTGTCCCCACCGCAGCCTGCATACATCGCCGGGGAAGCCGTGACTCTGACGTGCTCAGCTGCTGGGGCACCCACCGTGTCCGGGATCCGGTTCTTCAAGGATAGACAAGAAATCTACTCAAAGGAACTTCCTGCGTCTAGCAACAGTCACACTGAGTCCCTGCCACTGTTGAGTGTGTCTGCAGGCAGCGCCGGGCAGTACAGCTGTGAGTCCTGGGAGACAGTGTCTGGCCGAGAGATCAAATCCACAAGGAGCCGACCCAGATCCATAAAGGTGACAGGTGAGTTCCTCCATCCCCTCCCCTTTGCTGGCCCTTGCTTGGGTGTCTATGCTCCGTGCTGGGGGGAAGACACAGCCCAGCACTCAGCTCTTTACAAATCTTATTCTAAAAGCAGGGATCTGGTCTCCAATGTGGTCCTAGTCCCAAGGGCTGACCCAGAGAGTTGGTGGGTGTTTCTCCCAGAGACCTCTCCATTCCACTCTTGTTCCTGAGATGACTCTGACCTGGTATCAACTGCCCCTCCCCTTCCAGGGCCTGGCAGAGCTCTGGGTCATGCATGTGTCCCTGCTGTACACACCCCTCCAGCTGGGGGAGCCAAGTAGGGAAGAAGCAGCCTGGGTCTCTTAGCCTGGGACAGGGAGACTGGAGAAGTTTGTGTGAGGGAGTCAGGGCTCATCTATCTCCCCTCCCCACTTCTCTCCCTCCCAGCACGTCCACCTCCACCCAGCCTGTCTCTGGACCCTCCTTGGCCCATCTACATCCGAGGGGAGCATGTCACCCTCAGGTGCTCCGGTCAACTGAATGAGGAAGCAGCAGGATACAGGTTCTTCAACCAGAGAGGGGAGCAGATCTCCAGCGGGGAATCCAGCCAGGGCACTTGGCAGATCAACATGAGTGACGCAGCCGCCAGCCAAGCCTACACCTGCCTGTACTGGAGAGTGGAGCGCGGGCGAGAGATCCCGTCGGAAAAGAGCCCCCCTGTCCCGGTGTTAGTGACGGGTGAGACCCTGTTCCCATGGTGGGGGTGGCCTTTCTCCATCCCTACCCACCTCCAGCTGGGTACTGAGCTGCTGCAGCCCCCCACCATGAATAAATGTCACTACAGGGCATGGCAGTGGGGTAACTTGACCAGGAATCCTGCCCTCCGCCCTTCCACCTCATAATTATAGTCTGATGCGCCCCTGACTCCTTAGCAGAACCAGGAGATCAGGATCACAACAGCCCAGCAACATGGGAGGGAGAGATCCTACCCTGCATGCTGGGCTCCACCAATTATAAATCTTACTCTGAAACCAGGGATCTGGGCTCCAACATGGTCCTGATCCCAAGGGCTGACAAGCTGATCCTCACAGCTCAGACAGAGACCCCCCCATGCCCACCCCTGCTGTGCCCTGGGCAGCTCAGTTCAGCCTGCAGGCCCTACACAGAGGCCCTGCTCCCTGAGGGTATGTCTACACTGCCCTCCTAATTCGAACTAGCAGGGTAATGTAGGCATACCGCACTTGCAAATGAAGCCCGGGATTTGAATTTCCCGGGCTTCATTTGCATAAACTGGGCGCCGCCATTTTTAAAACCCGGCTAGTTCGAACCCCGTGCCACACGGCTACACGCGGCACGGAGTAGCTAGTTCGGATTAGGCTTCTAATCCGAACTAGCTGTACTCCTCGTGGAATGAGGAGTACAGCTAGTTCGGATTAGGAAACCTAATCCAAACTAGCTACTCCATGCCGTGTGTAGCCGCGCGGCACGGGGTTCGAACTAGCCGGGTTTTAAAAATGGCGGCGCCCAGCTTATGCAAATGAAGCCCGGGAAATTCAAATCCCGGGCTTCATTTGCAAGTGCGGTATGCCTACATTACCCTGCTAGTTCGAATTAGGAGGGTAGTGTAGACATACCCTGCGGGATTAACTGTGGGCACAGGGAAGGGTGGGGCTCAGAGGGGTACAGGGTATATCTCCCAGGGAACTCTCCATCCCACTCTTGTTCCTGAGATGACTCTGACCTGGTATCATCTGGCCCTCCGCTCCCAAGGTGTGGCAGATCTCTGGGGGTATGTCTACACTAGCTTGTTAATTCGAGCTAGGTAGGCAAAGTAGGCGACCAGAATTGCAAATGAAACCCGGGATTTAAATATCCCGGGATTTATTTGCATGTTCCCGTCCGGTTGCCATTTTGAAATTCCACTAGCTCGAAGTAACTGCCGCGTGGCTACACACAGCAGCGAAACGGTAATTTGAATTAAGTCCTTAGTTCAAATTAACTGTTACTCCTCATGCCTGGGGGGGGGGGCAGCTCTGGGCAAGGAGACGGGAGAAGTTTGTGTGAGGGAGTCAGGGACTTGGCTCATCTATCTCCCCTCCCCACTTCTCTCCCTCCCAGAGCATCCACCTCCCCCCAGCCTGTCTCTGGACCCTCCTCAGCCCATCTACATCCGAGGGGAGCAGGTCACCCTCAGGTGCTCTGGTCAACTGAATGAGAAAGCAGCAGGATACAGGTTCTTCAACCAGAGAGGGGAGCAGATCTCCAGCGGGGTCTCCAGCCAGGGCGCCTGGCAGATCAGCACGAGTGACTCAGCCGCCAGCCAAGCCTACACCTGCCAGTACTGGAGAGTGGAGTGTGGGCGAGAGATCCCGTCGGAAAAGAGCCCCTGTGTCCCGGTGTTAGTGACGGGTGAGACTCTGTTCCCATGGTGGGGGTGGCCTTTCTCCATCCCTACCCAACTCCAGCTGGGTACTGAGCTGCTGCAGCCCCCCGCCATGCTCCCACTGCCCCCTGCCTCTCCCCAGATGTGCCCCCAGCCTGGCTGCCCAGAGATTTTCAAGGAGTACCTGGGACTTTCTCCTCCCCAGTGAGTAAATGTCACTACAGAGCATGGCAGTAGAGTAACTTGACCAGGAATCCTGCCCTCCGCCCTTCCACCTCATAATTATAGTCTGATGCTCCCCTGACTCCTTAGCAGAACCAAGAGTTGAGGATCCCCAGAACCCATCGAGAGGGGAGGGAGAGATCCTACCTTGCATGCTGGGTACAACCAATTACAAATCTTACTCTGAAACCTGGGATCTCACCTCCAGTGTGGTCCTGGTCCCAGGAGATGACCAGCTGATGCTCACAGCTCCATCCCCGCCTCCATTGAGCCCTACGAAGTCCAGCCCAGCCAGCAGACCCTACACAAAGGCCTTACCTCCTGTGGGGTAACATGTGGGCACTGGGCAGGGTGGGGCTCAGAGGGGGGCAGAATATTTCTCCCAGAGAACTCTCCATCCCTCTCTTCTTCCTGAGATGACTCTGACCTGGAATCATCTGCCCCTCCACTCCCAGGGCCTGGCAGAGCTCTGTGTGTGCTCTGGGTCATGCATGTGTCCCTACTGTACACACCCGTCCAGCTGGGAGAGCCAAGCAGGGAGGAACCACCCTTGGATAATCAGCCTGGGGCAGGCAGCTCTGGGCAGGGAGACTGGAGAAGTTTGTGTGAGGGAGTCAGGGACTTGGCTCATCTATCTCCCCTCCCCACTTCTCTCCCTCCCAGCACGTCCACCTCCCCCCAGCCTGTCTCTGGACCCTCCTCACCCCATCTATATCCGAGGGGAGCTGGTCACCCTCAGGTGCTTGGATCAACTGAATGAGGAAGCAGCAGGATACAGGTTCTTCAATCAGAGCGGGGAGCAGATCTCCAGCGGGGTCTCCAGCCAGGGTACCTGGCAGATCAACACGAGTGACGCAGCCGCCAGCCAAGCCTACACCTGCCTGTACTGGAGAGTGGAGCGCGGGCGAGAGATTCCGTCGGAAAAGAGCCCCCCTGTCCCGGTGTCAGTGACGGGTGAGACCCTGTTCCCATGTACGGGGGCGGCCTTTCTCCATCCCTACCCACCTCCAGCTGGTCACTGAGCTGCTGCAGTCCCCAGCATTGCTCCCACTGCCCCTTGCCTCTCTCCAGCCATGCCCCCAGCCTGGATGCCCAGAGACCCTTGAGCAGAGCCTGGAACTTTTCCCTTCCCCACCCCCTGCACTGACCCCTTTCTCCCAGGGGCTCCTTCCCACAGCACCATCATCTGCCCTCCCTCTGCTCCCCAGATCTGTTATTCTTAACCAACCCCCCCCCCCCACAAGGTTCCCATTTCAACTGGGCACAGACCCCCCAGCCCAGGAGGGGAGCTGATCTCTGATGGGGTGAGGTGGGGCTCAGAGTAAAGAATCCAGAGCCCCAGGCCTGGATCACCCAGCTCCAATCAGGGTACCATCAGTTGTATTTCACCAATTGCCAGGACTGAAAAGATCCTGTGTCCATCTCCTCTGAGCTCCTGCCTCCCACACGGCAGAGACCTGGAACAGAGCCAGCCCCAACACCCCTCCTGCCTCCTCTGGTTCCAGTTCTGCTCATTCTCCTCCCTCCCTGTCCCTGCACTGGCATGTGCTCTGTAAATTCACATCTGCCCCCTTTGTCCCCTCCTCCTCTGCCCCTCCTTCGCACTTCCACATTCCCAATCTTCCTCCCACCACCAATCTCAGGCCCAAACTCCCAAGCAGGGAACTGGCCCTGGCTTCCCTGAGTGCGGAAGGCTCCATGAAGCATTGGCAGTGGAGGGGGAACACAAATCGAGAGATGTCCTGTTGCCCTTGTCCACCTTTGACCCCGTATCTCAGCCCCACGTTGCCCACATTGGGAAGGAAGCCATCCCTAGCCTGGCTCCTGCTCATTTCTATGAGGAGCCCCTTGGGACCCAGCAATGAGACCAGAGGCTCTGGAGAGAGAATAAAGTTCAGCTGTGAATGACTCAAATTCTGGGCTCCACTTTCCCCCCTCGCATGGCCCTGCTGACCCCTCCCCTTTCCTGCTCCCCACAGATCCCCCTCCACAGCCGGAGCTGAGTGTGGATCCCCCGTCTGGAGCGGTGAGCGAAGGGTTTTCCCTGAACATCACCTGCACAGCACCTGGGGACACCCGTGAGCAGAGGTTTCACTTCTACAAGGACGGAGTCAAGCTTGTTCCTGGGGATCTGGAGTCTGAGATCAGCACCATGGAGCCCGGCACTGGCTCACTGAATGTCTCTGTGCTCAGCATCCCATGGGCTGGTCCCAGCATCACTGGGGAATTCACCTGCGGGTATGAGGAGAACGTGGCTGGGAGGTGGATTCCGTCCCCCAGGAGCCGGGCTGTGAATGTGACTTGGAACGTCATGGTGTCAGGTGAGTGGGCTGCTGTCTCCTAACATCTCCCCCAAGGTCCCCTTCCCAAACCCCCACACTTCCTCACTGCTTTTTCTGGACAAGCAAGGACGGTAAGTCAGAGCGGTGTTACAGGACAGGCAGGCAGGGAAGGGACAGACACGCAGACTGGAAGGATCAGGGGTCAGTGTCCACGAGTCGGACGGGGAAGGGCTGGTGGTGGGTTTCTCATCTTAGCTTGATGGCCCCTGAGGTCCAGGGGAGTTTGTCACAAATCTTAGAGGCAGAAAATCTTTGATTCCATGGGCAAGATGCTCAGCAGTGACATTAACCGGCTGGTTCCATTCATTATGCTCCATCTCTGGAGCTCCCAGCGTCTGTTGGGTCTGGGAGCTGGCTGTGGGTGGCTCTTTCTCCCTCACCAGTGTCCTCAACTTCTTTGTGTCCTACTGCTGCTTCTAGATCCAGGTTCCTGGCTTGTTCCCCTGGGGGGCCCAGAAGGCTCTATAAATGAGACGGATGACCAGGAGGGGCTTACTCTTGCTCTAGCTCTGGTAGGAGAGGGGTCTGGCTTCCTGCTTCCTGAGTACCTTGGACAGCGCAGTGCTGGGGAAAGACAGGGCACGCAGGGGAGCTCAAGCCTTCAATCAGCCGCAGTGACAGGGACCCAGGAAGATACTAGGGCTGCAGAGAAGGTGCCATGGTCTGAGACACACACAGGTCTCAACAGTTGATGGACATTGGACAATTGCCACATCCATAGGAAGTAAAAAGGCATCAATCCACCACAGAGAGGGGGTGATGATTGAGCTATCAATGGGGCTGGAGACAGCCTGCCCAAGTGACCAGCCTGCTTCCTGAGCAAAGTGAAACCCCATCAAGAGACGTGCTTCCCTGGTGGACGGAGAAGGTTCAAAGTCTCTTCTCTCTAACTCGGACGCCACATCCACATCAGTCCTCTCGAATTTCATCAGTCTTATATCTCATAACCAACTGCTGCAGAGCAGCCACGTCGTAAACCTCTCTGTGGAATCATCACATTTCCTACGTTTCCGGAAACTTCTTACATCCGAGATGTCCAGATTTGGGGCCTCATCCACTGAGATTTTCAGTCTCACTTATTTATTTTTCTGTCTCTTTCTCCTATTTGGTCTGGAATCACCAGTTTTGACCTCCAAACTAAGTGCCTGCTTCCCAATTAACCGTTAACAAGGTCCTGATCTCTTTCCTCAATCCCTGGTGGCTAATGCACATGGTGGCAGTTGATTTGATCACTTTAAGAGGCACACACCCACACCTCAAATCAGGGTAACATGCTAAGAACTGACGAGTTCATTTCTGGAGACCAGACCAGGTCACCTGACTGTTGATTTTGCTCAAAATAGGAATTAGTCTCCTAAGAATGTCTCTTGTGTTCAGATGTTACTACAACATGCTGGTATGTAGGTGCCTGCAGTCACCTCACTGATAACACCCGTATCAAATATTACAAGGGGTAGTTCAGTGTTTGAGCTGAAACTGTAAACACACGCAGTGTGGAGGAAACTGGGAGTATGAGTTTGCCACAGGAGGGGTTATTTCCCGCCCTGCCAAAGAAGGCCCCAAGACATGAGACAGAAACTGTGGAACATAAGAGGGCAAAACACTTTGTGGATTGCATCCCCTGCAACCTAGGAAGAGGAAACAAACATGTGAATGAAAGTCCTCAAGTTAAAGAAACGGAATCGTTTTGGTTGTTTGACCTCAGAAGGGCCAGCGACTTTGCATTGAAACCAGAGATCCCCATGAGATACCTCCTGGGTTTGCCCAGAGAGACCCTGTGACTAGACAGGTCCCTACAGCTTGGTTACTCTTTGGATTTAGATATGAACTCTTTGGGTTGTGTCTCTTTGCTGCCTCTCTCCTGCAGCTAGCTCTCTTCTTCCTTTTTCATTGTCAATAAACTCTTACTGCATTTACTGCAGACTTGGCTTCAATGCAGATTTTGTAACATCTCTGGGGCCAATTAACCTGAAGTAAAGGACTGACAGTTTGGCCTAGGTTTTTTACCCAAGGGACCAGTTCTCTGTGACACATTAGACCCTCCAAACATCAGTTTAAATCAGCCCCCAAGGATGCTGCTGCAACAGGAGCTGGTTTCGGTGACTTCTTCATGAATGGGAAAGATCACAAGCTGGTAGGAGTGGGTCAGACCCCGATGGGGTCAACAGGCCATTGCTCAAGTAGTGTGAATGGGGCCAGACCCTCTGAGGTGTCATGCTTCTATGAAGCACATGGGGTCTTTACAGGGGGAACAGGCGACACACCATGTTTGAGAATACAATGGCAAAGCAGTTAGCATACACTTACATTGACAGACACATTCCACCAATCAGTGGTATAGTTACCAGTGCATGGTCATTGGACAGCCTGTTTAATCCTGGGGGGAGGAGGGAGGGGTCTGTTGGTCTGGACAATGCTCCAGTCATGGCAGGATGCCCTTGCTCTTAAGTCAAAACTGTTCTCCTTTGATAATCGTTCTTTCCCATCAGGATCAGTGAATTTTGTCTCGTGGTGTTTTTTCTGATGAATGCTTGTTCTCTTCAGTTGTTTCTCTTGCTCCTTATTATCTTTGTTCTGCCAGGTTAAGCTGGTTTCGATCACAAATACTTTGTGCCAATGGATAAATGCTTGCCTTCTTTCAGAGCTCTTGATTTGCCCACTGCTTCCACCACGCTGGGGAGGTACAGCAATCTTCGGCGTTGTTACCTCTGTTCTCGGCTTGTTCTTAGAATGCTTGGCCTTCACACTTATCCCTTCACCTTCCCACACATACATGTTGGTCCTTCTCCATAGATTTAAAATGCGGCTTGTGTTCTCATTCTACCAATCCATGATGATCACTTACACAATTTAACCTCGGGACAATGCAGATTTAAAACTCCCTTAAAATCTTTGCAAAGACCTCAACTGAATTACAGCCTCAGGACTTGGGTGAATTAAAAGTCTGAGATCAGTTCCATGAACCCAGCACCAGCTCCATGAATGTCTCTGTACTCGGCATCCCAGAGGCTGGTTCCAATGACACTGGGGAATTCACCTGTGGGTACAAGGAGAACAGGGGTGGGAAGTGGGACCTACCCTCAAGAGCCAGGCTGTGATTGTGACATTGATGGGTGGAGCTGTGAAAGTCACTGTGGGTACGTCTAAAGTACATGGCTCCATCGACGGAGCCATGTAGATTTGTTTTTTTGGTAAAAGGAAACGAAGCCGTGATTTAAATAATCGCGGCTTCATTTAAATTTACATGGCTGCCGTGCTGAGCCAACAAACAGCTGATTAGCTGTTTGTCGGCTCAGTGCGCTAGTCTGGACGCTCCCCAGGCGAAATGAAAGCCTTTTATCGACATCCCTGGTAAACCTCATCCTATGAGGCATAACGGGTCGATAAAGGGCTTTCAGGTCGGTGTGGGAGCGTCCAGACTAGCGCGC
Source organism: Pelodiscus sinensis (assembly GCF_049634645.1). Classification (NCBI taxonomy): domain Eukaryota; kingdom Metazoa; phylum Chordata; order Testudines; family Trionychidae; genus Pelodiscus; species Pelodiscus sinensis. Next base: position 980,992 of record NC_134740.1, read on the forward strand.
TGAACTGACAAACAGCTTATTAGCTGTTTGTCGGCTTAGTGCGGCAGCCATGTAAATTTAAATGAAGCCGCGATTATTTAAATCACGGCTTCATTTCCCTTTGCCTACAACCCTCATCTACATGGCTCCATCAATGGAGCCATGTAGTTTAGACACAGCCTGTGACAGGTGAGACATCACTAATGTCTTAATCCAGCTCCCTGTGTTGCATCCTCCAGAGCTCTCACGTTTGGATGAGGACACATCTCACTTGGAGATAGAAATCCTCTTTCTGACCCCCCCTTTTCTAGCTATGACACTTGAGTGACCTAGAATATGGGCACCTCATGATGCTGTGAATGGAATTAGCCCCTCAGTGCCCATTCTAGAGATGGAGAAATGTGTCCAAGTCCCACAGGTAACTATCAGGGAGTTGCCGCCCACAGCCAGTGTCAAAGACCAGCCCCATCTCCACTGGACCATCCTCCCTCATTTCAGAAAGATCATCAGGCTGGTATAAACTGAACGTGCAATGGCCACCACAGTGAGGGGTTATCACAGGAAATCTGTTATCAGGACAGATGCAGCTCAAGGCTGTTGGGCTGTTGTCATTTGCCCTCCTTTCTTTTTCCCCTGAACAGCCCGTGATATTCTGCTGAGAACTGGTGGTGTCTTGCTCCTGATCGCAGCCCTGACTGCTCTGCTCTGCTACTGCCGCAGGAAGAAGAGAGGTGGGTGAAAAGAGGCGGGAGGCTGGGATCACTCACCTGCACCTCAGATCTAGTCTGGTCAGAACTATTCAGTAGTGATCTGGGTAAAAAGTTTAAAATATTCAGAACCACAAAGGATCCTACCATAGTGCAGTGTGGAAACCAAATCAATCCCTGTATTACACAAATGTTTCTCTGTGTGTTGTTTTGTTCAAGAACCCCTCCTCCACGGTAAGAGCTGGGACCTCCAAACTTCATATGCACCTTCCTCTTCTCCTAACTGAAAGCAGTGTCAGGGTGTGGCTGTGCCAGGAACAAAGGGAAGTGCTGGGAATGGGACTGTGTTCCAGCCAATGGAAAGGGAGGGGGCAGAGAGAGGAGGGACATGATACTTAGCATGGCCACTGGGGGCAGCAAGCCCACGGGGAGAGCTATATGCAGAATCACCGCTGAGAGTAGCTGCACCACCAAGACAGAGGCCAGTAGGAGTGGAACTCTGCCACATTCCCTGACACCAGAATGGGCAAGTAACCCCAAACATCTCCTCCCCAGCCCTTGTCCATGGCATCAGGGGAGCTGAAGAGACACAGAAGCTCTTTGGTGGCCTGGAGGATTGGGGGGGCAGAAGGACCCTAGCGGCCAAAGGGCCTGTGGGGAGGAAGAAGGCCCCTGGTGACTGGGGAGGTTGTGGGGAGGTTATTTGTGGGGGGAGGAACAGAAGGTCCTTGTCGGCCAGGGGCTTGGAGAAGGGGAGACAGAAGGTCCCTTGTGGCCGGGAAGGAGAGAAATCCCCTCCAGAAGGGGGCTGCTGACCTGAGACCTTCCTCCCCCCACAACCTTCACACTCCTGCCTCCACACCTCATCCTCCAGCCCTGCGATCCTACATCCCCAAGGCCCTGCCCTGAGTCCTGCACACACCACACAACCAGTCCCCTGCCGCGAAGGACCCGTGCAACACTGGGTAATTCTGCTAGTCTACAATAGGCTGGATAAGTGAGGTATTTAACTTGGAAGGAGAGGACAAAGTATAGAAGGAGACAGAGTTCTAAGAGGACATTGTTAGGCTGTCAACACCTGGTGTCAGATGAAGTTTGGTTTAAGACACATGATTTCATTTGACATCAACACTAAGACTGTTGGTCATGCTCAGGGTGAAGTGAGGGTAAAATAATGTCAAAGTCTCTAGGCCTCTGTGCTGAGAAAATACGTATTTAACCAGAGTGACCGTGGGCACGAAGCTGAGTTTGTGTTTGCTCAAGGTTATGCCCTGTAGCTGGGCGTTTCCTCAGGTTATGTCCTCACTTCAGCTCCCTTCTTCTCTTGTTCTGTGCTAGTTCCAAAGACTCCGAAAATCACGAATGGATTTGAGCCTGGGGAACGTGCCAGGACCCTGGATCCAGGCCATGACAGGAAGGGATCAAAAGCCACAGGTGCTGGAGTGGAACAGACAGAGCAGGTAACATGACTGCATTGATAGGTTAAAGTCAAGAGTGAGCAGAATCCAACCTCTTTGAAATGACAATGCCTGAATTTTTGCCCAGGCCTCACATATTGCTGCCTCTCCAGCATGTGGCCATCAGAAAGCAGCCATCCTGCAGGTAGAACGGGCTGGAATTTGGCCTTCCCTTTCCCCCAAACCACTACTGAATCACAGACATGTAGGGTATGTCTAGACTACAGGGTTTTGTCAACAAAACTATACCTGCGACTACACTACTGCTGCATTCTGTAAGAACATGGCAGTTTTGTTGACCGTATTCCTCATTTTACGAGGAATAATGCGTTTTGTCGACTGTGTTCTGTCAACTAAAGGTCAACTAAAGGTGCTATTGCATCCACACTGTGCTTTTTCAAAAGAGAGAGTCTACACTCTCTGTTGAAAACGTGGCTTGCTTTGTCGACAGATCTGGCTGTAGTCTAAATGCTCTTTTTTGAAGGAGGTTTTGTCAACAGTATCTGTCAACAAAGTCTCTGTCGACAAAAGCCTGTAGTCTAGACAACCCTGTAGGGCTGAGAGGGACCTCAAGAGGTCATCAGTTCTCCCTCCTGTGCTGTGGCAGAATTACATCAACTTGGACCAGCCTGTTGGGTGTTTGGCCTTTGACAGAGATTTCCCAACATCTCCAGGTCCTCTGTTCCAGAGCTTCACTACCCTTAGCAGTAGAACATTTCTTGTAACATCCCATCTAAATCTCCCCTGCCACAAATTACGCCCGTTCTGCCTTAACTTCAGCAGACAGAGAAAAATTGATCCTCATCCTCTATAACACTGGCTTAGCAGATGTCTATCATGTCCCCCGTGAACCGTGTCATCTCCAGACTGAACATGCTCTTCTCTGGACCCTCTCCAATTTGCCCCCATGTTCCTGATTGTGGGATGCACAGAACTGGGCACATCACTCCAGCTGTAGCTTCCCCCAGTGTAGTCCCTCTCAGTCCTACATACGTAATTATCTCCCAGGTCTCTTCCTGTTCAGACACCCAAGAATGCCAGTCGCCTCTTTCTCAGCACCATCCTCAATGAACCCCACCCCCTCACCATTTCTCTTCCCTCCCCCAACAGGGTTCAGAAGTCACCTACGCACTTATAGATTTCCAGGCATTAAAGGCCCACATGACCCAGTCAAAAAACAAAGCCAAGCCTGCTGAAGATGAACATGTGCTGTACAGCGAGGTGATGACAACCCACACCTGGAAAGCAGCTAAATAAGAGGGGAATCCCTCTCTCTGTTCCTCTGCATCTTCTCCCCCTCCTCAAACATTCACATCCTGAACCCTTCATATCCCGATAGCCCTTGTACGGCATGTACCAAAGGGCTCAGCCAAGTCACTGCTGTCAGAATATTTAGCCAACCAGCATCTTGCCAGGTATCATGGAAAAACTGGTGACCCCCGTGGTCATGAATATCACTGTGTGATGTGTGTATGGGTTGTGTCTAAAAGGTTACCCATCTAGCTAGAAATACCTTATGACGGTATTTGAAAGACTAGCCAGCTGCAGACACATGAATGTGGATTTATGAGTTTATGTGGATCAAGTGAGCTGGCAGCTAAACAACATCACCTTTAATAATGAAAGGGGGAATCACAGAATCATAGAACCATAGAGCTGGAAGAGACCTCAGAAGGTCATCAAGTCCAGCCCCCTGCTCTAGGCAGGACCAATCCCAACTAAATCAACCCAGCCAGGGCTTTGTCAAGTCAAGACTTAAACACCTCTAGGGATGGAGACTCCACTGCTTCCCTAGGGAACCCATCCCAGTGCTTCCCCACCCTCCTAGTGAAATAGTTTTTCCTAATATCCAACCTGGACCTCTCCCACCACAACTTGATACCATTGCTCCTTGTTCTGCCATTTGTCACTACGGAGAACGGCCTCTCTCCATCCTCCATCATTCTGTGCACACTGGTTGCTCCTACATGTAACAATTATGTACACTGGGTTTGATAGAAAATAAAAATGGTTTTATCAAGCACAAGTAGTAGGACTGATGTTGTGATAAGCGAGAACTGGAGAGCACAGTAGGTTACAAATCAAAAGAAACAAAACCACGTGGCTAATTCTACACTGAAACCTCAGCACAAATTTGAAACTCACCCTCAAATTTTCCAGCTGCTCCCTTAAAACCAGGGCTGCCTCTCTGTCCTGGAGCCCAATGCAAAGACCAAGCCCCCTGCTTTTCTCTTCTTTTTGAAAAAAATGAGCTCTCTCAGGATGAACTGAACCAGCAGATCGTAACCAGAATGTTGATGGGTCATACAAAATAATTTGCTCAAAGCACCTTTGAGTTACGTAAGTTCATGTCCATGGGGCTCTGTGTGTGTTTGTCATACACCTCTCTCAAGACAAGGCAGGACACAGGGTGAACTGGAGCCCAGAGGGCTGATGGCCCTTTACTGTGCCTTGTTTTTTGTCTTTCAAGTTCTGCAAGTGGCCTCAGGGATGTATCCTAAAGGGGTGTTGAACAACAGTGAAAGTCCAACACTGTCCCTCTCTGAGACATTCCTTTGTCTGAAGGGTCACGATGGAGCGTTCTCTCTGCTCCTCTGGTGTCTTCTTTCCAGGCAGCCTACAGGGGGTCTGGGAACCAGAACTCCCGGGTTCTACCCATGGCTCTGGGAGTAGCCTGGACTCTAACACCTCAGGGCAGATTGGCATGATCCAGTGAGGGCTGGCTGCCCTTAGGCATGCCCCTCCCGCCCCATCTGTTCAGGGGGTCCAGAGCCAAGCCCTCCCACACAAACTATTACCCAGGGCCTGGCGAAGTCTGTGACCAGCCCTTCTGTGAACTAGCAATGCACTTCCCCTTCACCGGTGCGTCTCTCCAGCATAACCACATCCCTGTGTCTTGGCCCCAGTTTGGGTTTTACTTTCGCTTTCCCATCGTCGTTTCTGACAGAATGTGAACCTGCACAGCTGGGTCCAGAGTCTGTGGGATAAATGTTCCAGTCCCAGCAATGTCCAATCCCTTGCCTCAAGCCTGCTCGACCCCAGTGTATCTGAGAAACTCCTCCCACACCTTGTCTGTCACTGAGAGCCCTTGAATTTCCTGTGTGGGATCTGCAGCCTTGAGCAAAGTGTTTATTTCCCCACGTTTAGGTTGAATTTCCCAGAGGGAGCTCGCTGTTCAGGGCCAGGCTGTGATCCCACCTTCACACCCAGTATCCCTGCTAGCAAGGATTTCCATGCGGAGAGGTTCTCTCTTGGGTTGGAGCTGTTCTGGCTCCTCCCTCTTGTAAGCAGCAGACAGAACGTCCCTTCTAGGAAATTCTGCACTCTCGCTTCTGCTGTCTGAGTTCCTGCCACATCGGAGGGGCATTTTGAAATGTGAGCTCCCTTCACAGAATGGTTGCCCTCTTCACACATTGGCCTTAACGCCGCCTGTGAGTCTCTCTCTGGCCACAGGCTCCACCAGCTCACCCAGGGCGCATCTCTCTCTCTCTCACTGATGAAGGAGCGACTTGCTTGTGAGCTCATTCTGAGTAAACTGTTTACAGAGTGAGACAGATTTCTGTGGGGTCCTGGTCCCATTGGGGCCGTGCGCCTGGGGGGTGCATGAAGTCCCTGTGAGTGAGCCTGCCCAGAAGAGATCTGCTCTCAGTGTCTGTGTGGCTCTGCTGTGGCTGTAACCCCCACTCTGGCTGGGTGGGGGCAGAGGGGACTCATGGCTGGGGTGCCCCCTCATGACAAGGTCTGGCACCGCAGTGCTGACGACAGACCCACAGGCCCTGTTGTGGTTTCTCCTCCCAAGACATGTCCCCCCGCCGGGCCAGTTGAAAGATTCTCCCCTGAGAGAGATGTGGTCTCCTCACCTCAAAAAAGATATTTTGGCCTTGGAAAGGGTTCAGAAAAGGGCAACTAAAATGATGAGGGGTTTGGAACCGGTCCCATATGAGGAAAGGTTAAAGCAACTGGGACTTTTCAGTTTAGAAAAGAGGAGACTGAGGAGGGGATATGATAGAGGTCTATAAAATCATGAGTGGTGTGGAGAGGGCCGATAAAGAGAAGTTATTTATTAGTTCCCATAATAGAAGAACTAAAGGACACCAAATGAAATTAATGGGTATCAGGTTTAAAACTAATAAAAGAAAGTTCTTCTTCACACAGCGTGTAGTCAACCTGTGGAACTCTTTGCAAGAGGAGGCTGTGAAGGCTAGGACTATAACAGAGTTTAAAGAGAAGCTAGATAATTTCATGGAGGTTAGGTCCATAAAAGGCTATTAGCCAGGGGATAAAATGGTGTCCTTGGCCTCTGTTTGTCAGAGGCTGGAGAGGGATGGCAGGAGACAAATCGCTTGATCATTGTCTTCGGTCCATCCCCTTCTGGGGCACCTGGTGCTGGCCACTGTTGGCAGACAGGATACTGGGCTAGAAGGACCTTTGGTCTGACCCAGTATGGCCGTTCTTATGTTCTTATGTAGGGGATGAACAAAGAGGCAGGAGAGATTCTCCCCGCAGCTCCATCTCAGCCAGGCTGCCCCCTTCTCTGCTCATGCTCCAGCCCTTCCACAGCTGGCCTGGCCTCCAGCTGCTCTTACCCAGAACGGAGTCAGTTCCATCCCACAGGGTCAGGGCTTGGGGCCTGGAAACCCTCTCAACCCCCATCAGTGCCCATCTGTGCTAAGGCTCCTCTGCCACAGCAGAACTTCTGGCATTAGTGTAACAGAAGCCTGAAGGCCCAAGAAGACCAGGAGCCGTTCCCAAGTCTGCTGTGTGAATGAGCGAGGTCCCAGTGGGTGTCAGTAGACCCCAGCCCCAGGGCCAGATCCCCAGCAGGTGTAAGAGCCACTAAAACTTATCCCAGGTTACTTTGCAGAACCAGAGGTGTCAATCATCTGCAAGTGCAACCCTTCCCACCACTGAGACGAGCCAATGGTGAGCTCCCCTCCTCCCGCCCTGCGCACCAGGCCCGTGTGTGTCTCCAGCTCCCGAGCTGAGCGGTGACCACACATGAGCCTGTGGCTTCCTTTGTCAGAGCAGAGGGGCCCATCGCCCTCCCTGTGCTCACATTCATCCAGCAGCTGAGCTGAGAACCCAGATCCCATCTGAGAGCATGGAGCTACCTCGCCTTCTGCCTCTGCTGGGTAAGTGCCCTACCTTGGCCCCCAGCCCGTGTCTGTTGTCCAGCAACCCCCCAAATCCTTCAACCTCTGTGCACCCCCTTCCTTTCCCCTCCCCAGAGCTCTCACCGCCTCTCATCTCTTCTCCTCCAGCCTCTCTCCAGATGCTCCCCCGGCCGGTGTCCCCTGCAGGTAACAGCGTCTCCCGTCCTTATCTGGGTGTACGTGGTGTAGGGAGCAGGGAGGGGTAAAGAGTTCTGCCCATGGGGCTTAGGATCTTCTGTGGAATTTGGAATTGCAAGTTAGGCTCACTGGGCACCCTTGTGCCAAGACTTGCCTGGGCTAGGCTGCATCTCCATGAGCTGGAGAGTGATCCTGGCAGATGGCTGCTTGGTGAGTCCCAGTCAAGCCCACATGGGAGAAGCTGCCCACATCCCCAGGGGTGTGACCCGGCCCATCACAGGCAGTCCCAGCAGAGAGAGTGAGGGCTGGATGAGCCATGGAGACTGAACTCCCACCTACCCATGTCACAGAGTGCCCCTGGGCAGGGCCCATCGCTGTGTGTGTTTGTGTGTGTGCACACGCCTGTGCTCTCTGCCACAGCTCTGAGCTCCCACAGGGGACACAGGGCCCCAGCCCCAGGTAGCAGCAGATCAACAGCTGGTTCTGCAGAGACCCCAGAGGAAATGTGATGGGTGGAAAACTTCCCCCTCCCTCCTCCACATCCGCCCGAGCTGCCTCATTTCTGCTCGGTTTCTTTTAGCTGCTGCTGGGCAGGCCGGATGGCCGGCTCAACCTCCCCAGACACATGCTAACCCTTCCCCCCACGGGTCCACTCCCTGTGCACAGTGGGAAAGGTAGATTGTGTCCTGGGTTCTTGGCCTGGTCCTTGAATTGCTCCTCGGCACGGTCTGGGTCTGTTGGCCACAGGCAATGGGGCAGCTTCTAGGGGCAGCAGAGTGAGGGGTGTGAAACTGCCCAGACGGGCCGGGAGCTGGAATTTGCTCAGCTCCATGGAGGGTGGGTCCGTCGTGTAGTGGCTGGATGCCAGGCTGTAGCTGTTTAGCATGACGCAGAACATGTTCAGGAGGGACGTGACCCCGGTTGAGCGGTTCCTACGTAGGGAAGAGACACGGGCTGATCGACGGCTCTTCAGCATAACAGACAAAGATCTAACATGACCAAGTGTGTGTTGTGTGGGAGCCAGGCAAATCCAGGCTGTCTGGTTGGGGCATTTTTTAACCGTGTGGGTTCTGGCCACAGAGAGAATTCCATGGTGGGGTGAATTGGGTGAATTCTCCAGTGCTGGCCATTTCGGAATGCTTCTCAGAGCTCGGTTTTAGGCCACAGAGGGGTCAGTTCAGGACAGTTCTCGCATCCAGCTAATGGTGCCTGTGGCCTCTTTTTGACAAGCTGAGAACGGGATGGATCAGTTAATAGGATGGAAAATTCACACATGGTCACAGCCCCCAAAACCAGATCTGCACCCCCTGTCTCCAACCAGGGCCCCTCCCTGCATCTCAGACACTCTGTGGTGGGTACTTGGGTCCGACATGACAGGCATAGAATCAGCACTGCTGTGGGGAAGCTCACAGCACCGGGGATCTGGCTGGGCACTGTCAGGGTCGTCCATTGTGAATTTTCAGCCCTGGAGCTGCCTGGATTCCTTTATTGTCATTTTCTGGCCTGTGACCCTGCTGGCACTAAGACACCAGGATCCCCAGCTGCTTGGGTGTGTCACAGCTAGCCCGAGGGAGATAGCACCTGAAGATACAATGTCATCCATCACGTCAGGGCATATGCCCTCAGTGCAGGTCAGCCTGGTCTGTGTCTGCTGGGAACAGCTCCCTGACACCCATGGCCTCAGACTCACAAGCCCCCTCCTTGCCCCTGCAGGATGAGTTGCCCTGGGCAGGAGTTACCCCCCTCAGGGACCCAGCAGGGGAGGCTGGTCCCACTGGGTCCCACAGGGAGATCTCTGCTGCTCAGGGGTTGCCTGGTCTGGTGGGGACGTGGTTCCTGGGCACGGAGCTGGGGCTGGCTGGGGTCTGTGCCCAGGATCCCTCCCTGCTCTGCCCTTCCCTGACTCGTCCTCTGCCTCTGGGTTGCCAGCGAGCCACATAGAAACCGTGTCCTCTCCCGACCCCCTTGTCTTTTTGTAGACCCTCTCCCAGCCCCCCAGCTCACCGTGACACCGCAGCATCTTGTCTACCTCCCTGGGGAAGCTGTGACCCTGACGTGCTCAGCTGCCAGAGTGCCTGTCGTGTCCGGGATCCGGTTCTTCCGGGACGACCAAGAAATCCACTCCCGAAGACTTGCACCTTGGCACAGTTACGTCCATTCGATTCAGCTGCCAGGGGATCCTGGGTCACAGGCAGGGTCGTACAGCTGTGAATCCTGGAAAACAGAGTCTGGGCGAGAGATCCCATCGGAGAGGAGCCGGACGATCCGCATAGCAGTGACAAGTGAGTCCCCAACTCTTGCTGCTCCTTGGCCCTGTGGTGGGGTCTCTCCCCCATGGGCCGGGTGAGACTCAGCCTGGTCACTCTCAGCTCCACACATAGTCATCCACTGGGGTTGTTCAACCCCTGTCTCTGGCTCCTGGGCTGGGTTGGAGGGTGGGCATGAGTGGTATTCTGGGTGTGTCATGGCTGTTCCCCACTCTGGCACGGTGAATGCAGAAGTGGGGGCCTGTAAAAGCACCCCAAACCCTGATCTCTACAGGCTTTGGTACAAAAACTCCCCCCAAGATTCTAATCCCTGGATTTTGGAGAATAAAAGCTGTTGCCCTCACCCATGGTAAGAAATGGTAAGAAAACCAGGAAAGCTTGGGAAATCTCAGCCATAAAGTAAAACCAGGACACAAAAATCAACCAATACTAGGTTAATTAAAAAATAGGGCTTTTACCATCAGAACAATACCCCAGTTACAAGCAGAGTTGGAATGGCTAGACGGTAAGAGCCACCAATTCATCCATCCATGGAGGAGTCTCCCGTGGACCAAAACTGAGTTGCAAAGGGAGGAAAACCCATTTCTGACAGCACAGACATCAGATCCAAATTCCCAAACAAAGACACCTGATGGATTTGTCTAGACTTTACCCTACTTACACATGATGAAGAGTCTTTTCCTCAGAGAGAGACATGTCGTTTGTCTCCCTCAGTATCTAGAGAGCAAACTGGCTCAGGGTATGTCTACACTACCCCGCTAGTTCGAACTAGCGGGGTAATGTATGCATACCGCACTTGCTAATGAAGCCCGGGATTTGAATTTCGAGGAGTAACGGTAGTTCGGAATAGGCACCCTAGTCCGAACTACCTAGTTCGAGCCCCGTGTAGCCGCGCTACACGGGGTTCGAAGCAGCGGGGATTTAAAAATGGCGGCTCCCCGCTTATGCTAATGAAGCCCGGGAAATTCAAATCCCGGGCTTCATTAGCAAGTGCGGTATGCATACATTACCCTCCTAGTTCGAACTAGGAGGGTAGTGTAGACATACCCTCAGAGACAAAGGAGGGAAAAGTTTGAAATCCCTACCTGCATTTCTATTGGCCGATAGCTACCTGGCTAGGTACAGGGCACATAGTCCACCCCTTAGTCCCCAGGCTTCTGGCCATCCCTTGTGGCCATGACAGGGTGTTGGGGGCTCTCATCTGGAAGGAACATTGGACACTAAGGAGAGAGTTAATGACACAACCCCAAAACTCTCCCCTCTGGTGAGGGGCAGGCCCTGGTATGAGATACACAGGGGCCTAGAGGCTCGCAGCTGATCAGTGAGGTTTGTCACTGAGAATGCACTTGGGGGGGGGGAGGGAAGGGTGCAGCCCTCGGACACTACTGAGGAGGGGAAGGGTGTGGCCCCTGGGCACTGCTGGGGGGGAAGCTCTCAGCTCTGGTCACTGCTGACGGGGAAGATCACAACCCTGTCATGCAGGCAGACAAGAGCAACAGATGCTAAGGATGCAGCCTGGCTGCTGCTTCCAGGATATTGTCAGACGAGAGCTCAGTTTCTAATCCCCACCCCCATCCAAGCCAGGGCACCTCAGTGAGGATCACTGACGTGGCAGGTATAAGGGTGATGGTCTCTGGTCACCCAGAGCTCTGAAGTGCATCACTGGCACCTGGTCTGTGCCTGCTGGGGTGGGGGGCAGCTCCTTGACCCCCCGGACTCAGCTGCACAAGCCCCAAGTGTACTGGTGGTGCACTTAAGAAAGTTAAACCTACCTGAGGATGGAAAATGTTAGAGACAGCTCTGCTTATTACAGTAGACTTCCGATAATCCGGAACCTATGGGATTTAGGTGGTGCCGGATTATCAGATATGGCGGACTATCAGGAGGGTCTATAAGCAGGTTATATGTATACATTATATACTGTATATAAAGTGTTAACCCTTTTATTGTACATACTGTATACAGTATACTGTAATGTTTTAGTTTTTTAAGCCTTTTTTACCCTTTTTGCTCAGTTCAGCTGCTGCCGCTGTTACCTTGTGACTCATTTTTTGCCGAAGCTCACTCACTAGGCTCTTGCCATTTTGATACCGGACTATCAGGAGTGCCGGACTATTGGACGCCGGACTATTGGAGTTTTACTGTACTACAGTGTTTGCATTTCACAGCTGTGTTTCAGAAACCCTAGGCTTCTACTACACACTGTTTCTGGTGGAAATGTCTGGCCAGCCTCAGCCAACGTACTGCTGTTTCAGAAATGACATTGATCGATCTTGAGACACGGTGGTGCCAAGTTATCAGCTCTGCAGTGCAATGCCTTGCTCTGTAGATTTTACAGTCGTAGAGGCGGCAGCATCACCTTACCGTGTTGTCAGGCTCCCAGCTGATCAATACCATTTGTCGCTCAGAATCCACGGCTGGGGGGAAAGGGTGAGGCCCTGGGCACTGCTGGGGAGGAAGATCACAGCCCTGTCGTGCAACTGATTCTAAGGATGCAGCCCAGCTTCTGCTTCCAGGATACTGTCAGACGAGGGCTCAGTTTCTAAGTCCCTCCTCCCCACCCCCGACTTTCCATGGCAGGTGGTAGTGTGATGATCTGCATGGGCACCCTGGTCTATGCTGAGAACAGCCCCCTGACACCCCTGGCCTCAGCTGCACCCCTGCACAAGCACCCCCCAGCCCCTGCAGACTGAACTGGCTTGGCAGGACCTGTCCCCTAAGGTTCCCAGCAGAGGAGGCTGGTCCCACTGGATCCCTGGCAGAGAGATCTCTGCTGCTCAGCGATTGCCTGTCCCTGGGGCTGGCTGGGGTCTGTGTCCAGGATCCCTCCCTGCTCTTCCCTCCCCTGGCTCCTCCTCTGCCTCTGGGTCACCAGTTGCCCACGGGAGAACCATCTCCTCCCCTGACTCCATTGTCTTTTCCAGACCCCCTCCCAACTCCCCAGCTGTCCATGTTCCCACCGCAGCCTGTCTACCTCACTGGGGAAGCCGTGACCCTGATGTGCTCAGCTGCTGGGTCACCCACCGTGTCCGGGATCCGGTTCTACAGGGACAGTCAGGAAATCCAGTCCGAGGAACTTCTCTCGTCTCATGGCAGCCACATTGAGTCTCTGCCACTGTCGAGCGTGTCTGCAGGCAGCGCCGGGCAGTACAGCTGTGAGTCCTGGAAGACAGTGTCTGGCCGAGAGATCAAATCCGTGAGGAGCCGACTCATCTCCATCAGGGTGACAGGTGAGTCCCCCCCCATGCCCTGCTCTTTGCTGGCCCTTGCTAGGGTGTATCTGCTCTGTGCTTGGGGGGGAGGGGGCGGGAGGGGAGACCCACTTCGTCAGATGCATGGAGTGGAAATTTCCAGAGGCAGGTATAAATATGCAGGCCAGGATCAGGCTGGAGATGACGCAGTGGATCCAATCAAGGAGGATGAGGCCCACTTCTAGCAGCTGATCTGGAGGTGTGAATTCCAAGAGAGCAGAAGCTGCTTTTGTAGTTAGCGAGCCATTCACAGTCTCTGTTTAATCCAGAGTTGATTGTGTCAAATTTGCAGATGAACTGTAGCTCAGCAGTTTCTCTTTGAAGTCTGGTCCTGAAGTTTTTTTGCTGCAGGAATTCACACCTCCAGATCAGCTACTAGAAATAGGCCTCATCCTCCTTGATTGGATCCACCTCGTCATCTCCAGCCTGATTCTGGCCTGCATATTTATACCTGCCTCTGGAAATTTCCACTCCATGCATCTGACGAAGTGGGTCTTTGCCCATGAAAGCTTATGCTCCTACACTTCAGTTAGTCTATAAGGTGCCACAGGACTCCTCGCCGCTTTTGTAGATTCAGACTAACATGGCTACCCCTCTGATACAAGTTTCTCATGGTGAAGTTTGTCTGCCTTTTAATTCATAAAATGAATTTTACATGCAGAGGATGTGGTATACCTGGACTTTAGGTATACTTGGAGGTATTCAATATGGTCTCACATGACCTTCTTATCAATAAACTAGACAAATACTACTTATCAACAGATTAGGGAAATACAACCTCGATGAGGCTCCTATAAGGTGGGTGCATAGCCGGCTGGATAACCATTCTCAGAGAGTAGTTATTAGTAGTTCACAATCCAAGCTAAATATGTGAGACTGTTGCAAAAAAAGCAAACAGGATTCTGGGCTGCATTCACAAGAGTGTTGTGAGCAAGACATGACAAGTCATTCTTTCGCTCTGCTCTGTGCTGATTAGGTTTCAGTTGGAGTATTGTGTCCAGTTCTGACCTCCACATTTCAAGAAAGATTTGGAGAAGAAGAGCAACAAATATGATGAAAGTTCTAGACAACAGGAGTTATGAAGGAAGACTGAAAGAATTGGGCTTGTTCACTTTGGAAAGGAGAAGATGGAGAGGGGACATGATAGCGGTTTTCAAATACCTAACAGGGTGTTACAAGGAGGAGAGAAAAATTGTTCTCCTTGGCCGGTGAGGGTAGAACAAGGAGCAATGGGTTTAAACTTCAGCAAGGGAGGTTTAGGTTGGACAAGAGGAAAAACTTCCTACCTGTGAGGGTGGTTAAACACTGGAATAAGTTGCCTAGGGAGGTTGTGAAATCTCCATCCCTGGAGATATTTAAGAGCAGGTTGGACAGACGCCTGTCAGGTATGATCTAGACGGTATTTGGTCCTGCCATGAGAGCAGGGGACTGGACTTGATGACCCTTCAAGGTCCCTTCCAGTCCTAGCATTCTAGGATTCTATAGCCTGGCAGGGACGTGGTTCCTGGGCACAGAGCTGGGCTGGCTGGGGTCTGTGCGCATAATCCATCTCTCCTTTGCCCATTTCTGGCTCCTCCTCTGCCTATGGGTCACCACCTGCTCATGTAAGAACTGTCAGCTTCCCGTTGTCTTTTCCAGACCCCCTTCCAAGCCCTCAGCTCACTGTGTCCCCACCGCAGCCTGTCTACATCACTGGGGAAGCCGTGACCCTGATGTGCTCAACAGCCAGAGCGAACACCGTGTCCGGGTTCCGGTTCTTCAGGGACAGCCAGAAAATCCAGTCCAAGGAACTCCTCTTATCTCACGGCAATCATACCGAGTCCCTGCCACTGTCGAGCGTGTCTGCAGGCAGTGCCGGGGAGTACAGCTGTGAGTCCTGGGAGACAGTGTCTGGTCGAGAGATCAAATCCGTGAGGAGCCAATCCCGCTCCATCAGGGTGACAGGTGAGTGCCCCCATCTGCTGCTCTTTGCTGGCACTTGCTGGGGTGTCTCTGCTCTGGGCTTTGGGTGAAACAGCCCAGAACTCAGCTCTGCACAGGGCCAACCAGGGCTATTGTGTCAGATCCAGCCCCCGTATCTGGTCAGTGTCACTCCCTGGGTCTCTGGATTTGGGATTTGGGGTAGGAGCATTAATGTTACTTTCCTTCTAGGGGTCCCCAGCCCTCAAACATTTGTAAACTTGAGGACATTTAATTAAAGAATTCCCCAGTCTGCTCTGCATCTGGTCAGTGTCAGCCCTGGGTGTCTGATGTGCTCGGAGGTTGGGGGGTGCAGCTGGCTATGAAGGGCAGGGAGAGCTACCCAGGTTCTTAGTATATTTGTCACTAGAGGGCAAGGAAGTTGGGTAACTTGACCAGGAATCCTGTTTTATGTCCTCAGCCCTCCCATCTCATAATTATTGTCTGATGTTCCCCTGACCCCTTACCAATTCACCAGGATCCCCACAGCCCAGCAATAGGGGAGGGAGAGCAGATGCAGTGAGTGCCTTTGATAATACCAACCACCCGTTATTGTTAAATGTTAGTAAATAGTTGATGTAAAGTGACTTCTCTAAACCTTTATTTTCTGGAAGAAAGAGGGAGTTGTGCACAGATTTCTACTGCAGATAGGTAACTGTCTGTTCCCACGTAACTCTGCCAAAGTGGTCTGCTTACACAAATGGGTCTGGTTAGTAGGTGAATAGCTAGCTGGTTAACCAGTAAGTATCACCTTGACTGGTTACACTTAACTGGTGAGAGCTTCACAGAAGCACCCCAGGGAGCAAAGCCCCCACCTGCGTCTGGCCTAGCCCAACTGGAGCAGTGAGCCTTGATGCACTGTGCACCGCCAATTACGAATCTTACTCTGAAAGTAGGGATTTGGTATCCAAAGTGCTCCTGGTGCCAACGGATTGGCCTCCCAGAGCTCTGGGTGTGCTCTGGGTCATTCATGTGTCCCTACTGTACACACCCATCCAGCTGGGAGAGCCAAGCAGGGAAGAACCAGTCTGGGCCTGTTAGCCTGAGGAAGGCAGCTCTGGGCAGGGAGACTGGAGAAGTTTGTGTGAGGGAGTCAGGGACTTGGCTCAACTATCTTCCCATCTCTCTTCTCACCTTCCCAGCACGTCCACCTCTCCCCAGCCTGTCTCTGGACCCTCCTCACCCCATCTATATCCGAGGGGAGCGGGTCACCCTCAGGTGCTTAGATCAACTCAATGAGAAAGCAGCAGGATACAGGTTCTTCAATCAGAGAGGAGAGCAGATCTCCAGCGGGGAATCCAGCCAGGTCTCCTGGCAGATCAGTACGAGTGACGCCGCCGCTAGCCAAGCCTACACCTGCCTGTACTGGAGAGTGGAGCGTGGGCGAGAGATCCCTTTGGAAAAGAGCCCCGCTGTCCTGGTGTCAGTAACAGGTGAGATCATGGGGAGGGGTCAGGCTACATGTACCTGAATGTGGCCTCAACACAAAGCTGCCATGGACATACCAATCCAATATGGCCCCGATTTCCAATATGGCCTCCCTCAGCGAGCAGCACAGCAAATGGACACTCAAAACAGCAAAGAACATGGCCTCCCAACAGACACAGACCTGGGCACCCCCCTCTGACATGGCTGCCTTGGGCCTCTCCCCTCTGGGATGGCGGATTGTGAGCAGGACCCCAGGTCTCAAACTGCCTGGCCAGGGGAGGGGATCCCCACAGGCCCTGGGCCCTTCCTGTCTGCTGAAGCCTCCATGGAGCTTTGGTGGAGGGAGGGGAGGGACAAAAAACGAGCAATGTCCTGTTGCCCTTCTCTGCCTTTGAACCTGTATCTCAGCCCCACATTGCGTGGGAAGCTCATTTCTGTGAGCAGTCCCTGGGGACCCTGCAATAAAACCAGAAGCTCTGGAGAGAGAACAAAGTTCAGCTGTGGATGAACCGAATTCTGAGCTCCACTTTCTCCCCTCCCATGGCCCTGCTGACCCCTCCCCTTTCCTGCTCCCCACAGATCCCCCTCCCCAGCCAGAGCTGAGTGTGGATCCCCCATCCAGAGCGGTGAGTGAAGAGTTTCCCCTGAACATCACCTGCATGGCCCCTGGGGATGCCCACGAGCGGAGGTTTCACTTCTACAAGGACGGAGTTGAGCTCTTTCCTGGGAGTCTGGGGTCTGAGATCAGCACCATGCAGCCTGGCACTGGCTCTGTGAAGGTCTCTGTGCTCAGCATCCCTCGGACCAGTCCCAATATCACTGGGGAATTCGCCTGTGGGTACGAGGAGAACCTGGCTGGGAAGTGGGTTCCATCTTCCAAGAGCCAAGCCGTGAAGATTACAGTGTCAGGTGAGTCAGCTGCTGTCTGCTAACATCTCCCCCACGGTCTCCTTCCCAAACCCCCACATTTCCCCATTGCTCTGCCTGGACAAGTAAGGACAGGGCAGGTCACGGAAGTATTACAGGACAGGCAGACAAGAGAAGGACAGACACAGAGACAGGAAGGATTAGGGGTCAGTGTCCACCAGTGTAACAGGAACAGCCAGGATGGGACTGGGGATTTCCCATCTCAGCTTGATGGCTCCTGAGATGCAGGGGAGTTCATCACAGATCCCAGAGGCAGAAAAATCTTTGATACCAAGGGCAGGATGCTCAGCAGTGACATTAATGGCTGGTTCTATTCATGATTCTCCAGGCTCTGCATCTCACGGCTTCCGCTGGGTCCGGGAGCTGGCCGTGGGTGGCTCCTTCTTCCTCATCAACGGCCTCATCTTCCTCCTCTCCCACTGCTACTTCTAGATCCAGGTATCTGGCTTGTTCTGCCGAGGGGCCCTACATCCCATAGCTTGGACTCTCCACCCAAGTTGTCCCATTTGCTGCAATTGATCAGCTTGAATTATAACCTGGAGGGGGAAGTTCTGGTGGAAAATTGAAGAGCAAGACCTTGGAAACATCTGCAGAGTCTGAAAGCCCCCAACCGAACTACAGCTGCATCCATGGTCGGGCACAGAGCTGTGTAAAAGCAATGGCTGGCCACAAGGGCTCAGTCTTACTCAAGGTCCTGAAAGGCGAGGGACCTGGCTGTCTGCTTGCTGGGTACCTTGGACAGCTCCGTGCTGGGGGAATACAGGGGAGCCAGGGAGCTCAGCCCTGAACAAGGGTTGATGGGTGTTTATTCCCAGTTGTTTCTCTTGCTCCTTTATTTCTTTGTTCTGCCAGGCTAAGCTGGTTTCGATCACAAATGCTTTGTCCCAGTGGATAATTGCTTGTCTTCTTTCAGAGCCCTCGATTTGTCCACTGCTTCTGCCTCGATGGGGAGGTACAGCCCCTTCAGCGTCATTACGCCTCTTCCCAGCATCTTCTTAGAATGTTTGACCTTCACACGACTCTCTCCCCTGTTCCTCACTTTCTCACACAGAACAAGGTGGATTTCTTGGTTACACGGAAGCCGGATGCACATTTGAGCAAGGATTTCAAATTACAATTAACCTCCACCCCCGCAACCATCACACCTTTTCATTTAATTCACAAGACTCATGGTTGGCCACAATGTACTGAGGAGCAATCTCGGCTTGTGGTTGGAATTTAATAACCATTTACTTCTTCCAACCACCCATTGCCGTCCAAGAGATACATGACAGTAATGAGTCAATTAGCAGTATGCCCTTAGAGGTAGGGGAGCAGGTGGTAAAAAAGTTATATCAGTGTCCTGGTCAGTTTTGGGCGTGGGCTCGCTTTCCCTATTTCTGTCTCCACAGACTCTTGGGGAGCAAATTTCAACAATGATCTCTCCTGTTAATGAGTCAGGCTGAACCATACTAGCGACAAATTGCAGTCATTCCTATCGATCTGTGATGAACAATGATCTTTTTTGTCATTGCAAAAGCTGTGCTCTATGGTCTCATTTATACAGCAGGGATATGCCACAGGTGTGAAATGAGGCAAAGAGGGAGAGATCCCCAGGGCTGCCTCCTGAGTCTGCCTACAAAACCCATTTGACGGGGAGGACCAGGTCCTGAGGCTCAGAAAAGGGCCATAGATGCGTCCTTCAGGAGACTAGAGTGGTGACAGAAGAAACAAGCCAATTGGGGACCAGGTAGGCCTATAAGAAGCAGCAGCAGGACCAGGTCTAGCTCAGTGTCACTGGAGCCCTGAATCAGAGAAGACCTGGTGGCTGGCTGGCTGTGAGAGCGGCAGCACCATGGACAGCTCCAGGTGGGATACTCAGGTGGATTGTATGTTGTGACTGCGGTAAGGTCCCAAGGCAAAGGTGAGGAAATGTCTCCGGGGGAGCAGCCTAAAAGGGACACTGACCGAGGGCATCGGGATGTGCCCCTGTTACAGGTGGGCCCTGGAAGGGGTTTGTGATTGATGCAGAATGGCTACCTGAGGGCTGGGTAGCCAAAAGGCATCTTAAAGTGACAACCTAGGCCAGCGGTGGTCACTCGCATGAGGTGAGGGACACCCCACACCAAAACCCTCCCACGATGCCACCTCTTCTGCACCCCAACACCATCCACTTTTCCCTTCAATATATTTTCTCAAAGCCGCTGCTTTGGTAGATCCCATATGAACTCTCCAAGGAAACTAGCCATTTGCCAGGGGTCTCTGGGCATTTTCCTTGGAGTGGGACCCTGGTGTGATCTCAGTGGTTGGAATCTTTTGCTTCTCGGGTTTTACACCTTCCCTGGGAATATTGTCCCCGGTCAAAGTGAGTTCTGTAACTTCGGGTGTGTGTTTCTCCCCAGTTTGAGGTTTGGAGCTCTAGCTGCTCCCAGGACTTCCTGTTTTTTACCTTCCTGTCCTCTGTCATGGCACCCTGGATGACTATCACCCATTAACGTATCATCACCATTTGATGTGCTTTGTGGTTGTCATATCCACAAGGGATGGGCAGCAGTCTGGGGACTATAGGTATGTCTACACTACCACCTTAGTTCAAACTAGGGTGGTTAATGTAGGCAATCGAAGTTGCAAATGAAGCCCCAGATTTAAATATCCCGGGCTTCATTTGCATCTTGCCGGGCGCCGCCATTTTTAAAGCCCCGGTAGTTCGGACTCCGTGCCCGCGGCTACACGTGGAACGAGGAGTAACGGTAGTTCGAATTAGAAAGCCTAATTCGAACTACCTATTCCGTGCCGCGTGTAGCCGTGGGCACGGAGACCGAACTACCGGGGCTTTAAAAATGGCAGCATCCGGCAAGATGCAAATGAAGCCCGGGATATTTAAATCCCGGGCTTCATTTGCAACTTCGATTGCCTACATTAACCACCCTAGTTCAAACTAGGGTGGTAGTGCAGACATACCCTAAGGGATTAACCTAGCCAGGTAGCAGTCAGCCAAAAGAAATACAGGTAGGGATTTCAAACTGAGACAAAGGATTGTTAACATTTTCCTCCTTTGTTGCTTTGCTCTCTAGCTAGTGAGGGAGACAGAAGACATGTCTCTTTCCAAGAAAAAGACTCTTCATCATGTGCAAGTAGGGTAAAGTCTAGATAAATCCATCAGGTTTGATTGTTTTATGGTTTGGGAATTTGGATCTGATGTCTGTGCTGTTAGAAATGGGTTCCCCCCCTTGTAACTAAGTCCTGATCCCATGGGGGTCCCCCCCATGAGTATATTAATTGGTGACTTTTTTCATTTAGTCATTATGCTTGCAACAGGACTATTGTTTTGATAATAAAAGTTCTTTCTCTTTTTTATTAACCTGGTATTGGTTCATTTCTGTGTCCTGGAAAATCTGTCTGTGGGATCTGCATGCTTCTGATTAGGGGACAGCAACCCCACACTGAAGTTTGTATTTTCTCTTTCTTTTCCAAGTTCTTTGGAGAAAAGAGCTTGAGATGCCCCTGTGGTTGGTTCCAAGTGTCCACCCCTGTTTGTGGGTTCAAAAGCACTTGATGGTGGCAGTGGATTTCCCAAAGCCCGGGTATTAGAATTTTGGGGGGAAGTTTTATACCACAGCCTGTGGAGATCAGGTTTTGGGGTGTTTTTGCAGACCCTCACTTCTGCGTTCATTGTGCCAGAATGGGGAATTAGCCTTGACAGTGGTGCATCCTGTACTGCTGAAGGGTAAGTGTTAGAACCTAGAACACTAGAACTGGAAGCAGTATCGAGAGGTCATCAAGTCCTGTCATCTGTCTTCATGGCAGGACCAAACACCATCTAGATGATCCCTGATAGATGTCTGTCCAACCTGCTCTTACATATCTCCAGAGATGGAGATTCCACAACCTACCTAGACAATATATTCTAGTCTTTAGCCACCCTGACAATTAGGAATATTTTCCTAATGTCCAACCTAAACCTCCATTCCTGCAATTTAAGCCCATTGCTTTTTGTCCTGTTTTCAGAGGCCAAGGAGACATCCTTTTAGGTACTTGAATACCGCTATCATGTCCCCTCTCAGTCTTCTCTTTTCCAAACCAAACAAGCCCAGTTCTTTTAGTCTTCCCCCATAGCTCGTGGTTTCTAAACTTTTCACCACTTTTGTTACACCTCTCTGGACTTTCTCCACTTCTCAAGCTCACGGTTGATGCTTTGGGAGAACTTTGGGCTGGGAGGTAGTTGGGGTCCCTTGCTTAGCAGGAACCCAGGCTGATGGAGACTGAGGCTGATGGCAGGAGGCACCAAGCTGGCTGCTGGAGTTGCTGTTGCTCACTCAGAGCTTTTGCGCAAGCCGACATTCTGCCCATGCGTCCCTGGCTGGGATCACCCAGGCAGCTGCAGCTGCTGAGCATTTAAAGACCCCCAGGATTTTTGGAGAAGGTGACTTTTGGACCAGCCCCCAAAATGGGACCCTCACCTCCTCACCTGCAGCAGGGTGTAGTGGCCTTTGCACAGCGTCCACGAGCATCCAATCTCCTCAGGGATAAACACGGAAGCTGCCCTAGGATGGAGCAGGACCAGTGTCCATGAGCTCAGCACAGTGAGGTTCTGTGCTCGGTGGAGGAGGAGATGGTCCCCTTTCCAGTATTCTGGACTCTCTCCCATCTTCCATGACTGAGGCACTGCTTCCTGGAGCACAGCGCCCCCTAGCAGCCAGTGGTGGGAGCCACCCACCACTGATAAAGCCCTCAGTCAGGGCCCGGTGGAGAGGGAGGGCCCGGGCCCCCCTACCCCTGCTGCCCTGAACCCCGGAGAGTGGGGAGCTCGGCTAGAGGAGTAGGCCGCAGAGGCAGCGTACGGAGGACTAGGCCAGTGGGCCGTATTTCCCCTAAAAGAGGGGCATTGCACTTTGGGGCTAGGCCCAAGTGGGCTGAACTGTGCCCCAGACAAGGGCGGCAACCCCAGTCGAGGGGGGGGGGCCCGACACTGACCATCTGGGCTAAGGCTCTTGGTGCCATAGCAGAGCCTCCAAGCGTTAGTTTAACAGACACCTGAGGACTCCAGAGAAACCAGGGGGCAGTTCCTAAGTCTGCAGCATGAATGAGCGAGGGCCCAGTGGGTGTCAATAGACCCCCAGTGGGTATCAACATATTCCAGGTTCCTTTGCACCAGAACAGAGATGTCAATCACCTGCAGGAGCAGCCCCGTTCACCACTATAAGATATGCAAATGGTGAGCTCCCCTCCTCCCATCCTGTGCACCAGGCCCTGCTATCTCTCCAACTCCCAAGCAGAGCAGTGACCACGCCTGAGCCCGTGACTTCCTTTGTCAGAGCAGAGGGGCCCGTCCCCCTCCCTGCGCTCACATTCATCAAGAAGTTGAGCCAAGAACCGAGCTCCCAGCCCAGAGACACCGGCTCAGAATGCAGCTACCCCAACTTCTGCCTCTGCTGGGTAAGTGCCCTGCCTGGACCCCCAGACCGTCTGTTGTCCAGCAATACTCTCCTCAGAGCCTTGAATCTCTGTGCCCCCCTTCCTTTCTCCTGCCCAGAGGTCTCATCCCATCTCTTCTCTTCTCCTCCAGCCTCGCTACAGATGCTCCTCCGGCCGGTGTCCCCTGCAGGTAACAGCGTCTCCCGTCCTTATCTGGGTGCTTGTGCTGAGGTGGGGGGAGTTCTGCCCATGGGGATTAGCATCTTCTGTGGTGTTTGGAATGATAATTTGGGGTCCCTGGGGCCAGGCTGCCCCCTTCAGGGGCATCTCCCATGAACTTGCCCTAGTAGCAACATCCGAGACCTGGGAGAGTGACCATGGCTGTTTGGTGAGTCACCACCAAGGCCACAGAGGGGCAGCTGTCCCATCCTTACCTGATAATTATTTAGTGGGTACCAGCCTAAGGTGTCCCCATGGGCTCTCCCCAGCCCCTCATGGGCACTCCAAGCAGAGAGAGCAAGGGCTGGACAGGCCATGGAGACTGAGCTCCGCCCTCCACATGATACTGACTGCCCCTGGCCAAAGCCCATGGCTGTGGGGCTGTGTGTTAATGGGAGGTCTCTCTGCCCCAGCTCAGGGCTCCCACAAAGGGCTCAAGGCCACAGCCCCAGCCTCATGCAGCAGCAGATTAACAGCTAGTTCTGCAGATACCCCGGAGGAAACGTGATGGGTTGATAAACTCCCCCCTCCCTCCCCCACACACATCCGCCAGAGCTTCCTCATTTCTGCTCGGTTCCTTCTAGCTACTGCTGGGCATGCCGGCTGGTTAGCTAAACCTCCCCAGGCACAGGCAGGACCCTTCCCCCCACAGATCCACTCTGTGTCCTTGGTGGCAAAGGCAGATCGTGTCCTGGGTTCTTGGCCTGGTCCCTCAATTGCTCCTCAGCACGGTTTGGGTCTGCTGGAAATGGGCAGTAGGGCAGCTCCTGGGGGCAGCAGGCTGTGGGGAGAGGGGTGTGAAGTTGCCTGGAGGGGGGCGGGGAAATGGAATGTGCCCAGCCTCATGAGGGATGAGTCCATCTTATAGTGGGAACTGGAGCTGTTTAGCATAGCAGAGAAACGACTTTGTAAACAACAAGTCGTCCTGTGGACCTGTAGAAGCTAAAAAAAAAAAAAAATTCTAGCTTAAAAAACAACAAATAGTCTAGTAGCACTTCAACAACTAATAGAACATGCAGATCAGGGCTTCTCAACACGCGGTCCGTGATGAGTTTTGGGTTTACGTGGGGCTCAACACATGGCTTGTGGGTGGGAGCCAAAACACAAAAGGAGTCAATGTAATGGTCTTCTGGCATTTTAGTAGTTAAATTTCTGGACTGTCATTGCTCATGGAAAGTGCTGCCATATGGGTGGACGTCAGGTAACTATTGCACTTTATTCATATCAGCAGAACTGACTTGAACAGGCCCCGTGTGTTGTGTCGTCTTGCCTTAATCTTTGCCTATAGTCACTTATATATCTCAATTTATATACAGCCACGCTTAAGTTGGCTCTCAGTATGTGTCATGTTGGCCTCCAGGGCTTCCAAAGTTGAGTAGCCCTGATGTAGATGGTAGATGTGAATCCCTCTATCTAGAATGCTTTTTTTTTCAAAAACACACTTCCAAAAAAGGGGGTTGGAAGATGTTATGCAAATTTGCCCTTATTTAGCATATCTTCTTTTGGAAGCTGTGGGTAGTCTAGACATGCCCTTAAAGACTAAATAGTTACAGGGGCTGGTAAAAACCATTAGTTGGCACTTGGAAAGGGAGATGACCAACACCAGATTCTACTCAGACATCAAGAACCATTAGCACCTTCATTGTTTGCTTGGTTGATAATGTGAGAGCCATCCCATGTCCTCATTCAAACCATTAGCATAAGAATTAAACTTGTGAATGAAGTTAAGCTCCAACCCTTCTCTGTGTATTTGTCTTGTGGAATTGGTCTGAAACAAAATGGCAACTTGGAGATCCATTAACGAGTGTCCAGGCAGGTTAAAGTGTCTGCCAGGTTTCTGTGTGTTGCCTTTTCGGAGATCTGATCTGTGTCCATTCATTCTTTCCTCTACGGACTGTCCAGTTTGGCCGATACAAATTGCAGGGGGGCATTGCTGGTATTTGATGGCCTAGATCACATGAGTGGAGGTGCCGTTAAATGAAGTCCAGTATTGTGAGCCCTCTTCTTCACATGAGATGAGATTGAGTGGGGGGAAAACAGGGGAACCCTCCAAATAAAAGGAGAGTGACGGTATAAAAAACTACTTAGGAACACTGGAGGGGTGGGACAGACGTGGGCTGGGGGGCAGGGCTGGTGCAGGCTAGGGGTGGGGCAGGAACAGACTGAATGCTGATTGCAGGAGCTAGGAAAAGAGCAGTTTTACACTTCCTCCCGTCTCCCTTCCAGCCCCACCGCCTGCCCCCGAACTCACTGTGAGCCCACAATACAGCATTTTCCTACCTGGAGAATCTCTCACCCTGACGTGCTCAGCTCCCAGCACTGCCACCGGGATCTTCTTCTTCAGGGATGGCCAGAGAATCGACTGCAGAGAGCTCCAGCGGTCTCAGGACAATGTCACATCTCTTCAGCTGTCGAGTGTGTCTCACGCACAAGCCGGAGCGTACAGCTGTGGTTACTGGAAGACAGAATCTGGGCGAAACATCTCATCAGAGAGGAGCCAGAATATCCACATCGCAGTGACTGGTGAGACCCCCTATTGCCTGCTGTTAACTGGCCCCCTACACTGGGCGATACAGCCTGGTCACTTGGCTCCAGACAGGGTTCCCAGGGGTCAGTTTTACCCCTGTCTCTGGTCAGTGTCAGTCCCTGTGTCCCTGGAGCACCCGGAACTTTGAGGTTATGGGGAAGGGGAGCTGGCAGGGAAACAGGGATGGAGTTTGGGGGCGGGAGATTCCAGGAAAGCAACAGAAGCAGCTTCAGTTTATAGCATGAGTTGATGAACTGGGATGTTTAACTGAAACCCAGATTTGGGGCCAGGCCTGTAACGTGCGTCAGTGTCCCAGAAACATCGACTCTGAGGCCAGAGGGGCCGAGTGGTCATCTGCTCTGAGCCCACTGAGCGCAGGGACCAGCCCTGAGTGAGCCCTGCCTGGCACAGGGCAGATCCTTTAGAAACACCCCCAGGCCTGGTGGGAAACTGCCAGTGATGGCACAGCCCTGTGCCCTGCTCTGGGTGCTGGGGGTCAAGATTGAGGCATCTTGGCCTGATGGTGAGAGCAGGGCAGGACTTGGGAACAAGAGAAGGGAGGGGCAGACGGATTGAATCAGAGAGGAGCCAATCCATCCCCATCACAGTGATGGGTGAGACCCTGTCTCTCCTGCTGTTTGCTGGCCCCACGGCAGGGTATGGCCACACTGTGGACAGGGTCTGTCCCTGAGCTCAGGACAGGTCCACCCATGTCAGTTAAAACCCCCCCAATCTCTGCAGAGGCAGTGTGGGGATGCAGGGGAAGGGGGAGTAGCAGGAAGATGGGGATGGGAGGATCCCAGGTGAACAACAGAAGCTGAATTGACCCAGATCTTTCAGAAAACACATGCAGTGCTGTTTGGAAAATTGCCCCATACAGGGTGCCAAGAGCCCGGACAGAGGCAGCCTGGCCTGATGGTTAGTGCTGGGCCAGACCTGGGAACAAGAGCAAGGCAGGTCAGGGACAAGTGGACAGGGTAGGAACAGGCTGGATGCCTATGGCAGGAACCAGGCACGGGGCAGAGCCCCTCACAGCAGCAGGATGTATCAGTGTCCCAGCCAGGCCATTTCCTGTCTTCAGGAGCGTGTCCCTGCCAGTCATGTGACCCCAAGCACTGGGTGGCCCGACAGGCCATCCTATGGGCTTGGCCCCCCAAGATCACTGAGGGGCTGGTTCATCCCCTGCTGTCGAGTGTGTCTGAGATACACGCCGGTGACTACAGCTGTGAATCATGGAGGACAGAGTCTGGGCAAGAGATCCCATCGGAGAAGAGCCGAGCCATCCACATACCAGTGACTGGTGACGCCCCCTATCACCTGCTGTTAACCGGGCTGTGGTGGGGGGTGTCTGCTCCATGCAGAGGGTGATACAGCCCAGTCACTTAGCTCCAGACATGGTAGCCAGTTCAGGGTCAGGGGATGGGGATGGAGAGTGGGGATACCAGCAAGCAACCAGCAGCGTCAGTTGACCGCAGGACTGGCTCAGCTGGGGTGTTTCATTGTAGCCCAGATTTCAGGTCAGGTCTGTGACATTCGTCAGAGACACAGAAACGTCCGTTCTGGGGCCAGAAGGGGCGACTGATCCCCAGGGTTCCTGCCAGGCTGAATGGCAGGGCGGCCACGCAGCTGCTTAATGTGCCCTGCCCGATGGCTCTGGGCTGCTGCACATGGAGCTGCCTGACTGGGGAGGGGCACTTCTTCCCAGCTGTAGCAGCTCCTTGTGAGGGGCAGGGGAATGTGCCTCTCCCAACCTGTGGGTAGGGAACAGAAGGAGGAGGGAGGGAAAGGCTGGGAGGAGTCTGGGGGGCTGGGAGATATCACTTAACAACTTCTTCCAGAGGGTATCCCAAGCCCCTCTACCAAAAAAGAGCTTGAAAAAACAAACTGCCATCTCTGATTCACCGACCTCTCAGTCTCCTGTGGCCTTGCCTGTGAGGCATTTTTTCTACCACCTGCCCTTACTGTTTCTTCCCCTGGTCCTCTTGTCTTTTCCAGGCCCTCTCCCAGCCCCCCAGCTCACCGTGTCCCCCCAGGAGCCTGTGTATCTCACTGGGGAAACCGTGACCCTGACGTGCTCAACTACCAGCACGCCTGCTGTGTCCAGGATCCAGTTCGTCCGGGACAACCAGCAAATCCACTCCCAGAAATACTCCTCACCTCAGTCCAGTGACACCCATTCGATTCGCCTGTCAGGGGAGCCTGGGTCGCAGGCGGGGTTGTACAGCTGTGCATTCTGGAAGATAGAGTCTGGGCGAGAGATCCCGTCGAAGAGGAGCCAGAGGCTCCGCATAATAGTGACAGGTGAGTCCCCGACTCCTGTTGCTCCTTGGCCCTGTGGTGGGGTCTCCCTCTCCGATGGGTAGGGTGAGACTCAGCCTGGTCCCTCAGCTCCACACACGGTCACTCACTGGGGCTGTTCAACCCCTGTCTCTGGCTCCCGGGCTGGGTTGGAGGGTGGGTGTGAGGGGTGCTCTGGGAGTTGGGAGCTCCCAGGTGGCAGGAACATTGGAAACCTTGGAGAAGGTTGATGTCACAAACCCCAAATCCCCCCTCACTGGTGAGGGGCAGGCCCTGCTGTGAGGCCCGCAGGGTCCCAGGGGCTCCCAGCTGATCAGTGAGGTTTGTCACTGCTGAGGGGGGAGAGGGGAGCCCCTGGGCACTGCTGAAGGGGAAGCTCTCAGCTCTGGGCACTTCTCAGGGGAAAGATCACAGCCCTGTCATGCAACAGATGCTAAGGATATTGTCAGAGGAGGGCTCAGTACCCAATCCTCCCCCCACCCTAATCCAGGGCACCTCAGTGATCTTCCATGGCATCCCCAGAGATGTGTCAGTTCCCAAGGGAATGACCGGAAGATGCCAGAGACCACCCATCTTCAGCCTGAGCAGCCCAACCGGGGGATCTCACAGAGCTGGGTCACACATGGGCACAGGGAGGGGTGGGACTCAATGCACTGAGTTTCCCATGGAAAATTCCCCTGCCTTTTAATTCATGAATTTTGCATGCGGTGAACATGGGATACTTAGACTTTAGGAAGCCATGTGACACTGTTGCGCATGATTCATTCATCAATAAACTAGGCAAATACAACTGAGATGGAGCTATTGTAAGGCAGGTGCAGAACCAGCTGGATAACCGTTCTCAGAGAGTAGCTATTAACGGTTCACAGCCCTGCTGGAAGAGTGGAGCAAGTGGAGTTTCACAGGGGTCTGTTCCGGGACCGGTTCTGTTCCATATCTTCACCAATGATTTAGATATTGGCATAGAAAGTACAATTATTAAGTTCGCAGATGATACCAAGCTGGGACTGGGAGTGCTTTGGAGGACAGGGTCATAATTCAAAATGATCTGGACAAGCTGGAGAAATGTCTGGAGGTCAATAGGATAAAGTTTAATAAGGACAAAAGCAAAGTGCTCCAGTTAGGAAGGAGTCTTGCAGAAAGGGATCTAGAGGTCAGAGGACAAGAGAAGTCATTCTTCCATTCTACTCTGTGGATTAGGCCTCATTTGGAGTATTGTGTCCAGTTCTGGGCAGCACATTTCAGAAAAGATGTAGAGAAATTGGAGAAGCTCCAGAGAAGAGCAACAAAATTGGTGAAAGGTCTACAACATGAGCTATGAGGCAAGGCTGAAAGAACTGGAAAAGAAAAGGAGAGAGGACATGATGGAGGTTTTCAAGTACTTAAAAGGGTGTTACAAGGAAGGACAAATATTGTTCTCCTTGGCCTCTTGTCACGTTGCTGAATTGGAGGGAAGCAGCCAGATCGCTGCTGCACCCCTAGGTGGGGGTGTTGGCCCCAGAAATTGGTATAGGGGGGATTGAATGGGAGATTATTGTTTGTTGATCTTATGTACGCTATTTATGTGAATGTATAATGTCTATGTGTGTAGGTAGGAATCTGTAATCTGTGTGGAAGCTGAATATTTCTCTGAATGTGGTTGAGCATGGCTATGGACAGGCTGAGTAGCAAAGCCCTGTGGAACAATGGCCCTTGATGGCCCAAAGACACACCTAAAGCAGGAGGGCGGAGACCCAAGAGCTGCCAGCAGAGAGAGGCTGAGGACCAGGTGACCGGCTGAGACCAGAAGAGGCCAGGAAGGAGTATAAAGAGGCCATGTGGTCAAGGCCATTTTGGTTCTCAGCTCAGCACTTCATCCCAGAGGCAGCACTGCAGGGATTGAAGAGCCTGGAAGACCTGTGAACCCATCCTGATCGTAGGATGTGCAATAAGGACTTTTAAACCAGCAGCTGCAACATCTCTGCTAGAGCCTGCATCGAGAACTGGGAGATTCGGTGCATGTAACGTACTGTACTTTAATAACCTCACTCTCATGCTTTTCTTTCTTGTAATAATAAACCTTTAGATGTTAGATTCTAAAGGATTGGCCCAGCGTGATTTGTGGGCAAGGTCCAGAGGGTAAATTGACCAGGGATCTGTGGCTGGTTTCTTGGAACCGGACAGAACTTGTTCGGGGTAGGTGGGATTGGGTGCTAGGACCCCCACCTGTGTATAGGCCCGGGGCCATCTGGGGCACGGATATTGCTGGGGTGTCGGAGGGGTTTTGCTCGGGAGGCTTCAGGCAGGTTGCTGAAGCGCTCTGTGAGACTGGTTTGTGGCCTGTGTGGAAAGGTCACCAGTCGGGGGCTGTAAGAAGCCCTGGATTCGAGCAATTCGCCCTGAGCAGACGCCCTCAGCTGTGCCCAGACACGGCCCGGTTGGTCACAGTGGCGTAGTCGGCAGGATCCACGGATCTTGGTCAATTGAGCTTTGGGATCAAGACCCCACGCTGTCTAAATTTGATTTTTAGTACTGAGAGTGCGGTTGGTTAAAGGGTAGCCGAAATGAGTCAGCAGCGCCCATATGAGAGCCTGAGCAGAGAGGCTCTGAAGGATTTGTGCTCACAGAGGGGCATTGGCTTCCTACAGAAGACTACTAAGCAGCAGCTGACAATTTTGCTGCTGCAGGACGACCTGCGCGCCAAGGGGCAGCCCCCACCCGAGGCTACAGATGCGGTTACGGAGGAAATCAAGAGGCAACAGGCAGCGAGAGAAAGGGAGCTAGAACACGAGAGGACCCTGGCAGAGATACGTGCAAAGGTGGAGAGAGAGGCCCACGCACGGCGCATGGAGGAGAGGGCGGCGGAGGAGAGTTCCCAGCGGCGCCAACTCCAGATACTGGAGGCACAACAAAGGGTCCAGCAACCTGCGAGCCCAGCCCCGCTGGCCAACAAGAGTTGGGAGAGGATCTGTCCCGTCTACAGCGATAATGACGATATCGAGGAGTTTTTGGCCACCTTCGAGTGCATCTGCAACGTGAACCAGATCCCAGATGAGCAGCGCATGCCTGTCCTGAGGACCAGACTGACTGGCAAGGCCAGGGAGGTATCAATGAAATGGGGGAGGAGGAAGCGTTGGACTACTGGCGGTTCAAGGACTATGCACTGAGGCGGTTCAGGGTTACCCCTGAATCCCACCGGGTTAAGTTCAGGAGTTTTAGGATGTCCAATGATTGTTCTTATGTGGAATGTGCCCATAAGCTGATGGGCTTTGTTAAAAGGTGGGTGGTGGGGGCAAAAGTAAACGGGGATTATGAGAAACTGCTGGATTTGGTCACCCTGGAGCAGTTTCTGAATGTGGTGCCTGACGAGGTCAGGGCGGCTGTGTGTGATCGAGAGCCCGAATCGGTCCTACGGGCTGCAGAGATTGCAGATGCCCACACCCAGAACAGGGCGCGGGATGGGCACAGACCCGGGGGGAAGACTCGGCTCCTATCCCCCCAGTCTAAACGGAGGGAGGGGTTCAGGAGCAGACCCGGCCCAGAATCCATCGAGGGGATGCAGAGGAGCCCTGAGAGCAGGGGTGCCCTCCTCAGGGATAGGCAAGCCAAGTGCTATCACTGTGGCCGATCTGGCCATATAAGGCCTGACTGTCCAGACCTAAGGAGCGGCCCCAGGCCGGGGGCTCCCAGCCGTTCTATAAACACCAATTCAATTACAGTGTGCACGCAGGCTGGGCTCTTGGACCCCAGCGAGGCCCCTGACACCGCCCGGAGTCCAGATGTGAGCGATGCAGTAGCTAATGTTAACAATGTAATCTACGGAGGAGTGAGGGGGGGCAGTGAGCTCACCCGGTATGTCAGGACGGAGGCGTGGAAGGGCAGTGAGAAGTTTATGGGGGAGGCGAAGGTCAATGGAGTTAGATGCAGTGGCTGGCGAGACACTGGCTCGGACATCACAATAGTCAAGGGGCACCTGGTGAGACCGGAGGACATGGTGCCCGGGGACAGTATAACCATAGTGGCCTTGTCGGAGTACTCGGTGAGCCTGCCTGTAGCTAGAGTCCATCTTGAGTGGGGGAACTTCAGGGGGCAGGTGTTGGTGGCTGTCCGGGACTTGATTCCCGCGGATGTCTTGGTGGGGAGCGGATATGCCCAGCCAGGTTAACGTGGTGACCAGGTCACAGAAGGAATATGGGGGTGAAGCCGATGCCCCGGCAGGTAGCAGCGGGGCGGAGGGAGATCAGGCCCAGAGTGTGCCCCAGGCGGGGGAGGTTGAGAGGGCGCCCGAGGGGGCGGATGCTGCTCCAGCGCTGAGGGGCACACAGCAGGAGTTCCAGGAGGCCCAGCAGAGCGATGAGTCCCTGGAGAGAGCCAGGGAGGAGGCCCAGAACCAGACCCCGGCTACGGAGGAGAGGGGCAGATTTCTCATACAAGAGGGGCTGCTATACAGGGAGCCCCCCCTGGGGAAGAAGGGTTCCCAGGCAGCGACGCGCAGGCAGCTGGTGGTGCCGGAGGCGTACAGGGAGAAATTATTGAGGGTGGCCCATGACGGTCCGTTCGCAGGGCATCTGGGAGTGGGCAAGACTTGTGACAGGCTGGAGCAGAACTTCTACTGGCCGCGCATGTTCGGGTCGGTGAGGGAATATTGCCGAAGCTGCGAGTTGTGCCAGAAGCGGAAGGGATCCAGGGGGCCCTGCAAGGCGCCCCTGCAGCCTCTGCCCATTATTGGGGAAGCCTTTGCCTGAGTGTCAATGGATATTGTGGGCCCGCTTCCGAGGCCCTCCAGGAATGGGAAGAAGTACATTCTGGTAGTGGTAGACTTTGCTACGAGGTACCCAGAGGCCGTGGCTCTGTCCAACGTGGAGGCAGAGACGGTGGCAACAGCCTTGTTCACTGTGTTCAGCAGGGTGGGTTTCCCCAGGGAGGTCCTGTCTGACCGTGGGTCGAACTTCATGTCCGTGGTGTTCAGGCAGTTGTGGGAATTGTGTGGGGTCAAGCACCTGAAGGCTGCCCCCTATCATCCACAGACGAATGGGCTAGTAGAGAGGGTCAATGGGACTCTGAAGTCCATGCTGAAGATGTATGTGGACAGGCGCCAGAACGACTGGGATGTGCTGCTGCCTTACCTGTTGTATGCCTACAGGAGTGTGGCCCAGGACTCCATGGGGTTTGCTCCCTTTGAGCTGCTCTATGGGAGGCAGGTCCGGGGGCCCCTGGACTTGATCCGGGATGCCTGGGAAGGCAATGTAGAAGTGGCAGGACAGCCAGCGATGGAGTCTGTGACTCAGTTCAAGGACAGGCTGAAGGAAATGATGGAGTTAGTTCGGGAGAACTTGAGTGACAGCCAAGGGGCCCAGAAGGCCTGGTATGACAGAGATGCCGTGGAGAGGGCATTCGAAATAGGGGACTTGGTGTTGGTGCTGGACCCGGTGAGGAGGAATAAGATGCAGGATGTTTGGAGCGGGCCCTATGAGGTAGTGGAGAGGGTGAACGAAGTGACCTATGACCAGTGAGGAAGGCCAGTGGCCGGGGTGGGGTGCAAACGGTGCACGTGAACAGGATGAAGGCGTACATGGAGAGGGGGGTGAATGTGAACATGATCTGTTGTGCTGAGGAGGAAGCCATGTCCGTCCCTTTGGTGGATATGGTGGCGGAGAGTCAGGAAGAGACGCCCCTCGAGAGCATAGAGATGGGGGAGGGTTTGACCTCCCTGCAGAGGGGGGAGTTGCTGGCGCTACTGAAGCACCACCGGCGAACGTTCTCCAACAGGCCGGGGCTCACAGACAGGATATCACATTCTATCCACACGACAGGGCCCCGGCCAGCACCCAGCAGAGCTTATAGGGCCAAGGGGGAGATGCAGAGGCAGATTCAGGAGGAGGTGGAGAGCATGCTGGCCATGGGCATAATCACCAGGTCCCGGAGCCCCTGGGCATCCCCTATTGTGATGGTACCTAAAAAGGACAGGACCATGAGGTTTTGCGTAGACTACAGGAAGTTAAATGCTATCACGCAGCCTGACCCCTTCCCCACCCCCAGGATAGAGGATCTGTTAGATACACTGGGGGGGGCAAGGTTTATAAGTACTCTGGACCTGACTAGGGGGTACTGGCAGATCCCCCTGGATGCGGATGCGCAGGAGAAATCTGCATTCATAGTGGAGTCTGGCCTGTATGAGTTCAAGGTGCTGCCCTTCAGCATGCGGAATTCCGGGGCCTCCTTTATGAGGCTGATCAACGAGATCCTGCAAGGGCAGGGGGGTTTCGCCATGGCTTATATTGACGACCTGGCCATTTTCAGTGACTCCTGGCGGGACCACCTCAATCACGTGGGGGCAGTGCTGCGGCGACTCGGGGAGGCCAACCTGACTGTCAAGGTGTCCAAATGCAGGATGGGGGCTGCCGAAGTGACCTATCTGGGGCACAGGGTCGGCAGTGGGGCGGTGCGCCCCGAGCCCCTGAAGGTGGAGGCCATTAAGAATTGGCCGGTTCCCCAAACAAAGAAGCAGGTCCAGGCGTTTGTGGGCCTGGCCAACTACTACAGGAGGTTTGTGAAGGGGTTCAGTGAGGTTGTAGCCCCGATCACGGACCTCACCAAGAAGGAGAGGCCGGACCGGGTGGTGTGGTCAGCGGCCTGTGAGGAGGGGTTCCAGAGCATAAAGAATGCCTTGGCCCAGGAACCCGTGCTGGCCAGCCCGGATTTCAACAAGCCCTTTTGGTTGTGCACCGACGCCTCTAACATTGGGTTGGGGGCAGTGCTGATGCAGGACGGAGCGGGGGACAGGAGACACCCAGTGGCGTACCTCAGCAAAAAGCTGTCCCCCGCGGAGCAGAATTACGCTACCATTGAGAAGGAGTGTTATGCCATCGTGTGGGCTGTCAAGCAGCTCAAACCCTATCTGTACAACAGGAGGTTCACTGTGCTGAGTGACCATGCCCCTCTGGTCTGGTTGCACAAGGCCAAGGGGACCAACTCCAGGTTGCTGCGCTGGAGCCTGGCCCTGCAGGAATACGACATGGACATTGTCCACATAAGGGGGAAGGAGAACATTGTGGCGGACGCCTTGTCCAGGGCGGGGGAACCCATGTGATGCCCTCAGTGATGTTACTGGCACCACTTCCTGCATCAATTTTGCGTTGGGGGTGTCACGTTGCTGAATTGGACGGAAGCAGCCAGATCGCTGCTGCACCCCTAGGTGGGGGTGTTGGCCCCAGAAATTGGTATAGGGGGGATTGAATGGGAGATTATTGTTTGTTGATCTTATGTATGCTATTTATGTGAGTGTATAATGTCTGTGTGTGTAGGTAGGAATCTGTAATCTGTGTGGAAGCTGAATATTTCTGTGAATGTGGTTAAGCATGGCTATGGACAGGCTGAGTAGCAAAGCCCTGTGGAACAATGGCCCTTGATGGCCCAAAGACACACCTAAAGCAGGAGGGCGGAGACCCAAGAGCTGCCAGCAGAGAGAGGCTGAGGACCAGGTGACCGGCTGAGACCAGAAGAGGCCAGGAAGGAGATAAAGAGGCCATGTGGTCGAGGCCATTTTGGTTCTCAGCTCAGCACTTCATCCCAGAGGCAGCACTGCAGGGATTGAAGAGCCCGGAAGACCTGTGAACCCATCCTGATCTTAGGATGTGCAATAAGGACTTTTAAACCAGCAGCTGCAACATCTCTGCTAGAGCCTGCATCGAGAACTGGGAGATTCGGTGCATGTAACGTACTGTACTTTAATAACCTTACTCTCATGCTTTTCTTTCTTGTAATAATAAACCTTTAGATGTTAGATTCTAAAGGATTGGCCCAGCGTGATTTGTGGGCAAGGTCCAGAGGGTAAATTGACCAGGGATCTGTGGCTGGTTTCTTGGAACCGGACAGAACTTGTTCGGGCTAGGTGGGATTGGGTGCTAGGACCCCCACCTGTGTATAGGCCCGGGGCCATCTGGGGCACGGATATTGCTGGGGTGTCGGAGGGGTTTTGCTCGGGAGGCTTCAGGCAGGCTGCTGAAGCGCTCTGTGGGACTGGTTTGTGGCCTGTGTGGAAAGGTCACAAGTCGGGAGCTATAAGAAGCCCCGGATTCGAGCAATTCGCCCTGAGCGGACGCCCTCAGCTGTGCCCAGACACGGCCCAGTCGGTCACACCTCTGAGGACAGGACAAGAAGCAATGGGCTTAAACTGAAGCAAGGGAGGTTTAGGTTGGACATTGGGAAAAACTTTATAACTGTCAAGATGGCTAAACACCGGAATAAATTGCCTAAGAGGGTTGTGGTATCTCCATCCCTGGATATTTAAGAGCAGGTTGGACAGACACCTGTCAGGGATGGTCTAGATGGTACTGGGTCCTGCCATGAGGGCAGGGGACTGAACTTGATGACCCCTCGAGGTCCCTTCCAGTTCTAGGGTTCTATGATTTTATGGTACCTGGGCCTAGGATCCCTCCCTGCTCTGCCCTTCCCTGGCTCCTCCTCTGCCTCAGTCACCAGCATCCCAAATAAGAATGGTCTCCCTGTTGTCATTTCCAGGCCCCCTCCCAGCCCCCCAGCTCACCGTGTCCCCGTCGCAGCCTGTCTACGTCGCTGGGGAAGCCGTGAATCTGACGTGTTCAGCTGTCGGGGCGCCCACCGTGTCCGGGATCCGGTTCTACAGGGACAGTCAGGAAATCCTCTACAAGGTACTCCCTTCGTCTCGCACCAGTCACACCGAGTCCCTGCCACTGTCGAATGTGTCTGCAGTCAATGCCGGGGAGTACAGCTGTGAGTCCTGGGAGACAGTGTCTGGCCGAGAGATCAAATCCACGAGGAGCCGGACCAGCTCCATAAATGTGACAGGTGAGTCCCCCCGTCTCCTGCTCTTTGCTGGCCCTTTCTGGGGTGTCTCTGCTCCATGCCCTGGGAGAGACACACCCCAGCACTCAGCTCTGCACAGGGCCATCCAGGGCTACAGGGTCAGATCCAGCCCCCATAACTGGTCAGTGTCACTCCCTGGGTCTCTGGCTTTGGGATTTGGGGGGGGGGGGGTATTAATGCTACTTTCCTTCTAGGGGACTCCCAGCCTCAGCCATGTGTAACATTGGGGACCTATAATTAAACATTTCCCCAGCCTGCCCTGTCTCTGGTCAGCATCAGACCCTGTCTGATATGCTGGGGGGAGGGAAGAAGGTAGAAATGGACCCTAAGGGCAGGGAGAGGTGCCCAGCAAATTTGTCACTACAGGGCATGGCTGTTCGGAAACCTGACCAGGAATCCTGTGTTACATGCTCAGCCCTTCCACTCCATAACGATCATCAGAGGATGGATCCCGTTCTGATGTCCCCCCTTTACCAGTTCACCTTCACCGGGATCCCCACAGCCCAGCGAGAGGGGAGGGCGAGATCCTGCTGTTGTGCATTGGGCACCACCAATTGCAAATCTTACTCTGAAAGCAGGGACCTGGTTTCCAAAGTGCTCCTGGTGCCAAGGGAGTGACCAGGTGTTCCTCAGTGCTGGGATAGAGACCACCCGCCCTTCATCCCTTCTGTGCCCTGGGCAGCCCAGACAGCAAATTCTACACACCGAGGCCCTGCCCCTTCGCGGTAACACATGGGCACAGGGCAGGGTGGGGCTCATAGGGGGGCAGGGAGTTTCTCCCAGAGAACTCTCCATCCTGCTCTTGTTCCCCAGCCGTGTTCCCAGCCTGGCTGCCCGGATTCTGTTTAGCAGAGCCTGGGGCTTCCTCCTTCCCCCCGCCTTGCACTGACCCCTCTCCTAGAGGCTCCTTCCCTCAGCACCATCGTCTGCCCTCCCTCTGCTCCCCAGACCTGTTATTCTTAGCCACCCCTCCCCCGGCCACATCCCAACCTGGCACAACCCCCCCCAGCCAAGGAGGGGAGCTGGTCTCTGATGCGGTCCCATGTGAACAGGAAGGATCTGGAGTCAGTGTCCACATGGCAGATAGAGAAGGGCTGGGGGTGGATGGTCCCTGAGATCCAGGAGAGTTCGTCACAAATCCGAGAGGCAGAAAAATCTTTGATTCCACGGGCAGGATGCTCAGCAGTGACATTAACCGGCTGGTTCCATTCATGATTCTCCATCTCTGCAGGTCACGGCTTCCGCTGGGTCCGGGAGCTGGCAGTGGGCAGTTCCTTCTTCCTCATCAATGGCCTCATCTTCCTGCTCTCCCACTGCTACTTCTAGATCCAGTTCCCTGGCTTGTTCTGCCGAGGGGCCCTTCATCCTGCCTTGGATTCTCCCCACAAGTTCACCCATTTGCTGCAATCACTCAACTTGAATTTCAACCTGGAGGGGGAAGTTCTGGTGGAAAATCAAAGCGTGAGACCTTGGAAACACCCTCAGGGTCTGAAAGGGCTTTGGGCACCATGAGCATTTCAGCCACCAACCGAACTACAGCTGTGTCCATGCAGGGCATGACCCCTTGTTCAGAGCTGCATTACTCCTGTGCTCCGAGATTGCTTCTTTAGTCTGAATGTGACTCCCCAGTATTCACACCCCTGCGAAAATGTGGGAATAACCTCCCAAGCCACACTGGCGAACCACTTCACAGGGGAATGTACCAGAGAAAGCCACAGAGGGAGATAAGGGTGGATACAGCCGGGTGGGTGGCGGAGTGGCACTGTATGTGAAAGATAATGTATCATAGAATCATAGAATAATAGGACTGGAAGGGACCTCGAGAGGTCATCGAGTCCAGCCCCCCGCCCTCAAGGCAGGACCAAGCTCCGTCTACACCATCCCTGACAGATGTCTATCTAACCTGTTCTTAAATATCTCCAGAAAGGGAGATTCCACCACCTCCCTTGGCAATTGATTCCAATATTTGACCACCCTGACAGTTAGGAATTTTTTTCTAATGTCCAATCTAAACCTCCCCTGCTGCACTTTAAGCCCATTACTCCTTGTCCTGTCCTCAGAAACCAAGAGGAACAAATTTTCTCCTTCCTCCTTGTGCCACCCTTTTAGATATTTGAAAACCGCTATCATGTCCCCCCTTAATCTTCTTTTTTCCAAACTAAACAAGCCCAGTTCATGAAGCCTGGCTTCATAGGTCATGTTCTCTAGACCTTTAATCATTCTTGTCGCTCTTCTCTGTACCCTTTCCAATTTCTCCACATCTTTCTTGAAATGTGGCCCCCAGAACTGGGCACAGTACTCCAGCTGAGGCCTAACTAGTGCAGAGTAGAGCGGCAGAATGACTTCACGAGTTTTGCTTACAACACACCTGTTGATACAACCTAGAATCATATTTTCTTTTTTTGCAACAGCATCACACTGTTGTCTCATATTCAACTTGTGGTCCACTATGACCCCTAGATCCCTTTCCGCCATGCTCCTTCCTAGACAGTTGCTTCCCATCTTGTATGTATGGAACGGATTGTTCCTTCCTAAGTGGAGCACTTTGCATTTCTCTTTATTAAACCTCATCCTGTTTACCTCTGACCATTTCTCTAACTTGCTAAGGTCATTTTGAATTATGTCCCTATCCTCCAAAGAAGTTGCAACCCCACCCAGTTTGGTATCATCTGCAAACTTAATAAGCGTACTCTCTATCCCAATATCTACATCATTGATGAAGATATTGAACAGTATGGGTCCCAAAACAGACTCTTGAGGAACTCCACTCGTTATCCCTTTCCAGCAGGATTTAGCACCGTTAACAACAACTCTCTGACTACGGTTATCCAGCCAATTATGCACCCACCTTATCGTGGCCCTATCTAAGTTATATATTGCCTACTTTATCAATAAGAATATCATGCGAGACTGTATCAAATGCCTTACTAAAGTCTAGGTATATGACATCCACCGCTTCTCCCTTAACCACAAGGCTCATTATCCTATCAAAGAAAGCTCTCAGATTAGTTTGGCATGACTTGTTCTTCAGAAACCCATGCTGGCTATTCCCTATCACTTTATTACCTTCCAAGTGTTTGCATAGGATTTCCTTAATTACCTGCTCCATTATCTTCCCTGGGACAGACGTTAAACTGACCGGTCTGTAGTTTCCTGGGTTGTTCTTATTCCCCTTTTTATAGATGGGCACAATATTTGCCCTTTTCCAGTCTTCTGGAATCTCCCCTGTCTGCCATGATTTTTCAAAAATCATAGCTAAAGGCTCAGATACCTCCTCTATCAGCTCCTTGAGTATCCTGGGATGCATTTCATCAGGACCTGTAGAATCAAATGAAATAAAAATATTAAGTGAATCAACATGTTCCATAGAATCGCTATGGATAGTAATTCCATGCTCCAATAATAAGAAATTAGCAGTAGGGATATATTACCGACCACCTGACCAGGACAGCGATACTGACATTGAAATGCTGAGGGAGATTAGAGAGGCTACCAAAATAGAGAACTCTATAATAATAGGGGATTTTAATTACCCCCATATTGACTGGATACATGTCACCTCAGGAAGAGAAGCAGAGATAAAATTTCTCAATGGCTTAAATGACTGCTTCTTGGAACAGCTGGTGCAGGAACCCACAAGGGGAGAGGCAATTCTCGATTCAGTCCTGAGTGGAGCGCAGGATCAGGTCCAGGAAATAACCGTTACAGGACCACTTGGGAATAGTGACCATAATATAACAACATTCAACATTCCTGTGGTGGGAAGAACATCTCAGCAGTCCAGCACCCTGGCATTTAATTTCAAAAAGGGGAATTACACAAAAATGAGGAGGTTAGTTAAACAGAAATTAAAAGGCACAGTGACTAGAGCCAAATCCCTGAAAGCTGCATGGAAACTTTTTAAAGACACCATAATAGAGGCCCAACTTAAATGTATACCCCAAATTAAAAAACATAGCAAGAGACCTAAAAAAGTGTCACCGTGGCTTAACCACCATGTAAAAGAAGCAGTGAGGGACAAAAAGGTATCTTTTAAGATGTGGAAGTCCAATCCTAGTGAGATAAATAGAAAGGAACATAAACACTGTCAAATCAAGTATAAAAATGTAATAAGAAATGCAAAAAAAGATTTTGAGGAACAGCTAGCCAAAAAGTCAAAAAGAAATAACAAAATGTTTTTTAAGTACATTGAAGCAGGAAGCCTGCTAAAAAACCTGTGGGTCCCCTAGATGATCGAGCTATAAGAGGAGCAATCAAGGACGATAAAGCCATTGTGGAGAAACTAAATAATTTCTTTGCTTCAGTCTTCACGGCTGAGGACATTGGGGAGATTCCCGAATCTGCACCGTCCTTTGTGGGTGATGAATCTGAGAAACTGTCCTGGATTGAAATGTCATTAGAGGAGGTTTTGGAACAAATAGAAAAACTTAATGTTAACAAATCTCTGGGACCGGATGGCATTCATCCAAGGGTTCTAAAAGAACTCAAATGGGAAATTGCTGAGCTATTATCTGTGGTTTGTAACCTATCCTTTAAATCGGCTTCCGTACCTAATGACTGGAAGGTAGCCAACGTGACACCAATATTTAAAAAGGGCTCTAGAGGCGATCCTGGCAATTACAGACCGGTAAGTCTAACTTCAGTACTGGGAAAATTAGTCGAAACAATAGTAAAGAATAAAATTGTGAAGCGTGTAGAAGAACATAATTTGTTGGACAAAAGTCAACATGGTTTCTGTAAAGGGAAATCCTGTCTTACTAATCTATTAGGGTATGTCTACACTACCCCCCCTAGTTCGGACTGGGGGGGGGGGTAATGTAGTCATATGGAGTTGCAAATGAAGCCCGGGGTTTGAATTTCCGGGCTTCATTTGCATAAAGCCGGCCGGCGCCATTTTTAAATGCCGGCTAGTTCGGACCCCGTGCCGCGCGGCTACACGCGGCATGGACTAGCTAGTTCGGATTAGGCTTCCTAATCCGAACTAGCTGTACACCTTGTTCCAGCAGTGTGGATCTATGAATATTTGTGCATCTCAAGTCAACTGCCTGCAAACAAACGCCATGTGGCTTAAGTGCTCCAGTAAGTCTGAGGCCAGCTCTTTCTTAGGCTGCAAGTGTCATATATATAGTAGCCCAATGTCTGAGAGTCTGTAATGCTGAAATGCTGGCTGTTCCCTCTGGGGGGCGCTGTTGCCTGAAATGCTGGCTGTTCCCTCTGGGCGGCGCTGTTGCCTGAAATGCTGGCTGTTCCCTCTGGGCGGCGCTGTTATCCTGAAATGCTGGCTGTTCCCTCTGGATGGTGCTGTTATCCTGAAATTCTGGCTGTTCCCTCTGAGTGATGCTGTTGCTGAAATGCTGGCTGTTCCCTCTGGGCGTCCCGTGCTGCATGGGGAGTGCGGGGCCCAAACAGCCACGTGTGCTGCTTGCTCCCCTGCAGCGACCTGGCTGAGCGCTGCAGAAGTCATCCGAGTGCCACTGTGGGAGACGAAGGGGGGTGGTGACGTGCGGCATGAGAGTGGCTCCAGGCCCCACTCCCTCACCATGAAAGTCACGGTCCCACCCCCCTTCGCCTCCCGCCATGGCACTCGGCTGACTTCTGCAGCGCTCAGCCAGGCCATTGCGTGGGAGCATGTGGCACAAGCGACCGTTTGGGCTCCGCACTCCCCATGTAGCACGGGGAGTCTGGGCCGTTTGGGCTTCACACTCCCCTGGGTGAGAGGTAGGAGGGGGAGGAGAAGAGAAAGAGAGAGGCAGGAGGCGGAGGAGAGCTGAGAGAGAGAGAGGAGGAGGCAGTAGGAGGAGGAGAGAGTGAGAGACGGAGTGAGAGACCGGAGGCTCAGGAGAGAAGACAGACGTGGAAGAGAGACCTAAAAATCCCGTCTTATGACGGGCTAATTGGCTAGTTACCTAAGATTCAACAACCTCATAACTGGAGATGAGGCCAAGCCACCGGGGTGTTAGTTTTGTTCGATATCAGAATTAGACTGTGAGAATGTGTTTCATGTTTCTTAATATAAACATTAAATTTGCAAGAATGTGCTAAATGTTTAGAATCTATAAAATGCTCGTGTGTCGTTGCTGCCTGCGTTAATCTCGCAGATCAAGGCCGCACGTCATGTTATGAGCTGATGTGTAACTACTTGCTCTGTAACTGTGAACACCCACACAGCCTGAAGAGAAGGGTGACCAAGTGTGAAATACAAGTTTACCACAGGAGGGGCTATTTCCTGCCCAGTGAGAGAAGGCCCCTAGACATCAGACAAACCAGTGTGGACCATAAGAGCACAAAACACTTGGCCGTTGGCTCCCCAGATGTATAGACTGGAGACTAGCATGTGACAAGAAGAAACTGGTTTTTGCCTGTTTGAGCTCTGCAGGACCAAAGAGTGTGAACTAAACCAGAGATCCCCAGAACTGCCTTGTGGGTCGGCCTACAAAACCCATTGACGGAGCTCTGTCACTACTTGGGGTGTCGCTTTCTGGCATTAACCTGCAGAGAACTCACTTATTCTATTTTTACCTTACTTTTAGGCTTTGTCTGGCAGAGAGTATGTAAATGAAGTGCTGATTAGCATTTTGTCTTGCTTCATTTGCATAATTTATTTTTGTCATTTTAGCGCAAGATACTTAGCCTCTCAGGGAGAATTGGAGTGCGGGGCTGAGGGTCTGGGGATTTGGCTGCCCGAAGCTGGGAGGCAGAGCAGGAGGCCAGGGATTTGGGCTGCTGGCCCTGGGGTACTTCCCAGCCAGGGCAGCTCTGTGGGTTGGCCCCACCTCCTCCACTTTACCCACAGCCTGGCAAAGTCTGTGACCAGCCCTGCTGCGAGTTAACAACTCACTTCCCCTTCACCGGTGCTTTTCTCCAGCACAACCACGTCCCTGTCTGTGTCTTGGCCCCGGTGTTGGTTTTACTTTCGCTTTCCCATTGTCGTGCTCAGACAGAACGTGAACCTGCCCAGTGTCCGTGGGATAAATGTTCCAGTCCCTGTAGGGTCCAGTCCCTCAT
Source organism: Pelodiscus sinensis (assembly GCF_049634645.1). Classification (NCBI taxonomy): domain Eukaryota; kingdom Metazoa; phylum Chordata; order Testudines; family Trionychidae; genus Pelodiscus; species Pelodiscus sinensis. The sequence goes on from NC_134740.1 coordinate 1,024,524, forward strand.
CTCTGGCCTGCTTGATCCCGGTGTGTCTGAGAAACCCCTCACTCACCTTGTCTGTCACTGAGAGCCCTTGAATTTTCTGTGTTCGGGATCTGCAGCCTTGAGCAAAGTGTTTATTTCCCCCACATTTAGGATGGAATTTCCCAGAGGGAGCTCGCTGTTCGGGGCCAGGCTGTGATCCCACCTTCACACCCCGTCTCCCTGCTAGCAGGGATTTCCATGCGGAGAGGTTCTCTCTTGGGTTGGAGCTGTTCTGGCTCTTCTCTCTTGTAAGCAGCACACAGAATGTCCCTTCTAGGGATCTCCGCGCTCTCGCCTCTGCTGTCCGAGTTCCTGGCAGATCAAAGGGGCATTTTCAAACGTGATCTCCGTCTTCACACATCAGCCTTAACGCTGCCCGTGAGTCTGTCTCTGGCCACAGGCTCCACCAGTTCACCCAGGGCGCGTCTCTCTCTCTCATTGACAAAGGAGTGACCAGCTCATGAGCTCAGGCTGCATAAATTGTACAGAGTGAGACAGATTTCTGTGGGGTTCTGGTCCCACTGGGGCCATGTGCCTGGTGGCTGCATCAGTCCCTGTGAGTGAGCCTGCCCAGAACAGATCTGCTCTGTGTCTGTGTGGCTCTGCTGTGGCCGTGAACCCCGCCCATGTGCCTTCATTGGGGGAGACCAGAGGGTCTGGCCTGGCCTGGCTTCCAGCTCCTCTTATCCAGTGTGGGGTCAGTCCCATCCCATGGGGTCAGGGCAGAAAGACTGGAAACCCTCCTCAGCCCGATCACTGCCAATCTGCGCTAAGGCTCCCGGTGCCATAGCAGAGACCCCAAGCATTAGTTTAAGAGAGTCCGGAGGGACCAGGGGACAGTTCCCAAGTCTGCAGCGTGAACGAGCAAAGTTCCAGTGGGTGTCAATAGACCCCAACCCCCGGGCCAGATCCCCAGTGGGTGTAACAGACACTGTGACTTATTCTAGGTTCCATTGTACCAATGGAGTCCCCTCTCCAAAACAGAGGTGTCAATCACCAGCAGAAACAGCCCCTTCCATCGCTGTGAGATGTGCAAATTGTGAGTTCCTCTCCTCCCGCCCTGCACACCAGGCCCTGCTGCCTCTCCAGCCCCCAAGCTGAGCGGTGACCACGTCTGAGCCTGTGACTTCCTCTGTCAGAGCAGAGGGGCCCATTCCCCTCCCTGCGCTCACATCCGTCAAGCGGCTGAGCTGAGCTCCCAGCTCCCAGCCCAGAGCCAGCATCTCAGAATGGAGCTAACTCGCCTTCTGCCTCTGCTGGGTAAGTGCCCTGCCTGGACCCCCAGGCTCTCTGTCATCCAGCAACCTCCCCCCACTCCCCGCTAGATCCTTGAGTCTCTGTGAACCCCCTTCCTTCAACATCTTCTTTCCCCTCCCCAGATCTCTCACCCCCTCTCTTCTCTTCTCCTCCAGCCTCGCTCCAGATGCTCCCCCGACCGGTGTCCCCTGAAGGTAACAGCATCTCCCATTGTTATCCCGGTGCTTGTGGTATGGGCGGAGGATGGTGCTGGGGGATTGCTGCCCTTGGGGATCTTCTGTGGAATATAGAATTGAAAATTGGGGTCCCTGGGTGCCCCTGGACCAGGCAGCCCCATTCACATCTCCCGTGAACCTGCCCCAACAGCAGCGGCTCCAGGCTGGAGGCATCTCAGAAGCTGGGAGAGCGACCCTGGCTGATGGCTGCTTGGTTGGTCTGAGTCAAGGCTATAGGGGGGAAGCTGCACCCATCCTCATGGGCTCTACTCGGCCCATCTTGGGCAGCCCCAACAGAGACAGAGAGGACTGGACGGGCCACTGAGACCGAGATCCCCTCTCCCCATGACACTGTATTCCCTTGGCATGGTCCTTTGCTGTGGGGCAGTGTGTGTGTGTGTGTGTGGGGGGGGGGGGTCTCTCTGCCCCAGCTCTGGGCTCCCACTAGGGGTTCAGGGACACAGCCCCAGGCAGCAGCAGATTAACATCTGGTTCTGAAGAGACCCCCGAGGAAACGTGATGGAAGAAAAACTCCCTCATCGCTCCCCTTCACACATCCGCCAGAGCTTCCTCTTTTTTGCTCAGTTCCTTCTAGCTACTGCTGGGCAAGCTGGCTGGTCAGCTCAATCTCCCCCGGCCAAGGCAGGACCTTTCCCCCCACAAATCCGTTCTGTGTCCCTGGCGGGAAATGTGCCCAGCCTCGTGAAGGATGAGTCCACCTTGTAGCGGAAGCTTGAGCTATTTAGCGTAACAAAGAGCCAACTTCTTAAAAATAGAGTAGAACTGTCGTGCCTTAGAGTGTAACAAAAACAAATGTCGAGAATTGTGAGCTTCCGTGTGCACAGCCTACTTCTTCAGATGAGATGAATTTGAATGGGGGGACGGGGGGGGGGCAAATATGAAGGGAGAGAGGATTGCAGTCCCCGTGTTAATGAGGCTAACTGAGAGGTCCGGAAGTGTCCCGTGCTGATCTTGTCACATCACTAGGGTGCTGAATGTTCCGTGAGCTGGTGTTATAACACGTTAACCACGTCATGTCTTCGTTCAAACCAAGGGAGAAGGTGTCAAATTGAATTCTGGACTCTCTCTCTATCCTTGGTTTCTGAAATTCCTTTGTAGGAGAGAAGCTACTTTTAACTGAGTACCCGGGCAGGATAAAATGATCCCCTGCAGGATTCTGCATGTTGCCATTGCTGATGTCTGATTTGGGTACATTTAAACTTTGTCTCAGAGACTGTCCCGTTTGGCCAATACACGTGGCCAAGGGGCATGGCTCGCACTTGAGGGCAGATATCACAGTAGAGGATGTGCAGTTGTATGAGCTTCTGATGCACTGACTGATGTGGTTAGGTCCTGTGACGATGATCCTTGTGTAGATGTGTGGACAGAGTTGGCACCGGGATGATCGCAGGGGTGGGTTCCTGGGTGGGTCTGATGGAGGGGTGCTGTGTGGTGGCTGCAAAGAATTTGTTTCAAGTCAGGAGGTTGTCCGTAGGTGAGGATTGGTCTTTCCCCCAAGGGCTGTGAGAGGGAGGGGTCATTTCCCAGGATAGGTTGTAGACTGGTAATGGGGCATTGAAGGGGTTTAAGTTGTGGGCTGTAGATGATGAGCAGTGGAATTCTGTTTTCTCTTTTTGCCCTGTTTTGAAGTAGTTTCTGTCTGGGCACTCACTCAAGCTGAGGGATGCAGCTTAAGTGTGGTAGTATATGATGCAAATATGTATGCAAATATATGCAAATCGCTTCTTTCACCATGACGGGCATGTATACAAAGATTAAGGCAAGATGACACAACATGGAGGTCCCATTTAAGTCAGTTCTGCTGATACTAATAGAATGCAGCATTTAGCCGATTTCCACGCATAAGACAGCTCTTTTAATGAGCAACAACAGTCCTGGAATGTAACTACTAAAACGAATATTGACAGGACACCATTATATTGACTCTTGTTGTTTTAGCTCCAACCCGCAGGCCGCAAATATATGGGCCTTGTTGAGTATCCCTGCTCTATATTGGTCCTGTAGGTGTTTGTCTCTGTGGGATTGGAGCAAAGCCGGTTGTATCTTAGGGCTGGGCTGTAAACAGTAGATTGGGAAACGTGTCTGGGACGGAAGCGAGAGTCATGCGGGTAAGTGAAGTGCCGGTAGGTTTCTGGTATAAGGTGGTAGAAATGTGTCCATTGTATAAATGTAGGAAGTGGATCTCTCATGTGGACTGATCCAGGCTGAGGTTGATGGGGGGATGGAAGTGGTTTAAATCCTTGTGGTATTCTAGGGTCTTTTTCCCGTGGGGCCATATGATGAAGATGTCGTCAGTGTAGTATAAGTAGAGTTCGGGTGCTCGGAGATGGGAGCTGAGGAAACGTTGTTCAAGGCCTGCCATAAAGATGTGATCCCATTGCAGATCCAGGCAAGTGCTCTTGGCTGGATCGCTGACTTGCCCCCATTTGGAAATGAGTTTGGGTGAGAACAAAGTCCCTTCCCTTAGAAACCAGGTGTGCAGGCGCCATTGGTGAAATTGTCTCTGGCAGCTAATCATCCCTCCTCCTGTGGGATGTTGAGGTAAAGAGCTTCTCCCTCTATAGTGGGCAGGCTGGTGTGCTCAGGAAGGTTCCTGATGCTCTGTGATTCCCTCAGGAAGTCGGTGGTGGCTGAAAAGTAGCATAGAGTCTGAGGAGAGAGGGGATGTAACTGGATAATCCTGCTTTAAGGAGGCTGATTCCTGATATGAGGGGATATCTGGGATTCCCAGGTTCTCGGCTCTTGGGTAGCAGATGGAACACTCCTGTCTGGGAATGGGGGGTGTTTGTAGAGATTTGGTTACAAGTTGTAGCAGGGAGTTTCATGAGCAGAAGAGGCTGTTTCTTTTGGTGTCTGCGGTGGGATCAGAGGACAGCGGTCTGTGGTCTGTGGTGTGGGGGAGTTTTCTGGCAGCCTCCTGCTCGTAAGTTGTTGAAATCTTGGTGGAATTCTTCAAGAGTCTCTTCAAAGTTTATAGCAGGAGTTGATCAGCCGGGGTGTTTAATTAGGGGCAGGAGTGTAACATTTGTCAGTGTCACAGCAACATCCACTCTGAAGCCAGAATGGACAAGTGTTTGTCTGCTCTGACCCCCACAGAGTGCAGGCCACAGCCCTGAACTGACCCAGATCTTTCAGTGCTCTTTGGAAAATGGACACGGAGGGTGCCAGGACAGAGGCAGCCTGGCCTGATGGTCAGAGCAGCGCCAGACCTGGGAAAAAGAGCAGGGTGGGACAGGGATTGGCTGGCTGGGTGGGGAAGACACAGGCTGGAATGATGGGACAGGGACAGACTGGGATCCCAAATGGGCCATTTCCTGGCTTCAGCAGCCTGTCCCCACCGGTCATGTGACCCAAGTGCTGGGTGTCCCTTCGGGCCTGACCCCCCAGGATCACTGAGGGGCTGGTTTGTTCTCTGCTTTGGAGGTGAAGGGGGAACATCAGAGACCCTGGTTCCAGCCCTGCCCTCCCAAGGGCCCTCAGCTCCTCTCGCTGGATCCCCAGTCACCTGTACAGGGCTCAGGGCATCCACCCTGGCACCTTGCAATGGTGCAGCTTCCGAGCTTTGTCAGGGGCCCAGAGCTGTGCAGAGGGGCAGGACAGCAAGGGGCAAAAGGGGGGGGGAGGGCTGGGAGAAGCTCTGGGTGGGATTGGCTGGGGGGGTTACTGTTTACATGAGTGGGGTGCTGGCTCTAAAGAGTTTTCTCCTTCCTCCTTCCCCCCTTCCAGCCAAGCCGTCTGCCCCCCAACTCACTGTGAGCCCACAATACCGCGTATTCCTAAGTGGGGAATCTGTGACCCTGACATGCTCAGCTCCCCACACTGTCACCGTGTCCAAGATCCGGTTCTTCAGGGATGGAAAGGAAATCGACTCCAGCAAGCTCCAGTGGTCTCAGTCCAATGCCATATCTCTTCAGCTGTCCAGTGTGTCAGACTCACATGCCGGAGCGTACAGCTGTGATTACTTGACGACAGAATCTGGGCGAAACATCTCATCAGAGAGGAGCCAAAAAATCCACATCACAGTGACTGGTGAGACCCCCTGTTCCCTGCTGTTAGCTGGCTGCATGGCCGGGTCTCTTTCCATGCACAGATCGACACTGCCCAGTAACTTTGCTCCAGACAGGGTCACCATGGGGTCAGTTTTACCCGTCTCTGCTCAGCATCAATGTCTGGGTCCTAGTGCACCTGGGTCTGTGGGGTTACGGGGAAGGGGAGCTGGCAGGGAGACAGGGATGGGAGGGTCCCAGACAAGCAAGAGAAGCAGCTTCAGTTTCTAACAGGAGTTGCTGATCTGGGATGTATAATTGGAACCCGGATTTGGGGCCAGGCCTGTAACGTGCGTCAGTGTCACAGAAACATCAACTCTGAGGCCAGAGGGGCCGAGTGATCGTCTGCTCTGACCCCACCGAGCGCAGGGACCAGCCCTGAGTGAGCCCTGCCTGGCACAGGGCAGATCCTTTAGAAACACCCCCAGGCCTGGTGGGAAACTGCCAGTGATGGCACAGCCCTGTGCCCTGCTCTGGGTGCTGGGCTGTGGAATGGAGGCAGCCTGGCCTGATGGTGAGAGCTGGGCCAGACGTGGGAACAAGGGAGGACGAGGCAGGTGCAGGCTGTGGGGAGGGGCAGAAACAGGCTGGGGGTGGAGGAGGATATGGGGCAGAAACAGGTTGGATGCCGATGGCAGGAGCCAGGGACAGAGCAGGGCCCCTCGTAGCAGCAGAACGTCACAGAGGCTCAGCCAGGCCATTTCCTGGCTTCAGCAGCGTGTCCCCACCAGTCATGTGACCCAGGTGTTGGGCGAGGGGGGAGCATCAGAGATCCTGGTTCCCTCCCAGCCCTGCCTTCCAGCCCTGCACCTCCCAAGGACCCTCAGCTCCTCACGCTGGGTCCCCGCTCACCTGTACAGGGATCAGTGCATCCAGCCTCCAATGGTGCAGCTGCTGAGCGTTGGCAGGACCCAGAGCTGTGCAGAGGGGCTAGGCTGCAAGGGGTAAAGGTGGGGCTGGGAGAAGCTCTGGGCAGGACTGGCTGAGGGGTGGGGAGGTTTCCTTTGGGGCACTGCTTCTACAGAGCTCTCACATTCCTCCCTCCTCCCTTCCAGTCCAGCTTAAACTCACTCTGAGCTCACCCTACCCAGTCCTCCTACGGGGGGAATCTGTGAACCTGACGTGTTCAGCTCCCCGCACTGCCACCGTGTCCGGGATCCGGTTCTTCAGGGATGGCCAGAGAATCGGCTCCGGAGAGCCTCACACATCTCGGCGCGTTGTCACCACCTCCCTCCTGCTGTCGAATGTGTCTGAGTCACATGCTGGAAAATACAGCTGTGAATCATGGAGGACAGAGTCTGGGCGAGAGATCCCATTGGAGAGGAGCCGAGCCATCCACATACCAGTGACTGGTGAGACCCCGTATTGCTTGCTGTTAGCTGGGGTGTGGTGGGAGGTGTCTGCTCCATGCAGAGGGTGGTACAGCCCAGTCACTCGGCTCCACACAGAGTCTCACCCCCCTCTCTGGTCAGTGTCAGTCTCTGGTCTCTGGAGCACCCGGCAGTTTGGGGGTGCAGGGAAAGGGGAGCTGGGGATAGAGCGGGGATACCAGCAAATAACAGTAGTGGATTCAGTTTATAGTGGGACTTGTTCAGCTGGGGTGTTTCATTATGTCAGATTTCAGGTCAGGTCTGTGACATTCGTCAGTGACACGGAAACGTCTGTTCTGGGGCCAGAAGGGGTGACTGATCCCCAGGCTGAATGGCAGCGCGGCCGCCCAGCTGCTTAATGCGCCCTGCCCGATGGCTCTGGGCTGCCGCACATGGAGCTGCCTGGCTGGGAGAGGGGCACTTCTCCCCAGCTATAACAGCTCCCTTCAGGGGGCAGGGGAATGTGCCTCCCCCAGCCTGTCAGTAGGGAAGAGGAGGGGGAAGGAGGGAGTGGATGGGAGGGGTCTGAGGGGATAGGCGAGTCATTTGGGGACATCCCATCTCCAAGGATTTGGGTTTTGGTGGATGAACACGGGAGCAAGAGCCTGCGCATGAGCCTCGCGCATGACTTTTGCTTGATTACATTCAAAATGTGCAGAGTTGTTAATGGCTGAAGGCAAGGAAGAGAAGGGTTCTTCAACAGAATGTTTGTAGCATTTGTAGTTATCTGAGAACTCCAATCCTAACGACTTTTTTAGAATACCGTGTTACCAATTAATACAGGGTCAACTGTTAAATCTGGGTCCCGTGTATTGGTTTGGCCTTTCGCTGACTTGGATTCCAGTCACGGGGTTTCCATGAAATATCAAATTTGTTTGGAGAAGAGCAGTGGCCTCGAGAGCAGTTTTGCCCTCTGGTATTGTTCTGGCTTGTAGGCGTCGTCACGGCTGTTCCCCACTCTGGCACTGCAAATGCAGAAAGTGGAGGGCTGCAAGACCCCTTACAAATACCCTGCCTCTAAGGGCATCTGCTGAACAGCTCCCAGAGGTCGCAGAGTCCCTGGCCGTGGGAGGTCGCTGCCTCCAGGAACTGAGAAAAGATTCCCTTTCTTCTGCAACCCAGGAAGGAATCACTTAGCAACTTCTCCCAGAGGGTACCCCAAGTGCTGCTACCATGAGAGAGCTTGAAAACACAAACTACCTTCTGTGCACTTAGACACGCACACAGACCTCCTGTACCTGCCAGGACACAGGAATCAGATCATGCCCTTAGAAAAGAAGATTTTATTCACAAAACAAAGGGATCTGCTTGGCAAAGTCAGGGATTTGGTCTCCAGAGAGGTCCCTGGTGCCAGGGCAGTGCCCGACTCCTGCTCATAGCTGAGACAGGGACCCCTCCATCCCTCCTCCCTGTTGCACCCTGGCCAGCCCAGCCAGTGGACCACACACAGCGGTGTCTGTAGGCACAGCCACAGCGATGCTAGTGGGCTGTAGCGCCATTCAGCCAATGGTGCCGGAATCCAAGCTGCTGTGCTCTGGGGGTTGGGGGCGCCCAGCCAGCAGGAACATTGGAAACCTTAGAGAGGGTTAACGACACAGACCCCAAATCTCCCCCCTCTTTGGTGAGGGGCAGGCCCTGCTGTGAGGCCCTCAGGAGTCCAGGGGCTCCCAGGTGATCAGAATGCACTGCTGGGGGGACTGAACGGCGCAGCCCCCAGACACTGCTGGGGGGAAGGGTGTGGCCCCCTAAGGGGGGAAGCTCTCAGCTCTGGACACTGCAGAGGGGAAGGGGGATGGAGAGATCACAGCCCTGTAGTGCAGCAGACAAGAGTAACAGATGCCAAGGATGGAGCCCGGCTGCTGCTTCGAGGATAATGTCCAGAGGAGGGGTCAGTTTTTAACTCCCCTGCCACCTCCAAGCAGGTCACCTCAGTGAGCAGCACGTACATGGCAGGTATAAGGGTGATGGTCTCTGAGGCAGCCCCCTGACATCCCAGGCATCAGCCGCACAAGCCCCCCCCCCACTGCTGGCTGAGCTGCCCTGGGCATGAGCTGCCCCCCAGGCACCCAGCAGGGAAGGCTGCTCCCACTGGGTCCCACAGGGAGATCTCTGCTGCTCAGGGGTTGCCTGGCCCGGCGGGGACGTGGTTCCTGGGCATGGAGCTGGGGCTGGCTGGGGTCTGTGCCCAGGATCCCTCCCTGCTCTGCCCTCCCCTGGCTCCTCCTCTGCCTCTGGGTCACCAGCCGCCCATGTAAGAACTGTCACCTCCCTCTTGTCTTTTCCAGCCCCCCTCCCAACTCCCCAGCTCACCGTGTCCCCGTCGCAGCCTGTCTACATTGCTGGGGAAACCGTGACCCTGACGTGCTCAGCTTCTGGGTCACCCACCGTGTCCGGGATCCGGTTCTACAGGGACAGTCAAGAAATCCAGTCCAAGGAACTTCCCTCGTCTACCAACAGTCACACCGAGTCCCTGCCGCTGTCGAGCGTGTCTGCAAGCAGCGCCGGGGAGTACAGCTGTGAGTCCTGGAAGACAGTGTCTGGCCGAGAGATCAAATCTGCGAGGAGCCAACAATGCTCCATCAGGGTGACAGGTGAGTCCCTCGGTCCCCTGCTCTTTGCTGGCCCCTGCTGGGGTGTCTCTGCTCCATGCCTGGGGGGAGACACAGCCCAGCACTCAGCTCTGCACAGGGCCAGCCAGGGCTACTGGGTCAGATCCAGGCCCCATATCTGGTCAGTGTCACTCCCTGGGTCTCTGGCTTTGGGATTTGGCGGTGGGGGGGGCATTGATGCTACTTTCCTTCTAGGGACCCCAGACTTCAAATATTTGTAGACTTGAGAACCTTTAATTAAATAATTCCCCATCTCTGGTCAGTGTCAGGCCCTCGTGTCCGATATGCCGGAGATTGGGGAGTGGGAAGCCGAGACCGCTAAGGGCAGGGAGAGCTGCCCAGCTGCCCAGTAAATTTGTCATTAGAGGACACGGCAGTGCGCTAACTTGACCAGGAATCCTGTTTTATGTCTACGTCCTTTTCACCTCATAACTATGGTCTGATGCCCCCTGACTCCTTCGCAGAGCCAGTACATCAGGATCCCCACAGCCCTTAGATAGGGGAGGGAGAGATCCTACCTTAGTGTTTATGGTACCACCAATTACAAGTCTTACTCTGAAAGCAGGGATCTGGTCTCCAAAGTGGTCCTGTTGTCAAGGGCTGACCAGTTGATGCTCACAGCTCAGACGGAGACCCCCCCAGCCAGCGGATTTCACACACAGAGGCCCAGCCCCTCCAGGGTAACGTGGGCACAGGGCAGGGTGAGATAGGGGAGGGAGAGATTCTACCCTAGGCTACGTCTAGACTGGCATGATTTTCTGGAAATGCTTTTAACGGAAAATCCTGCTGAAACACGCCTAGGTTCCCAGGGCAGGAGAAGCTGCTTCCGCACCTACTCTGGCCCACTTCCTACCTGGTCCGATGGGGCCACTTCCCACGATCGTGTCAGGTTCTCTGCCTTCCCACATTTTACGAGACATAAGGGATCTATTGGCAAAGGCTTTCTTTAGCTATAGATCCACATCTAGACTGTCGCTTCTTGCTGCTAAACCTCTGTGGCACTGCTGGTCGGGGGAAGCTCTCAGCTCTGGGCACTGCTGGGGGGAAGATCACAGCCCTGTTGCACAGGCAGACAAGAGCAACAGATCCTAAGGATGCAGCCCGGCTGCTGCTTCCAGGACATTCAGGTGAGGGATCAGTTTCTACACCCACCCCCTGCAAGCCAGGGCACCTCAGTGGGCAGCACGTACATGGCTGGTGTAAGGGTGATGGTCTCCGGGGCAGCCCCCTGACATCCCAGGCCTCAGCCACACAAGCCCGCCCCCCTGCTGATGGCTGAGCTGCCCCCAGCTACCCAGCAGGGGAGGCTGGTCCCACAGGGTCCCACAGGGAGATCTCTGCTGCTCAGGGGTTGCCTGGCCTGGTGGGGACGTGGTTTCTGGCACGGAGCTGGGGCTGGCTGGGGTCTGTGCCCAGGATCCCTCCCTGCTCTGCCCTCCCCTGGCTCCTCCTCTGCCTCTGGGTCACCAGCCACGCATGTAGGAACTGTCACCTCCCAATTGTCTTTTCCAGACCCCCTCCTAACTCCCCAGCTCACCGTGTCCCCATCGCAAGCTGTCTACATTGCTGGGGAAGCCGTGAACCTGACGTGCTCAGCTGCCGGGTCACCCACCATGTCTGGGATCCGGTTCTACAGGGACAGTCGGGAAATCCAGTCCAAGGAACTCCCCTCATCTACCAACAATCACACCGAGTCCCTGCAACTGTCGACCGTGTCTGCAGGCAGTGCAGGGCAGTACAGCTGTGAGTCCTGGAAGAATGTGTCAGGCCGAGAGATCAAATCCACGAGGAGCCGGACCAGCTTCATAAATGTGACCGGTGAGTCCCCCCGTCCTGCTCTTTGCTGGCACTTGCTGGAGTGTGTCTGCTCAGTGCTGTGGGAGGGAGTGGGCAACATAGCCCAGCACTCAGTTCTGCACAGGGCCAGCCAGCCCCCATATCTGATCAGTGTTACTCCCTAGGTACGTCTACACAGCAAAGTTATTTGGAAATAACTTTCCTAGCATCTACACAAGCCAACTGCTATTTTGAAATTAATTTTCAAAATTGGCAAACCTCATTCCACGAGGAATAGAACCAATTTTGAAATTTCTATTTCAAAATCAGCTCTGTGTAGACGCTTATTTCAAAATAGGCCCCCCCAGCTCTTCCCAGAGTGCCCTGCTGGTCGCCCTGGCCACAAGGTAGCTTCTGACCTGACGTGCTTCTGGAACCAGTTCCGGCTGGTCTTAAAGGCGATTCCGAGTCCAATCAGTGTGGACACGCTATTTTGAAATGCATTTTGTGTGTAGATGCGTTATTTAGAAAGACGATATTTTGAAATTAGATATTTCAAGATAACGCTGTAGTGTAAACGTACCCTTCGGTCTCTGGCTTTGGGAATTCGGGGTGGGGGGCATTGAAGCTACTTTCCTTCTAGGGTGCTCCGACCCCTCAAACATTTGTAACATTTGGGACATTTGGTTGAACAAGTCCCCAGCCTGCCCTGTCTCTGGTCAGAGTCAGGCCCTGGTGTCTGTTTTGCCGGGGATGAGGGGAAGGGCACTGGTCACGAAGGGCAGGGAGAGCTGCCCAACTGCTCAGTAAAGTTTGTCAGTACAGGGCTTTGCAGTTGGGGAACCTGACCAGGAATCCTGTTTTACATCCTCGCCCTTCCATTTCATAACTATCGCCAGGGGATGGATCCATTTCTGATATTCCCCGCCCCCTCACCAGTTCACTAGGATCCCCACAACCCAGTGAAAGGGCAGGAGAGGCACCTCTAATTACAAATCTTACTCTGAATGCAGGGATCTGGTCTCCAAAGTGGTCTTGGACCCAGTGCAGTGACCGAGTGGTGCTCATAGCTGAGAAAGACCGTCCCCCCCGGTCCTTCCTCCCCACTGTGCCCTGGGCAGCTGGGCCCAGCCAGAGGACCCCACACAGAAGCCTGGTCCCATGTGGGGCAACATGTGGGCACAGGGCAGGGTGGGGCTCAGAGGGATTCAGGGTGTTTCTCCCAGAGAATTCTCAATACCTCCTAGTTCCTGAGATGACATTGACCTGGTGTCATCAGCCCCTCACCTCCTAGGGCCTTCCAGACCAGAGACCCAGGGTGTGTAGAACCAGCCTGTATCCTATGCACCGAGTTTCCCATGGAGACGTTTCTCTGCCTCTTCAATTCATGAGATGAATTTTACATGCAGAGGGCATGATATACTTAGACTTTAATAAGATATTTGATATGGTCTTGCACGACCTTATCAATAAACTAGGAACAAGTTAGTTGGCACTGCTGTAAGGTGGGTGCATAACCGTCTGGAGAACCGTTTTCAGAAAATAGTTATTAATGGTTCACAATCCTGCTGGAAAGGCATAACAAGTGGGCTTTCCAAAGGGGTCTGTTTTGGGGCTAGTTCTATTCAATATCTTCATCAGTGATTTAGATATTGGCATTGAGAGTACAATTATTAAGTTTGCAGATGATACCAAGGGGGAGGGGTTGCAAGTGCTTTGGAGGACTTGGTCATAATTCAGAATGATCTTGACATACTGGAGAGATGGTCTGAGGTAAACAGGATGAAGTTTAATAAGGACAAATGCAAAGTGCTCCACTTAAGAAGGAACAATCAGTTTCACACCTACAGAATGGGAAGCGACTGTCTGGGAAGGAGTACGGCAGAAAGGGATCTAGGGGTCACAGTGGAACACAGGTTAAATATGAGTCAGCAGTGTGATGCTGTTACAAAAAAAGCAAACATGATTCTGGGCTGCATGAACAGGAGGTTTGTGAGCAAGACACAAGGCGTCCTTCTTTCGCTCTACTCTGTGCTGATTAGGCCTCCGTTGGTGTATTGTGTCCAGTTCTGGGCACCACATTTCAAGAAAGATGTGAAAAAATTGGAGAAGGTCCGGAGAAGATTAAAAAAAAAGATGAAAAGTCTAGAAAACATGTAGGAAGATGGAAAGAATTTAGTTTAGAAAAGACAAGAGTGAGAGGGGACATGAGATGTTCCAAGGAGGAGAGAGAAATTGTTCTTGTTCTCCTTGGTCTCTGAGGACAGGACAAGTAGCAATAGGCATAACCTGGAGCAAGGGAGGTTTTGGTTGGACATAAGGTTCACACACAGTGTCAGTTTTATCCACTGCTCTTTGGTCAGTGCCAGTCCCTGTGTCCCTGGAGCACCTGGCACTTTGGGGTTATGGGGAAGGGGAGTTGGTAGGGAGATAGGGTTGGGGGGGAGGGGAGTCCCAGAGAAGTGACTTCAGTTTATAACAGGAGTTGCTGATCTAGTTTAACTGAAACCCAGATTTCTGTACCATGCGTCAGTGTCACAGAAACATCGACTCTGAGGCCAGAGGGGCCGAGTGATCGTCTGCTCTGACCCCACCGAACGCAGGGATCAGCCCTGAGTGAGCCCTGCCTGGCACAGGGCAGATCCTTTAGAACCCCTCCCCCCCGTGCTCGTGGAAAACCGTCCGTGATATACCTATCTCATAGAACTGGAAAGGCCCTTAAGAGGTCATTGCGCCCAGTCCCCTGCCCTCACGGCAGGACCAGGTACCATCCCTGACAGGTTTCCCCCAGATCCCTAAAGGATCCCTCGAGGATTGAACTCACAACCTTTGGTTTAGCAGGCCAATGCTCAAACAACATGGGGCAGCCCTGTGCCCTGTTATAGGTGCTGGAGGGAGGCATCCTGGCCTGATGGTCAGAGCGGGTCCAGAATTGGGAACAAGGGAGGAAGCAGGGTAGCAGGCTGGAAGATGGGTTAGGAGCAGTCTGGGGGCGGGGCGGGAGAGGCGCAGGCTGGATGCCGATGGCAGGAACCAGGCACGGAGCAGGGCCCATCACAGCAGCAGGATGTCACAGTGGCTCAGCTGGGTCACAGCCGGCTTGTTCCCTGCCTTCAGCAGCGTGTCCCTGCCAGTCACGTGACCCAAGTGCTGGGTGTCTCGACAGGCCGTCCTACGAGTTTGACACCCCAGGGTCACTGAGTGGCTCGTTCATCCTCTATCTTGGGGTGACGGGGAACATCAGAGACCATGGTTCCCTCCCGGCCCTGCCTCCCCTAGGGCCCTCAGCTGTTCACACTGGGTCACCGGTCACCTGGACAGGGCTCAGTGCATCCACACTGGCACCCTCCAATGGTGAAGCTGCTGAGTGTTGGCAGGGCCCAGAGCTGTGCAGAGGGGCTGAGATGCAAGGGACAAAGGTAGGCTGAGAGAAGCTCTGGTTGGGACTGGCTGAGGGGGTGGGGTGTGTCTGTTTACGTGATTGCGGAGCTGCTTGTAAGGAGAGTTCTCTGCTTCCTCCCTCCCCCCTCCAGACTGGCTGTCTGCCCCCAAACTCACTGTGAGCTCAGTAAATTTGTCGCTATAGGGCACGGCAGTGGGGTAATTTGACCAGGAATCATGTTTCATGCCCTCAGCCTTTCCACTTCATAATTATCATCTGAAGCCCCCCTGGCTTGTTCCCAAAACCAGAAGGTCAGGATCCCCAAATCCCATCCATTGGGGAGGGAGAGGTCTTACTCTGGCATGTAGGGCACCAGGGATCTGGTCTCCAAAGCGCTCCTGGTCTCCAGGGGGTGACCTTCTACAGCATCCCAGCCCAGCTAGTGGACCCCACACAGAGGCCCTGCCCCAAGGGGTAACATGTGGGCACAGGGCAGGGTGTGGCTCGAGGGATGCAGGGTGTTTCTGAATTCCTCTCTTGTTCCTGAGATTACTCTGACCTGGTGTCATCTGCCCCTCACCTGCCAGCACTCTGGGTGCGCGCTGGGTCATGCATGTGTCCCTGCTGTATGCACCTGACCAGCTGGGAGAGCCAAGCAGGGAAGAACCAGCCTGGGTCTCTCAGCCTGGAGGAGGCAGCTCTGGGCAGGGTGACTGGAGAAGTTTGTGTGAGGGAGTCAGGGACTTGGCTCATCTATCTCCCCGCCCCACTTCTCTCCCTCCCAGCACGTCCACCTCGCCCCAGCCTGTCTCTGGACCCTCCTCAGCCCATCTACATCCGAGGGGATACGGTCACCCTCAGGTGCTCCGGTCAACTGAATGAGACAGCAGCAGGATACAGGTTCTTCAAACAGAGCGGGGAGCAGATCTCCAGCGGGGAATCCAGCCAGGGCACCTGGCAGATCAACACAAGTGACGCAGCCGCCAGCCAAGCCTACACCTGCCTGTACTGGAGAGTGGAGCGCGGGCGAGAGATCCCGTCGGAAAAGAGCCCTCCTGTCCCGGTGTCAGTGACAGGTGAGACCCTCCTCAGCCCATCTATATCTGAGGGGAGCTGGTCACCCTTGGCTCCAATGTGTGTGAAAGCAGCAGGATACAGGTTCTTCTATCATAGGAGGGATCAGATCTCCAGCGGGGTGTCCAGCCAAGACACCTGGCAGATCAGCCTATACCTGCCCGTACCTGGGCCCTCCCTGGTGCACTGGCAGTGGAGCGAGGACACAAAATGAGCAATGTTGCCTTTGTCCACCTTTGACCCTCCCCCCAAATGTGGTCTCAATACAAGGCTGCCATGGACACACCAATCCAACATGGCCCTGATGGTAGATTCTGAACAGGGCTCTCAGGTCTCAAGCAGCCTGACAAGAGGGGAGGGGATCCCACAGTCAATGGCTCCCTGCCCCACCGTCTCCTCTTCCCCGGTCTCTTGAAGGCTCCATGAAGCATTGGCCACGGAGGGGGACACAAAACGAGCAAATTGCGTATGTCTACCTTTGACCCCCATATATCAGCCCCACATTGTGTGGGAAGGACTATGGCCCGGCTCCTGCTCATTTCTGTGAGGAGCCCCTGGGGACCCTGTTATCTCTCCAGAGCCTCTGGTTTCATTGCAAAATTCAGCTGTGCATGAACCAAATTCTGAGCTCCGCTTTCTCCCCTCCCAGGCCCCTAATAACCCCTCTTGCTCCATGTAGTTCCCCTTCTCCAGCCGGAGCTGAGTGTGGATCCCCCATCTGGAGTGGTGAGTGAAGGGTTTCCCCTGAACATCACCTGCACGGCCCCCGGGGATACCCATGAGCGGAGGTTTCACTTCTACAGGGATGGAGTTGAGCTCGATCCTGGGGATCTGGGATCTGAGATTAACCTCATAGAACCTGGTACCAGCTCTGTGAAGGGCTCTGTGCTCAGCATCCCACAGGCCGGTTCCAACATCACTTGTGAATTCACCTGTGGGTACGAGGAGAACATGTCTGGGAGGTGGATCCCGTCCAAGAAGAGCTGGGCTGTAAATGTTACTGGAAACGTGACAGTGTCAGGTGAATCGGCTGCTTCCTGCTAACATCTCCCCAAGGTTCCCTTCCCAAACCCCCAAACTTCCCCACCGCTCTGGCTGGATAGGCAAGGGTAGCACAGGTCACAGCGGTATTATATGACAGGCAGCTAGGAGAGGGACAGACACACAGACAGGAAGGATCGGGATTAGGGTCCATGTGTGAGACAGAGAAGGGCTGGGGGTGGGTTTCCCATCTCAGCTTGATGGTCCCTGAGATCCAGGGGAGTTCATCACAGAGCCTAGAGGCAGAAAAATCTTTGATACCACGGGCAGGATGCTGAGTAGTGACATTAAGCGGCTGGTTCCATTCACGATTCTCCATCTCTGCAGCTCACGGCTTCCGCTGGGTCCGGGAAGTGGCCGTGGGTGGCTCCTTCTTCCTCATCAATGGCCTCATTTTTCAAGTCTCCTACCGCTGCTTCTAGATGCAGGTACCTGGCTTTTTCTGCTGAGGGGCCCGTCATCTGAAGCCTTGGATTCTCCCCACAAGTTTTCCATTTTCTGCAGTCACTCAGCTTGAATTTCAACCTGGGAGAAGTTCTAGTGGAAAAGCAAAGAGTGAGACTTTGGAAACATCCACAGGGTCTGAAAGGTCTTTGGGCACCACGAGCATTTCAGCCACCAATCCAACTTCAGCTTTGTCCATTGCAGGGCATGACCACTTGTTCACAGCTTCATAACTCCTGTGCACAGAGATTGCTTCTTTGGTGTGAACCCTGCTCCCCAGTATTCCTGTCCTGCACGCAGATGTGAAAATGTGGGTCTGTGCTCTGCATTGACGGGAATAACTTCCCAAACTGAACAGGAAAACTATAGTACAGGGGGAATATGTGAGAGCAATGCAAGTGGAGATACGGCCGTTCTCTGAGTCTCTGTGAAATCCGTGTTTGAAAACAGCGCAATGGGATGTTCCTGGAATGGGATTGCGTCTCCTAAAGCCAACCAGGAAAGAGAAAGAATCACCCAATCGAGGACAGTCCTCGCCACTGACAGAACCAAGTGATTGTGGAAAGAGATTGACCCAAAAGGAGCCAGAGACATAGGATGAACCTGGATTAGGTTTGCTTCTCCGTACATCTTCCAACAAAGCCCTGGAGAGGAGGTGTCGACTCAGCTATCGATGGGGCTGGAGATGGGCTAGCCAAGAGATCAGCCTGCTTCTTGAGCAAAGGCAAAGCCCATCAAGAGACGTGCTCCCCTGGAGAATGGACAATGTTCAAAGCCTCTTTCCACTAACATGGCTACCACAGCCACATCAGTCTTCTCTTATCTCATAACTAACTTCTGCAGAGCAGCCAAGTCTTAAAGCTCTTTGTGGAATCATCACGTTTCCTATGGTTCCAGAAACTTGTTGTTTCCAAGGCAACCTGACTTGGGGCCTCATCCACCGAGATTTTCAGTCTCACTTGTTGATTTTCTTTTCCTTTCTCCCACTCTGCCAGGAACCAACAGCTAGTTTCGATCTCCAAGCTAAGTGCCTGCTTTCCAATTAACCATTAACGAGGTCGTATTCTCTTTGTTTAATCCATGGTGTCTAATGCACACGGTGGCAGTTGATTTGAACACAATATGAGATCCAAACATGCACCTTAAATCCAGGGTAACATACTAAAACTGGCCACCTCATTGGTGGAGACCAGACCAGGTCACCTGACTGTTGATTTTGCTCAAAATAGGAATTAGTCTCCTAAGCGTGTCTCTTGTGTTCTGATGTTACTACAAAATGCTGATATGTATCTGCCTGCAGTCACCTCACTGATAACGCCCGTACCAAATATTTAAAGGGGATATTTCAGTGTTTGAGCTGAAACAATAAACAGTCAGTGTGGAGAGCACCACGACCACGTGTGGAATACGAGTTTGCCAGGGGAGGGGTTATTTCCTGCCCAGCCAAAGAAGGCCTCAAGACAATCAATTGTGGAACAGGAGAGAGCAAAACTTTTGGTGGATTGTGTCCCCTGCTCCTTGGAAGTGGAGACGAACGTGTGAATGAAAGTCCCCAAGGAAAAGAAACTGAATCGATTTGGCTGTTTGAACTCAAAAGGGCCAGAGACTCTGCATTGAAACCAGAGATCCCCGTGAAATGTGTCCTCAGTTTGCCCGGAGAGACCCTGTGAATAGACAGGTCCCTGCAGCTCTGTCACTTTTTGGATTTAGATGGGAACTCTTTGGGTTGTGTCTCTTTCCTGGATGAATTTTGCAGCTAGCTCTCTCCTTCCTTTTTCCTCATGAATAAACTCTCATAGCATTTACCACAGACTTGGCTTTCATGGGTCTTTGTAATGTGTCTGTAGCCAATTAATCTGGGGTAAGCGACTGTCGGTTTGGCCTGAGTTTTTGACCGTAGGGACCAGTTCTCTGTCGTTCAAGGACTCCCGGTGGCACGTTAGACCCTCCAAACACCAGTTTAAATCACACCTAAGGACACTGCTGCACCAGGGCTTGTTTCGGTGACTATTCTATGAGTGGGCAAGATCACAAGCTGGTATCAATGGGTCAGACCTAGATGTAGCTCAAATAGTGTGAAAGGGGCCAGATCCCCTGAGGTGTTACACTTCTACGAAGCACACAGGGTCTTTATAGGGGCAAAAGACAACTCACCACCTTTATTGAGAATACATTGCCAAAGCAGAGAGCATACACTTACATACACAGACTGACACAATCCCCCAATCACAGTTATGATTACCAGTCCATGGTCTGTGGCCAGCCTGTTTGAGCCAGGGCGGAGGAGCGAGGGGTGTATTGGTCCGAACTGATGCTCCAGTCATGGCAGGACGCCCTTGCTCTTAAGGCAAAACTGTTCTCCTTTGCTAATTAAACAAACTAAATTAAATTAATGGAGATTGCCTATTTTCTACAACTGGAAGGGACCTTGAAAGGTGATCAACTCCAGTGCCCTGCCTTCACAGGAGGACCAAGTATCATCCCTGACAAATTTTTGTTTGTCTGTGGGATGAGAGCAAAGCCGGATGTATCTTGGGGCTTGGCTGTAAACAGTAGATTGGAAAACGTGTCTGGGCTGGAAGCTAGAGGCATGCGGGTAAGTGTAGTGTCGGTAGGTTTCTGGTATAATTTCTCCCAGAGCGTACCCCAAGTACCGCTACCACAAGAGAGCTTGAAAACACAAACAGCCATGTGTGGTAGCTGTGCTCTCAGTCTTAGACACGCACACACAGACCTCTTGTACCTGCCAGGACACACGAATCAGATCATGGCCTTAGAAAAGGAGATTTTATTCACAAAACAAAGGGATCTGCTTTGCAAAGTCAGGGAGTTCCCTGGTGCTGGGGCAGTGCCCGACCCCTGCTCAAAGCTGAGACAAGCATCCCCCATCCCTCCTCCCTGTTGCACCCTGGGCAGCCCAGCCCAGCCAGCGGACCCCACACAGCGGTGTCTGTAGGAACAGCCACAGCGATGCTAGCGGGCTGTGGTGCCTTTCAGCCAATGGCGCCAGAATCCAAGCTGGTGTGCGTGGAGCCGTGGCCCATGGGCAAGTGTGAAGCTCCCTGGAGGTACCAGGGGCTCAGAGGCACGTCACTAGCATGTGCCCTCAGTGCAGGGCAGCCTGGTCTGTGCCTGCTGGGGGCAGCTCCCTGAAACCCCCGGCCTCAGCTGCACAAACACCCCCCAATCCCTGATTTCTGAGCTGCCCTGGTAGGAGCTGCCCCCTCAGGTACCCAGAGGGGAGGCTGGTCCCACTGGGTCCCACAGGGAGGTCTCTGCTGCCCACAATGACATTTGCAGACTTGGGGAGGTTTATTGAACACCAGTTTTCTAGGTAACAGGCTGGGGGTATGTCTACACTACCCTCCTAGTTCGAACTAGGAGGGTAATGTATGCATACCGCACTTGCTAATGAAGCCCGGGATTTGAATTTCCCGGGCTTCATTAGCATAAGCGGGGAGCCGCCATTTTTAAATCCCCGCTGCTTCGAACCCCGTGTAGCGCGGCTACACGGGGCTCGAACTAGGTAGTTCGGACTAGGGTGCCTATTCCGAACTACCGGTACACCTCGTTTCACGAGGAGTACCGGTAGTTCGGAATAGGCACCCTAGTCCGAACTACCTAGTTCGAGCCCCGTGTAGCCGCGCTACACGGGGTTCGAAGCAGCGGGGATTTAAAAATGGCGGCTCCCCGCTTATGCTAATGAAGCCCGGGAAATTCAAATCCCGGGCTTCATTAGCAAGTGCGGTATGCATACATTACCCCGCTAGTTCGAACTAGCGGGGTAGTGTAGACATACCCTGGGTTCTGTTCCCAGGATCCCGCCCTGCTCCTCCCTTTCCTGGCTCCTTCTCTGCCTCTGGGTCACCAGCATCTTATAGAGAAACTGTCTCCTTTCCTGGCCCCCTTGGTTTTTCCATCCTCCCTCCCAGCTCCTCAGCTCACCGTATCCCCGCCCCAGCCTGTCTACATCACTGGAGAAGACATGATCCTGACATGCTCAGCTAGAAGCACGCCTCTTCTGTCTGGGATCTGGTTCTTCCGGGATAACCAAGAAATCCATTCCCAGAAACTCTCCTCATATGAGTCCAGACATACCCATTCGATTCAGCTGTCAGGAGAGCCTGGGTCGCAGGCTGGGTCGTACAGCTGTGAAACCTGGAAGACAGAGGCTGGGCGAGAGATCCTGTCAGAGAGGAGCCAACCGATCCACATAGACGTGACAGGTGAGTGACCCTGTTCCCTGCTGCTCTTTGGCCCTGTGGTGGGACCTCTCTCCCCCATGTGCAGGGTGAGACTCAGCCTGGTCCCTCAGCTCCACAGTGTCACCCCCTGGGGCTGTCTGATATGCCGGGGGTTGGGTGTGGGGAGCACTGGCCACTAAAGGCAGGGGGAGCTGTCCAACTGCCCAGTAAATTTGTCACTACAGGGCACGGCAGTGGAGTAATTTGACCAGGAATCCTGTTTTATGTCCTCGGCCTTTTCACCTCTAACTTGCTAAGGTCATTTTGAATTATGTCCCTATCCTCCAAAGAAGTTGCAACCCCACCCAGTTTGGTATCATCTGCAAACTTAATAAGCGTACTCTCTATCCCAATATCTACATCATTGATGAAGATATTGAACAGTACGGGTCCCAAAACAGACCCTTGAGGAACTCCACTTGTTATCCCTTTCCAGCAGGATTTAGCACCGTTAACAACAACTCTCTGACTACGGTTATCCAGCCAATTATGCACCCACCTTATCGTGGCCCTATCTAAGTTATATTTGCCTAGTTTATCAATAAGAATATCATGCGAGACCGTATCAAATGCCTTACTAAAGTCTAGGTATATGACATCCACCGCTTCTCCCTTATCCACAAGGCTTGTTATCCTATCAAAGAAAGCTATCAGATTAGTTTGGCATGACTTGTTCTTCACAAACCCATGCTGGCTATTCCCTATCACTTTCTTACCTTCCAAGTGTTTGCATAGGATTTCCTTAATTACCTGCTCCATTATCTTCCCTGGGACAGACGTTAAACTGACCGGTCTGTAGTTTCCTGGGTTGTTCTTATTCCCCTTTTTATAGATGGGCACAATATTTGCCCTTTTCCAGTCTTCTGGAATCTCTCCTGTCTGCCATGATTTTTCAAAAATCATAGCTAAAGGCTCAGATACCTCCTCTATCAGCTCCTTGAGTATCCTGGGATGCATTTCATCAGGACCTGTAGAATCAAATGAAATACAAATATTAAGTGAATCAACATGTTCCATAGAATCGCTATGGATAGTAATTCCATGCTCCAATAATAAGAAATTAGCAGTAGGGATATATTACCGACCACCTGACCAGGACAGTGATACTGACATTGAAATGCTGAGGGAGATTAGAGAGGCTACCAAAATAGAGAACTCTATAATAATGGGGGATTTTAATTACCCCCATATTGACTGGATACATATCACCTCAGGAAGAGAAGCAGAGATAAAATTTCTCAATGGCTTAAATGACTGCTTCTTGGAACAGCTGGTGCAGGAACCCACAAGGGGAGAGGCAATTCTCGATTTAGTCCTGAGTGGAGCGCAGGATCAGGTCCAGGAAATAACCGTTACAGGACCACTTGGGAATAGTGACCATAATATAACAACATTCAACATTCCTGTGGTGGGAAGAACATCTCAGCAGTCCAGCACCCTGGCATTTAATTTCAAAAAGGAGAAATACACAAAAATGAGGAGGTTAGTTAAACAGAAATTAAAAGGCACAGTGACTAGAGCCAAATCCCTGAAAGCTGCATGGAAACTTTTTAAAGACACCATAATAGAGGCCCAACTTAAATGTATACCCCAAATTAAAAAACATAGCAAGAGACCTAAAAAAGTGTCACCGTGGCTTAACCACCATGTAAAAGAAGCAGTGAGGGACAAAAAGGTATCTTTTAAGATGTGGAAGTCCAATCCTAGTGAGATAAATAGAAAGGAACATAAACACTGTCAAATCAAGTATAAAAATGTAATAAGAAATGCAAAAAAAGATTTTGAGGAACAGCTAGCCAAAAAGTCAAAAAGAAATAACAAAATGTTTTTTAAGTACTTTGAAGCAGGAAGCCTGCTAAAAAACCTGTGGGTCCCCTAGATGATCGAGCTATAAAAGGAGCAATCAAGGACGATAAAGCCATTGCGGAGAAACTAAATGAATTCTTTGCTTCAGTCTTCACGGCTGAGGACATTGGGGAGATTCCCGAATCTGCACTGTCCTTTGTGGGTAATGAATCTGAGAAACTGTCCTGGATTGAAGTGTCATTAGAGGAGGTTTTGGAACAAATAGAAAAACTTAATGTTAACAAATCTCTGGGACCGGATGGCATTCATCCAAGGGTTCTAAAAGAACTCAAATGGGAAATTGCTGAGCTATTATCTGTGGTTTGTAACCTGTCCTTTAAATCAGCTTCTGTACCTAATGACTGGAAGGTAGCCAACGTGACACCAATATTTAAAAAGGGCTCTAGAGGCGATCCTGGCAATTAGAGACCGGTAAGTCTAACTTCAGTACCGGGCAAATTAGTCAAAACAATAGTAAAGAATAAAATTGTGAAGTGTGTAGAAGAACATAATTTGTTGGACAAAAGTCAACATGGTTTCTGTAAAGGGAAATCCTGTCTTACTAATCTATTAGGGTATGTCTACACTACCCCCCTAGTTCGGACTTGGGGGGGGGGGTAATGTAGTCATATGGAGTTGCAAATGAAGCCCGGGAAATTCAAATCCCGGGCTTCATTTGCAACTCCGTATGACTACATTACCCCCCCCTAGTTCGAACTAGGGGGTAGTGTAGACATACCCTCAGAGTTCTTTGAAGGGGTTAACAAACATGAGGATAAGGGGGATCCAGTAGATATAGTATACTTGGATTTTCAGAAAGCCTTTGACAAGGTCCCTCACCAAAGGCTCTTGTGTAAATTACATGGCCATGGGATAAGAGGGAAGGTCCTTTCTTGGATTGAGAACTGGTTAAAAGACAGGAAACAAAGGGTAGGAATAAATGGTAAATTTTCAGATTGGAGAGGGGTAACTAGTGGTGTCCCCTAAGGGTCAATCCTGGGACCAATCCTTTTCAACTTATTCATAAATGATCTGGAGAAAGGGGTAAGCAGTGAGATAGTAAAGTTTGCAGATACAAAACTGTTTAGGAAAGTTAAGACAGAAGCAGACTGTGAGGGACTCCAAGAAGATCTCACCAAACTGAGTGATTGGGCAACAAAATGGCAAATGAAATTTAATGTGGATAAGTGTAAAGTAATGCACATCGGGAAAAATAACCCCAACTATACGTACAGTATGATGAGGGCTAATTTGTCTACGACAACTCAGGAAAGATCTTGGAGTTATCGTGGACAGTTCTCTGTGTGCAGCGGCGGTCAAAAAGGCAAATAGGATGCTAGGAATTATTAGGAAAGGGATAGAAAATAAGACCCAGAATATCTTACTGCCCCTGTATAAAACTATGGTACGCCCACATCTGGAATACTGTGTACAGATGTGGTCTCCTCACCTCAAAAAAGATATTTTGGCCTTGGAAAGGGATCAGAAAAGGGCAACTAAAATGATTAGGGGTTTGGAATGGGTCCCATATGAGGAGAGGTTAAAGCAACTGAGGGGGGATATGATAGAGGTCTATAAAATCATGAGTGGTGTGGAGAGGGCCAATAAAGAAAAATTATTTATTAGTGTCACGTTACTGAATTTGAGGGAAGCAGCCAGATTACTGCTGCACCCATAGGTGGGGGTGCTGGCCCCAAAAAATGGTATAAAAGGGGGGCCATGTGGGGTGTTGAATAGGAGCTTACTGATCTGCTGAGCCTGTGTACGCTAGTCATGAGATTATATAATATCTGTGTGTGTAGTTAGGAATCTGTAATCTGTGTGGATACTGAATATTTCTCTGCATGTGGTTGAGAAGTGGGCAGAACCTGACCTATGGACATGCTAATCAGTGAGGCCCTGTGGGACAATGGCACTCAATGGGCCAAGGACACACCTAAAGAATGAGTGGTGACTCATACCTAAGGCTACCAGCAGGGAACAAGCAGGAATGAGCCGTGGACCAGGTGACCTGCTGTAGCCAAGAAGAGACCAGGAAGGAGGGATAAATAGGCCATGTGGTCAACTCCATCTTGGTCTTCAGCTCAGCACTTCATCCCAGAGGCAGGATCGCAGGGACTGAAGAGCGCAAAAGACCTGTGGATTCATCCTGATCCTAGGATGTACAACAAGAACTTTTAAGCCAGCAGCTGTAACATCTCTGCTAGAGCCTGCATCGAGAACTGGGAGATTCGATGCATGTAATGTACTATTCCTTTAACAACCTTACTCTCATGCTTTTCTTTATTGTAATAATAAACCTTTAGATATTAGATGCTAAAGGATTGGCCCAACGTGATTTGTTGTTAAGGTCCAAAGGATAAATTGACCAGGGATCTGTGGCTGGTTTCTTGGAACCGGACAGAACTTGTTCGGGGTAGGTGGGATTGGGTGCTAGGACCCCCCACCTGTGTATGAGGCCCAGGGCCGTCTGGGGCATGGATATTGCTGGGGTGTCGGAGACGTTTTGCTCGTGAGGCTTCAGGCAGGCAGCTGAAGCGCTCTGTGGGACTGGTGTGTGGCCTGTTTGGAGAGGTCACCAGTCTGGGGACTGTAAGGAGCCCCGAAGTTGAGCAATTCACCCTGAGCAGACGCCCTCAGCTGTGCCCAGACACGGCCCGGTCTGTCACAAATTAGTTCCCTAAATAGAAGAACTAGAGGACACCAAATGAAATTAATGGGTAGCAGGTTTAAAACTAATAAAAGAAAGTTCTTCTTCACACAGCGTGTAGTCAACCTGTGGAACTCCTTGCCAGAGGAGGCTGTGAAGGCTAGGACTATAACGGAGTTTAAAGAGAAGCTAGATAATTTCATGGAGGTTAGGTCCATAAAAGGCTATTAGCCAGGGGATAAAATGGTGTCCTTGGCCTCTGTTTGTCAGAGGCTGGAGAGAGATGGCAGGAGACAAATCGCTTGATTATTGTCTTCGGTCCATCCTCTCTGGGGCACCTGGTGCTGGCCACTGTCGGCAGACAGGCTACTGGGCTAGATGGACCTTTGGTCTGACCCAGTACAGCCGTTCTTATGTTCTTATGTTCTCTGTGAGTCCCCGTGGAAACTGTTTTTGACCAGAGCGCAATGGGGCGTGCCTGGAATGGGATTGCTTCTCCTAAAACGAACCGGGAAAGAGATGGAATCACCCAATGGAGGACAGTTCTCACCACTGGCAGAACTGGGCGACTATTGAAAGAGACTGAACCAACACGAGCCAGAGACACAGGCTGAACCTGGAACGGGTTCATGTCTCCATAAAGCTGGCAGCAAAGCAGCCAAATGGAGACACTGAGGGAGGGCTCTGGTTTGGCCCAGCTCAATCACTGCTTAAGGTGTGAAAACTGGAAGAAAACGTTGTTGGAAATTGACTGTGGCCCTTTTTGTTCAAACACAAGGACTGATCAGATTTTGTAGGGATTGATATCCCTGGCAGAGGGATGTGGGTGGCAGCCAATTAGGAGAGGGCTTATGGCAGCCAATCAGAGCTCAGCAGGGCTGTATAAAAGGGGTGGCTGGCCAGTAGGGGATCACTCTTGCTCCAGCCCTGGAAGGAGAGGGACATGGCTGGTTGGGTACCTTGGACAGCGCCGTGTTGGGAGAAGGCAGGAGGAGCAGGGGAAGAAGCGCTGATGGGTGTTTATTTCTAGTTGTTTCTCTTGCTCCTTATTATGTTTGTTCCGCAAGGCAAAGCTGGTTTCAATCACAAGTACTTTGCCCCAATGGATAATTGCTTGTCTTCTTTCAGAGCCCTCAATTTGCCCACTGCTTCCACCTCAATGGAGAGGTACAGCATCTTCAGTGTCCTTGTGTCTCTATCCGGCATCTTCCTGCAACCTTTGGCCTTCACATGTCTCTCTCCCCCGTTCCTCACTCTCTCACGCATAACCAGGCTGATTTCTTGGTTATAGGGAAGCCAGATGCACATTTGAACAAGGATGTCAAATTGCAGTTAACCGCCCCAACCACCGCAACCTTTTACTTATTTCTCAAGACTCCTTGCAAAACTTCAGTTAAGACTCTGTCCCTGCCTCAGGTTCAGCTTCAGCTTGGCTGGTGACCCGTGACCGATGGGATGAGAAAGGCCCTTTCTGCTTTAGGGGGGGCTGGCAGGATAAACTGACGCATGCCCCGTGCATAAAGCTACATTTTTAGCTAGATGGCTACGTTATCCCCCTCTTCACCCTTCAAGAACAATTCTTGGGCCACAATGTACTGAGGAGTAATCTGAGATTCTGCTCTAGGGATGGGGATAGAACTTCGCCTCCCCAGACACAGCCCTTTTCCTGCACCCTCACACCCCCTTTTCTCTTGGGTCTCCCTTTTCAGTGCTCCCCCCAGAGACTGCAGTCCAAGAGTGCCATGCCTGCATGAGGAGGGCCATAACAGTCAACTTTCCCACGCTGAACTGGTTTCCCACGGACCGATATCTATCTGGTATGGACAGCTTCCAGAGTGTGATGGCTACCAGCTTCGCCCAGGTGTTACTTCAACCTGGACCACCCGAAGGGTGTTTGGCCTGTGACAGAATTCCCAATGTTCCCAGGTCACCCTTTCCAGAGCTTCAGTGCCCTTAGAGGTAGAACATTTCTTGTAAAGTCTCATCTAAATCTCCCTTGCCACAGACTACACCCGTTCTGCCTTAACGTCAGTGGACATAGAGAACATAGAATCATAGAATCATAGAATAATAGGACTGGAAGGGACCTCAAGAGGTCATCGAGTCCAGCCCCCCGTCCTCAAGGCAGGACCAAGCTCCACCTACACCATCCCTGACAGATGTCTATCTAACCTGTTCTTAAATATCTCCAGAGAGGGAGATTCCACCACCTCCCTTGGCAATTTATTCCAATATTTGACCACCCTGACAGTTAGGAATTTTTTCCTAATGTCCAATCTAAACCTCCCCTGCTGCACTTTAAGCCCATTACTCCTTGTCCTGTCCTCAGAAACCAAGAGGAACAAATTTTCTCCTTCCTCCTTGTGACACCCTTTTAGATATTTGAAAACCGCTATCATGTCCCCCCTTAATCTTCTTTTTTCCAAACTAAACAAGCCCAGTTCACGAAGCCTGGCTTCATAGGTCATGTTCTCTAGACCTTTAATCATTCTTGTCGCTCTTCTCTGTACCCTTTCCAATTTCTCCACATCTTTCTTGAAATGTGGCGCCCAGAACTGGACACAGTACTCCAGCTGAGGCCTAACTAGTGCAGAGTAGAGCGGCAGAATGACTTCACGAGTTTTGCTTACAACACACCTGTTGATACAACCTAGAATCATATTTGCTTTTTTTGCAACAGCATCACACTGTTGACTCATATTCAACTTGTGGTCCACTATGACCCCTAGATCCCTTTCCGCCATGCTCCTTCCTAGACAGTCGCTTCCCATCTTGTATGTATGGAACTGATTGTTTCTTCCTAAGTGGAGCACTTTGCATTTCTCTTTATTAAACTTCATCCTGTTTACCTCTGACCATTTCTCTAACTTGCTAAGGTCATTTTGAATTATGTCCCTATCCTCCAAAGAAGTCGCAACCCCACCCAGTTTGGTGTCATCTGCAAACTGTTGACCAACGTTCCAATTTATAGTATTGGCTTAGCAGTTGGCTACCATGTCCCCCGTCAGCTGTGTCCTCTCCAGACCGAACATGTTCTGACATGGACTCTTCCGAATTTTTCCACATGTTCCTTAATGTCCGATGCACAAAACTGGACACAGCTCTCCAGCTGTGGCCTCCCCATTGCAGAGCAGAGCAGAGCAGAGCAGAGCAGAGCAGAGCAGGAGAGTTACCTCTGAGGTCTCTTCCTGTTCAGACATCCAGGAATGCCAGTAACCTCTTTCTCATCAGCTCCTTTCTCCTCTCACCATGTCTCTTTCCACCCCCAACAGGGCTCAGTAGTCACCTACGCACTCTTAGTTTTCCTGGCCTTAGAGGCTCACACGACCCAGTCGAAAAACAATTCCTCCTGCACTGAGGTTTAACAGGTAGTTCGATTTAGGGGCTTTATTTCAAACGCCCATCTCCCTGCCGTGTGTAGACGTGGGCAGTTAGGCCGGGCTTGTAAATTTCAAAAAATGGCAGCCAGGAACATGCAAATCAAGCGTGGGATATTTAAATCCCGGGCTTGATTTGCAATTTCGAATGCCTACATTAGCCTCTCTGTTCCTCTTTTCCCCTTCCTCAAGCAGTCATATCCTGAACAATTTATTATACCTCTAGCCCTTGTATACCATGTGGCAAAGGGCCGACCCAAGTCACCGCAGTCAGAATATTTAGCCAACAGAGTCTTGTCTGGTATTGTGGAAAAACTGGTGACCCCCGGTCATGAATATCACTGTGTGATGTGTGTATGCGTTGTGTTGAATGAGTTACCCATATAGCTGGAAATACTTATGAAGGTACTTGAAAGAGAAGAAAACTTAAATCCATCAGTGTGAATCTATGAATATGTGTGCATCTCAAGTCAACTGCCTGCAAACAAACACCATGTGGCTTAAGTGCTCCTGCAGGTCTGAGGCCAGCTCTTCCTTAGGCTGCAGGTGTTAACTAACATTTGACAACATCATAACTGGAGACTAGGCCAAGCCACCGGGGTGTTAGTTTTGTTCGATATCAGAATTAGACTGTGAGAATGTGTTTCACGTTTCTTAATATAAACATTAAATTTGCAAGAGTGTGCTAAATGTTTAGAATCTATAAAATGCTCGTGTGTCGTTGCTGCCTGTGTTAATCTCGCAGATCATGGCCGCACGTCATGTTATGAGCTGATGTGTAACTACTTGCTCTGTAACTGTGAACACCCACACAGCCTGAAGAGAAGTGTGACCAAGTGTGAAATACAAGTTTACCACAGGAGGGGCTATTTCCTGCCCAGTGAGAGAAGGCCCCTAGACATCAGACAAACCAGTGTGGCCCATAAGAGCACAAAACACTTGGCTGTTGGCTCCCCAGATGTATAGACTGGAGACGAGCATGTGACAAGAAGAAACTGGTTTTTGCCTGTTTGAGCTCTGCAGGACCAAAGAGTGTGAACTGAAACCAGAGATCCCCAGAGCTGCCTTGTGGGTCGGCCTACAAAACCCATTGACGCAGCTCTGTCACTACTTGGGGTGTCGCTTTCTGGCATTAACCTGCAGAGAACTCACTTATTCTATTTTTACCTTACTTTTAGGCTTTGTCCGGCAGAAAGTATGTAAATGAAGTGCTGATTAGCATTTTGTCATGCTTCATTTGCATAATTTATTTTAGTTGTTTTAGTGCAAGATACGTAGCCTATTAGGGAGAATTGGAGTGGGGGGCTGAGGGTCTGGGGATTTGGCTGCCCGAAGCTGGGAGGCAGAGCAGGAGGCCGGGGATTTGGGCTGCTGGCCCTGGGGTACTTCCCAGCCAGGGCATCTCTGTGGGTTGGCCCCACCTCCCCCACTTTACCCACAGCCTGGCAACATCTGTGACCAGCCCTGCTGCGAGTTAACAACACACTTCCCCTTCACCGGTGCTTTTCTCCAGCACAACCACGTCCCTGTCTGTGTCTTGGCCCCGGTGTTGGTTTTACTTTCGCTTTCCCATTGTCGTGCTCAGACAGAACGTGAACCTGCCCAGTGTCCGTGGGATAAATGTTCCAGTACCTGTAGGGTCCAGTCCCTCATCTCTGGCCTGCTTGATCCCGGTGTGTCTGAGAAACCCCTCACTCACCTTGTCTGTCAATGAGAGCCCTTGAATTTTCTGTGTTCAGGATCTGCAGCCTTGAGCAAAGTGTTTATTTCCCCCACATTTAGGATGGAATTTCCCAGAGGGAGCTCGCTGTTCGGGGCCAGGCTGCGATCCCACCTTCACACCCAGTCTCCCTGCTAGCAGGGATTTCCATGCGGAGAGGTTCTCTCTTGGGTTGGAGCTGTTCTGGCTCTTCTCTCTTGTAAGCAGCACATAGAACATCCCTTCTAGGAAACTTCGCGCTCTCGCATCTGCTGTCCGAGTTCCTGGCAGATCAAAGGGGCATTTTCAAATGTGATCTCCGTCTTCACAGTGTGGTTGCCGTCTTCACGCATCAGCCTTAACGTCGCCCGTGAGTCTGTCTCTGGCCACAGGCTCCACCAGCTCACCCAGGGCGCGTCTCTCTCTGTCATTGACAAAGGAGCGACCAGCTCATGAGCTCAGGCTGCATAAACTGCACAGAGTGAGACAGATTTGTGTGGGGTTCTGGTCCCACTGGGGCCTGGTGGCTGCATCAGACCCTGTGAGTGAGCCTGCCCAGAACAGAGCTGCTTTCAGTGTCTGTGTGGCTCTGCTGTGGCCATGAACCCCACCCATGTGCCTTCATTGGGGGAGACCAGAGGGTCTGGCCTGGCCTGGCTTCCAGCTCCTCTTATCCAGTGTGGGGTCAGTCCCATCCCATGGGGTCAGGGCGGAAGGACTGGAAACCCTCCTCAGCCCGATTACTGCCAATCTGCTCTAAGGCTCCCGGTGCCATAGCAGAGCCTCCAAGCATTAGTTTAAGAGAGTCCAGAGGGACCAGGGGACAGTTCCCAAGTCTGCAGAGTGAACAAGCAACGTTCCAGTGCGTGTCAATAGACCCCAACCCCCGGGCCAGATCCCCAGTGGGTGTAACAGACACTGTGACTTATTCTAGGTTCCATTGTACCAATGGAGTCCCCTCTCCAAAACAGAGGTGTCAATCACCAGCAGAAACAGCCCCTTCCATCGCTGTGAGATGTGCAAATTGTGAGTTCCTCTCCTCCCGCCCTGCACACCAGGCCCTGCTGTCTCTCCAGCCCCCAAGCTGAGCGGTGACCACGTCTGAGCCTGTGACTTCCTCTGTCAGAGCAGAGGGGCCCATTCCCCTCCCCGCGCTCACATCCGTCAAGCGGCTGAGCTGAGCTCCCAGCTCCCAGCCCAGAGCCAGCATCTCAGAATGGAGCTAACTCACCTTCTGCCTCTGCTGGGTAAGTGCCCTGCCTGGACCCCCAGGCTCTCTGTCATCCAGCAACCTCCCCCCACTCCCCGCCAGATCCTTGAGACTCTGTGAACCCCCTTCCTTCAACATCTTCTTTCCCCTCCCCAGATCTCTCACCCCCTCTCTTCTCTTCTTCTCCAGCCTCGCTCCAGATGCTCCCCCGACCAGTGTCCCCTGCAGGTAACAGCATCTCCCATTGTTATCCCGGTGCTTGTGGTATGGGCGGAGGATGGTGGTGGGGGATTGCTGCCCTTGGGGATCTTCTGTGGAATATAGAATTGAAAATTGGGGTCCCTGGGTGCCCCATGACCAGGCAGCCCCATTCACATCTCCCGTTAACCTGCCCCAACAGCAGCGGCTCCAGGCTGGAGACATCTCAGAAGCTGGGAGAGCGACCCTGGCTGATGGCTGCTTGGTTGGTCTGAGTCAAGGCTATAGGGGGGAAGCTGCACCCATCCCCATGGGCTCTACTCGGCCCATCTTGGGCAGCCCCAACAGAGACAGAGAGGACTGGACGGGCCACTGAGACCGAGATCCCCTCTCCCCATGACACTGTGTGCCCTGGGCAGGGTCCTTTGCTGTGGGGCAGTGTGTGTGTGTGGGGGGGGAGGGTCTCTCTGCCTCAGCTCTGCGCTCCCACTGGGGGTTCAGGGACACAGCCCCAGGCAGCAGCAGATTAACATCTGGTTCTGAAGAGACCCCCGAGGAAACGTGATGGAAGAAAAACTCCCTCATCACTCCCCTTCACACATCCGCCCAAGCTTCCTCTTTTTTGCTCAGTTCCTTCTAGCTACTGCTGGGCAGGCTGGCTGGTCAGCTCAACCTCCCCCGGCCAAGGCAGGACCTTACCCCCACAGATTCGTTCTGTGTCCCTGGCGGGAAATGTGCCCAGCCTCGTGAAGGATGAGTCCACCTTGTAGCGGAAGCTTGAGCTATTTAGCGTAACAAAGAGCCAACTTCTTAAAAATAGAGTAGAACTGTCGTGCCTTAGAGTGTAACAAAAAAAATGTCGAGAATTGTGAGCTTCCATGTGCACAGCCTACTTCTTCAGATGAGATGAATTTGAATGGGGGAATGGGGGAGGGGGCAAATAAGAAGGGAGAGAGGATTGCAGTCCCCGTGTTAATGAGGCTAACTGAGTGGTCCGGAAGTGTCCTGTGCTGATCTTGTCACATTACTAGGGTGCTGAATGTTCGGTGAGCTGGTGTTATAACACGTTAACCACGTCATGTCTTCGTTCGAACCAAGGGAGAAGGTGTCAAATGTGCAGATGAAGGTGAATTCTGGGCTCTCTCTCTGTCGTTGGTTTCTGAAATGCCTTTGTAGGAGAGAGGCTACTTTTAACTGAGTGCCTGGCCAGGATAAAATATTCCCCTGCAGGATTATGCATGTTGCCATTGCTGATATCTTTTGGGTCAATTTAACCTTTGTCGCAGAGACTGTCCAATTTGTCCGATACTCGTGGTCGAGGGGCATGGCTGGCACTTGACGGCAGATATCACTGTAGCGGATGTGCAGTTGTGTGAGCCTCTGATGTGGTCAGGTCCTGTGATGGTGCTGCTTGTGTAAATGTGTGGACAGAGTTGGCACCGGGACTGATCACAGGGGTGTGTTTCTGGGTGAGTATCGTGGAGGGGTGCTGTGAGGTGGCTGGAAAGAGTTTGTTTCAAGACAGGGGATTGTCTGTAGGTGAGGATTGGTCTTTCCCCCAAGGGCTGTGAGAGGGAGGGGTCATTTCCCAGGACAGGTTGTGGATTGTTAATGAGGCGTTGAAGTGGTTAGGTTGTGGGCTGTAGATGATGACCAGGGGAGTTCTGTTTTCTCTTCTTGGCCTGTACTGAGGTATTTTGTGTCTGGGCACTCGTCTGGCTCTATCGATCTGTTGTTTCACTTCTCTGGGTGGGTATTCCAGTTTCAAGTATGCCGGGCTCCCGGGTGGGGTTGGAGGGTGGGTGTGGGTGGTGCTCTGGGGGCTCCCAGCCGGCAGGATCATTGGAAACCTAGGAGAGGGTTAATTCCACAAGCCCCAAAACTCCCCTTTCTCCAGTGAGGGGCAGGCCCTGGTGTGAGGCCCGGAGGGGCCCAGGGGTTCCCCGCTGATCAGTGAGGTTTGTCACTCAGGGTATGTCTACACTACAAAGTTAGTTCGAACTAACGGACGTTAGTTTGAACTAACTTTAATAGGTGCTACACTAGCGCTCCGCTAGTTCGAATTTGAATCGAACTAGCGGAGCGCTTAGTTCGAACTAGGTAAACCTCATTTAACGAGGACTAACGCCTAGTTCGAACTAGCTAGTTCGAACTAAGGGCTGTGTAGCCCTTTAGTTCGAACTAGTGGGAGGCTAGCCCTCCCCAGGTTTCCCTGGTGGCCACTCTGGCCAACACCAGGGAAACTCTATGCCCCCCTCCC
Organism: Pelodiscus sinensis; assembly: GCF_049634645.1. NCBI lineage: Eukaryota > Metazoa > Chordata > Testudines > Trionychidae > Pelodiscus > Pelodiscus sinensis. The sequence continues at coordinate 1,059,260 of NC_134740.1, forward strand.
GGCCCCGGACCCCTTAAAGGGGCACGGGCTGGCTACGGTGCCCGTGCCAGGTGCAAGCCTGCCAGCACCCAGCCAGCAGACCCTGCACCTGGCACGGCACAGAGCCACCCACCCGATGCCCCCCAGCCCACCCCCTCTTGCCGGGACCAGGCTGGCGGCTCCCGGGAGTTTGCCCTGGACCGCAAGAGGCGGGCACCTTCCTGGGCTAGTGCGGACATCGTGGACCTTGTCCACGATCTCCGCACTAGGCACAGGAAAGTGGCTGTCTAGGGCAGGAGAGCTGCCAGCCTGGCCACCCAGGACCAGGTGTGCATGAAAATCAAGGGGGTCCACTGAGACCCCCGACCCTGAGCCCTGAGCTTACAATGGCCGTCCTGGGTCAGACCAAAGGTCCATCTAGCCCAGTAGCCTGTCTGCCGACAGCGGCCAACCCTAGGGACCCTGGAGGGGATGGACCGAAGACAGTGACCAAGCCATTTGTCTCGTGCCATCCCTCTCCAGCCTTCCACAAACTTTGGGCAGGGACACCACTCCTACCCTCTGGCTAATAGGACTCCATGGACCCAACCTCCATGACTTGATCTCACTTCCCTTTAAACTCTGTTCTAGTTGTAGCCTTCACAGCCTCCTGCAGCAAGGAGTTCCACAGGTTAACTATTTGCTTTGTGAAGAAGAACAACTTTCTCTTACTAGTTTGAAGCCTGCTACCCATTCCTTTCCTTTGGTGTCCTCTAGTCCTTCTTTATGGGAACTCAGGAAGAACTTTTCTGAATGCACCCTCTCCACCCAACCCCTGCTTTTAGAGACCTCTATCCTGTCCCCCCTCCGTCTCCTCTTTTCTAAGCTGAACAGTCCCAGTCTCTGTAGCCTCTCTTCATCTGGGACCTGTTCCCAACCCCTGATCATGTTAGTTGCCCTCCCCTCTCCCAGCCTTTCTCTTCCCCTCTCCCACCTCCTTTTCCCAGTCTCCCCCAGTTTTTTTCAATAAAGACAGAGTCAATGTTGGAAGAAACGTTATCTTTATTTTGTACATCAATAAGAAGGGGGGCTAAGGAAGGGTAAGTGGAAGGAGGTGAGGGAGGAATGGGGTACGAGCCCCCGATGGGGAGGACTGGGCTGGCTCTGCGGGCTTCTGGGGGTGGAAGCTCTCCTGCAGCCCCCCAATTACTCCCTCTCCCCAGATGGCAGCCTGCGGCAAGTGCAGCTGGGCTGATGGCCGAGTGGTGTGATGTGCCCAGTGTGGGCACTCAGGGCACTCCAAGCCAGAACTTCTTTGCAAGCGGGGCACCCCTTAGAACTGTGTGTCCGGGGTGGGGGTCGGGACCCTTTAAGCGCAGCCCTCGGCTAGCCTGAGACAGCATCTCCATGCTCTAAGTCCTCCTTTTATGCCCTGCCAGCACTGCTTCCGGCCATCCTTAAGCCCTGTTCAGAGTCCACTCAATGTGGACTTGCTAGTTCGAACTAGCAAAACGCTAGTTCGAACTAGTTTTTAGTTCTAGACGCGTTAGTTCGAACTAGCGCTTTAGTGTAGACGTACCCTCAGAGTGCTGCAGTTCCCAGCCACTGGGGGTTGGGGGAAGCTCTCAGCTCTGGGCACTGCTGGGGGGAAGATCTCAGCCCTGTCCTGCAGGCAGACAAGAGCAACAGATGCCAAGGATGCAGCCCGGCTGCTGCTCCCAGGACATTCAGATGAGGGACCAGTTTCTACACCCCCTCCCCTCCAAGCCAGGGCACCTCAGTGAGCAGCACGTACATGGCAGGTTTAAGGGTGATGGTCTCCGGGGCAGCCCCCTGACATCCACGGCCTCAGCCACACAACCCCCCCCCCACTTCTGATGGCTGAGCTGCCCCCCAGTTACCCAGCAGAGGAGTCTGGTCCCTTGGGATCCCGGCAGGGAGATCTCTGCTGCTCAGCGGTTGCCTGGCCTGGTGGAGACGTGGTTCCTGGGCACGGAGCTGGGGCTGGCTGGGTCTGTGCCCAGGATCCCTCCCTGCTCTGCCCTCCCCTGGCTCCTCCTCTGCCCGTTGGTCACCAGACACCCACATAAGAACTGTCACCTGTCTGTTCTCTGTTCCAGCCCCCCTCCCAGCCCCCCAGCTCACCGTGGACCCAGAGCAGACTGTCTACATTATGGGAGAAGCCGTGACCCTGACGTGCTCAGCTGCTGGGTCACCCACCGTGTCCAGGATCCGGTTCTACAGGGACAGTCAGGAAATTCAGCCCAAGGAGCTCCCCTCGTCTCATGGCAGTTACACTGAGTCCCTGCCACTGTCGAGCGTGTCTAACGACAGTCACACTGCGTCACTCCCTCTGTTGAGTGTCTCTGCACTCAGTGCCGGGCAGTACAGCTGTGAGTCCTGGAGGAATGTGTCTGGCCAAGAGATCAAATCCGCGAGGAGCCAATCCCACTCCATCAGGGTGACAGGTGAATCCTTCCATCCCCTGCTCTGTGCTGGCCCTTTCTGGGGTGTCTGCTCCACATCTGTGGAGAGACACAGCCCAGCAGTCAGCTCTGCACAAGGCCAGAGAGGGCTACTGGTATCTGGTCAGTGTCACTCCCTGGGTCTCTGGCTTTGGGATTCGGAGGTGGGGGCATGGATGTTACTTTCCTCCTAGGGGCCCCCAGCCCTGAAATATTTGTAAACTGGAGGACCTTTAATTAAACAATTCCCCATCTCTGGTCAGTGCCAGGCCCTGATATCTGATATGCTGGGGTTTGGGTGTGGGGATCACTGGTCACTAAGGGCAGGGAGAGCTGTCCAGCTGCCCAGTAAATTTGTCACAACAGGGCACGGCAGTGGAGTAACTTGACCAGGAATCCTGTTTTATGTCCTCGGCCTTTTCACCTCATAACTATGGTCTGATGCCCCCTGACTCCTTAGCGGGGCCAGTACATCAGGATCCCCACAGCCCTTAGATAGGGGAGGGAGAAATTCTACCCTAGTGTTTATGGCACCACCAATTACAAGTCTTACTCTGAAAGCAGGGATCTGGTCTCCAAAGGGGTCTTGGACCCAGGGCAGTGACCGACTGGTGCTCACAGCTCAGACAGAGACCCCCCCCCCATCCCCACTTCTGCAGAGCCCTGGGCAGCCCAGTTCAGCCAGTGGATCTCACACACAGAGGCCCAGCCCCTCCGGGGTAACGTGGGCACAGGGCACGGTGGGTTCAGAGGGGTGCTCAGTGTTTCTCCCAGAGAAATCTCCATCCTGCTCTTCTTCCTGAGTTGACTCTGACCTGGTATCATCTGCCCCTCCCCTCCCAGGGCCTGGCAGATCTCTGAGTGTGCTCTGGGTCATGGATGTGTCCCTGCTGTACACACCCACCCAGCTAGGAGAGCCAAGCAGGGAAGAACCAGCCTGGGTCTCTCAGCCTGGGGGAGGCAGCTCTGGGCAGGGAGACTGGAGAAGTTTGTGTGAGGGAGTCAGGGACTTGGCTCATCTATCTCCCCTCCCCACTTCTCTCCCTCCCAGAACGTCCACCTCGCCCCAGCCTGTCTCTGGACCCTCCTCAGCCCATCTACATCCGAGGGGAGCGGGTTATACTCAGGTGCTCTGGTCCACTGAATGAGAAAGCAGCAGGATACAGGTTCTTCAACCAGGGCGGGGAGAAGATCTCCAGCGGGGTCTCCAGCCAGGTCACCTGGCAGATCAGCACGAGGGATGCAGCCACCAGCCAAGCCTACACCTGCCTGTACTGGAGAGTGGAGCGCGGGCGAGAGATCCCGTCAGAAAAGAGCCCCCCTGTCTCGGTGTCAGTGACGGGTGAGACCCTGTTCCCATGAGGGGATGAGCTGGGGGACCTTTCTCCATCCCGACCCAGATCCAGCTCCCAGTGCCCCCTGCCTCGTTCCATCCGTGCCCCCAGCCTGGCTGTCCAGAGACACTTTAGCAGAGCCTGGGGCTTCTCCTCCTCCATCCTCTGCACTGACCCCTCTCCTCCAGAGGCTCCTTCCCCCAGCACCATTGTCTGCCCTCCCTCTGCTCCCCACCTGTTGTTCTTAAGCATCCCCCCCCCACACACACACACTGGTGAGGTTCCTAGCAGGAATCGGCGCGCTTCTCAAGCTAGGACAGTGTTTGCCATCAGCGTGCTTCCTTCTCAAAGTAATTTGGCAAACCCTGGCTAGTCCCACCCGAGGACCACCAGAGAGGGTACCTTTGGGGCCACTACCATTAGCCAGTGTACCCCACACTTCCCGTCTTCCAACCTCACCCAGGCTGTGGGATGGGATCTGAAATCCCCGTGAATGCGCAACATCTGTAGTGGGGGTCTCTGTTGGGCAAAGGCAGCCACCACCCCAGTTCACACAGAGGTTTGGCTGCAGCCTGAATCCACCAGGGCAGTGGTGGGGGTTCCATTCACCTGCACGGAAACCAGTATCTTGGCTTCATCCCATATCTGCGACCTTTGGGCACGTGCTGCTGACCAGCCATGGTTACAATTCTGAGAGGGCCGTCCCCTTTGCAGCCGCCCTATCTCCAGGGTCCTTGGCGGTATAATCATTAACAACTACACAAGGGATACCCCCTCTTCTCTCTCTTCCCTATTTTTCTGGGGGGGGGGCAAGTCTGTCCCCTCGCTTTTCCGCTCGTATTAGGGGAGAGATCGTACCCACATTCTCCACCAGGTGTGGTGGGGTGCTCCCTCCTGCCCCATCTGGCAGACCACGAGGGACCCTGAGTCCACAAACCCAGGCACTGACTATCCCTCTAGAAAAAGGACCACTGGCCCAAGTCAATAAGCTCTGTCTCTGTATGGCCCTTTATGGCAAGACCTGTGCTGGCAGATCAGGGGTACAGCGGGGCTGCACCCGTGGGAGAGGGACCTGGGCTCACCCTACTCCATCATGTCCCAGCCCCGGGCCCTGTGAGTGGCAGGACAGAGTGTCACTCCCTCGGCGGGGAAATCCTGTTGAAACACGCCTGGGTTCCCAGGACGGGAGAAGCGGCTCCCACGCCTGCTCTGGGCCTCTTCCTCCCTGGTCCGATGGGGCCACTTCCCACAATCTTGTCAGGTTCTCTGCCTTCCCGCGTTTTATGAGCCATAAGGGATCTGTTGACAAAGGCTTTCCTTAGCGATAGATCTGTGTCTAGACTGTCGCTTTTCAGTGCCTAACCTCCGTAGCGAAAAAAGCACAGGCCGCGTTTATGCTAATGAAGCATGGGATATTTAAATCCCCACTTCATTAGCAATTTCACCCAGCCTAAGCTGCATCCCTCTGCCGGCAGAGGGATCCAGTCTCGACATACCCCTGGTGCTCACAGCTGAGACAGGCACCCCCCCATCCCTCCTCCTGGCTGTGCCCTGGGGAGCCCAGTCCAGCCAGTGGACCCCACACAGCGGTGTCTGTAGGAACAGCCACTGCGATGCTAGTGGGCTGTAGCGCCATTCAGCCAATGGTGCCAGAAACTAAGCTGCTGTTCATGGGGCCATGGCACCGTTGGCAAGTGTGAAGTTCCCTGGGGACTGAGGGCTCTGAGGTACGTCTCTAGCATGTGCCCTCAGTGCAGGGCAGCCTGGTCTGTGCCTGCTGGGGGCAGCTCCCTGACACCCCGGCCTCAGCTGCACAACCACCTCCCAGACCATGCTGGCTGAGCTGCCCTGGGCAGGAGCTGCCTCCTCACGTACCCAGCAGGGGAGGCTGGTCCCACTGGGTTCCCGCAGGGAGATCTCTGCTGCCCACAATGACATTTGCAAACTGACTGACCTGGTATCGTCTTCCCCTCCCCTCCCAGGGCCTGGCAGATCTCTGGATGCGCTCTGGGTCATGCATGTGTCCCTGCTGTATTCACCTGTCCATCTGGGAGAGCCAAGCAGGGAAGAACCAGCCTGGGTCTCTCAGCCTGGGGCAGGCAGCTCTGGGCAGGGAGACTGGAGAAGTTTGTGTGAGGGAGTCAGGGACTTGGCTCATCTATCTCCCCTCCCCACTTCTCTCCCTCCCAGAACGTCCACCTCGCCCCAGCCTGTCTCTGGACCCTCCTCATCCCATCTACATCCGAGGGGAGCGGGTCACCCTCAGGTGCTCTGGTCAACTGAATGAGAAAGCAGCAGGATACAGGTTCTTCAACCAGAGCGGGGAGAAGATCTCTAGCAGGGACTCCAGCCAGGGCACCTGGCAGATCAGCACGAGTGATGCAGCCGCCAGCCAAGCCTACACCTGCCTGTACTGGAGAGTGGAGCGTGGGCGAGAGATCCCGTCAGAAAAGAGCACCCCTGTCTCGGTGTCAGTGACGGGTGAGACCCTGTTCCCATGAGGGGACGAGCTGGGGGACCTTTCTCCATCCCTACCCAGATACAGCTCCCAGTGCCCCCGGCCTCATTCCATCGGTGCCCCCAGACTGGCTGTCCAGAGACACTTTAGCAGAGCCTGGGGCTTCTCCTTGTCCATCCTCTGCACTGACCCCTCTCCTCCAGAGGCTCCTTCCCCCAGCACCATTGTCTGCCCTCCCTCTGCTCCCCACCTGTTGTTCTTAGGCATCCCCCCCCACACACACACTGGTGAGGTTCCTAGCAGGAATCGGTGAGATTCTCAATCTAGGACAGTATTTGCCATGAGCGTGCTTCCTTCTCGAAGTAATTTTGCAAACCCTGGCTAGTCCCACCCATGGACCACCAGAGAGGGTACCTTTGGGGCCACTACCATTAGCCAGTGTACCCCACACTTCCTGTCTTCCAACCTCACCCAGGTTGTGGGATGGGATCTGAAATCCCCGTGAATGCACAACAACTGTAGCGGGGGTCTCCGTTGGGCAAAGGCAGCCACCACCCCAGTTCACACAGAGGTTTGGCTGCAGCCTGACTCCACCAAGGCAGTGGTGGGGGTTCCATTCACCTGCACGGGCACCAGTATCTTGGCTTCATCCCATATCTGTGACCTTTGGGCATGTGCTGCTGGCCAGCCATGGTTACCATTCTGAGAGAGCCGTCCATGCCACTCCCTCGGCGGGGAAGTCCTGTTGAAACACGCCTGGCTTCCCAGGACGGGAGAAGCGGCTCCCGCTCCTTCTCTGGGCCTCTTCCTCCCTGGTCTGATGGGGCCACTTCCCACAATCTTGTCAGGTTCTCTGCCTTCCCGCGTTTTACGAGCCATAAGGGCTCTGTTGACAAAGGCTTTCCTTAGCGATAGATCTGTGTCTAGACTGTCGCTTTTCACTGCCTAACCTCCGTGGCGAAAATGCACAGGCCGTGTTTATGATAATGAAGAATGGGATATTTAAATCCCCGCTTCATTAGCAATTTCACCCAGCCTAAGCTGCATCCCTCTGCCGGCAGAGGGATCCACTCTCGACATACCCCTGGTGCTCACAGCTGAGACAGGCACCCCCCATCCCTCCTCCCGGCTGAGCCCTGGGAAGCCCAGCTCAGCCAATGGACCCGACACAGCGGTGTCTGTAGGCACAACCGTTGCGATGCTAGTGGGCTGTAGCGCCATTCAGCCAATGGTGCCAGAAACTAAGCTGCTGTTCATGGGGCCATGGCACCGTTGGCAAGTGTGAAGTTCCCTGGGGACCGAGGGCTATGAGGCACGTCTCTAGCATGTGCCCTCAGTGCAGGGCAGCCTGGTCTGTGCCTGCTGGGGGCAGCTCCCTGACACCCCTGGCCTCAGCTGCACAACCACCTCCCAGACCATGCTGGCTGAGCTGCCCTGGGCATGAGCTGCCTCCTCACGTACCCAGCAGGGGAGGCTGGTCCCACTGGATTCCCGCAGGGAGATCTCTGCTGCCCACAATGACATTTGCAAACTGACTGACCTGGTATCGTCTTCCCCTCCCCTCCCAGGGCCTGGCAGATCTCTGGGTGCGCTCTGGGTCATGCATGTGTCCCTGCTGTATTCACCTGTCCATCTGGGAGAGCCAAGCGGGGAAAACCAGCCTGGGTCTCTCAGCCTGGGGCAGGCAGTTCTGGGCAGGGCGACTGGAGAAGTTTGTGTGAGGGAGTCAGGGACTTGGCTCATCTATCTCCCTGCCCCACTTCTCTCCCTCCCAGAACGTCCACCTCCCCCCAGCCTGTCTCTGGACCCTCCTCAGCCCATCTACATCCGAGGGGAGCAGGTCACCCTCAGGTGCTCCGGTCAACTGAATGAGAAAGCAGCAGGATACAGGTTCTTCAAACAGAGCGGGGAGCAGATCTCCAGCGGGGTCTCCAGCCAGGTCACCTGGCAGATCAGCACGAGTGACGCAGCCGCCAGCCAAGGCTACACCTGCCTGTACTGGAGAGTGGAGAGCGGACGAGAGATCCCGTCGGAAAAGAGCCCCCCTGTCCTGGTGTCAGTGACGGGTGAGACCCTGTTCCCATGAGGGGACGAGCTGGGGGACCTTTCTCCATCCCGACCCAGATACAGTTTCCACTGCCCCCTGTCTCGTTTCATCCGTGCCCCCAGCCTGGCTGTCCAGAGGCATTTTAGGAGAGCCTGGGGCTTCTCCTCCTCCATCCTCTGCACTGACCCCTCTCCTCCAGAGGCTCCTTCCCCCAGCACCATTGTCTGCCCTCCCTCTGCTCCCCACCTGTTGTTCTTAGGCATCCCCCCCCCCACACACACTGGTGAGGTTCCTAGCAGGAATCGGCGCGCTTCTCAAGCTAGGACAGTGTTTGCCATCAGCGTGCTTCCTTCTCGAAGTAATTTGGCAAACCCTGGCTAGTCCCACCCATGGACCACCAGAGAGGGTACCTTTGGGGCCACTACAATTAGCCAGTGTACCCCACACTTCCTGTCTTCCAACCTCACCCAGGCTGTGGGATGGGATCTGAAATCCCCGTGAATGCGCAACATCTGTAGTGGGGGTCTCTGTTGGGCAAAGGCAGCCACCACCCCAGTTCACACAGAGGTTTGGCTGCAGCCTGAATCCACCAGGGCAGTGGTGGGGGTTCCATTCACCTGCACGGAAACCAGTATCTTGGCTTCATCCCATATCTGCGACCTTTGGGCACGTGCTGCTGACCAGCCATGGTTACAATTCTGAGAGGGCCGTCCCCTTTGCAGCCGCCCTATCTCCAGGGTCCTTGGCGGTATAATCATTAACAACTACACAAGGGATACCCCCTCTTCTCTCTCTTCCCTATTTTTCTGGGGGGGGGAGGCAAGTCTGTCCCCTCGCTTTTCTGCTTGTATTAGGGGAGAGATCGTACCCACATTCTCCACCATGTGTGGTGGGGTGCTCCCTCCTGCCCCATCTGGCAGACCACGAGGGACCCTGAGTCCACAAACCCAGGCACTGACTATCCCTCTAGAAAAAGGACCACTGGCCCAAGTCAATAAGCTCTGTCTCTGTACGGCCCTTTATGGCAAGACCTGTGCTGGCAGATCAGGGGTACAGCGGGGCTGCACCCATGGGAGAGGGAGCTGGGCTCACCCTACTTCATCAGGTCCCAGCCCCGGGCCCTGTGAGTGGCAGGACAGCGTGTCACTCCCTCGGCGGGGAAGTCCTGTTGAAACACGCCTCGGTTCCCAGGACGGGAGAAGCGGCTCCCGCGCCTGCTCTGGGCCTCTTCCTCCCTGGTCCGATGGGGCCACTTCCCACAATCTTGTCAGGTTCTCTGCCTTCCCGCGTTTTACGAGCCATAAGGGATCTGTTGACAAAGGCTTTCCTTAGTGATAGATCTGTGTCTAGACAGTCTCTTTTCGCTGCCTAACCTCCGTGGTGAAAATAGCACAGGCCGTGTATATGCTAATGAAGCATGGGATATTTAAATCCCCTCTTCATTAGCAATATCACCGAGCCTAAGCTGCATCCCTCTGCTGGCAGAGGGATCCAGTCTCGACATACCCCTGGTGCTCACAGCTGAGACAGGCACCCCCCATCCCTCCTCCTGGCTGTGCCCTGGGCAGCCCAGCCCTGCCAGTAGACCCCGCACAGAGGTGTCTGTAGGCACAGCCGCTGCGATGCTAGTGGGCTGTAGCACCATTCAGCCAATGGTGCCAGAAACTAAGCTGCTGTTCATGGGGCCATGGCACCGTTGGCAAGTGTGAAGTTCCCTGGGGACTGAGGGCTCTGAGGCACGTCTCTAGCATGTGCCCTCAGTGCAGGGCAGCCTGGTCTGTGCCTGCTGGGGGCAGCTCCCTGACACCCCCGGCCTCACCTGCACAACCACCTCCCAGACCATGCTGGCTGAGCTGCCCTGGGCATGAGCTGCCTCCTCACGGACCCAGCAGGGGAGGCTGGTCCCACTGGGTTCCCGCAGGGAGATCTCTGCTGCCCACAATGACATTTGCAAACTGACTGACCTGGTATCGTCTTCCCCTCCCCTCCCAGGGCCTGGCAGATCTCTGGGTGCGCTCTGGGTCATGCATGTGTCCCTGCTGTATTCACCTGTCCATCTGGGAGAGCCAAGCGGGGAAAACCAGCCTGGGTGTCTCAGCCTGGGGCAGGCAGTTCTGGGCAGGGCGACTGGAGAAGTTTGTGTGAGGGAGTCAGGGACTTGGCTCATTTATCTCCCCTCCCCACTTCTCTCCCTCCCAGAACGTCCACCTCGCCCCAGCCTGTCTCTGGACCCTCGTCATCCCATCTACATCCGAGGGGAGCAGGTCACCCTCAGGTGCTCTAGTCAACTGAATGAGAAAGCAGCAGGATACAGGTTCTTCAACCAGAGAGGGGAGCAGATCTCCAGCGGGGAATCCAGCCAGGGCACCTGGCAGATCAACACGAGTGACTCAGCCGCCAGCCAAGCCTACACCTGCCTGTACTGGAGAGTGGAGCGTGGGCGAGAGATCCCGTCGGAAAAGAGCCCCCCTGTCTCGGTGTCAGTGACAGGTGAGACCCTCCTCAGCCCATCTATATCTGAGGGGAGCTGGTCACCCTTGGCTCCAATGTGTGTGAAAGCAGCAGGATACAGGTTCTTCTATCGTAGGAGGGATCAGATCTCCAGCGGGGTCTCCAGCCAAGACACCTGGCAGATCAGCCTACACCTGCCCGTACCTGGGCCCTCCCTGGTGCACTGGCAGTGGAGGGAGGACACAAAATGAGCAATGTTGCCTTTGTCCACCTTTGACCCTCCCCCCAAATGTGGTCTCAATACAAGGCTGCCATGGACACACCAATCCAACATGGCCCTGATGGTAGATTCTGAACAGGGCTCTCAGGTCTCAAACAGCCTGACAAGAGGGGAGGGGATCCCACAGTCAATGGCTCCCTGCCCCACCTTCCCCCTCTCCCCCGGTCTGTCGAAGGCTCAATGAAGCATTGGCCACGGAGGTGGACACAAAACGAGCAAATTGCCTATGTCCACCTTTGACCCATATATCAGCCCCACATTGTGTGGGAAGGACTATGGCCCGGCTCCTGCTCGTTTCTGTGAGGAGCCCCTGGGGACCCTGTTATCTCTCCAGAGCCTCTGGTTTCATTGCAAAATTCAGCTGTGAATGAACCAAATTCTGGGCTCCACTTTCTCCCCTCCCAGGCCCCTAATGGCCCCTCTTCTCTGTTGCTCCCCACAGATCCCCCTCCCCAGCCAGAGCTGAGTGTGGATCCCCTGTCTCGAGTGGTGAGTGAAGGGTTTTCCCTGAACATCACCTGCACGGCCCCTGGGGAGACCCATGAGCGGAGGTTTCACTTCTACAAGGATGGAGTCGAGCTCATTGCTGGGGAGCCCGGCACCAGCTCTGTGAATGTCTCTGTGCTCAGCATCCCACGGGCCAGTCCCAACATTACTGGGGATTTCACCTGTGGGTACGAGAAGAATGTGTCTGGGAGGTGGATCCCGTCCCCAAGGAGCCGGGCTGAGAACGTGACTGTGAATGTCACAATGCCAGGTGAGTCTGCTGCTGTCTGCTAACATCTCCCCCAAGGTCCCCTTCCCTAACACCCACACTTCCTCCATGCTCTGGCGGTACAAGCAAGGGCAAGGCAGGGCAGGGCAGGGCACAGTGGTGTTACAGGGTAGGCAGGCAAAAGAAGGACAGACACACACAGACAGGAAGCAGACAGACAGAGGACATGTGGCAGAGGAGTTCATCACAGATCCTAGAGGCAGAAAAATCTTTGATACCACGGGCAGGATGCTGAGCAGTGACATAACCAGCTAGTTCCATTCATGATTCTCCATCTCTGCAGCTCACGGCTTCCGCTGGGTCCGGGAGCTGGCCGTGGGCGGCTCCTTCTTCCTCATCAATGGCCTCATTTTTCAAGTCTCCTACCGCTGCTTCTAGATGCAGGTCCCTGGCTTGTTCTGCTGAGGGGCCTTTCATCCGGGGCCTTGGATCCTCCCCACAAGTTTTCCCATTTGCTGCAATCACTTAGCTTGAATTTCAACCGGAGGGGGAAGTTCTAGTGGAAAAGCAAAGAGTGAGACCTTGGAAACATCCGCAGGGTCTGAAAGGGCTTTGGGCACCACGAGCATTTCAGCCACCAACAGAACTACAGCTGTGTCCATGGCGGGGCACGGCCACTTTTTCACAGCTGCATAACTCCTGTGCACAGAGATTGCTTCTTTGGTGTGAACCCGGCTCCCCAGTATTCATGTCCCGCACGCAGATGTGAAAATGTGGGTCTGTGTTCTGCCTTGGGAAGAATAACTTCCCAAACTGCATGGAAAAATAATATCACAGGGGAGTATATGTGAGAGTGACACAGGTGAAGATACGGCTGTTCTCTGAGACCCTGTGAAATCTGTATTTGAACACAGTGCAATGGGATGTGCCTGGAATGGGATTGCTTTTCCTAAAACCAACCAGGAAAGAGACAGAATCACCCAATTGAAGACAGTCCTCCCCACTGACAGAACCAGGTGATTGTGGAAAGAGATTGACCCAAAAGGTGCCAGAGATATAGGCTGAACCTGAAGTAGGTTTGCTTCTCTGTACATCTTCCAACAAAGCCCTGGAGAGGAGGTGTCGACTCAGCTATTGATGGGGCTGGAGATGGGCTACCCAAGTGACCAGCCTGCTTCTTGAGCAAAGGCAAAGCCCATCAAGAGACGTGCTCCCCTGGAGAATGGACAATGTTCAAAGCCTCTTTCCACTAACATGGCTTCCACAGCCACGTCAGTCTTCTCTTATCTCATAATTAACTTCTGCAGAGCAGCCAAGTCTTAAAGCTCTTTGTGGAATCATCACGTTTCCTATGGTTCCAGAAACTTGTTATTTCCGAGGCAACCTGACTTGGGGCCTCATCCGCCAAGATTTTCAGTCTCACTTGTTGATTTTCTTTTCCTTTCTCCCACTCTGCCAGGAACCAAAAGCTAGTTTCGATCTCCAAGCTAAGTGCCTGCTTTCCAATTAACCATTAACGAGGTCGTATTCTCTTTGTTTAATCCATGGTGTCTAATGCACATGGTGGCAGTTGATTTGAACACAATATGAGATCCAAACATGCACCTTAAATCCAGGGTAACATACTAAAACTGGCCACCTCATAGGTGGAGACCAGACCAGGTCACATGACTGTTGATTTTGCTCAAAATAGGAATTAGTCTCCTAAGCGTGTCTCTTGTGTTCTGATGTTACTACAAAATGCTGGTATGTACCTGCCTGGAATCACCTCATTGATAAAGACCGTACCAAATTTTTCAAGGGGATCTTTCAGTGTTTGAACTAAAACGATAAACACACACAGTGTGGAGAGAACCAGGACCATGTTTGGAATATGAGTTTGCCAGAGGAGGGGTTATTTCCTGCCCTGCCAAAGAAGGCCTCAAGACAATCAACTGTGGAACAGGAGAGGGCAAAACTTTTGGTGGATTGTGTCCCCTGCTCCTTGGAAGTGGAGACGAACGTGTGAATGAAAGTCCCCAAGGAAAAGAAACTGAATCGATTTGTCTGTTTGAACTCAAAAGGGCCAGAGACTCTGCATTGAAACCAGAGATCCCCGTGAAATGTGTCCTCAGTTTGCCCGGAGAAACCCTGTGACTAGACAGGTCCCTGCAGCTCTGTCACTCTTTGGATTTAGATGGGAACTCTTTGGGTTGTGTCTCTTTCCTGGATGAATTTTGCAGCTAGCTCTCTCCTTCCTTTTTCCTCGTGAATAAACTCTCATAGCATTTACCACAGACTTGGCTTTCATGGGTCTTTGTAATGTGTCTGTGACCAATTAATCTGGGGTAAGCGACTGTCGGTTTGGCCTGAGCTTTTGACCGTAGGGACCAGTTCTCTGTCTTTCAAGGACTCCCTGTGGCACGTTAGACCCTCCAAACACCAGTTTAAATCACACCTAAGCACACCGCTGCACCAGGGCTTGTTTCGGTGACTATTCTATGAGTGGGCAAGATCACAAGCTGGTATCAATGGGTCAGACTTAGATGGGGTCAATAGGCCATAGCTCAAGTAGTGTGAAAGGGGCCAGATCCCCTGAGGTGTTACACTTCTACGAAGCACACGGGGTCTTTATAGGGGCAAAAGACAACTCACCATCTGTATTGAGAATACATTGGGGAAGCAGAGAGCATACACTAACATACACAGACAGACACAATCCCCCAATCACAGTTATGATTACCAGTCCATGGTCTGTGGCCAGCCTGTTTGAGCCAGGGCGGAGGAGCGAGTGGTGTATTGGTCCGAACTGATGCTCCAGTCATGGCAGGACGCCCTTGCTCTTAAGGCAAAACTGTTCTCCTTTGCTAATTAAACAAATTAAATTAAATTAATAGAAATTGCCCATTTCCTACAACTGGAAGGGACCTTGAAAGATCATCAGCTCCAGTGCCCTGCCTTCACAGGAGGACCAAGTAGCAGCCCTGACAAATTTTTGCCCCAAATCCCTAAACGGTCTCCACAAAGTTTGACCTCACACCCCTGGGTTTAGCACACCAACGCTCAAACCACTGAGCTATCCCACCCCCCGGTTTTCCCCCATCAGGATCAGTGGGTTTTCCCCTTCTTCTGCTGTTTTTTCTGATGGGTGTTTGTTCTTTCCAGTTGTTTCTCTTGCTCCTTATCGTCTTTTTTATGCCAGGCTAATTGGGTTTTGATCACAAATATTTTGTCCCGATGGATAAATGCTTGTCTTCCTTCAGAGCCCTCAGTTTGCCCACTGCTTCCATCTCGATGGGGCGGGACAGCAATCTTCACCATCGTTACATCTGTTCTTGGTATCTTTCTAGAATGTTTGGCCTTCGCACTTATCCCTTCACCTTTCCTCGCATGCATGTTGGTCCTTCCCGGTGGTTTTAAAATGTGCCTTGTGTTCTTATTCTACTAAGCCATGATGATTGCTTAGACATCTTATCTTTGAGGCCAGTGTGTATTTAATATCCCCTTAAAATCTTTGCAAAGATTTCAATTGAAGTGAAGCCTTGGAACTTGGGTGAATTAAAAGTCTGAGATCAGCTCCACAAAGCCCAGCACCATCTCCGTGAATGTCTCTGTGCTCAGCATCCCAGAGGCTGGTCCCAACAACACTGGGGAATTCACCTGTGGGTACGAAGAGAACAGGGGTGGGAGGTGGGTCCTGCCTCCAGGAGCCAGGCTGTGACTGTGACTTTGAGGGTGAAACATCGCTAATACCTTAATCCATCTCCCTGTGTTGCTCCCATTGGAGGAGACCCAACCCCCAGAGCTCTCATGGGAAAAGGGGGTTGGATGAGGAGACAGATCTCACTTGGTGATAGAAAAACCCCATTTCTACCTCCCCGGCCTCCCATGTCCTTTCCAGCTCTGACACTTCAGTGGCCTAGAATCTGGGCACCTCACGACGGTGTGACTAGAATGAGCCCTTCAGTGCCACTTTTAGAGCTGGAGAAATGAGGCAAAGAGGAGCGAAGCCTCAGAGGTGACTTGTGGATTATCAGGGAGTTGCCCCCCACAGACAGTGTCAAAGACCAGCCCCATCACCACTGGGCCATCCTCCCGCACTTCAGAAAGATCATCAAGCCGGTACAAACTGAAAGTGCAATGGCCACCACAGAGAGGGGTTATCACAGGAAATCTCTTGCAAGGCTGGATTGCTCTGAGGGGCTCAGATCTTTTATCACGGCTGCCGGACTGTTCTCATTTGCTCTCCCTTCTCTTTCCTTTGTACCCTGAACAGCCTTGCAAAGGGTCCATTATATTCTGCTGGGAACTGGTGGCATCTTGCTTCTGATCGCAGCCCTGACTGCTCTGCTCTGCTACTGCCGCAGGAAGAAAAGAGGTGAGTGAAAGGAGGCGAGAGGCTGGGATCTCCCACCTGTGCCTCAGATCTGGTCTAGTCCTAAAGATTCAATAGTGATCGCGGTAAAGAGTTTAAAGTATTCACAACCACAAAGGAACCTACCGTGGTGCAGTGTGGAAAGCAAATGGATCTGTATATTTTACGTCTGTCTGTCTGTCAGTCTGTGAGTCTATTTGTTGAAGAACGTCTCCACAACAGTAAGAGCCAAGACTCCCAAACTTCATATGCAGCTTCCTCTTCCCCTAACTGATAGCAGGGTTAGGGTGTGATTTTGCCCAGAACAAAGGGAAGAGCTGAGAATGGGACTGTGTTCCAGCATGTGGAAAGGAAGGGGGCAGAGAGAGGAGGGACATGATACTGAGCATGGCCACTGAGGGCAGTGAGCCCGCAGGGGAGAGTTATATGCAGAATGACTCCTGAGAGACAGTGGCCAGTTGGACTGCAATTCTACCACCTTGCCTGCCACCAGAATGGGTAAGGAGCCCCAAACCCATCCTCCTGAGTCCTTGTCTGCAGCACCAGGGGAGCTGAAGAGACACAGAAGGCCTCTGATGGCCTGGAGGGACTAGAGGGCATAAGGCCCCTAGCAGCCATGGGCCTGTGGGGAGGCAGAAGGCCCCTTGTCATTGGGGAGGGTGCGGGGAGGTTGTTTGTGGGGGGAAGAACATAAGGCCCTTGTTGGCCAGGGGCCTGGAGATGGGGAGACAGAAGGCCCCTTGTGGCCAGGAGGGAGAGAAATCCCTTCGAGAAGGGGTCACTGACCTGAGATCTTCCTCACCCCGAAATCTTCACTCTTGAACCCCCGACACTTCATCCTCCAGCCCTGCCACTCCACATCTCCAAGGCCCTGCCCTGGGTCCTGCACCCACCACACTACGGCTCTGTCTACCTTGGCAAGATTTAGTGCCACCTGCCTACACTGGCCGTGAGTATTTGCGCAAGAACACTGATGTTCTTCGGTATGAAATCAGTGCTTCTTGCGCAAATTCTCTGACGCTCCTGTTCAGGGATAAGTCCTCTTGTGCAAGAGGCCAGTATAGACAGATAACATTAATTTCTTGCGCAAGAAAGCCCGATGGCTAAAATGGCCATCGGCGCTTTCTTTCGCAAGAGAGCATCTACACTGACACGAATGCTTTTGCGCAAAAGCACATCTCTTGCGCAAAGGCACATGCCAGTATGGACGCTCTCTTACTCAAATACTCTAACACAAAAACTCTTGTGTTTAGAGTATTTGTGCTAAATCTTGCCAGTCTAGATGTAGCCTACCACTCCCCTACCCTGAAGGGCCTGTGCAAGACTGGGTAAGTCTGCTAGCCTACAATAGGCAGGGTAAGTGAGGTATTTAACGTTGAAGGAGAGGACAAAGTATAGGAAGAAGACAGACACCTAAAAGGGTATCGTTACACTGTCAAATGTATATTGGCACAAATTCGACTTCTCCACACCTGATATCAAACTGCCAACTCAGCCGAAGTTTGGTTTAAGACATAGAATTTCATTTGACATCAGCACTAAGACTCCTGGTTGTGATCAGGGTGAAGGGAGAGGAAAATAATGTCTAAGTTGCAGAAGTCTCCAGGTCTCTTGCGTGAGAAAGAATGTTTTTAAACAGCGTGACCGTGGGCACGAAGCTGAGTTTGCGTCGTTTGCTCAAGGTCATGCCCTGTAGCCGGTTGTTTCCTCAGGGTATGTCCCCACCTCAGCTCCCTTCTTCCACGGTTCTGCACTAGTTCCAAAGACTCCAAAACGCACGGAAGGTGTTGAGCTTGGAGAACATGCCAGGAACCTGGATCCAGGCCATGACAGCAAGGGATCAAAAGCCACGGGCGCTGGAGCGGATCATACAGAGCAGGTAACATGACTGCATTGAAAGGCTAAGTTCAAGAGCCAGCAGAATCCAACCTCTTAGAACCGACAATGCCTGAATTGTTGCCGAGGCCTCACATATTGCTTCCTCTGTAGGGTGTGGCTGTCAAAAAACAGCCACAAAAAATACTTCCCAGTTTGTTCATGCAGGTAGAATGGGCTGGGAATTGGCCTTCCCTTTCGCCAAACCACCACTGAATCACAGACATGTAGGGCTGAGCGGGGACCTCAAGAAGTCATCGGTTCCGGTCTCCTGTGATAGCGTTACTTCAACATGGACCAGCCCAATGGGTCTTTGGCCTTTGACAGAGATTTCCCAGGTCACCTGTTCCAGAACTAACTGCCATTAGAGGGAGAATATTTCTTGTAATGTCGCATCTAAGTGTCCCTTGCCACAGACAAAACCCATTCTGCCTTAACTTCAGTAGACATAGGAAAGAACTGGTCACTGTCCTCTTTACAACATTGGCTTAGCAGATGTCTATCTCGTCCCTCATTAGCCGTGTCACTCCAGAGTGAACGTGCTCTGTCTGGACCCCCCCAGTTTGCCCCCATGTTCCTAAATGCGCAGAACTGGACACACCTCTCCAGCTGTGGCCTCCCTAGTCCAGAGTACAGCAGGACAATTATCTCCCAGGTCTCCTCCTGTTCAAACACCCAAGAATGCCAGTCGCCTCTTTCTCATCAGCAGCATCCCTGCACCCCTCCCCTCTCACCATTTCTCTTTCCTCCCCCACCAGGACTCAGAAGTCACCTACGCACTCTTAGATATCCAGGCATTAGAGACCCACTCGATCCGGTCGAAAAACAAAGCAAAGCCTGCTGAAGATGAACAAGTGTTGTACAGCAACGTGGTGACAACCTTCCCCCAGAAAGCAGCTAAATAAGAGGGGAATCCCTCTCTCTGTTCCCTGCATCTTTCCCCCTCCTCCAAGGATCTGCATCCTTCACCCTTTATACCCCAACAGCCCTTGTCTGGCAGGTGGCAAAGTTCCCACCCAAGTCACTGCAGGTGAAATATTTAGCCAACAGCATCTTGTCAAGTATCATGGAAAAACTGGTGTCCCCTGGTCATGAATATCGCTGTGTGACGTGTGTCTGGGTTGTGTCGAAAGGGTTACACATGTAGCTGGAACTACGTTAGAAAGACAAGCCAGACTCATACCCAGCACTGTGGATTTATGAATTTTTGTAGCTCACGTGAGTTCCCTGTGAAGAAACATCACCTAGCTTAGGTGCTCCTGCAAGTCTGACGCCAGCTCTTACTTAGCTGCAGGTGTTAGCTAAGAGCTGACAACCTCATCACTGGAGACTAGGCAAAGCCACCCGGGTGTTAGGATAAGAATGTGTTGACTGTTCCTTGATATAAATATTAAATTTGTAAGAATGTGCTTAATGTTTAGAATCTATAAAATGTTTCTGTGTTGCTGCTGCCTGTGTGAATCTTACCGGTCATGGTGCATGTCATGTTATCAGTTGATCATTAAGAGTTTCCTTTGTAAACTGTGAACATCTACACACTCTGGAGAGAAGTGTGACCAAGTGTGAAATACTAGAGCAGGGCTATTTCCTGCCCAGCGTGGACCATCAGAGTACGAAACACTTGCTGTTGGCTTCCGAGACCCGTGGACTGGAGACGAGCATGTGAACTGATTCCATCCTCCTGATCTCTGGAGGAAAGGGAGTAAAAATCCCCGAAAAGAAGAAAGTAGTTTTGGGTTGTTCGAACGCTGAAGGGCCAGAGACTCTGAACTGAAGCCAGATATTCCGTGGGTGGCTGTTTGGGTCGGCCTACAAACCCATTTGAATAACAGATGACCGGAGCTGTGTCGCTCACCAGATTTAGATGGGTACGACTTGGGGTGTCTCTTTCTAGCTGTAACCTGCAGAGAACTTGCTTATTCCCTTTTTAATAAACCTTTATGCTTTGTCTACACTGACGGCTTTTGCCAGCAGAGAGTTTGCAAATGAAGCTCTGATTAGCATTTTGTCATGCTTCATTTGCATAATGTAGTCGAGTCATTTTTGCCAAGATCCTTATGCCTCTCCCGGAGAATTGGAGTGGGGGCTGGGGATTTGGCTGCCCGAGACTTGCAAAGGGCGAGCTCCCCTCCTCCCGCCCTGAGCACCAGACCGTGGTGACTGCAGCACCTAAGCTGAGCAGTGACCATGCGTGAGACTGAGACTTCCTCTGACTCCGTCCCCCGCCCTGCACTCACATTCGTCCAGCAGCTGAGCTGAGAGCCCAGCTCCCAACCCGGAGCCACTGGCTCAGCATGGAGCCAACTCGCCTCCTCCCTCTGCTGGGTAAGTGCCCTCCTCAGCCCCCAGCCCTCCTGCGTGTGTGTTGTCCAGCAACCCCCCAAATCCTTCAGTGTCTTCTTTCCCCTCCCCAGAGCTCTCGCCCCTCCCTTTTCTTCTCCCCCAGCCTCTCTCCAGATGCTCCCCAGGCCGGTGTCCCCTGCAGGTAACGACGTCTCCCATCCGTATCTGGGTGCTCGTGGTCTGTGTGAGTGCAGTGGGGGAGGCATTTCTCCCTATGGGGCTTAGGATCTTCTGTGGGATTTGGAATTGCAAGTTGGGGAGCCCCTGTGACAAGCCTTCCCTGGGCCAGGCTGCATCCCATGAACCTGCCCCAGCAGCAGCTCCAGCCAAGGTGATGGCTCATGGATGGCTGGTGGGTCCCAGCAAAGACCATAGAGGAAAAGGCCATAGGGGAGAAGCTGCCCACATCTCCATGGGGCTACCCAGCCCCTCATGGGCAGTCCCAGCAGAGAGAGCGAGGGCTAGAGAGGCCATGGAGACTGAGCTCCCCCATCCCCATGGCACTGAGCGCCCCTGGGTAGGGTCCATTGCTGTGGGGCTGTGTTAATGGGGGGGAGGGGTCTCTCTGCCCCAGCTCTGGGCTCCCAGAGAGGACACAGGGCCCCAGCTCTGAGCAGCACATCAACAGCTGGTTTTGCAGAGACCCCGGAGAAAATGTGTTGGTGGAAAAAACTCCCCTCTCCCCCACATCCGCCTGAGCTTTGTTGTTTCTGCTCAGTTCCTTCTACTGCCGGGCCGGCCGGCTGGTCGGTTCAACATCCCCAGACACAGGCAGGACCCTTCCCCCACAGATCCACTCCGTGTCCCTGGGGGGAAAGGCAGATGCTGTCCTGGGTTCTTGCCCTGGTCCCTGAATTGCTCCTTGGCTCAGTCTGCATCTGCTGGACATGGGTGGGGATGCTCCTGGGGGCAGCAGTCTGTGGGGCGAGGGAAGCTGAAATTTTCCCAGCCCGACAGAGGGTGGATCCATCTTCTAGTAGGAGACTTCTGGCAGGCAGTTCGAACTAAGGGGATTTAAAAATGGCACCCGCCCGGGAACATACAAATGAAGCCGGGGATATTTAAATCCTGTGCTTCATTTGCAAGTTCAAATGCCTACATTAGCCACCCTAGTTTGGACTAGGGGGCTAGTATAGACATACCCTGAGGGGGACATGATAGCTGTTTTCAAATACCTAAAAGGATATTATTAGGAGGAGAGAGAAAAATTGTTCTCCTTGGCATAATTCCTGTGCAATGAGTTTGCTTCTCTGGTGTGAACCGGACTCCCCAGTATTCAGCCCCTCAGACACAGCTGTGTAAATGTGGGTCTGTACTCTGCCTTGTGTGGAATACCCTCGCAAACCACACTGGCAAACAGTATCACAGGGGAGTATACATTCGAGCACCACAGGCGGAGATACGTCTGTTCTCTCTGAGTCCCTGTGGAATCCGTATTTGAACAGAGCGCAATGGGACATGCCTGGAATGGGATTGCTTCTCCTAACACCAACCAGGAAAGAGGCAGAATCACCCAATGGAGGACAGTCCTAGGAGGTTGAAGCAAGACTAGCCAGAGACATAGGGTGAGCCTGGAATGGGTTTGCTTTTCCATACACCTTGCACGAGAAGTCAGACAGCGACATGGGGCATATGCCAAATTGAGCTACACCACATGTGTGAAATGAGGCAAAGCAGAGCCAAGTCCTACAGTCTCCTGTAGCAGGAAAGTGGCACCAGGGACTGCAGGGAGGGGGTTTGGCGTCTGTATCTGATTTACACTGGTACCAATGGCACTGTGGCACCAGGCCTACCTACGCTGGAAGGGGCCCGTTATGGACCCCTTTAAGCCATCCACACAGCAGGGTCTGGCCCCTCGCCTCCTACCAGGGCTGGCTATTGAGGACGGGGGGGTCCAGGTGTGGGAGAGTAGGTTGCTAGAGGACCTGGGGGGGTATGCTGGGCAGTGAGTGGGTGGGAGATGCTCAAGAGGGGAAGGTTTGTGTGTTTTGGGGTGCTGGGGAGTGGGGGGTTTTGGGGGACACTGGGCAGTGGGGGTGGGGAGATCTACGTGTGTCGGGGCACTGGGAAGCATGGGGGGTCTGTGTGGGGCGCTGTGCAGTTGTGACGGTGAGGCTGTGGAGGGCACTGTGCAGTGAAGGGATCGGGGGGGCTCTGGGTGGGTGGGGGTGTGCTGGGCATAGTGGTCTGTTGGAGGGCACTGGGCATAGGGATTTGTGGGGGTCTCTGGGTGGTGTGGCACTGAGTGTAGGGGGTCAGAGGGGTGCTGGGTGCGGGGGGAGGTAGCATGGTGCGGCATGGGCCTGCCCCGAAGGGGAAGAAGCATGATGGCCACAACACAGGGCCGGGTGGACCAGTGTGCGTCTGACAGCTGCCAGTTTGTAAAGAGTGCCTTTGTACTGGGCTGGGTGGAGCAGGACTGTCCCTGCCGTGCCGTGACCCATCTCCCATTGCCCCTGCCCAGCCCCTCGCTCTGAGGACTTTGCCCCACGTCCCCATTGCCCCCAGGGGGGCCCACAAACAGGTTTAGCACCGGGCCCACAAAAGCTTAACCTGGCCCTGTTTGGAGCGCAGGCTCTGCGATGGAGTTTGGGTGCAGGAGGGGTGCAGGCTATGGGGAGCTTGGGCGAGGGGTGCGGGCTCTGACCTGGGGCAGGGGGTTGGGGTACAGGAGGGGGTGTGGATGTGTGGGCTCTGGGAGGGAGTTTGGGTGCAGGAGGGGTACAGGCTATGGGGAGCTTGGGCGAGGGGTGCGGGCTCTGACCTGGGGCAGGGGGTTGGGGTACAGGAGGGGGTGTGGATGTGTGGGCTCTGGGAGGGAGTTTGGGTGCAGGAGGGATGCAGGCTATGGGGAGCTAGGGCGAGGGGTGCGGGCTCTGACCTGGGGCAGGGGGTTGGGGTACAGGAGGGGGTGTGGATGTGTGGGCTCTGGGAGGGAGTTTAGCACCTCGGCACGTGATATAAGAGAAAGGAGCTGCAGTGACTGCATATAGACATAGACACTGCGAGAAGACTCTTCAATACTCCAAACGAGAGAGGGGCCGTCTGTACAATATTTCACAGCACTCAGGCTCCCGGCTGTAGCAGTAACGTAGCCCTGCAGCACTTGTATACGATAGACAGTCTAGGAGCTGGGAGGCCTGTGCCTTTACGAACACAACCCCAGGAATCCGCCCTCTGCTCCGGTGCTGACATGCAGCATCCTGCGAGGAGAACGAGAAGCCTTTGCACCCCTCGCACCCCACTATTTACAAGCGCAGCAGGTGGCTCATCCCACGGGGTAACTGTTCCCCCCTCCCCCTCCCTAAACGGGGGTTTTGTCCCCACACAGGGTCTGGCAGTGTCTCCCCCCCGGACTTAACCCTTGCTACCACCCCCCGATTTTCCCCTTCAGCCCCTCTTCTGCCGCTACCTACAGTAGCTTGATTCCTCCCCGCTGGTAAATTTCTGCCCCCAGCTCAGACCCTGACACCCCCCCACTGCAATTTGCCCCCCTTAATCCTTTTCACCCCCTACAAAGAGGAGGCAGCACATCGGACGTGGAGGTGAGGGCAGAGAGAGGGCAGTGGCCACAGCGAAGGTTACTGCGTATGCTTAGTTCGGGTGTGCATGCTCAGTGCACCCGAAGTCGGGAATTCGGAGAGGGAGCGCCTTCTGTCGTTACACTGGCTGCCGGTTTGGAAAGACTGGCCTCGCGCCAGGCAGGGTGGGCTGGCTCCGTGCCTCACGTGCGGATTGGCTGGCACGGCCTGCGGGCGGGTGGACAGGGAGGAGGGGGGACTCGCCTGCCCCGGCTCAGAGATTGGGTGGGGGAGGAAAGGTGTCGTTGCCTCGCTCCGGGAGCTGCGCCGTGAACCCCTGGCCTTGCCCGTTCCATTTCCCGGCTGTGTCCACGCGCATCCCCAGGGGGACCCATGCCACTTGCACCCCTCCCCCAGGGTGCTCCGACGTTTCCGCGTGGGCTGTGGGGAAGGGACAAGAGGGTTTGGCGGGGAGAGGGGAAAGGAGACGGAGTTGGGTCAGTGGGAGGAGCAGGGAGAGGGGAGCAGACTGGAGGGGTTTGGCTGGGAGGGAAGAGCAGGCACAGGGTCGATTAGGTGGGGGAGAGAAAGGGGCGTGGACTGTGTCCGGTCCCTGAGGGGTCGGGTTTGCATGGGAGGGGGAGAAGGTAGAAACTGGGTTTGGTGAGTGGGGACGGGATGTGTGTGGAGGGGAGACAGGACGTAGGCTGGGTTTGGCTGGAGGGGGCTGGGAGTCAAAGAGCCGCCAGGTGAAAGGGGCATTTTCCTCCTCAGTGCCTGTCCTGCAGCAGCAGGCCAAAGGGGGAGAGGGGGGGCAGCCAAAAATGTTTTTGCTTGGGGCAGCAAAAAACCTGGCGCCGGCCCTGCTCCAGTTTATTGCACCCAGCGTGGGTCAGTCCCATCTTGCAGGGTCAGGGTTCTGGGACTGGAAACCCTCCTCAGCCCCACTGTCACACCCAGGAAATGCTCAGTTCCCTTCCCCAGATCCTGCGCGCACACACCAGCGTCTCTCCAGCCCTGAGCTGAGCGGTGACCGCGCCTGAGGCTGGGAATTCCTGTGCTGAGCCAAGAACCCAGCTCCCAGCCCGGAGCCACCGGCTCAGCATGGAGCTAACTCTGCTCCTGCCGCTGCTGGGTAAGTGCCCCCCTCGGCCCCCAGCCCCTCGGTGTGTCTGTCTGTCTGGAGACTCCCCCAGCCCTGCCCTGTGTCCCCATCCCCTCCCCAGAGCTCTCACCCCCTCTCTGCTCTTCTCTTCCAGCCTCGCTCCAGAGTCTCCCCAGGCCGGTGTCCCCCGCAGGTAACGAGGTCTCCTGGCCTCCCTGGGATGCTGGCGGTTGGTGGGGGAGGGAAGAGGGGTCCTGGCAGTGGGGCTGGGGTCCTGCTCCTCTCACTCCGTGGGGCTGAGAAGTGCAAGGAAGGGGGGAGCTTCCCCTGACATCCATGGGGGTGGAAGTGACCCCATCTGGTGCCTGCTGGGAAGGTCTGTTTGGTGGGTGCCAGCCCAGGCCACAGGGGAGAAGCTGCCCGCGGCCCCATGGGCACGACCCACCCCTCATGGGCAGCCCCAGCAAAGAGAACGAGGGCTGGACGGGCCATGGAGACCCAGCTCCCCCCTCCCCATGACACTGAGCGCCCCTGGGCAGGGCCCATCGCTTTGGAGGTGTGTGGGGGGGGGTCTCTCTGTCCCAGCTCTGGGCTCCCACCGAGGGCTCAGGGCCAGGGGCACAGACCCGGCACCGCCCAGCAGGGCAGTAAAAGCAGGTTCTGCAGAGTCTGCAGAGTCAACAGGATGGGTGGAGAACATCCCCTTCCCTTCCCCACATCTGCCCAAACTTCCTCAGTTCTGCTCAGTGCTTGCTGGCCACTGCTGGGCAGGGCTGATGGTCGGCTGATGGAATCTCCCCCCACTTCTGCCTCTGCCCCCGTGGGGTGAATCCCCTGGTGGGAATTAGGGTCTTTCGGTTGATCCACTTGCATTATGAAGCCTCGCCCCTTTCTGCTCCCCACTGCCCCCCAGACACAGCGTGGGGAGACCTGGGGGGACCCAGGTGGAGGAAGGTCCCTCCCATGCTCAACCTGCCCTCAGCCAGCTCCCTGGGTGGACAGAAGAGATCCCAGGGGCATGGAGGCCCCATGAAGGACCCTTCCTGCCCCAGCTCCTCTCCCCTTGACCTGGTGCCCGGTGGGAAAGGCAGAATCTCTCCTGCACTTCTGCCTGACTAGCACCGGGCCCTGCCCACCCTGCCTCCTGTCCTGTGCACAGCAGGTGGGGCAGCAGACCGGGGGTGACTGGAGGGGTATGTGGGTGGGGCAAGCTGTCCACGGGAGGCCTGAGGTTGCACAGATGGGCAGCAGTTTCAAGTGAGAGATCCCAGGTGCTCAAGCCGTTAAGCGAAACACGGAGAAGGGCACCGATGGCTCCTCCATCGGACAGACACAGATCTCCAAGCAGCCAGAGCCTGGGAGCTGAACCCAGAGCGATCAGACAGGAAATTGGGGCAGATGTTAACTGTGAGGGGGATGAACCCCGGGGACACTTCCCCAGGGGCCGGGGCGGATTCCCAGCGCTGGTGGTTTGTGAAGGAGCCTGAACGTGTTTCTCGGAGCTCGGCTCTAGGTCATGGAGGGATCCATTCGGGGGAGACCCACAGGGCTGAAGAGAGGCAGGGCCTGGCTATTGGCCGTGGGGTGTTTCCCCCAGGCAGGGAACTGGGGCAGGTCTGTGCCCGTGTCTGTCTGTGACTCATCACTTCTCCCTCCCCATGCTGGCCTGGCCTCTCCCTCTGCCTCTGTCCTAGGTCCTCTGCCGGCCCCCACACTAGCTCTGGAACAGCAGCTCACAGTGCTTCTGCCCGGGCAGACAGCTACACTGACGTGCCAACCTCCTGGGCATGTGCAGCCTTCGGGATACAGATTCTTCTGCCAGACAGGGCAGCAGGGCCCCAGCGCAGTCCAACGTAATGCGGCAGGAGACGAGCTGGTTCTCAGAGCGGAGAAGGGAAGTGCCGGGACCTACACCTGTGCGTACTGGACAGAGGGACCCAATGGACCGGTCTCTGAGCACAGCAACTCCGTCTCCATCTCCATAGCAGGTGAGCCCCTTTTCCTGCGCTTGGACGGGCGAGTCCCCGGGAATCGAAAGCCCCCCTGGTATGCCAGCCTCACCCTTGTCCTTGGTCCAGCCATTCCCAGCATCTCAGACACACGGTGATGCCTCAGCCGCTCCCACCAAAACAGACTGGGCAGTGGCAGGGCACTGCTGCAGGGAGCTCACAGCACTGGGGTCCTGGGTATTGTTGGAGCTTAGCAATCATGGCAAAGGTTCGGTCCGTAAAGGGGTGACTGGCTCATCCTCCCCCCTGCTGTGCCCTGGGCAGCCCAGTCCAGCTAGCAGATCCCACTCAGAGAGGCCCTGAGTCCTGCTGGCAACAGGGTGCAGGACAGGGTGGGGCTCAGTGAGGTGCAGGGGGGCAGGGCCTGTCCCCTGTGATCGCCGAGATGCACTTGATCTGGTACCTCCTCCTCTCGTCTGCCAGCTCCTTCTCAGAGCTCCCTGCCGGGTGTGACCCTTCCTCTGCATCTAACCCCGCCCCCTCGTGCCCGGGCCCCTGAGCCTGAATCCCTCTGGCCCCTCCCACAGGGCCTGTTCCCTGCCGTGCCCGGCTCCCCCTCGCTCACCTATTTCTTCTGCTGTCACAAGCCCCCCAGTGACCCCCCCCCAGTGCCAATGCGGAGCCAGTCACACGGGGTCAGGGTCTGGGGATTGGACCCCCCACCCCACCACTATCCATCTGTGCAAAGCTCCCTGTCATCCCTGGTGGCACCCAGGGCTGTGAGGCCCATCGCTGGCACCTGCACTTACTGCAGGGCAGCCTGGTCTGTGTCCCCGGCCTCAGCCGCACAAGCCCCTCCCAGCCCCTGACATTTGAGTCCTTGGGCATGAGCTGCCCCCTCAGATACCAGCAGGGGAGGCTGGTCCCACAGGGTCCCACAGGGAGATCTCTGCTGCTCAGGGGTTGCCTGGCCCGGTGGGGACGTGGTTCCTGGCACGGAGCTGGGGCTGGCTGGGTCTGTGCCCAGGATCCCGCCCTGCTCTGCCCTCCCCTGGCTCCTCCTCTGCCCCTGTCACTAGCTGCCTACATAGGAATCATCCCATCCCCCAACCCTTGTCTTTTCCAGCCCCCCAGCTCACCGTGTCCCCGCCGCAGTCTGTCTACGTGGCCGGGGAAGCCGTGACCCTGACGTGCTCAGCTGCCGGGGTGGACATACTGACCAGGTTCCGGTTCTACAGGGATGAAGTGGAAATCCAGCCCAAGGAATCCGTGTTAATCCCGTACCGTCATGTGGCCTCCATCCAGCTGTCGAGTGTGGCCATGTCGGACGCGGGGGTGTTCAGCTGTGAATACTGGCGCAGGATGGATGACAAGAAAGGACCAGACATCGTATCAGAGAGGAGCCAAAACATCCCCATTGCAGTGACAGGTGAGCCCCCCGGCTGCTGCTGTTTGCTGGGCCCAGGGCCGGGGTCTGCTCCATGCAGGGGGGGAGATGCAGCCCAGTCAGTGAGCCAGTGACAGGAACATCCACTGGGTCAGATTCACCCCCCAGTTCTGGCTCCCACAGTGGGGTGGGACGGGGCATTGGAGCTACCATGGGACTGTGGAGTTCCAGCCTGCAGTAACATTAGAAACCTGGGGGGTATTTAACTAAACAAATCCCAGATTGTTTCTAGTCAATATTAGGCCTGCAGTCAGACAACTGGGAGTCGGGTGCAGCTCTCCAGCGGCAGGAGTAGACCACTGTGCGGCAAGGTCGTAGCCCTGGGCACTGCTGTGGGAAGTTCCCAGCCCTGTCATCCAGGCTGACAGGAACCAATTCCAAGCCCTCCCCAGAGAGTAGCCGTCAGTGGCTCCCAGCCATGTTGGGTAGCTGAGTGAGTGGAGGGGTTTGGCGGGGGGAAGAGACCAGTTCCCGGACATGGTTCTGTGTCATTCACCATCATCATCAATGATTAGATAAGGGTACAGAGTGGACCCAGCTGGGGGTGTGGCCACTGTTTGGGAAGGCAGGGTTACAGTGCAGACTGATCCGGGCTAATGGGAGAAAGGGTCGGAGGCAGATCGGATGAAATTCAATAAGGACAGAAGCAGAGTCCTGCTCTTGGGAAGGAACAATCCATGTCACGCACACAGAACGGGAAGCGAAAAATTTTTTTCTGGCCTGAATCAAAGGGCGGCTGTGGGACATGAGAAGTCATTTTCATGCTCTGCCCCCCCGTCAATGAGATCTCCGCTGGAGTGCTCTGCCCAATTCTGGGGGCCACATGTCAGGAGAGATGTGGGGCAATTGGAGTGCTTCTCCCCACAACCCTGGTGGCCCCTGGGGTCACTGACGCACAGGAATCACAGGCAAGAAACTCTCCAGCGCCGGCTACCCCCTCTTGGTGCATGGGCATGATGAATGCCCATCAGACTGAGTCATGGTCTGAGGATTGGAAACCAGCCTCATCATGCCCCTTCCCCCATGCCTCAGCTCCCTGTGACAGAAAATCTTCCTAACTTTAGCTTCAAACAAACCCCAAGGGACCTGTGGGCTGGTTGGTTTCAGGGTCTTTCCCATGAGTGAGCGAGATCCCAGGGGCTGAGACTCAGCTAGATCTAGAGACGTCTCTGTTGGCCCAGCCAGACCAATGGGATAAGTGGCTGTTCCATTGGAGTCCATGGGGCAGGTCCCAGCTGGGGTCAATGGGCCATGGCTACATTAGAGCCAATAGGTAGACACTCCCCAGAGCTCCTCAGGGTGCTGAGGCTCCTCTCTGCCAAGCTGGACCCATCTCTTCCCCCCTTGTCCTTCCCAGCCCCACTCCCGACTCCTCAGCTCAGCGTGTCCCCGCAGCAGCCGGGCTACGTTGCTGGAGAATCGATCACCCTGACGTGCTCAGCCGCGGGGGCGCCCAACGACTCCATGATCCGCTTCTACAAGGACGGCCAGACACTGCTCCCCGAGGAACTCTGCCTCCGCCTGCACCAGGCCACCGCCTCCGTTCGGCTGTCGGCGCCGCCGCAAACCAGCACCTACACCTGTGGGTGCTGGAGGGCAGAGTCCGGGCGAGAGATCGAATCGGAGAGGAGCCAGCCCGTCTCCATAGCAGTGACGGGTGAGCCCCTCTGTCTGCTGGGGTCTGCTCGCCTGGGTGGGGTCTCTCCTCCAGCCACAGGGGAAAGTGCCTCTCAGTCCCTCAGTGCCCCACAGCCCCCCACCCTCCAGGGCAGTTTCTACCCCATCTCAGAATCTTCATGTCCTGAGGCTCTGCTGCCTCCTGACCCAGTGCCAGCACCCATGCCCCAGGGTCCCTGCTGTCCATGGGCATGGAAGCAGGAGCTGCCACACTGAGGTGCTGGGCTTGAAACCCCACAGGGCTCAGACTTCCTCCTAACTCCAGGATCTGGTCTGTCACGTGGCCCTCGGGGGCAGGGTGTTGCTCACACTGAGACAGGGACCCCTCACTCCCAGACTCAAACCGGGGACCTCTACACTTTGGGAGGGTAGAATCCCAGCAGCGAGTCTGGCGAGGGGGGGGGGGGATCCCCACACACCCTGAGATCTGTCTGCAGAGGGGTCCATGAAACTCAGAGGTGGGGCATTAGCAATGAGGGTTGGGAGTGGCAGGAGATGATTTGTGGCCTGGTGTCCATGGCAGTTTCTGCCCTCCCACTCCAGCCCCACGCTGGATCTATGGGAAGCCCCCCCCCCCAGCAAGGCACTTGCTTATTTCTGTGCGGAGACCCTCAGTCCTGAGCTGAAGCAAGAGGCTCTGTAGACAGAGCAGGGGGCAGCTCTGAGTAAGTTGAATTCTTGGCACCAGCTCCTCTTTCCCCCCTGCCCTATGCCTGCTGACCCCTCCCCTTTGCTGCTCCCCGCAGATCCCCTTCCCCCGCCAGTGCTGAGCTTGGATCCCACATCTGGAGCGGTGGGTGAAGGGCTCCCCTTGCTCCTCACCTGCACGGCCCCCAAGGGTGGAGATGAGGTGGCCCCCAGCGTCGCAGGCTCTGAGATCGATGGGGTGGAGCCCAGGAATGTCTCTGTCAATGTGACTGTGACCCGCGGTCCCAGCCACGTGATTCAATTCACCTGTGGGAAGAAGGAGAACGGGGGCTGGAGCCCGTCCCCCACGGGCCAGGCCGTGAACGTCACTGTGGATGATGCTAACACAGGTGAGACATCCCTGGGAGGCTCCCAAGGGAGGAGAATCGTCCTCAGGGGCTCTCCTGGGAAGGGGAGGTGGGATGAGGTGACAGGTGCCATCTGCAGATAGAGAAGCAAGTGGGGGATGAACGTTCTGTCGATCGCCCCCCGATTCTAGCTAGGAACATGTGACGGGCCACATGTCTGATCTCACTGTGTCGGTAACAGCTGGGGCCCCTCGGAGCCCTTTGCAGGGATGGGGATAGGAGACAAGGACACAGCACGTCCCACAGGGTTGTGGCAAAGCAGAGAATCGAACCCGCATGGCCAGCACCCCAGGCCAGCCCCATAACCACTGGTCTCCTGTCCCCACTTTGGAGCAAAGAGCAGGTGGGGACAAACACACGTCACAGAGAGCTCAGCAAAGGGCAAATCTGTTGCATCGCCGGGTTCCTCTGTGGGGCCCAGACCTTGTCCTGGAGCGTCTGGCTGTTCTCACCTCCCCTTCCCTCTTTCCTCCATCAGCCACATCTGCACCCCCTCTCCTCGTTATTCTGCTGTCAGTCGTCGGTGGTGTCCTGCTTCTGCTCGGACTCCTGGCTGCCCTACTGTGGTGGGGCTGGAGGAAGAAAAGAGGTTGGTGATCTCCCATCTGATCTCTCAACGTGGCGTAGCCAGGAACATTCGTGCAGTGAAACCATTCACAACCACACAGCGCTGTGCCATGGCGTGGGTGTGGGAAGCAGCCCTCAACTCCTGCACCCCCGTAGTGGCACGAACAGCCAGTAGAATAAAGGGAGTTAATCTGGGTTAATCCACATTTGGGAGAGTAGTGAGAATCTCCCATCACAGCGCAGGGGGACCCCGGGTCACAGAGCAGACAGCCCCCCACTACACCACAACGTCCAAGCCCTATGAGAGTGGGGACGTGTCGGCACCTTCCCTCCCCTCCAGCACACGCCACAGAATTCACCCCTCACATGTGGGCGTGGAACAAAGGATACCCTTTCCTATTGGGTTGATTTCACTCCAGAAGCCAATGGCACCTGAGCCCAATTTCCCACCACTGGGCTCATCCGTGACCACAATTAGCATCAATACGTCCCTCAGTGCCGTGTAGCTACACTGATTAGAGAATGCATCTCTTGTGCAAACATTGCCTCTCAATATTAGTAACTCCTCATAATTAACAACTGCAGCGAGCAGTTCTAAGCATCCCGTGTAAACCTTCTGCTCCATCCCAATGCACGTCCTTTGCCACCAGCTGCTTTCTGGGCATCCTCATGACACTCCCCACATCAGCCCCCTTCTCCTCTGCGTCTGTTTCAGTTGCGAAGTATGCGACAGGCCCTGAGCCATCCGAGCCCAGAGAACACGCCAGGAACAGGGATCCCAGGCGTGAGAAGAAGCGACCAGAGGCCGCACAGATGGACCAGGTAACATGAATGGGTCCATGGGCCTCAGTCTTGTGCCCAGGGCTGAGAGGCAGCGGGCTGTCTGGGGTGGGGCAGGCAAGGAAAAGCCACAAAGGGAAGTGGCTCTGGGTTTTACAGGTGTGGGGAGGGCTGAGAACTGGTCACTCCTTTCCCCATCACCCCAAAGTCTGATCTGAATCACGGCAAAGTAGGGCTGGAAGGGACTCAAGTCCAGCCCCTCTGCTGAGCCAGGATCCCCCAAACCTGGACCTTCCCCACGGGTGTTTGTCCAGCTCCTCGCTGAAATCCCCCCTGATGGGGATCCCCCTGCACTGCTGGGTCACCTGTTCTGGGCTTCGCTACCCTCAGAGTTAGAAACGTTTTCTTACTCTCTTACCTAACACTCCCTGGAGACAGGGCAATGCTGGGGCAGGGGGCTGAGCGGAGACCTCACCAGTGCCGGGTGGAGAGGGGCCGTTAGCTCAGCTGCCGTACGTGCGATGCTCCTGTTCACAACGCCCAGAGGGGGGTTGGGCTGTCTCACGGCAGCAGGGCCCTGTTGGCTCAAATCCATTTGTGCTGCTCTGCGGCTCTTTTTCTGCAGGGCGGCTGCTGCGCCAGTTACACCCACTCCTTAACTTCTCCTGCCTCAGCGGAGCATCACACACGTCCCTGCATTGCCCCGGCTCATTTCAGGGCAAGTCTCCACTTAGGTTGCAGCTCACGTCACTCCTGGCCTCCTCCAGCCTTGCTAGCTCCGACGCCATGGCCGTGTTCTCCACTCCCTCCTCCAAATCCTGTCCATGCACCCCCCTCACTGCTTCTCTGTCCTCCCCCAGCAGGGCTCGGAAGTCGCCTACGCACACATAGAGTTGTCTTCCTCGGGCACGCATGCGAAAAAGTCGAAAACCAGAGCCAGGCCTGCTGATGAGGCGCGGGTGCTGTACAGCGAGGTGGCAACCAAACCCACCCACAAGGCACCCAAATGAGGAGGGGAAGCCCTCTCCGTGTTCCTACACATCCTCTTCCCCTGTGCCCAGGATCTGAATCCTTCCCCCTTTGTATCCCTATAGCCCTGGTATGACCCAAGTCACTGCTGTCAGCCTATTTAGCCAGCTGGTATCCTGTGCAATATTATAGAAAAACTGGGGAGCCCCTGGCCATGACTGTCACTGTGTGGTGTGTGCATGGGGCATGTCGAAAGAATTTTTCAGGTCTGTGTCACGTTACCAAATTGGAGGGAAGCAGCCAGATCGCTGCTGCACCCCTAGGTGGGGGTGTTGGCCCCAGAAATTGGTATGGGGGGAGCCATGTGGGGTATTGAATGGGAGATTATTGTTTGTTAATCTTATGTACACTATTTATGTGAGTATATAATGTCTGTGTGTGTAGGTAGGAATCTGTAATCTGTGTGGAAGCTGAATATTTCTGTGAATGTGGTTAAGCATTGCTATGGACAGGCTGAGTAGCAAAGCCCTGTGGAACAATGACTCTCAATAGGCTATGGACACACCCAAAGAATGGGATTTGTCACCTGAGGGCAGCCAGGAGGAAACATAGAGTTTGGCCTCTGACCAGGTGACTTGCTGCATACAAGAAGAGGCCAGGAAGGGAATAAAAGGGGCCATGTGGTCGAGGCCATTTTGTTCTCAGCTCAGCACTTCATCCCAGAGGCAGCACTGCAGGGATTGAAGAGCCCGGAAGACCTGTGAACCCATCCTGATCGTAGGATGTGCAATAAGGACTTTTAACCAGCAGCTGCAACATCTCTGCTAGAGCCTGCATCGAGGACTGGGAGATTCGGTGCATGTAACGTACTGTACTTTAATAACCTTACTCTCAGGCTTTTCTTTCTTGTGATAATAAACCTTTAGATATAGATTCTAAAGGATTGGCCCAGCGTGATTTGTGGGTAAGGTCCAGAGGGTAAATTGACCAGGGATCTGTGGCTGGTTTCTTGGAACCAGACAGAACTTGTTCGGGGTAGGTGGGATTGGGTGCTAGGACCCCCCACCTGTGTATAGGCCCGGGGCCATCTGGGGCACGGATATTGCTGGGGTGTCAGAGGGGTTTTGCTCGGGAGGCTTCAGGTAGGCTGCTGAAGCGCTCTGTGAGACTGGTTTGTGGCCTGTGTGGAGAGGTCGCCAGTCGGGGGCTGTAAGGAACCCCGGATTTGAGCAATTCGCCCTGAGTGGACGCACTCAGCTGTGCCCAGACACGGCCTGGTCTGTCACAGTCTGCATGCTGGAAATGCGCAGTGAAGGCAGTTGCCAAACTAGCCAGCTCTACCCAAAGGAGTGGGGATTCCTGTGCCTGCCTGGATCATACTAATCAGAAGATTGGAAACACAGGCAGGCCGGGTGCCACCCTTGCCCAGGCTGCAGGGATGAGCTGAGGACTCACAAGCTCACAGCTGGAGACTAGACCCGGTCAGTTCGATGTTCCTCTTCCTCAGTGTCGGGATTAGACTCACAAGAATGTCAGCAGTGTTTAGAATGGAAAAAAATGCGTGTGTGTTGCAAGCACAATGAGAATGGTCACTCCGCATGTTATCAGGTAATATTTACGTGCTTATGCTGCCCTATGCACCCCACACAATCTGCAGAGAAGCATGAGTAAGTATGAAAGAAGATCTTTCCACGGCAGGGGCTATTTCCTGCCCAGCTAAACCCCCACGATGTCAGACAAAACGTTGTGGAGCATGAGAGCACAAAACACTTGGCTGTTGGCTCGCCAGACCCACGGACTGGAGACTTGCACGTGAAGTGGCCTCGTCCTCCAGTTCTCTGAGACAAGGGAATAAAAATCCCTGACAAAAGAAACTGGTATTTGTCTCTTTGATCTCTGATGGGCCAGCGACTCTGAAATTAAACCAGAGATCCCCAGGGTTGCTTGGTGGGCATGCCTACCTTTGAAATTCACAGATCAGTAAAGCTCTGCACTCTTTGAATTTAGATGGTAACTCACTGGTGTGCACCTGTTTTCTGCCTTAAACATGCAGCTCACTCACTTCCTCCCTTCCCTTAGGGTATGTCTACACTACAAAGTTAGTTCGAACTAACGGACGTTAGTTCGAACTAACTTTAATAGGTGCTACACTAGCGCTCCGCTAGTTCGAATTTGAATCGAACTAGCGGAGCGCTTAGTTCGAACTAGGTAAACCTCATTTTACGAGGACTAACGCCTAGTTCGAACTAGCTAGTTCGAACTAAGGGCTGTGTAGCCCTTTAGTTCGAACTAGTGGGAGGCTAGCCCTCCCCAGGTTTCCCTGGTGGCCACTCTGGCCAACACCAGGGAAACTCTATGCCCCCCTCCCAGCCCCGGACCCCTTAAAGGGGCACGGGCTGGCTACGGTGCCCGTGCCAGGTGCAAGCCTGCCAGCACCCAGCTAGCAGACCCTGCACCTGGCACGGCACAGAGCCACCCACCCGATGCCCCCCAGCCCACCCCCTCTTGCCGGGACCAGGCTGGCGGCTCCCGGGAGATTGCCCTGGACCGCAAGAGGCGGGCACCTTCCTGGGCTAGTGCGGACATCGTGGACCTCGTCCACGATCTCCGCACTAGGCACAGGAAAGTGGCCGTCTAGGGCAGGAGAGCTGCCAGCCTGGCCACCCAGGACCAGGTGTGCATGAAAATCAAGGGGGTCCACTGAGACCCCCGACACTGAGCCCTGAGCTTACAATGGCCGTACTGGGTCAGACCAAAGGTCCATCTAGCCCAGTAGCCTGTCTGCCGACAGCGGCCAACCCTAGGGACCCTGGAGGGGATGGACCGAAGACAGTGACCAAGCCATTTGTCTCGTGCCATCCCTCTCCAGCCTTCCACAAACTTTGGGCAGGGACACCACTCCTACCCTCTGGCTAATAGGACTCCATTGACCCAACCTCCATCACTTTATCTCACTTCCCTTTAAACTCTGTTCTAGTTGTAGCCTTCACAGCCTCCTGCAGCAAGGAGTTCCACAGGTTAACTATTTGCTTTGTCAAGAACAACAACTTTCTCTTACTAGTTTCAAGCCTGCTACCCATTCCTTTCCTTTGGTGTCCTCTAGTCCTTCTTTATGGGAACTCAGGAAGAACTTTTCTGAATGCACACTCTCCACCCAACCCCTGCTTTTAGAGACCTCTATCCTGTCCCCCCTCCGTCTCCTCTTTTCTAAGCTGAACAGTCCCAGTCTCTGTAGCCTTTCTTCATCTGGGACCTGTTCCCAACCCCTGATCATGTTAGTTGCCCTCCCCTCTCCCAGCCTTTCTCTTCCCCTCTCCCACCTCCTTTTCCCAGTCTCCCCCAGTTTTTTTCAATAAAGACAGAGTCAATGTTGGAAGAAACGTTATCTTTATTTTGTACATCAATAAGAAGGGGGGCTAGGGAAGGGTAAGTGGAAGGAGGTGAGGGAGGAATGGGGTACGAGCCCCCAATGGGGAGGACTGGGCTGGCTCTGTGGGCTTCTGAGGGTGGAAGCTCTCCTGCAGCCCCCCAATTACTCCCTCTCCCCAGATGGCAGCCTGCGGCAAGTGCAGCCGGGCTGATGGCCGAGTGGTGTGATGTGCCCAGTGTGGGCACTCAGGGCACTCCAAGCCAGAACTTCTTTGCAAGCGGGGCACCCCTGAGAACTGTGTGTCCGGGGTGGGGGTCGGGACCCTTTAAGCGCAGCCCTCGGCTAGCCTGAGACAGCATCTCCATGCTCTAAGTCCTCCTTTTATGCCCTGCCAGCACTGCTTCCGGCCATCCTTAAGCCCTGTTCAGAGTCCACTCAATGTGGACTTACTAGTTCGAACTAGCAAAACGCTAGTTCGAACTAGTTTTTAGTTCTAGATGCGTTAGTTCGAACTAGCTTAGTTCGAATTAACTAATTCGAACTAAGTTAGTTCGAACTAACTTTGTAGTGTAGACATACCCTTAGTTAATATTTCTGTAGAAAACTTATCACAGCTCTGGCTACAGATGTGGATTTTCCTGTAGGAGTGAGGGCACCAATCGATCTGTGTTGAAAATAAGCCTGGTTTTAGGACTGAAAGCATCCTACATGGGATGTGGTTTTTGGTCTCATTGACCATTGTGGCTAGGTCGAGTGTGTCTGGGAGGCGAGATGGGCTGGGGAGACCATGGGACTGTTTGTGACTCCATGTTAAGGCTGTTAAAGGACCCAGGAGTCCACGTGCGTTACTGAGTCCAGGAAACCCTAATCGAATGGCTGTGTGAGCATGTAGAGTTTTAAAAGATCAATAAGGTGCATGGATGTGGGGCATCCGATTGATTTTTCTGTGCTGAAGATCACAGCCCCGGTCCTCTAATCCAGGATCTGTCCCATTGTTTTGTAACTCTCCTTCTGTTCCCTAAACGAAGATGGGCTGTGTAGAAAGCAAACCAGGAGAAGACGTATTAAGGAATGATGCAAAATCAGGGAATTTGGGGGCAGGGAGGTAACATGCCAGCAAGTCAAACAGCAAAGAAACTAGCCATGCCGTGACTTATTAAGCAGGCGTGAAACCTGGACCCAGCTGGGTTAATCCTGGCCATGTCAGAGAGTCAAGGTAAGGAGTCCCCTAAACAAGGATCTGATCTAGTGACCGATGGGGACAGCCACTTGAAAGTGACTTGGGGCCTTCAGCCCGTGGGCCCCACAGCGCCTTTGAGGGGTCAGCTGAGGGGTTCCCTGCTGTTATTCAGGGGGAGGAGAGAGATGCAGGCGGAGCAGGGAGGCGGGTGAGTGGATGGGGCCGGGGATGCCTAACAGGAGAGGTGCCCCTGTTCCCCCCACAGGGCGGAGGGGGTGCATGTCAGAGGGGCCCCGGCTCTGGCTGCCTCAGGGGCGGCCGCAGCTACTTTCTGCTCATACTGGTGAAATCTGTAGCAATTAGCTACTACATTCTCTTCTGGCACAAATACGTTCTTCAGTGCAATGAGTGCAGTCTCAGATTTATCATCTGCAAGGGGAAAAGTGTAAAATACACGCCGCCCTTCTGTTCCAAGGCAGTGGATTAGCAGAGCACGCTTGCTTTCTTCAGAAATCTCTATCGCACCGATTGCAAGCGGATAAGTCTCAAACGTATGGAGCCAGGCAGTACAAGCAATTGGACGCTCGGCTTTGCAGAAAGGGTGCGGGTGGGTCCAATCAGCCTGGCCCATCTCCTCCCCGTCCTTCCTGTTTCCTGTGCTTCCAGACCCCCACAGCCAGTGCTCCCACTTATATCATTACAAGCGGTATCTAAAACACCAGACTTCCTCTGCTCGGCCGAGCTCTCGGCTCCCCGCCCGGCACCACCGGCTCAGCATGGAGCTAACTCTGCTCCTGCCTCTGCTGGGTAAGTGCCGGCCTCGGCCCCCAGACCCTCTGTGTGTGTGTCTGTCTGGAGACTCCCCCAGCCCTTCCTGTGTCCCCATCCCCTCCCAGAGCCTTGTGACGGACTGGGCCAGGTATGGACATGGGGGGCGAGTGCCCCTGTTCCCCCCACAGTGGTAAAGGGGGGTGTGTGTCGGAGGGGACCCGGCTCTGGCTGCCTGTGGGGCAGCGACTGGCGTCTCCCAGGCTGCTTGGCGGGAGCCCTGAGGGGAGCGGAACTCTCGGCAAGGCGGGAAAATCCGGTTGGAACCGGTTCCCTAACAGTCGCTTTGCGCGCTATGGGGGGAGGGGCAAAGCCCAAGATGGAGTCCAAGGGGTCAAAGGTGATGACTCCATTTTGTTTGACACAAAATTGCCGTTTTCACGTTAAAATCCCTGCCACGGGGCCTGCTGCCCGGCCGCTCTGAAGGGCGTTTCCCAACGTGAGCTCTCGCTCGCAGAGCCGGTCCTTCTCCTCACACAGTGTCCTTAACGCCGCCCACAGCGCCGTCTCTGGCCGGGGTCTGCCCGCTCCCCCACCTCAGAGCCTGGAAATCAGATCGTAATGGCGGGGCAATGACCCAGAGGAAGAATTGCCCAGGGGCCGGGGGGATTCTCCAGGCAGGCTGGTTCTGAATCCGGCCCCCATTCCCCTTCTCAGAGACGCCTCTGGGACACGGGGGATCAATTCAGGGACGCCCCAGGCCTGCGTGACACAGGAGGTCAGACTCCATATCCCCACTGGTCCTCTCCCGCCTTGGGGCCCAGGGGGATATTGGAGAGTGTGGGGGGGGGGCTGGTTTATTTGGTAGGGTGCATTTCCCACCATGGGGGCAGTTTCATGGGGCAAGGGAAGGGATGAGAAAGCAAATCCCGAAAGCTCTTTGCCACGGGGTGAATGTGAATCCCTCCCGGAGCGACGGGCTGACACGGGGCTCAGAACGACACTGAGGGGCAGTTTCAAGTGGACGGGAAAATGTCGGTTTCTTTCCCTCCAGAGACGATAAATAGCACCCGGGTTGGGAGGTCGGGGCCCAGCGGGAGGGTCTGGCTGGGTGGGATGGAGGGGAATCACAGCTGAGGCCCCCCTCATGGCAAGGTCTGGCCCCACAGCGCTGACAACAGACCCGCAGGCCCTGTGGTGATTTCTCCTCCCACGACGGATCCTCCCAGCTGGGCCAGTTGAAAGACTCTCCCCTGTGGGGATGAAAAAAGAGACGGGAGAGTCTCTCAGTCCCATCTTGCGGGGTCAGGGTTTTGGGAGTGGAGACCCTGCTCAGCCCCCAATGTCACACCCAGGAAATGCTCAGTTCCTCTCCCCATGCCCTGCGTGCACACACCAGTGTCTCTCCAGCCCTGAGCTGAGCGGTGACCACGCCTGAGGCTGCAATTTCCTCTGCTGAGCCGAGCACCCAGCTCCCAGCCCGGAGCCACCGGCTCAGCATGGAGCTAACTGTGCTCCTGCCGCTGCTGGGTAAGTGCCCCCCTCGGCCTCCAGCCCCTCTGTGTGTCTCTGTCTGTCTGGAGACTCCCCCAGCCCTGCCCCACATGCCCCTCTGCATCCCCAGAGCTCTCATCCCCTCTCCTCTCTCCTCTTCCAGCCTCGCTCCAGAGTCTCTCCAGGCCGGTGTCCACTGCAGGTAACGAGGTCTCCTGGCCTCCCTGGGATGCTGGCGGTGGGGTGGGGAAGGGGAGAGGGGTCCTGGCAGGGGGGCTGGGGTCCTGCTCCTCTCACACCATGGTGCTTGGAATTGCAAGGAAGGGGGGAGCATCCCCTGACATTCGGGAAGGGAGGAAGTGACCCCATTTGGTGCCTGCTGGGAGGGTCTGTGGGGTGGGTCCCATTCCAGGCCGTGGGGGAGAAGCTGCCCCATCCCCATGGGCACGACCCAGCCCCTCAGGGGTAGCCCCAGCAAAGAGAGCGAAGGCTGGACGGGCCATGGAGACAGTGTCATGGGAGGTGGGAGCTCAGAGCCCCCCTCACACAGGGCCCATCAGCGTGGGGCTGTGTGTGTGTGTGTGTGGGGGGGTCTCTCTGCCCCAGCTCTGGGCTCCCACTGAGGGCTCAGTCCCTGGGCACAAACCCAGCACTGCCCAGCAGGGCAGTAAAAGCAGGTTCTGCAGAGATCCCAGAGGAAACGTGATGGGTAGAAAAACTCTCACACCCTTCCCTCATCCGCCCGAGCTTCCTCATTTCTGCTCAGTGCCTGCAGCAGGTCGGCTCTCGGCTGTTTCCCAGCCCCTCTCTGGGCGGACGGCACAGCTGCGTCTCTCCAGACCTCCCCTCCAGCCTCCAGTGGCCAGAGGGAGACGGGAGGGCTTCCCCCCACAGCTCCATCCCCTCCGGGCTGCCTCCCGTCCTGCTCCCCAGCCCGTCCTTCCCCAGCTGGGCCCGGCTCGGTGTGCGAGACCCCTTTCTAGGGGCTCCCTCCATCTCAAGGGTGTGGCCCCTGCACCTCTCTGAGCCTCGTGCCTGCCTGTCTCTGCCGTGAGCGCCGTCACACCATGCAGCCCGGCTCTCTAGACAGACGGGACTCAGCTGAGCCCAGCACAGGAAACTCCCCGGGGCCTCAGGACAGTCAGACCCAGCACATCCCGCTCTCGCTGCCTCCAGGCGGGCTCTGCCTGCTCTCTCCCCGCCCCACGAGCCCCCTGCTGACAGCCGGTCACCCTATAACATCTGCTCCATGGCTCCTCCCCTGTTTGGTCCCAGGTAAGCTGGATGCCTGAGTTCCTCTCATCCGTCCTCTGTTCCCACTGGCTGGAACTGGCTGGGTGGGGGACTCTGGTCCTCTCCCTTTACCTGACCCTCTGCCTCTGTCCTAGGTCTCCTACCAGCCCCCAGTTTAACTCCGGACCATCCGTACACAGTGTATCTCCCAGGGGAGAGGGTTAAACTCTGGTGCAAAGTTCCTAAGGAAGGGAAGTCTTCAGAATGCAGATTCTTCTACGGAAAAGGGCACCAGGGCCCCAGCACTGTCTTACAGTCTCATTCAAGTTCCCTGCTGGAGTTCATGGCTGAGAAGGGAAGTGCTGGGACCTACACCTGTGCGTACTCGACACAGGGATCCAATCAACGAATCTCTGAGAACAGCAGCTCCGTCCCCATCTCCATAGCAGGTGAGCCCTTTTCCTGCTCTTGGACAGGCAAGTCCCTGGGAATCCAAACCCCTCCCAATACCACAGCCCCACCCCCATCCTTAGTCCAGCCATTCCCAGCATCTCAAACACTCAGGCTATGTCTTGCGCAAGAAAACGTCCACCCTGCCGTGTGCAAGCTGTGCTTTTGCTGTGGCGACAGAGGCATGCCTCGTGGGGCGAAGTTTACCCGGGAGGTTGACTCATGCCTTTGATGTCGACTGTGGAGCGTCCAGACTAGTGTGCTGAGCCGACAAACAGCTGATGGGCTCAGCGCGGCAGCCGTTTAAATTTAAATGCAGCGGCGATTATTTAAATGGTTGCTTCATTTCCCTATGCCGGGTAGCCTAATCTACATGCCTCTGTCGCCAGACATACCCTAACTGACCTCTGCTTCCCAGCCCCTCTCTGGCCCCAGCTCTATCCCAGAGTCCTGAGTCCCCTGGGCCCGTCCCACAGAGCCTGTTCCCTGCCATGCATGGCTGCCCCGGGGTCACTAACACGTACGGTTCTGCTACCACAAGCCCCAGAGCCCCTGTTAACCCTCTCAGTGCCAGTGCGGGGCCAGTGCCCGTCACACGGGGTCAGGGTCTGGGGACTGGACCCCCCAGCCCAGCACTCCCCAACTGTGAAAAGGTCCCAATGCCCTGCAGAGCCTCTAATGTGAGTGTGAAACTCCCCCCCCCATTATTCCCCACACCACCACCATGCTGTTGCTGGGCCCGGGGCTGAGCTCAGAGTCACTGACGAGAATGAGAGACACGCTCAGGCCACAAGAGTCTTCAAGGGCCTCCAAGGAGCCTGCAGGGAGAGCCAGGCTGAGGTACATGAGCCACAGCCCCACCAGCCTCCATGGGGCCATGTCCCCAGCTGGGTCAATGGGCCGTAGCTTCACTGGGGTCAATGGGGCCGATCCCAGCTGGGTCAATGGGCTGAAGCTTCACTGGGGTCAATGGGGCCAATCCCAGCTGGGTTAATGGGCCGTAGCTCCATTGGGGTCAATGGGCCGTAGCTCCATTGGGGTCAATGGGGCCGATCCCAGCTGGGTTAATGGGCTGTAGATCCATTGGGGTCAATGGGGCCGATCCCAGCTGGGGTGTGTGATGCTCCCCAGGGGCACCCAGGGCTGTGAGGCCCGTCACTGGCACCTGCACTTACTGCAGGGCAGCCTGGTCTGTGCCTCCACTCTCAGCCGCACAAGCCCCCCCAGTCCTTGCTGGCTGAGCTACCCCCTCATTTACCCAGCAGGGGAGGCTGGTCCCACAGGGTCCCACAGGGAGATCTCTGCTGCTCAGGGGTTGCCTGGCCCGGTGGGGACGTGGTTCCTGGGCACGGAGCTGGGGCTGGCTGGGGTCTGTGCCCAGGATCCCGCCCTGCTCTGCCCTCCCCTGGCTCCTCCTCTGCCTCTGTCACCAGCCGCCCACATTGGAACCGTCTCCTCCCCCGACCCCTTGTCTCTTCCAGCCGCCCAGCTCACCGTGTCCCCACTATGGCCTGTCTACGTGTCCGGGGAAGCCGTGACCCTGACGTGCTCAGCTGCCGGGGTGCCCAATCTATCTGGGATCCGTTTCTACAGGGGTGGAGAGAAAAATCAACCCCAGGAAATCCCGTCAATCCGCAACGGCTCTACGGCCTCCATCCAGCTGTCGAGTGTGGCCATGTCGGACGTGGGGGTGTACAGCTGTGAATACGGGCGCAGTGTGAATGGGAGAGAGTTCGTATCGGAGAGAAGCCAAAACATCCCCATAGCAGTGACAGGTGAGCCCCCCCAGGCTGCTGCTGTTTGCTGGGCCCAGGGCCGGGGTCTGCTCCATGCAGGGGGTGAGATGCAGCCAGTCACTGAGCTCCTGGGACCAAAGCAGGTCAGATTCAGCCCCCAGTTCTGGCTCCCACAGTGGGATGGGACGGGGCATCGGTGCTACCGTGGGGCTGTGGGGTCCCAGCCTGCAGGAATGTTACAAACCTGGGGGGTATTTCATGTAACAAATCGCATCCCATCCCCCTGTCTGGTCGGTAGCAGGCCCTGGTGTCAGACACATTGGGGTGGGGCTCAGCTCTCCAGCAGCAGGGGGAGACAGCCTGGAGGGGAGCTCACAGCCCTGGG
Source organism: Pelodiscus sinensis (assembly GCF_049634645.1). Classification (NCBI taxonomy): domain Eukaryota; kingdom Metazoa; phylum Chordata; order Testudines; family Trionychidae; genus Pelodiscus; species Pelodiscus sinensis. The sequence continues at coordinate 1,103,226 of NC_134740.1, forward strand.
CACTGCTGGGGGAGAAGTTTGCAGCCCTGGGCACTGCTTTGGGGAAAGCTCCCAGACCTGACGTCCCAGCTGACCAGAACCAATCCCAAGCCCTCAGCCCTGCAGTTTCAGCGCCATACAGAGTGTTTCCCATGGACAAGCATCCACCAGCTCCTACCTGCTGAGTGTAGCTCTCCAGGCAGCTGTCCAGCAACGCTCTTAGTGCGCAGGGGCCAGGAGTCACTGTCGCAACGTCTGGACATGTCTCTAGCTCTGTCGGTGATGATGACCAGAAGGCTGCTTGCGTGTGTGCTCCGTGCTGTGTGCACTCAGTCTCCACAGCAGACTGTGGGGGCACACGATAAACATTGTGTAGATATGGCACAACCTTAGAACAGTCTGTTTTCCAGTCAGGTATTGTGATTTGGCGCTTGTGGTAGCAATGACAGTTCTTCTCTGTATCGTTATCGGCAGGGGGCTGAGTGTTTCGGAATCCAGGGACAGGCCTTGTGACAGTGCGTCCCACGAGATTATGTGTATAAGAAGTAACACAAATGTGGAACAGGGACATTACAAATGAGCCTTGATATATAAGGCTACGTCTACATTGGCATCCCTTTCCGTAAAAGGGATGCTAATGTGACAAGTCGGAATTGCAAATCCGCGGGGGATTTAAATATCCCCCGCGGCATTTGCATTTACATGGCTGCCACTTTTTTCCGGCTCGGGGATAAGCCGGGGAAAAGTGCCAGTCTAGACGCGATTCTCCGGAAAATAAGCCCTTTTCCAGAGGATTTCTTACTTGAAAGTAGGAATAAGCCGCTTTTCTCCGGCTCTGTGACACATGGGGAGTAGACATAGATCAAGCTGTTTCTAATGGACGTTGCCTTTCCGACAAGCTATGGAATGGACAGTAATCAATATATCAAATATTGCTGTCTCAGGATTTAGCAGAGGTATCCAGACACTAAACGAAATTGTTTTGAAAGACACGTGGCTTGGTTCGGACGCAGTGTCACTGACCCAGATACTGACTGGTACTAACAAAGAATTAGAGAATGTGTTTACACATTTTGTAGCTACTGTGTAAGGGTATGTCTACACTACAAAGTTAATTCGAACTAACAGCCGTTAGTTTGAATTAACTTTCATAGCGGCTATACATACAAACCACTAGTTCGAATTTAATTCAAACTAGCGGAGCGCTTAATTCGAACTAGGTAAACCTCATTCCACAAGGACTAACGCCTAGTTCGAATTAAGTAGTTCGAATTAAGGGCTGTGTAGTTGGAGGCTAGCCCTGTCTGTTGGTTTTGTCCACATCTCAAACAGCTTGCAGGAGCGCCTTTACATTCTGCAGTTAACTGGTTTGGGGCACCTCCCTGTGTTAATACATCAATTCTACATGTTCACCTGCTCAGTCTTGGCTTTCCAAATTCAGATGCTTTTTCATTCTCTCCCCTGCGATTACATTGCTGCTTCTGTCTCCTCATATACTTTGTGAAACTGTCAATTTTCCCCTTCATTTGATTTACCGATCCTTGGACAGTCTGGACAGACCCTCCCGGACACTGACTTGTTCCATTCTGACAGGCACCAGTCTAGGTCTTTGTTGGACCAGAACCTGGCTTTCAGCATGATTGTGGTTGCAATGCAGTGGATCCCGGCTCATCTTTCAATTGTGCCAGGGCCACCTTGTTTGATTTCTGTCCCCCTCCTTCAGGCACTGCGAAAGCACTATGAGTTTTGTGTTCAGTAGCAGGGGACGGCACCTTCTTCTTTTGCAAAGTTTCAACAGCTGTCTCCAAATCTCTGCGTTTCCTCTTTTAATCGTTCAAGCAGATCATGCGTCTGGGCTGCTTGTGCTTCCAGTGGCCTATTGACTGTGTTACCTCCTCTAGTTCTCTGATGTTTTCCTGTACCGGGGAGGCAAGCAGAGTGCCAGGCTGTTTAGCCATCTCCGAGCCATTCATTGCAAAGTTTGGGATTTCTTTTATTACTGATCTTTGGAGCCTCCGTTTCTACCATGGCTTTACACATACCAGCCCATGTCTCCCCACTTTCTGTTTTAAATTCAAATGGGCCCCTATTCTGGTTTTGTAGGTCCGTGTCTCATCAAACTCCATGTGGATCGGAAGGGAGGGGAAGGGGGGTTCGCTAGTTCGTGGCTTTCTCTTATGCTAGATCGCGACTGCTACCGAGGGCAGCTCGCTTGCCTACCGGATCAGCTGGCTGGAGACCCTCCCCAGAGAGTAGCCGTCAGTGGCTCTCAGCCATGCTGGGCGGGCCGAGTTGGTGAGGGGCACAGTGACCAGTTCCGGACACAGTTGTGTTCTACGTCACCAGCGATGATTCGATGATAGAACTCCCCCGGGTGCGGAGGCTCATCTCTGCCACCTGCCTCTCAAGTTGGACCCATCTCTTCCCCTCCTTGTCCTTCCCAGCTCCGCTCCCGACCCCTCAGCTCGGTGTGTCCCCACAGCAGCCGGGCTATGTTGCTGGAGAATCGATCACCCTGACATGCTCAGCCGCGGGGGCGCCCAACGACTCCATGATCCGCTTCTACAAGGACGGCCAGACACTGCTCCCCGAGGAACTCTGCCTCCGCCCGCACCAGGCCACCGCCTCCGTTCGGCTGTCGGCGCCGCCGCAAACCAGCACCTACACCTGTGGGTGCTGGAGGGCAGAGTCCGGGCGAGAGATCGAATCGGAGAGGAGCCAGCCCATCTCCATAGCAGTGACGGGTGAGCCCCTCTGTCTGCTGGGGTCTGCTCGCCTGGGTGGGGTCTCTCCTCCAGCCATGGGGAGGTGCCGCTCAGTCCCTCAGCGCCACACCGGGCCCCACCAAGGCAGTTTCTACCCCTGTCTGGGCAGCATCATGCCTGGGGGCTCTTCTGAGGTTGGAGGGGGCATCAGAGCTGGTTTATGGTCTCTAGTGTGATGCCTGGTGCCAAGGGAGTGGCAGGACCCCCCACTCTCGCTCTGTGTAACACTGGCAGCAGAATCCACCTGGGACCTCTCAGCCTCAGCGCGACCACATGGAGCCGTGCCCCCCCAGCCGGTGTGGGAGCTCCACATGCTCTGGGCAGCCCAGCCCAGCTAGGGAGTTCCTCATGGAGAGGCCCTGCCCCTGCAGGGCTCAGTGAGGTGCAGGGGCGCAGGGCGTGTCCCACAGAGAACTCTCCATCCCCCTCTAACTCCTGACATGAATTTGGCCTGGTAACATCTGCCTCTCTCCTCCCCTTCCCTCCCCTGCAGAGACCCATCAGGGCACCCCCTCCTCTGTCTCTCATGCTGAGCCCTGGGCAACTCGGGTACCTCCCTGCAGAGCCTGTTCCCCACTCGCTGGGCTGCCGGATCCAACGTGGGGGCACCACAGTGTATCTGAGGGACGCCACCCATCCCCCAGCCCAGTTCTCCCTCATGTCTGTGCCCAAACCCTCTGGGTTCTGACAGGGTCGGCTCGAGCCATTCCTGCAGCCCGGGCAGTGGGCGTGCGATGCATGTGCTACTCCACCCCCGGGCGCATGGTGCATGTGTGGTCCTGCCCACCGGCGCACTGTGCATCTTACAGCTGCAATCGGGTGTGTGGCACCTGATGTCAGCTCTAAGGGGTGCTGCATGGCCAGGCGTGCGGTGCCCCTTACAGCTGCCATCAGGCATACCCCATAGGTTGGAGCCCCAGGCAGCTGCCCAGCTACCCCTCCCCTTAATCCGGCCCCGGGTCCTGAAGTGAAGCAGGAGGCTCTAGAGACAGAGCATGGGTCTGCTCTGAGTACATTGAATTCTGGGCACCAGCTCCACTTTGTCCCACACTGACCCCTCCCTTTTCCTGCTCCCCACAGGTTCCTCTTCCAAGCCGGCACCGAGTGGGGATCCCCCGTCCGGACCCGTGAGCAAAGGGCCCCCCCTGCTCCTCACTTGCACGGCCCCCGGGGACACCGGCCAGTGGAGGTTCCACTTCTACAAGGATGGACTTGAGATGGTCCCCAGGGGCGCAGGGTCTGAGATCGACGCAGGGGAGCCCAGCTCTGGCTCTGTGAACGTCTCTGTGACCCGCGTCCTCAAGGCCGGTCCCAGCCACATGGGCGACTTCACCTGCGGGTACGAGAAGAACGTGAGCGGGAGGTGGGTCCCGTCCTCCAGGAGCCAGTCTGTGAACATCCCCATGAGTAACCCCAGGACAGGTGAGGCGTCCGTCCCTACCTCATTCCTTTGGCTTTCTGGGTGGCTCCTGTTGGAGGAGAACAGTCCTACCGAGCTCTCCTGGGAAAGAGAGGTGGGATGAGGTGAGAGGTACAGAAAACAAAGAGTCTGACCTCCCCATTGTGGCATTATCAGCTGGAGCCTCCGAAGAACCTTTTGAGCTCTTAGCTCCTTACATCTCCCCTGGACTTATCCAAATGCCCCTTCCTAAGCTAACCCTTACCCAACTGCACCGACAGAGATGTGGGGCAAGGTCAGGGGGCAGGGTGCTGGTGGAGAAGCTGTCCTGGGCGGGACAGACACTCGGACGGGAGGATCAGGGGTCAGTGCCCACCTGTCAGACAGAGAAGGTCTGGGGGCGGGTTCTACGTCTCAGTGCCTGAGATCCAGGGGAGTTGGCCAGGATTGCGGGAGGCACAGACATCACGTGTTTTGTGATCCGCTGTGACATGCGCCTGCTGGTTCCAGTCCAGACTCTCCTCTCTCTGCAGCTCGCGGCCTCCCCTGAGCCCGGAAACTGGTGGTGGGCAGCACCTTCTTCCTCATCGTTGAACTCATCTTCCTCGTCTCCCACTGCTGCCTGGGGTCCAGCTGACTGGCTTGTCCTGCAAGTAAACAAACCCCTCCAGCCTGCCCTGGGCTGTCGCACAACTGTGTCTCTCCAGAGCCTCCACTCCAGCCTCCAGTATCCAGAGGGCTTCTCCCCACAGCCCCATCTCAGAAAGGCTGCCCCCTTCCACTCACCGCCAGCCCTTCGCCAGCTGGCCTGGCCTGACCTCCAGCTCCTTCTGTCCCCTTAGTGCCAGAGCCAGGCGGGAGGCTAGTGGATTGTGAGAGCAGACACGGGTCCCAGGCTCCACCCCGCTGTGTGTTTGCCCCAAGCCTGGTGCAACGTGCCTGGCGGAGGTGTCTCTGCCAGTCTGTGGTTCCTTGACTTTACTTGTGCCGCTCACACCCATGTGCCATGTGTGTCTGCGAAGCGACGGACTGTGGCTCTGCTCTTCTCCTGGAAATGATTGCTTCAAGAGCCCTCGGCAGGGAGCTTGGCCATACCAGGGTGTCTGGGTGTGTAAACCGCAGCATGTGGCTGACGAGGGGCTTGACGTGGCACCGATCCACAACACAGAAGCTTTTCCAGGAGCGTTCACACCAGCCTGTGAGCAGTGGCTGCTGCCGGAAAAGGACGGAGTCCTTCCTGGACAGGGGACCCCTCGTATGTCACACAGTGCCCTGGGACGTGCATTCCCACCTTGAAAACAACGGGATTCCTTCCCCAAGGTCCAGGGCTCCTCTTCCCCCCAGCTCAGCACTTCGGGAGCCGCTTTGCTGGGATCTGAGCCCTAAAGCACCGATGGCCCCTCCCGATAAAGGCTGTGTCCCAGAGGCTGAGGGAAGAAGATCGTTCCGTCCCTGTTACCGCGCTGTGCCTGGAATGATGTGATTGCTCTGCATGGTTGGATTCCTCTCCCTGTTTTTCTTTGTTTTCTTGCTTTTATTCATAAATCTTCAGATGTTACGTGATAAAGGCCGGGCCCAGTGAGCTCTGTGAGGTGTAAACTGACATGGGCCTGTGGTTGGTCCCCAGGGATGGGGAGAACCTGTGAGGATGTGGTGGGGCCGGTTTTCACCACCTCCCGGCGGTATAAGACGTGGCGCTGTGAGTGGGAATATGAAAGCTGGCGTGTCTAAGGGGGTTGTAGGACTTTGTGCTGGCTGGTGTGCTGAGCAGAAGGGCCGTGTGACTGGTTCACTGGCCCTAGAGGGGAGGATCCTCAGTACTAGGCTAGGAACAGCCCTGTCCTGAAGCAATTTGTCCTGATTTGCCCCGAGAAACCAACTAACTACCCTGGTGTCTCAGAGTCACAGGATGTGTGAGCTCTCTCCACTTCATACAATCCCTGGGGGAACCCCTTTCGGTGCAAGAGCCCATTTTAGGGGGGCACCTTGTGTGGGGGTGAAGCCATAGAGCCATCCACATCCTGAAACTGCGCAGCTCTGAGTCCTCCGTACTTCTGCCGTGCACTGCAGAGACGTGAAAATGGCACCCGGGTTGGAAGGTCGGTGCCTGGCGGAGGGTCTGGCTGGGCATCCCCTCAGGGAAGGGCCTGGCACAGAGACCCTCCGGTCCAGCCTCTAGTCTGTAACCCAGTGTGGGGTCAGCCCCATCCCGTTGACTAGAAACCCTCCCCAGCCCCGTCACTGCCCTACTGGGCTAAGGCTCCTCTGCTGCAGCTGTGCCCGTAGAAACTAACCAATATAGAGACACAGAATCATGAGTTTTCATGGACAAAACCCACTTCCACAGCTGAGCGGAGTCTGAGGAAGTGGGCTGTGCCCACAAACGCTCTCAGTACTGTATCTATATATTTGTTAGTCTCCACAGTGCTACAGGACCTCTCGGTGTTTCTTTGTAGTGACAGATTAACACAGCTCCCGCTCTGAGATTACCCCAGCCAGGCCGCTGCCTCTCAGGACTGAGCACAAATTGAGGTCCATGGACCCATTCATGTTACCGGGTTCATCTGCTTTGCTCCAGCTTTTGATGGCTTCTTCTCACGCCTGGGATCCGTGTCTCTGGCGTGTTCTCTGGGCTCGGATTCCCCAGGGCCCGCCACTTGCTTCGTAACTAAAACAGACCCAGAGAAGAGGTGGGCTGACATGGGGAGAGTCATGAGGATGCCCAGAAAGCAGCTGATGGCAAAGGACGTGTATTGGGATGGATTAGAACCGTGGTCACCAACCAGCAGATCGCGATCTACCGATAGATCTCAGGGGCTCTAAGAGTAGCTCTTGAGCCCTCTCTGAACTGCACGCCTGCACAGTACATTTACATTAGATTTCCTCATTTGAGGAGCAGCTACTCACCGAGCAACAACACAGGTGAGTAGCTGTGAGGAATGGTGGGAGCTGGGAGGTCGGGAGGGCTGAAACACCCTAGCAAGCTGACTGTGGCTTTCAGCTGAAAGCGGCTGCCCCGCGCTCCAGCTGATCGGCGGCTTCTCCTCTGCGCCTGCCCACGTGGAGCTTGGTGCACCCTGGCTGAGCACCATGGCCAGTTGACCGGGCAGCTACTTCTCTTCCCTCCAGCCCGGCTGCCCTGCGCTCAGCGCAGGGAGGCTGCGTCTAGTTCCAGCTGTGCTGGAGCAAGCTTCCCAGCTGAGCGCAGGATCACAGATGCCCATCTGATGGACTGTATACGATCAGCAATCTCAGACTACCACCCAGACTTCAAGACACTGGCAGATACTGTTCAGTCATGGGTGTCACACTGAGACTTTGTTATTGGAAGAAAAAATGTATAATTCTCAATACTTGATTTTAGATTTACAAAATAGCAGAGAACAAAATGTAGAATTGTAAATGCTTCATTTGACATTTCAATAGCATGAATTAAAAACAGACCATTTATTTCATAACTATAAACATGTGATTTTAATTTTATATATTGCATAATTTAAAAATAAACTGTTTAACAGAGTGCATAAGGGCTGGGGATAGCAAGTGATGGACAGGAGAATAGAGAGGGCGGGGCTTCAAGGAAGGGGCGGGGCAGTAGATCTTCGCCTGTTCTGAGACTTAAAAAGTGATCTTGGGTGTAAAAAGGTTGGAGACCACTGGATTAGAAGATCTCACCGAACTAAGTGACTGGGCAACAATATGGCAAATGAAATTGAATGTGGATAAATGTAAAGTAACGTACATTGGAAAAAATAATCCAACTATACGTACAATGTGATGGGGGCTTATTTAGCGACAATGAATCAGGAAAGAGATCTTGGAGTCATTGTGGATAGTTCTCTGAAGACGTCCACGCAGTGTGCAGTGACAGTCAAAAAAGCAAACAGGATGTTAGGAATCATTACAAAAGGAATAAAGACGGAGAATATCTCATTGCCCTTATATAAATCCATGGGACTCCCACATCTGGAATACTGTGTACAGATGTGGTCCCCTCCTCTCAACAAAGATATACTGGCATTGGAAAAGGTTCAGAGAAGGGCAACTAAAATGATGAGGGGTTTGGAACGGGTCCCCCATGAGGAAAGATTAAAGAAATAGGACTTTTCAACTTGGAAATGAGGAGACTCAGGGGGGATAGGTTTGACGTCTATAAAATCATGAGTGGTGGGGAGAAAGTGACTAAGGAGAAGTGATTTACTTGTTCCCATAATATAAGAACTAGGAAGTTCTTCTTCACACAGCGCATAGTCAATCTGTGAAACTCCTCGCCTGAAAGAGGTTGTGAAGGCTAGAACTAGAACAGAGTTCAAGAGAACTAGATACATTCATAAAGGTTAAGTCCATGAATGGCTATTAGGAATGGTGTCCCCAGCCTCTGTTTGTCAGAGGGTGGAGATGGATGGCAGAAGTGAGATCGCTTGATCTTTATCTGTTCGATTAACTCCCTCTGAGACACCTGGCATTGGCCACTGTGGGCAGACAGGACACTGGGATGGTTGGACCTTTGGTCTGACCCAATTCGTCTGTTCTTATGTTCTTATGTCCTTAGGATGCTTAGAACTGCTCGCTGCAGTTGATAACTATGAGGAGTTACTAATATTGACAGGCAATGTTAGCACAACGGATGCATTCTGTAATCAGGGTAGCTACACGGCACTGAGGGATGTATTGATGATGTCAGTCACTTAACAGTAATTGTGATCACAAATGATGCCAAGGGGGAGAAACTAGTCACAGGAGTCATTGGAGTGAAATTCGAATCAAACCAATAAAAAAAGGGTTTCCTTTGGTTCACGCCAGCCTGTGAGTGATGACTTGTGGGGCGTGTGCTAGAAAGCTGCCAACACTTCCCCACTCTCAGAGATGTCGGTATTAGATTCACGCGAATGTCTGTAGTGATTAGAAGGGAAGAAAATGCTTGTGTGTTGCAGTTGCACTGAGAATGGCTACACCACATCTTATCAGGGGCTATTTTCGTGTTTGCATGGCCCTCTGCACATCACACAATCTGCAGAGAAACATGAGTAAGTGTTTCCCATGGCAGGGGCTATTTCCTGCCCAGCTAAACTCCCTCGACATCAGACAAACCATTGTGGAACGTCAGAGCACAGAACTCTTGGCTGTTAGCTCCCCAGACCATGAAGTCGAGACTTGTATGTGAACTGGTCCCGTCCTCCCAATCTCTGGAGGTTTAGATGGTAATTCACTGGTGTGTATTTGTTCGCTGGCTTTAACCTGCAGATCACTCGCGTACTCTTTTTCCCTAGTTAATACATATGTAGAAAAATTATCACAGCCCAGGCTACAGGTGTGGCTATCGCTGTAGGATTTAGGGCACCAATTGAGCTTCGGAAAATAATTTTTGTTTTAGGGCTGGAAGCGTCTGACACGGGGCGAGGTTTTTGGTCTCAGTGACCATTGTTGTTAGGTGAATGTGAATCCCTCCCGGTGCGAAGAGCTGACACAGGACTCAGAATGACACGGCTGGTCACTGAGGGGAAGTTTCATGGGGACGGGAAAATGTCGGTTTCTTTCCCTCCTGAGACGTGAAAATAGCACCCGGGGCAGGAGGGTCTGGCTGGGTGGAGCAGAGGGGTCTCAGATCTGGGACGCCCCCTCATAGCTGGACCTGCACCTGAGCGCTGATGGCAGACCCACAGGCCCTGTGGTGATTTCTCCTCCCACGATGGGTCCTCCCAGCTGGGCCAGTTGAAAGACTCTCCCCTGAGGGGATGAACAAAGAGGCAGAAGAGCTTCTCCGCACAGCCCCATCTCAGCCGGGCTGCCCCCTTTCTACTCCTCGCCCCCAGCCCTTCCCCAGCTCGTCCTGACTGTCACGTTACTGGATTTTGAGGGGAGCAGGGAGATCACTGCTGCACCAATGGAGCGGGGGGTGGGGGGGTTGCTCCAAATGTTGGTACAAAGGGGGCCGTGTGAGGTGTCAAATGAAAGCTTACTTTCTTCTGATTCTATATATGCTCTTCTTGTAATTGTATAATATCTGGTGTGAAGTTATAAATTTGGACTCTGTGTTGATGCTGAAAGATTCCCTGTCTGAGCAGAGCAATGGGCCGGGAATGTTTGCCCATGGTCATGCTAATGAGCAAGTCTCCAGGGAACATTGGACCTCTGGAGGCCAAAGACACACCTGGCCACTAGCCATGTGACTCCCTCCAGCTTGGAAGAAGCCAGGAGGGGGTATAAATAGGCCATGTGGCCGACTCCATCTTGGTCTTCAGCTCTGCTCCTGACCCCAGATGCGGCCTCGCAGGGAATCACTAGCTGGGAAGAACTGTGGAACCATCCAGTCATAGGATGTGCACCATGGACTTTTAAGCCAGGAGTTATAATATCTCTGCTAGAGCCTGCATGGAGAACTGGGAGATTCGCTGCATGTAATGTACTATCTTTTAACAACCTCACTCTCAGGCTTTTCTTTCTTGTAATAATAAACCTTTAGATTGCAGATTCTAAAGGGCTGGCTCAGCGTGATCTTGTGGGTGAGATCCAGAGGGTAAACTGACCTGGGAACTTTGGCTGGTTCCTTGGAACCAGACAGAACTTGTTCGGGGTAGGTGAGATTGGGTCCTAAAATCCCTCACCTGTGTATGAGGCCCGGGGCCATCTGGGGCACAGAGAGAGCTGGGGTGTCAGGGGGGTTTTGCTTGTGAGGCTTCAGGCTGGCCAGGCAGGCAGCTGGAGCGCTCTGTGGGACTGGTGTGTGGCCTATTTGGGAAGGTCTCCAGTCTGGGGGCTGTAAGGAGCCCTGAATTTGAGTCATTCGCCCTGAGCGGACACCCTCAGTGGTGCCCAGACCCGGCCCGGTCCGTCACACTGACCCAGCCTTCAGCCCTTCAGACCCACTGGAGGGTCAGTCCCTTCCCATGGGGTCAGGGCTTGGGGACTGGAAACCCTCCCTTGCAATGTCATGCCCAGGAAATGCTCATTTCCGCTCCTCACACCCTGCGCACGCACACCAGCGTCTCGCCAGCCCTGAGCTGAGCGGTGACCACGCCTGAGGCTGCGACTTCCTCTGCTGAGCCGAGCACCCAGCTCCCAGCCCGGCGCCACCGGCTCAGCATGGAGCTAACTCTGCTCCTGCCTCTTCTGGGTAAGTGCCCCCCTCGGCCCCCAGCCTCCTGTGTGTGTGTGTGTCTGTCTGGAGACTCCCCCAGCTCTGCCTCACATGCCCCTCTGCATCCCCATCGCCTCCCCAGAGCTCTCACCCCCTCTCCTGTCTCTTCTCTTGCAGCCTCGCTCCAGAGTCTCCCCAGGCCGGTGTCCACTGCAGGTAACGAGGTCTCCTGGCCTCCCTGGGATGCTGGCCATGGGGTGGGGAAGGGGAGAGGGGTCCCAGCAGGGGGGCTGGGGTCCTGCTCCTCTCACACCATGGTGCTTGGAATTGCAAGGAAGGGGGGAGCATCCCCTGACATCCGGGAGGGGTGGAAGTGACCCCATCTGGTGCCTGCTGGGAGGGTCTGTTGGGTGGGTCCCATCCCGGGCCACAGGGAAGAAGCTGCCCCATCCCCATGGGCTCTACTCGGCCCCTCACGGGCAGCGCTAGCAAAAAGAGTGAGGGCTGGACAGGCCGTGGAGACAGTGTAATGGGGAGGAGGGAGCTCAAAGTGCCCCTGGGCAGGGCGCATTGCTGTGGGGCTGTGTGTGGAGGGGGGGTGTCTCTCTGCCCCAGCTCTGGGCTCCCACCGAGGTCTCAGGGCCAGGGGCACAGACCCAGGGCAGTAAATGCAGGTTCTGCAGAGACCCCACGGGAAACATGATGGGGGGAAAAACTCCCCCCTCCCTGCCCCACATCCGCCCGAGCTTCCCCATTTCTGCTCAGTGCCTGCAGCAGGTCGGCTGTCGGCTGATGGTCCGTCTGCATAGAGCATGCCGATGTCTCATATCAGCAGTGCTGGCCATGTGTGAGTTTAACCGTGTGTGCACACTGCAGACACACCCGCCAGACAGTGCGCAGTGGTCTGGGATGGGTCGCTAGCAAGAGACAACACGTCTTGAAAGAGGGGGCTCGTCCCTCTTCCTGGATTTCCTGCCTGTGGGCGCTGTGCATCCGCCTGCAAGGTTGGGGGATGGGTCCTATCATCTGATGCAAAATAGCACCTGGCTGTCCGCAGCACGAGGTGTCCCGGCACCTTCCCTACGGAGACCCTCTCAAACTGAGCTGTGCTTCTGCATGCTCTGGGGGAAACCTCCCACCATTCCCAGAGGGCCAAGAAAGACACTGCAACCCAGGCCCTGTGGGGAGCAGCTAAGATCTGCTCTCTCAGACCCTCACAACGGCCTCCTAGGCTCCTCCCCACCTTGGTGTTCCTCCGGGCCCTTCCCCTGTCCCTCCTGGGGTGGTCGGCACAGCTGCGTCTCTCCAGACCTCCCCTCCAGCCTCCAGCGGCCAGAGGGAGACGGGAGAGCTTCTCCCCACAGCTCCATCCCCGCCGGGCTGCCTCCCGTCCTGCTCCCCAGCCCGTCCTTCCCCAGCTGGGCCCGGCTCGGCGTGCGAGACCCCTTTCTAGGGGCTCCCTCCGTCTCAAGGGTGTGGCCCCTGCACCTCCCTGATCCGCTCTGAGCCTCGTGCCTGCCTGTCTCTGCCGTGGGCGCCGTCACACCATGGAGCCCAGCTCTCTAGACAGACGGGACTCGGCTGAGCCCAGCACAGGAAACTCCCCGGGGCCTCAGGCCAGGCCAGGGCCGGCTCCAGGTTTTTTACCGCCCCAAGCAAAACATTTTTTGGCTCCCCCCTCCCAACCCCTTGTCCCACTGCTGCAGGACAGGCACTGAGGAGGAAAATGCCCCTTTCACCTGGCGGCTCTTTGACTCCCACCCCCCTCCAGCCAAACCCAGCCTACGTCCTGTGTCCCCTCCAGACACATCCTAACCCCCCCCACACTCACCGAACCCAGTTTCTACCTTCTCCCCCTCCCAGGCAAACCCGACCCCTCAGTGACCTGACCCAGACTGCCCCCCTTCTGTCCCCCACCTGATCCACCCTGCACCCTCTCTTCCCTCCCATCCGAACCCGATCCCCCCCCACCGGACCTAGTCCACTCCCCTCTCCCACCTCCCCCCACTGACTGAACTCCGTCTCCTTTCCCTCTGCCCACCAAACCCTCGTGTCCCCTCCCCACAGCATGTGCAAAAACATCGGAGCACCCTGGGGAAGGGGTGCAAGTGGCCCGGGTCCCCCGGGGATGTGCGCGGACACAACCGGGAAACATAAAGGCCAAGGCCAGGATCACCTCCCCCCCCCAAATCTCTGAGCTGGGGCAGGCGAGGCCCCTCCAGCAGCTCCTCGCCGCCAGACCAACCAGATCGGGCTGCAAAGTCGCTCTCCCCTCCCCTCAGCCTAGGCACCTCTGCTTGAATCATCCCGGTGTGGGCAGGGCCTTCCTTCCGCCCGGCCCCACCAAGGCTGCAGCTCTCCCCTCCCTCCGCGCCCAGCACTGAGGCAGAGAAAAGGGGGAGAGTCGCCCCCCCATATGCCAATGTCCCCCCCCCACACTCCTGCAAAGTCTTTGGCCAAGGGCGCCCTTTCCGGCCGGAGGGGTCACTAGTAAGCGCAAGGCAGGCGGAGCGATGACTGAAGGCACCTGGCTCGCAGGGCGGTCCCTGGCTGCGGAGACCTGGGCTGCCCTTTGCCCGACCCGGATCGCTCTGTGCAGCCTGCCCCGCACAGCCCGGGGAGAGCGGCTCGCCCAGCAGGGCCGTAGCGCCCGGGCGCCACTGCTATTCGCAGAGCCCATGATGCCCCCTGCACGTTGGGCCACTCTGGCTAGTGCCAGTCAGAGGAGCGCGAACGATCCCCAGCGCCCGAGTCTGCTTCATGGGAGGCTCCCTCGGGCATTCCCCGCCCCGTGGCCGCTGGGTGCTGGGCAGTGGCAGCTGTGCCAGAAAGGAGACTGGAGCAGCGCGTGGCCCGTGGTCCTGTCGGGGCCGCCCCAACCCGCCCGGCCACGACACCCTCTCGCGCTAACTAGAGGGGGCACGTTTCTCCCTGGTGCCGAGGGAAGGCAGCGAGGCAGCCCCTGAACCGTGATGTCCTGGCGCCTCAGCCAATCACTGCAGGGCTGCGAGCGCAACTTGCCCCGCGCACCCCGCCTGAGGAGGATGGCTCACTGCTGGCCCATCGCGCTCCACCTCCTCGCCCATTGCTTGGCCGGCCACAGGCAGCCCCGCGTCGGGCGATAAGAGTCAGGAGATCAGGAGTTCTCCGGCCAGTGTCTCAGGGGCGGCTGAAATGCTGCCCCTGGTGATGTGCCGCCCCGAGCATGTGCTTGGTTTGCTGGTGCCTAGAGCCGGCCCCGGGACAGGCAGCCCCAGTGTATCCCGCTCTCTGCTGCCTCCAGGCGGGCTCTGCCTGCTCTCTCCCCGCCCCACAAACCCCCTGCTGCCAGCCGGTCGCCCTATAACATCTGCCCCATGGCTCCTCCTGTTTGGTCCCAGGTAAGCTGGATGCCTGGGCTCCTCTCATCAGTCCTCTGTTCCCACTGGCTGGAACTGGCTGGGTGGGGGACTCTGGTCCTCTCCCTTTACCTGACCCTCTGCCTCTGTCCTAGGTCTCCTACCAGCCCCCAGTCTATCTCCGGACCGACCGTACACAGTGTATCTCCCAGGGGAGAGGGTTAAACTCCAGTGCGCAGATCCCAAGGGAGGGAAGGCTCCAGAATGCAGATTCTTCTATGGAAAAGGGCAGCAGAGCCCCAGCACTGTCTTACAGTCCGGTCCATATCCCATGCTGGAGTTCACGGCTGAGAAGGGAAGAGCTGGGACCTACACCTGTGCGCACTGGACACAGGGATCCAATCAACGAATCTCTGAGAACAGCAGCTCCGTCCCCATCTCCATAGCAGGTGAGCCCTTTTCCTGCTCTTGGATGGGCGAGTCCCTGGGAATCCAAAGCCCCCACAATACCACAGCCCCACCCCTGTCCTTGTTCCAGCCATTCCCAGCATCTCAGACACACGGTGATGCCTCAGCAGGTCCCCCCAGGGCAGTGGCAGGGCACTGCTGTGGGGAAGCTCACAGCACTATGGGTCCTTTGTTTGTAGCTAACTGATCTCTGCTTCCCAGACCCTCTCTGGCCTCAACTCTGTCCCAGAGCCTGGATCCCCCTGGCCCATCCCCCAGATGGCCCTGGGCTTCATACACAGGTGGGGGGTCCTAGCACCCAATCCCACCTACCCCGAACAAATTCTGTCCGGCTCCAAGAAACCAGCCACAGATCCCTGGTCAATTTACCCTCTGGACCTTACCCACAAATCACGCTGGGCCAATCCTTTAGCATCTAACAACTAAAGGTTTATTATCACAATAAAGAAAAGCACGAGAGTGAGGTTGTTAAAGGATAGTACGTTACATGCACCGAATCTCCCAGTTCTCGATGCAGGCTCTAGCAGAGATGTTACAGCTGCTGGTTTAAAAGTTCTTGTTGCACATCCTACGATCAGGATGGGTTCACAGGTCTTCCTGGCTCTTCGATCCCTGCACTGCTGCCTCTGGGATGAAGTGCTGAGCTGAGAACAAAATGGAGTCCCCCACATGGCCTATTTATACCTTCTTCCTGGCCTCTTCTGGTATGCAGCAGGTCACCTGGTCCTCAGCCTCTCTCTGCTGCAGCTCTTAGGTCTCCACCCTCATTCTTTAGGTGTGTCCTTGGCCCATTGAGAGCCATTGTCCCACAAGGCCTCGCTAATTAGCATGTCCACAGGCCCGGGCCCTGCCCAATGCTCAACCACATGCAGAGAAATATTCAGTATCCACACAGATTACAGATTCCTAACTACACACACAGACATTATACAACCACATAAATAGCGTACATAGGATTATCAGATAATAAGCTTCTATTCAATACCTCACATGGCCCCCTTCTATACCATTCCTGGGGCCAACACCCACACCTATGGGTGCAGCAGGGATCTGGCTGCTCCCCTCAAGATCCAGTAAAGTGACAAGCTGCCCCCCCCACCCCGGTACCCAGCAGGGGAGGCTGGTCCACAGGGTCCCACAGGGAGATCTCTGCTGCTCAGGGGTTGCCTGGACCAGCGGGGACGTGGTTCCCGGGCATGGAGCTGGGGCTGACTGGGGTCTGTGCCAAGGATCCCTCCCTGCTCTGCCCTCCCCTGGCTCCTCCTCTGCCTCTGTCACCAGCTGCCCACATTGGAACCGTCTCCTCCCCCAACCCCCTTGTCTCTTCCAGCCCCTCAGCTCACCGTGTCCCCACTGCGGCCTGTCTACCTTGTTGGGGAAGCCGTGACCCTGACGTGCTCAGCTGCCGGGGTGTCCAATCTGTCTGGGATCCAGTTCTACAGGGGTGGAGAGAAAAACCAACCCCAGGAAATTCCATCAATCCGCAACGGCTCTACGGCCTCCATCCAGCTGTTGAGTGTGGCCATGTCGGACGTGGGGGTGTACAGCTGTGAATACTGGCGCTGGAAAGATGAAAAGAAAGGACGAGACTTTGTATCGGAGAGGAGCCAAAATATCCCCATTGCAGTGACAGGTGAGCTCCCCCGGCTGCTGCTGTTTGCTGGCCCAGGGCCAGGGTTCTGCTCCATGCAGGGGGGAGATGCAGCCAGTCACTGAGCCAGATTCACACCCCCCGGGTCAGATTCACCCCCCAGTTCTGGCTCCCACAGTGGGATGGGACGGGGCATCAGTGTTACCGTGGGGCTGTGGGGTCCCAGCCTGCAGGAACGTTACAAACCTGGGGGGTATTTCATGTAACAAATCCCATCCCATCCCCCTGTCTGGTCGGTAGCAGGCCCTGGCGTCAGACACATCAGGGTGGGGCTCAGCTCTCCAGCAGCAGGGGGAGACAGCTGGGAGGGGAGCTCCCAGCCCTGGGCACTGCTGGGGGAGAAGTTTGCAGCCCTGGGCACTGCTTTGGGGAAAGCTCCCAGACCTGACGTCCCAGCTGACCAGAACCAATTCCAAGCCCTCCGCCCTGCAGTTTCAGCGCCGTACAGAGTGTTTCCCATGGACAAGCATCCACCAGCTCCTACCTGTTGAGTGTAGCTCTCCAGGCAGCTGTCCAGCAACGCTCTTAGTGCGCAGGGGCCAGGAGTCACTGTCGTGACGCCCTCACACGGATCTAGCTCTGTCGGTGATGATGACCAGAAGGCTGCTTGCGTGTGTGCTCCGTGCTGTGTGCACTCAGTCTCCACAGCAGATTGTGGGGGCACACGATACACATTGTGTAGATATGGCACAACCTTAGAACAGTCTGTTTTCCAGTCGGGTATTGTGATTTGGCGCTTGTGGTAGCAATGACAGTTCTTCTCTGTATCGTTATTGGTAGGGGGCTGAGTATTTTGGAATCCAGAGACAGGCCTTGTGACAGTGTGTCCCACGAGATTATGTGTATAAGAAGTAACACAAATGTGGAAAAGGGACATTACAAATGAGCCTTGATTTATAAATGTCTTGTAATTAATTACTACTCAGTACTGTCCATTCCTGTTATGGGTTACCTCACTGCTGGGTGTCACCCTCTGGGATACACCTTGCTGGGCACCAAGGAGGAACAATTATTTTTTTTGTTCCATTAGTTTCAGCGCTCTGTGACACACGGGCAGTTGACATAGATCAAGCTGTTTCTTATGGACATTGCCTTTCCGATAACCTGCGGAATGGACAGCGATCAATGTATCCAATATTGCTGTCTCAGGATTTAGCACGGGTATGCAGACACTAAACGAGATTGTTTTGAAAGACACATGTCTCAGTTCGGCTGCAATGTCACTGCCCCAGATACTGACTGGTGCTAACAGAGAATTAGAGAATGTGTTTACCCAATTTGTAGCTACCATGTAACTTACTTTTTTTTAACCAATTTGTTTTTCCCTTTTCTTCATGCTGCTTTCTGCCATCCATGGGTTGATTGAAATAAGGAAAGCTCATGTTTCAAATATTAGTCAGAGATTAGGATTAGTAGCACAGTGTGCGTGTCTGTTGCTTAACAACCATCTCTTCACTAAAGTTAGGAGTCATTTGCTGTTACATTCCCGAAGAGTTAAAATAATTACTCCATTCATTTCAAGTTGTTATGTTTTTAAAATCTTTCTCAAAGAAACAAAATCTCTGTTTTGTTTTCAATGGCTTTCGCTTTTTGAGGTTTCTGTAAAACTCATAACTTTTAACTCTTGACACAGAGAGTCAAAGTGAGAAGAGGCGGGGGAAGGAGGGTGAAGAGCAATTAAGGAAGGTAGTGAAACCCGAGCAAAGAGCGAGAAACTTTCAAAGCTGTCTTAAGCCACAGGCAGCAGCAGGAAATTCAGTAAATGGAGACAGACTACAAGAAAAGAGGGGTGTGTTTTTAGTTGAGCATGGAGGGCGGTTTGGTGGGTCTAAACAGTTGGGAATTTGCACCCAGAGTTTTTATCCTGGCTCTGTGAGGAGAGTGGGGGTAGTTACCTGCTCTTGTAAAAACTGGATTTGGTCCTCCGCTGCCTGTTGGTTTTGTCCACATCTCAAACAGCTTGCAGGAGCGCCCTTACATGCTGCAGTCAACCAATTTGGGGCACCTCCCTGTGTTAATACATCAATTCTACATGTTCACCTGCTCAGTCTTGGCTTTCCACTTTCAGATGCATTTTCATTCTCTCCCCTGAGATTACATTGCAGCTTCTGTCTCCCCATATACTCTGTGAAACTGTCAATTTTCCCCTTCATTTGATTTACCGATCCTTGGACAGTCTGGACAGACCCTCCCGGACACTGACTTGTCCCGTTCTGACAGGCACCAGTCTAGGTCTTTGTTGGACCGGAACCCGGCTCATCTTTCAATTGTGCCAGGGCCACCTTGTTTGATTTCTGTCCCCCTCCTTCAGGCACTGCGAAAGCACTAGATGTTTTGTGTTCAGTAGCAGGGGACGGCACCTTCTTCTTTTGCAAAGTTTCACCAGCTGTCTCCAAATCTCTGCGTTTCCTCTTTTAATCGTTCAAGCAGATCATGCGTCTGGGCTGCTTGTGCTTCCAGTGGCCTATTGACTGTGTTACCTCCTCTAGTTCTCTGATGTTTTCCTGTACCAGGGAGGCAAGCAGAGTGCCAGGCTGTTTAGCCGTCTCCGAGCCATTCATTGCAAAGTTCGGGATTTCTTTTATTACTGTTCTTTGGAGCCTCCGTTTCTACCATGGCTTTACACATACCAGCCCATGTCTCCCCACTTTCTGTTTTAAATTCAAATGGGCCCCTATTCCGGTTTTGTAGGTCCGTGTTTCATCAAACTCCATGTGGATCGGAAGGGAGGGGAAGAGGGGGTTCCCTAGCTCGTGGCTTTCTCTTATGCTAGATCGCGACTGCTACCGAGGGCAGCTCGCTGCTTACCGGATCAGAGGTTAGGGTCACCAATGTAGTTCTTCAGGCAGCTAGTTCGCAGGGGCCAGGAGTCACTGTTGCGACATCCTAACGTGTCTGGCTCTGTCGATGGTGATAACCAGATGGCTGCTTGCGCGCATGCTCCGTGCCGTGTGCTACGTAGACTTGCGCACTCAGTCTTCACAGCAGACCCCAAGGGAGCCCCCAAAGACCACAAACCGGATAAGGATCGCAGGCGCGAGGCCAGGTCTACTGTGAAGTGAAGTACACTCACAGTTATCAGTAGACTCTACTGAACCACCATGCATTAGTGCACCGTAACAAAGGAACGGCTCAACACAATGGAACACTTCCATTCCCCCCCGAACGGCATTGAAAGACTGTCCTACCCCCCCCAAGACACTACCCTATATACAGGTACAAACACATCACTGCTGACGTGTGAGGTTGTCACACTCTGGCTCTGCCAGACAACCTCCAATCACCTTGTGCCTTGTGATTGGATTAAACCGTCTCCGTCCATCATGTATCGACCTCGACCTTTTCCTGAACCAGTGTTAGTATCGGTGGGGAGGAAACATCCATCAAGCTGTTTATCTTAGATCGTTTTCCTGAACCAAAGTTAGTATCGGTGGGAAGTGAACATCCATCAAGCTGTTTATCTTAGATCCTTTTCTTGACCATGAGTTGGTATCCGGGGGAAGTGGGTACTGTTGTCTTTTCCAATGTGCCGTGTGTTTACAACTCATGATAAGTCCCATGACCAATTAGTCTCAGCCCTGGACCTGTTATCAATGAGTCTCAGCCCTGTTCATGCCAAGATCTGTGAGCAGGGGGCTGCTTTTGTGCCCAGTTTTGCTTTGCCTTGTGTTAGCCATGTTTTGTTCATTGTCAGCTAGGCCTCAGGCCAGGTTGGGTGCTGCAGGGGCTTCTGTCTTAGGCCTTTATTTTACTACAGAGAGATAAATCTGAGCTGGTGAGATCGGCCCCGCCCCTGCTATGTGATTCACCGACACTGGTTGAATGTGGGCGCACAACTGGCTGGAGAACCCTCCCCAGAGAGTAGCCGTCAGTGGCTCCCGGCTCCCAGCTGGGCGGGCCGAGTTGGTGGGGGGCACAGGGACCAGTTCTGGACACGGTTGTGTTCTACGTCACCAGCGATGATTTGATGATAGAGCTCCCCAGGGTGCTGAGGCTCGTCTCTGCCACCTGCCTCTCAAGTTGGACCCATCTCTCCCCCCACTTGTCCTTCCCAGCCCCGCTCCCGACCCCACAGCTCAGCGTGTCCCCACAGCAGCGTGTCTACATCACTGGAGAATCGATCACCCTGACGTGCTCAGCCGCGGGGGCGCCCAACAACTCCATGATCCGCTTCTACAAGGACGGCCAGACACTGATCCCCGAGGAACTCTGCCTCCGCCCGCACCAGGCCACCGCCTCCGTTTGGCTGTCGGCGCCGCCGCAAACCAGCACCTACACCTGTGGGTGCTGGAGAGTAGAGTCCGGGAGAGAGATCGAATCGGAGAGGAGCCGACCCATTTCCATAGCAGTGACGGGTGAGCCCCTCTGTCTGCTGGGGTCTGCTCGCCTGGGTGGGGTCTCTCCTCCAGCCATGGGGAGATGCCGCTTGGTCCCTCAGCACCACAGCAGGACCCACCGGAGGCAGTTTCTACCCTGTCTCGGCAGCATCATGCCCATGGGCTCTGCTGGGGCTGGAGGGGGCATCAGAGCTGTTTTATGGTCTCTAGTGTGGTGCCTGGTGCCAAGGGAGTGGCAGGACCCCCCACTCTTGCTCTGTGTAACACCGGTGGCAGAATCCACCCTGGGACCTCTCAGCCTCAGTGCGACCACATGGGGCCGTGCCCCCCCAGCCAGTGTGTGAATTCCACATGCTCTAGGCAGCCCAGCCCAGCTAGGGAGTCCCTCACAGAGAGACCCTGCCCCCCTGCGGGATAATGTGGGCCCAGGGCAGGGCTGGGGTTTAGCGAGGTGCAGGGCATGTCCCACAGAGAACTCTCCAGCCCCCTCTAGCTCCTGACACGAGTTTGGCCTGGTAACATCTGCCCCTCTGCTCCATCCCAGGGCCTGAAATGACCCAACCCGGCTCCCCCTCCTCTGTCTCTCTGCTGGATCCAAGTTGGGGCACCACAGTGTATCTGAGGGAAGCCACCCATCTCCCAGCTCAGATCTCCCTCATTTCTGTGCCAAGACCCTCTGGATCCTGAAGTGAAGCAGGAGGCTCTGGAGACAGAGCGTGGGTCTGCTCTGAGTACATTGAATTCTGGGCACCAGCTCCACTTTGTCCCGCGCTGACCCCTCCCTTTTCCTGCTCCCCACAGGTTCCTCTTCCAAGCTGGCACCGAGTGGGGATCCCCCGTCTGGACCTGTGAGCAAAGGGCCCCCCCTGCTCCTCACCTGCACGGCCCCCGGGGACACCGGCGAGCGGAGGTTTCACTTCTACAAAGACGGACTTGAGATAGTCCCCAGGGGCGCAGGGTCTGAGATCGACGCAGGGGAGCCCAGCTCTGGCTCTGTGAACGTCCCTGTGACCCGCGTCCTCAAGGCCGGTCCCAGCAATATGGGCGACTTCACCTGTGGGTATGAGAAGAATGTGAGCGGGAGGTGGGTCCCGTCCCCCAGGAGCCAGTCTGTGAACATCCCCATGAGTGAGCCCAGGACAGGTGAGGCATCCCTAGCTCCTTCCTTCAGCTTTCTGGGTGGCTCCCATTGGAAGAATACGGTCCTACCGAAGTCTCCTGGGAAAAGGAGGTGGGATGAGGTGAGAGGTACAGATAGAAGTGTCTGACCTCCTCACTGTGTCATTATCAATTGGAGCTTCTGAGAGACCTTTGAAGCTCTTGGCTCCTTATCTCTCCTCTGTACTTAATCAAACACCCCTTCCTATGCCTCCCTTACCCAACTACACCTACGGAGATGTGGGGTTGGGGCAGTTGGCAGGGTGCTGGAGGAGAAGCCGACTGGGAGAGACAGACACACGGATGAGGAGGAACAGGGGTCAGTGCCCACCAGACCAACAGGGAAGGGCTGGGGGTAGGTTTCACGTCTCAGTGCCTGAGATCCAGGGGAGTTTGCCATGAGATATTGGAGAGGTTCCACAGAAGAGCAACAAGAATGATTATCGGTCTAGAGAACATGACCCATGAGGGAAGGCTGAAGGAATTGGGTTTGTTGAGTTTGGAAAAGAGAAGATTGAGGGGGGACATGATAGTGGTTTTCAGGTATCTAAAAGGGTGTCATAAGGAGGAGGGAGAAAACTTGTTCCTCTTGGCCTCTGAGGATAGAACAAGAAGCAATGGGCTTAAACTGCAGTGAGGGAGGTTTAGGTTGGACATTAGGAAAAAGTCCTAACTGTCAGGGTAGTTAAACACTGGAATAAATTGCCCAGGGAGGTTGTAGAATCCCCATCTCTGGAGATATTTAAGAGTAGGTTAGATAAATGTCTATCAGGGATGGTATAGACAGTATTTGGTCCTGCCATGAGGGCAGGGGACTGGACTCGATGACCTCTCAAGGTCCCTTCCAGTCCTAGTGTTCTGTGATTCTATGATTGTCGGAGGTGCAGACACCCCAGGTCTTGCCATCGGCTGTGATACGCGCCTGCTGGTTCCACGCCTGATTCTCCTCTCTCTGCAGCTCGTGGCTTCCCCTGGGCCCGGGAGCTGGTGGTGGGCGGCGCCTTCTTCCTCATCGTTGAACTCATCTTCCTCGTCTCCCACTGCTGCCTGGGGTCCAGCTGACTGGCTTGTCCTGCAAGTAAACAAACCCCTGCAGCCTGCCCTGGGCTGTCGCACGACTGTGTCTCTCCAGAGCCTCCACTCCAGCTTCTACCGGCCAGAGTGAGATGGGAGAGCTTCTCCCCACAGCCCCATCTCTGAGAGGTTGCCCCCTTCCACTCACCACCAGCCCTTCCCCAGCTGGGCTGCCTCTCCCACCCAGCCTGGCCTGGCCTCCAGCTCTTCCAGAGCCATCTGGGTTGCTAGTGGATTGTGAGAGGAGACACGGGTCCCTGGTTTGACCCCTGCTGTGTGTTTGTCCCAAGTCTGGTGCGACGTGGCTGGGGGAGGTGTCTCCGCCAGCCTGTGGTTCTGTGCCTCTACTTGTGGCACTGCCGCATGTGGCTGCGAAGTGAGAGGCCTCAGCTATGCGCCTCTCCTGGAAATGTTTGCTTCCGGGAGCCCTCAGCAGGGAGCTCGGCCGTGCCAGGGAGGCCGGGCAGCTGGACGTGTGAACCAAGCCTGTGGGTGATGAGGGGCCTGAAGTGGTGCCCATCCACATCGCAGGAGCTTTGCTGAGAGTGTTCGCACCAGCCTGTGAGCAGTGGCAGCCACTGGAAAAGGATGGAGTCCTGCCTGGACAGTGGACCCCTCGTGTGTCACACGGCGCCCTGGGACGTGCGTTCCCTCTGAGAGAACAATGGGATCCACTCTCATGGGCCAGGGATCCTCTTTTCCCAGCCACTTTGCTGGGATCTGAGCCCAAAAGCACGGATGGCCCCTCCTGATAAAGGCTGTGTCCCAGAGGCTGAGAGGGGAGAAGATCGTTCCGTCCCTGCTACCGCACTGTGCCCGGAGCGGTGTGATTGCTCTGCGTGGTTGGATTCCTCGCCCTGTTCACCTCCTCCTCTTTGCTTTCTTGCTCTTATGAATAAACCTTCAGACGTTACGTGATAAAGGCTGGGCCCAGTGAGCTCTGTGGGGTCAGATCTGAGCTATAAACTGATGTGGGCCTGTGGCTGGTCCCCAGGGACGGGGAGAACCTGGGTGGATGTGGTGGGGCCAGTTTTCACCACCTCCCAGCGGTACGAGACGTGGCCCTGAGGGTGAGCACAGGAAAGCTGGCGTGTCTAAGGGGGTTCCTGGTGGGACTTTGTGCTGGCTGGTGTGCTGAGCAGAAGGGCCGTGTGACTGGTTCACTGGCCCTAGGGGGAGGATCCCCAGTCTGGGTGTAGCCCTGTCTTAAAGCAATTTACTTTAATTTCACCCACTCCGCAGTCCCCTGGAAACCCACTGTACTACCCCTGGTGTGTCAGTCTCCAGGGATGTGTGATCTCTCTATGCTTTATACAATCCCTGGGGGAACCCCCTTCAGTGCAACAGCCCGTTTTAGGGGGGCACCTTGTTTGGGGGCAAAGCCATAGAGCCATCCACATCCTGAAACTGCACAGCTCTGAGCCCTCCGTACTCCTGCCGTGCACTGCAGAGAGGTGAAAATGGGTTGGGAGGTCGGGGCCCAGTGGGAGGGTCTGGCTGGGTGGGGCAGAGGGGACTCACAGCTGGGGCCCCCCCTCATGTCAGGACCTGGCACCACAGCGCTGATGATGGACCCAGAGGCCCTGCGGTGATTTCTCCTCCCATGACATGTCCCCCAGCCGGGTCAGTTCTAAGACTCTCCCCTGTGGGGATGAACAAAGAGACGGGAGAGCTTCTCCCCACAGCCCCATCTCAGCCAGGCTGCCCCCTTTCTGCTCCCCTCCCAGCTCTTCCCCAGCTGGGTCCTTCTCCAGCTGGGCCTGGCCTGGCCTCCGGTTCCTGCTCCCCAATACAGGATCAGTCCCATCCCATGGGGTCAGGGCTTGGGGACTGGAAACAGTCTCCAGCCATGTCACTGCCCTTCTGCTCTAAGGCTCCCGGTGCTGCAGCAGCGTCTCCGGCCTTAGTGCAACAGACGCCTGCTGGCCCAGCAGTGCAAGGGGTGTTCCCAAGGCTTCGGTAGGAATGAGGGAAGCCCACCATGGGCATCCATAGGCCCCTGTGCTGGGGTCAGATCCCTGGCTGGTGTAAGCCGGGGCTGCTCCTCTGAGGCTGCTTTGCACACGCTAAGTTCCTGAGGCTGCTTCCGAAGCTTCCTCCCTCCACTTCAAGAGCCAGGAGCCGAGCACCCAGCTCCCAGCCCAGAGTCACCGGCTCAGCATGGAGTTAGCTCGCCTTCTGCCTCTGCTGGGTAAGTGCCCCCTTCCCCCATCCCCTCTGTGTGTCTTTTGTCCAGCAACCCCCCGAATCCTTCAATCTCAGTGCACCCCCTTTCCTTCCCCAGAGCACTCACCTCCTCTCTTCTCTTCTCCTCCAGCCTCTCTCCAGAGTCTCCCCCGGCCGGTGTCCCCTGCAGGTAACAGTGTCTCCCTTCCTCATTCGGGTGCCCATGCTGTGGGGGGAATCATGGGGGTGAAGCTCCCCGCATTCCTTCCTGTGGAGTGTGAAATTGAAAGGAAGGGGGGTGTCCCTGTGTGCCCTTTGGCCAAGCCTTCCCTGGACCAGGCTGCCTAGTTTTCGGGCATCTCCCATGCACCTGCCCCAGCAGCAGCTGCTCCGGTCCAGAGACACATCTGAGAAGCAGGTGAGTCAGCCCGGCTGATGGCTGCTTGGTGGGTTCCAGCCCAGGCTGCAGAGGGGAAGCTACCCCCATCCCCATGGGGCTACCCAGCCCCTCACAGGCAGCCCCAGCAGAGAGAGCGAGGGCTGGACGGGCCATGGAGTCTGAGCTCCCCCTCCCCATGGCACTGAGTGCCCCAGGGGCTGTGTGTGGGGGGTGGTCTCTCTTCCCTGGCTCTGGGCTCCCACACGTCCTGCAGTGATCCCAGAGGAAATGTGATGGGTGGAAAAACTCCACCTCCTTCCCCCACTTCCGCCTGAGCTTCCTCACTTCTGGTCAGTGCCTGCCAGCTTCTAGAAAAGGGCTGATGGTCGGCTGATGGTTTCTCCCCCCACTTCGGCCTCAGCCCCTGGAGGGAGACCGTGGGGTGAACGCCTTCATGGGCATGGGGCTCAAGGCTTGAACCATCCTCATCAGCCGCCTTCCCTCTCTTTGCCCCCCACTTCCTGCCGAGGGCAAGGGCGGGGATCTTGGGGTGTCCCGAGCGGCTGGAAGCCCCTCCCACATGCAACGTGTGCTCCCCCAGGGTGCAGAGAGTGAGGATGCCGGAGCTGCCCAGGCACATGACGGACGCTCCCCACCCCAGCTGTATCCTAGGTTCTTGCCCTGCTCTCTGAATTGCTCCTCAGCTCAGTATGGGTCTGCTAGACACAGGTGGTGGGGCAGCTCCAGAGGGAGCAGGCTAGGGGGCAAGGGGTGTGACGTTGCCCAGATTGGGGGAGCTGGCCTTTGCCCAGCCCCGTGGAGGGAGGCTCAATCTTGTAGCGAGAGTCTCCCAGCACTCAAGGTGCTTAGCGTCACAAAGGGAATGGAAATTTGATAGTCGGCAGCTCCTCAGTTTCATGGACTAAGATGCTTGTGAATCAGCAAGGAACATGAGAACATCAGAGCAGCCAGATGGGGTCAGACCAAAGGTCCATTCAGCCCAGTGTCCTGTCTGCCAACAGTGGCCAATGCCAGATGCCCCAGAGGGAGTGAACAGAACCGGGAATCCTCAGGTGATCCCTCCCCTGTCACCCACCTCCAGAGAAACTGAGGCTAGAGACACCATTCCTACCCATCCTGGCTAATGGCCACTGATGGACCTAACCTCCATGAATCTATCTAGCTCTTTTTTGAACCCTGTGATATTTCTAGCCTTCACCATATCCCCTGGCAAGGAGTTCCACAGGTTGATTGTGCATGGAGTGAAGAAAAATTCCCTTTGGCTTGTTTTTAACCCGCTGCCTCCTCCTTTCATTGGTTGACCCCTGCACACGTGAGTCTGAAACGCTCCCCAAGAGCCCAGCAGGAGGAGGGGGCTGGTTTCAGGGTCCTTGATGTGAATCAGGGAGACCCCAGGCTGACGTGAATCCGCAACATCTCCAGACAGATCAATGTTACTGTGCTGGAGCTCGCCGACATCCCTGGACTTAATCGCACAAGTCCCCCAGCCGAGCTGCCCTGGGCAGGAGCTTCCCCTGAGATACCCAGCAGGGAGATCTCGGCTGCTCAGGGGTTGTCTGGCCCGGTGGTGACATAGTTCCTGGGCACGGAGCTGGGGCTGGCTGGGGTCTGTGCCCAGGATTCCTCCCGGCTCTTCCCTCCCCTGGCTCCTCCTCTGTCTCCGGGGCATCAGCTCCCCACGTAGGAAGCGTCTCCTCCAACCCTCTTGTCTTTTCCAGGCCCCCTCCCAACTCCCCAGCTCACCGTGTCTCCGCAGCATCTCGTCTACCTCCCCAGAGAAGCCGTGAACCTGACGTGCTCAGCTGCTGGGGCGCCCACCCTGTCCGGGATCCGGTTCTTCCGGAACAGCGGGGAAATCCTTTGCATCGAACTCCCCTCCCCTCAGCCCAGATTCACAAGTTCACTTGATGTGTCAGACGTCTCTGGCCCGCAGGCCGGAGAGTACAGCTGTGAGTCCTGGAGGAAGGAGTCTGGGAAAGAAATCACATCTCAGAGAAGCCGAGTCATCACCATCGCAGTGGTGGGTGAGTCTCCGACTCCTGCTCTTTGCTGGTGCCCTGGAGGGGAATCTCTCCACCATGTGTAGAGTGAGACAGCCCAGGGACAGGACAGGGTCAGCCGACCACTGGGTCAGTTTTGGCCCTTTCTCTGGCTCCTCTGCCTCGTGTGTGGTGGGGGGTGTTTTGGGACCGCTTTGGGGCTCCTGGCTCAGCATCCCATTTGATAACTTGGAGAGGTTTCACGGGAGACACCCCAAACTCCCCCATGGTTTGGTCAGGGTGGGTCCCAGTGTGAGACACGCCACGGGGGAGAGGCCTCCTGTGTTGGCCAGTAGGAAGGCACAGCTGTGAGGGAAACTCACAGCCCCGGGCACTGCCATGCAGAGGTTGCAAGGCAGACGGAGCAACCGATTCCAAGGACCCAGCCTTGATGTTTCTTCAATGATTGCTTTTGGCATTGGGCTCAGTGTCTGGTGTCACCCACCCCCTGCCAAAGCAACAGCCTACAGATTCCCTGCTGCCTTCCTGTAGAGGAAGGGAAGGTGCCGTCCCCCGAACGGCTCAGCCCCTGTGGGCAAAAGCAAGGCAGAGCCTTGTCTGAAACCTCCCCAGAGAGGTCCCTGGTGCCAGGTCTGTGCCTGGCTGGTGTTCACAGGTGAGAGAGAGACACCCCCATCCCTTTCCCCTGTTGCGCCCTGTCATCCGTTCCCAGTCTCTGAGAGAAGCGAGGGACACTGTTCCTACCCATCTGGTCGAATAGCCATTGATGGACCTACCCTCCAGAATCTATCTGGTTCTTTACTGAACTCTGTTAAAGTCCTGGCCTTCATCACCTCTTCGCTTTGTCCCCTGCCCTGCCCCTTTGCTGCTCCCCACAGATCCCCCTCCCCAGCCGGAGCTGAGCGTGGATCCTCCGTCTGGAGTAGTGAATGAAGGGTTTTCCCTGAACATCACCTGCATGGCCCCCGGGGACCCCCGTAAGCGGAGGTTTCACTTCTACAAGGACGGAGCTGAACTTGTTCCTGGGGATCTGGGCTCTGAGATCAGCACCGTGGAGCCCAGCACCGGCTTTGTGAAAGTCTCTGTGGTCAGCATTCGTCCCAAAATCACTGGGGAATTCACCTGCGGCTACGAGGAGATCGTGGGCAGGAGGTGGGCCCTGTCCCCCCCGAGCCAGGCTGTGAACGTCACCGTGAACACCAGCACAGGTGAGACCTCCTTGATTCCTTCGTTCAGCTCCGTGGTTGGCTCCCAAGGGAGGGGAACCGTCCTCCACGGCTCTCCTAGGAAGGGGAGGTAGGAAGATGCCACCTACAGATAGGAAACCAAGTGGAGATGAAATTCCCCCTTCTCCCCACGCGCCCTTTCTAGCTTTGGCATGTCCATGGCCCCAGTGCCCTCCTATCTGTGCTCCTCACCTAGTTGTGAATGGACTTAGCCCCTCTGTGCCAAGCTGAGATGGGGTAGAATGGAGGCAAGCAGAGAGCACACCCCAGGCAGGAGCTCAAATACCCAGCAGGGGAGGCTGGTCCCACTGGGTTCCCAGCAGGGAGATCTCTGCTGCTCAGGGCTTGCATGGCCTGGCGGGGACATAGGCACAGAGCTGGGGCTGGCTGGGGTCTCTGTCCAGGATGACAGCAGTTTTCAGGTATCTAAAAAGGTGTCACAGGGGAGAGGGAGGAAAATTGTTCTCCTTGGCCTCTAAGGACAGGACGAGAAGCAATGGGCTTAAACTGCAGCAAGGAAGGTTTAGGTTGAACATTAGGAAAAACTTCCTACCTGTCCGGGTGGTGAAACACTGGAATAAATTGCCCAGGGAGGTTATGGAATTCCCATCTCTGGAGATATTTAAGAGCAGGTTGGACAGACACCTGTCAGGAACGCTCTAGGCAGTGGTTGGTCCTGCCATGAGGGCAGGGGTCTGGATTCGATGACCTCTCGGGGTCCCTTCCAGTCCTAGTGTTCTGTGATTCTATGATATTTGTATCCATAAGTCAATTTCATAAAGCATGGTGGCGGGGGGACGGATTGTCACATGTCCCTCCCCTCCTTGAAATGAGGAGTAAGCTGTTATAGATGGAACATGCCATAGACCCCACAGGGTCCCGGAAAATTTACTGCAAGGGCAGATTCTTGTGGGTGTATCCAAGGGCCGCCTGCCTCTTCTCATGTCCCCATCCCTCTCTTTTCTTTGTTTGCTGCATGAATAGTGTCACACTCTACCCACGATATTGTGCTGACAACAGGCGGCGTCTTGCTTCTTCATGGAGTCCTGGCTGCTCTCCTGTGCTAGAGCAGGAGGAGGAAAAGAGGTGTATGAAAAGGGGCGAGGGACTGCTCGATCCAGCTGCTCCTTCGACATACTCTAGCCAAATCCTGTGCTGTACTCACCAGTGTAAACAGCTCAAAGCCATTAACAGCCCCAGAGCACTGTGCCGTGGGGTGGGTATGGAGACCACATGTAAAATATGCATGGCAAATGAGGTGTCTTGCGTTCAATGCGAAAGCAAAGTATAAAGATAGGAGTAAGTTTTCACATGTCTCTCGGCTCACAATCTGTTTGAATAACACCTGATGTCAAGGAACGTTGATTCAAGGCCATCAAGCAACCTTGAATCCAGCACTCTCCAGACAGAGAGGGAAAAAGGAAAATGTATGAGACCCTGGATCCTGTGGGCATGTTGGCTGCTGACGTCTCTTCTGACTCGCTCCCCGAAACACTCCCTTGCTTGCTGCTTTAGGAGAAAGAAAAGCCGTTCTCGGGCTCTGATTTCTGTTTTACTGGATACGCCAATGGGCCTGACACGAGCTGATCATGCCTGAGTCTATCTGTGACCACAATTAGCCGGTAATGAGTTGGCTGTTAATCAGTATGTACTCAGCGGGGTGCAATTATACTGATTGCGGAATGCCTCTTTGATGAAACCTGTGAGCTTTGCTAACTCCTAGTATTTTATCCGTGAAAGTGACCGTTCATAAGTATCCCTGGTGCTGCTGCTGGGGCAGGTTCCACAGGAAGGGGGAGGACTGACCCAGAGGGCTGACCCAACGAGGGGCTGGCACCTGGGGGCTCCCGTTCCTTGCAATTGCAAAAACCCCGGTGTGTGAGGAGGGAGATCCCCATCATGACCATGAGCAGCTTGGTGGCAGGAGACATCGTTCCCTGCAGGCGGACACTGGCCCGGGAGGAATCTGGAGAGAGGCTGAAAATGTGCAAAGAGGGGACAAGATTGTTGGGGAGGGGATGTGGCTGCAGACAGCAGAGGGAGGGATGGGAAGGGGAAATTCCCACTACACAGTCCTTCTCCTTGAGCTTTGCTCACCCTGGGTGCCTCCCCACACACGTGTCTCTGTTCCCCACACATGCTCGGCTGCCCCTGGGCTCACAAAGTCCAGGATCCAACACGAGATGAGGGGTGGATGGAGCTTTTCAGCTGAGGGCTGGTCTGAGAGCAGCTTCCCCATCCCCTGAATGTGACCGGTTGATGGGCATCTGGGTCATGGACCTGTCTGTGCAGCACATAGTGATGGGATCATGTAGAGGAACATGCACGGCCCTGTCTTGCCAGAAACAACAACGTCTGCTTCACCCAAAGTACTGATGAAGCCAAACCCAGGCCTGGCTCAAGTCTGGTGCATGTAGCACGCAGGCAAGGCTGTGGGGTTGAGTTGCAGGAGTGTTTTTCCACAGTCAGAACAGTGTGACCATGCCAAGAAAACAGAAAGAACTGCACTTCGCTTATTAGCAATAAAATGTGCCAGGACCAGAGATAGCCATAGAACTGTTAACCAAGCAGATATTTTGGGCCAAAGAAATGACCTAGACAGATTGGAGGATTGGGCCAAAAGAAATCTGAGGAGTTTCAACAAGGACAAGTGCAGAATACTGTGATTGGGATGTAAGAATCGCAAGCATTGTTACAGGCTGGGGACCGACGGGCTAAGCAGCAGTTCTGCAGAAAAGGCCCTGGGGATTGCAGAGGATGAGAAGCTGGAGATGAGTCAACAGGGCGCCCTTGTAGCCAAGAAGGCAAATGGCATATTGGGGTGCATTAGGAGGAGCATTTCCAGGAGATCCAGAGATGTGATTATCCCCTTTATTTGGCCCTGTGGCTATGTCTAGACTGCAGGCTTCTTTCGAAAGAGGCTCTTTCGAAAGCATCTTTCGAAAGAGCCTCTTTCGAAAGATCGCGTCTAGACTGCAGGCGGATCTTTCGAAAGAGAAATCCGCTTTTTCAAAAGAGAGCACCCAGCGAGTCTGGATGCTCTCTTTCGAAGACGGCCTCTTTACATTGAAGAACGCCTTCCTTCGAAAGAGGAACTTTCGAAGGAAGGCGTTCTTCCTCGTGAAACGAGGTTTACCGCCATCGAAAGAAAAGCCGCGTTCTTTCGAAATAATTTCGAAAGAACGCGGCTTGAGTCTGGACGCAAGGGAAGTTTTTTCGGGAAAAGGCTACTTTTCCCGAAAAAACCCCTGAGTCTGGACACGGCCTGAGTAAGCCACATCAGGAGTGTTACGTCCAGTCCTGGGTCCCCCACTACAGAAAGGATGTGGGCGCAATGGAGAGGGTCCAGCAGAGGGCGACCAAAATGATTAGGGGGCTGGAGCACATGCCCTACGAGGAGAGGCTGAGGGATTTGGGCTTGTTCAATTTACAGAAGAGAAGATTGAGGGGGGATTTTAGAGCAGCCTGCAGCTCCCTGCAGAGGGGTTCCAAAGAGGCTGCAGTCATGGCAGGTGGTAGAACGAGGAGCAATGGTCTGAATTTGCAGTGGGGGAGGTCTAGGTTGGAGATTAGGAAAAACTATTTCCCCAGGAGGATGGGGAAGCCCTGGGATGGGTTCCCTAGAAAGGGCGTGGAATCTCCACCCCTAGAGGTGTTTAAGTCCCAGCTCTGGGCTCCCACAGAGGGTGTGTCTAGAACTCGGCAGTTTTGTCGATGGCGGTAAACCTCATTCTACGAGGAATGACGCCTTTTGTTGGCAGAGTTCTGTCGACAGAAGGCGTTATTGCATCTACACTGTCCTTTGCGTCTACACTCACATGTCGACAAAGCGGCTTGCTTTGTCGACAGAACTGGATGTAGTCTAGACGCTCTTTGTTGACAGAAGCTTTGTCGACAGGATCTGTTGGCAAAATATCTGTCTACAAAAGCCTGAATTCAGAGCGTTCAGGGCCGGGGCACAGATGCAGCAGCACACGGCACCACATTAACAACTGAGCTGCAGCAACCTCAGAGGAAATGCAGTGGGTGGGTAAACTCCCCCTTTCACTTCCTGCCAAACCGCCTGATTTCTCTGTGAAGTCTTGAGCTACTGAGAGGCAGGTCTCAGTGGCAGTTTCTGCATTTTCCCCGCTCCTCTGTCTCTGTCCGGATGGCGAAGGGGGCTGATTAGTCTGCTGGGAATGAGGGTCGTGCGGTTGAACTATTTACATCAACAACTCACTCCCCTCCTGCTTTTGCATCCCACTTCCCACAGGATGGAGACAGAGAGACCTGGTACCCACCAGATCGTCTTGGGGCTCTGGCCAGAAGTGACAGGATCCCCACATGCCGCGAGCCCTCCCTGTTTCCAGAGGCCTCCATAGATATCAGGGGCTGGGGCTGTTGCAGTGGAAGGGTGATGGGAACAAAGGCAAGTCCTGGTGACTCCCTCCCCACTCATTGCCCCACACTCAATGTGAAAGGAGCAATTCCCACCCCCTATCCCACCTCTCTCTCATGTGTTTGGGGAGATACTTTGGTTCCAGAGGTGAAGGCAGAGGTTCTGGAGAGAGTACACAGCTCAGCTGTAGGGGTGTGTCTAGAGTAAAGGGTTTTGTCGACAGAAGTTTTGTTGACAGATACTGTCGACAAAGCTTCTGTCGACAAAGAGCGTCTAGACTACAGCCAGTTTTGTAGACAAAGCAAGCTGCTTTGTCGACATAACAGTGTGGACGCAAAGGACAGGTAGATGCAATAATGCCTTCTATCGACAGAACTCTGTCGATAAAAGGCGTTATTCCTCGTAGAATGAGGTTTACATACATCGACAAAACTGCTGAGTTTTGTCGACGTTATGTTGACATAACTCAAAGGCAGTGTGGGCGCAGGTATAGTTTTGTCGACAAAAGTCCACGTTTGTCGACAAAACCCTGTAGTCTAGACACACCCTAGGATACATGACATGACACTAGAGTGTGTGTGAGAGAGAGACAGGCTGTGGTTTATTTGCCCTGGTGTATTTCCCAGATTGGAGGTGAGCGCTAGGTGGAGAGATGAAGCTGGTTCAAATCTGCCCAGGATCATCTCTTCCACCCCTTCTCCTCATTCTGTCATAGCCTTTCCCTCACCTCTGGCCACTCTGCCTCTGTTATAGCTCATGCAATGGCCCCCACGCCATCTCAGGAGCAAATGATACACAGTGTATGTGCCAGGGGACTGGGATACCTTCGCCTAAGCTGCCTTTGGGGTACAGATTCTTCCATCCAAAAGGGCAAAAGGGACCCATCACAGTCTAGCACCCTAAAGTAGGATCCAGGCCAGAGCTCACAGCTGAAAAGGAAGATAGATCATCCAGCTACTGTCACGAGATTGAATCTGGGAACAGTGACAAGTGAAATCCTGTTTTTTCCTGCTGCCTGGTGGGAAAGTTGGATCCCATCCCAAAACTTCAGAGTAGTATACAACTTGATATAATTGATCATCTTCTATTTTTGACAGGTTTCTACACTCAGTTAAGGGTTTATGCCCCTCCCCCTTTTCTCCTATTTAGAGCCATGTACATGTTTGGTGCCATCAGTCAGTTTTAGTTTTAAGGGGTTGGTTGTTTGGTTTTTAAATTTTAGATAGAGAAATGCCTGTGTTTTGGAAAGAATTACCTTCATTTAAAATAATCCATATTTTTCCCCTAAATTGCTCTTTGCTCATCTGTCTTTTAAAATCTCTGTGCCCTGTGCCACTAAACACATGTTCTGTGTTGATATTTTCAAGTCATGTCTTCTCATATTTCTTACTATTTTTAATAACTAATGTATGTTTACTTGTTTAATTTAAAATAACCTTTTTGCATTTAATTTATTTATTTAAAACAACCCTCTCTTTTGCTTTAGAAAACATTAACGCATGCTTTCAACTCTAGTCATTTAAAAAAACTCCTTTGCCTTCTCTCTAACCTACTTTTATTATACTCTATTTTTTAAATTTCTCCCCAATTCTCTTTCAAACTGAGCATTATTTTTTTCTCAAACCAATCTTGGCTTCTCTTGAAAATGGATCGAAAGATCTCATAATTGAAGCACACAACATTGTGGCCGATCAAAAAAAAAAAGTGGCTGTGGGTGCCAAATAAGCGGGTGGGAGATAATTCCTGAAGAGGGCGTGGCAACCTGTCAAAATACTTGGTGACAAATTATGTTGAAGTCTATACTACTCCTTAGCTCTAATGCCTTTTCTGAGTGGGGCCACTCCACACAACTGAGACGTGCAGTGGCTGCCTTTGAGGGATTCTAGGGCACAAACATGGAACACTGACAGGAGACTCCCATCACTGGGGTCCCAGATGGGCACTGCCTGAATCTCATACCGTGAATGTTTACGCTAGCACCTGCCTGGATTCCTCCTGTATGATTTCTTCAAGAAGAAGATTGGTTTCTATCACATTAATCCAACCTCCTGCCACCAGCAATATTCCAGGGTTGCCCACTACCCATATATACCCTGGGTACCACCTTTAATATGGAGTCACAGACAATCCCCTGAGAATCTCCAGTCCATTTCTGCACACAGAGAGACTGAACAGAGTGATAATGGTCACTTACTCCAAATATCAAACCATATGTGGGTTACGCCAAAGGGAACACCTGCAGCCAAGTCTGTGATGCATTCACAAAAGGTTTATTTATTAGTAAAAAAGAACAAGCACGTTATCTGTAGGTTAATGCATGCAAACGGATACACATCAATTTACTATCTAAATCCAAGTAGTGATTGTTTCTATTGCTCTTCCAGTTCAAAGGCTCTTTCTGGGCACATCTAGAAGAGTGCCTTGGGGATTTCTGGATTCAGTTGAGAGTTTTGGCCCTTCCATGTTCAAAAAGGCAAAGCTGATTTTTTTTCTTCTTCTTAGGGGCTGTGTCTACATTGGCACCCCTTTCCGGAAAAGGGATGCTAATGTAGACTTTGGAATAGGCAAATCCGCGGGGGATTTAAATATCCCCCGTGACATTTGCATTAACATGGCTGCTGCTTTTTTCCGGCTTGGGGAAAAGCCGGAGAAAAGCGCCAGTCTAGACGTTATTCTTTGGAAAATAAGCCCTTTTCCGGAGGATTTCTTACTTTCAAGTAGGAATAAGAAATCCTCCGGAAAAGGCTTTATTTTCTGGAGAATAACGTCTAGACTGGCGCTTTTCTCCGGCTTTTCCCCAAGCCGGAAAAAAGCGGCAGCCATGTTAATGCAAATGCCGTGGGGGATATTTAAATCTCCCGCGGATTTGCCTATTCCAAAGTCTACATTTGCATCCCTTTTCCAGAAAGGGGTGCCAATGTAGACACAGCCCTCCTGTGGCAAACGTGGTCATACTTCTCTCCAGACTTCGTGAGCATTTACTGTTTCAGAGCAAATACTTAAATATCACCTTAGAAAAGGGGAGGGAAAGGACATGGGAACAGCCCGGCAGCCTTTGCGAAAGTTCTGCGACATCTTGGGAGCAATCTGGCCCTGAAACAAAGTTTCTGTGACGGTGTGGGAGAGCCTGCATGCCTTGGCAAGAATTGGCGATGTCTGCCTTGTCCACAGTGCAGCTTTCTGGCCTGTCTGAAGTCTGGTGCGCCAGCGCACACAGGCAGGGCTTGGGTTAAGGGAAGCTGTGAGAGTCAGGAAACGTTTTGTATGACAATGCAGAGTAAGCATGGTACACGGGACCATGTCAGGAACTCACCACAAGCAGCCTTGTACTGATACTTCTCTTTCTGATAAGCAAAAAGTACAGATTCAGCCATGAAACTGTCAACGTAGCAGCAACATCGGAGTAGCAGGATGGGCCCCAAATAGGACATTGGGTGTTTGGTGTATCCTACCCACACATCATCAATTGGTAAATATTATTAGAGCGACTGTAGGGAATAATTCTGGACAGCTGGATCCAGTGAAAACAAGTCAGAAGATTTATTACACACAATGCTGGTGGAGTGCCAACCAGGGGTTAACCTGGTGAACACTGGTTAAACAAAATGTTACAATAGATTATATCGGTGGCAGATAGACAGAGGAGAAGCAATTTGATAGGTTCTAGCAGCAAGACAAAATGAGCACGTAAGCCAATAACCTATGAAAGATTACATAGCATCTTTGCCCATCGCCAATTAAACATCTTATCTCGAATACAAATACTTATTCCTAACAAGCTAAATAAGCCAACATAAACGAGACAGAAATTTTAATGGCAACTATGTCTTTTGGAATTATGGTAAATCTACTGTGGGATGATATCGCCCCGCCTTGAAGTGATCCTCGGTTTCCAGGCCCGTTATCTAGGATTAAAGGAAGACTGTGAGAACAACCTCAGTAAAGTTTGTTTTGGTACCAGCCAGTGTCTTATCTGGATGCAGCCCCTTGGAATGTGGTTGGCAGGGTGACCAGGGTCATGTTAGCTGTCTGTGTTGTATGTTCCCAGGCCTATCTCAAATTTAGGATTGAATAGGGGTTCTTAGCAAAATACCATGGACTGCCTCAATTTACCCTGCAACGACCGAGTCTCTCTTGGCTATAAAATGGGCTTAGTAAGAACAAGCGAAGGGAAGAAACGGGCAGGATTGACCCACACATCCTGCTCGCTGTAACTAGAAGTAAATAGTTACACCAGAGATCCACTGCCTAATCTGCATTTCTCTGTCGACAGAGAGGTGTGGTCTAGACATACTCTAGGAGGTGCCCGGTTTCTAGGTCACTGATGCATCCTAGCTAGAAGGGATATGGGGGAAGATTTTTTTTCAGCTCCACTTCGTTTTTATGTCTAGATGATGTTGGTCATTTTGTCTGACATCCAAGGAGAGTGCCTGGGGACGGGTCTTCTCCACTGGGAGCAACACAGGGAGCTGGTTAAAGAAATCAGGGACGTCTCACCTGTCACAGTCATGAACTGGCTACAGAGGGACGGAATCCACCTCCCATTCATCTTCTCCTCGTACCAGCAGATGTAATTCCCGGTGAAGTGGGGACTGTCGTGTAGGATGCTGAGCACAGAAACCGTCCCAGACCCAGTGCGAGGCTCCGTGGGCCTGATCTCAAACCATCGGCCCTCAGGATGAAGATTGACTCCATCCTTGTAGAAGTTAAACCTCCGCTCAGAGGCGTCCCTAGGGGCCGTGCAGGTGATGTTCAGAGAATGCCCTTCCCTCACCGCTCTCAGCACTGGCTGGGGAGGGGGATCTGTGGGGAGCAGCAAAGGGAAGGGGTCAGCAGGGACAGGGCAGGTGAGAAAGTGGAGACGATGCCCAGAATTCAATTCATGCTCTTTCTCCAGTGTGAGACCCAGGCTAGGGGTGGGGACTGCTACTTTAAACACCACATGGGGCTGGGAAATAGGAACCAGGACAGGACAGATTTTCCTACTAAATTGTCTGATATTTATGGAGTCCTCTGCAGATAGGGAGGGCTCAGGGCACCCGGGGATCCCAGTGCAGATGGGGTAGGATGCAGGGGCCCCCCACAGTGCTCCAGGGGCAAGTGAAGCCCCTGGCTGAGATGCTTCCTCTGACCAGCATGTGGAATTGGTCCCAACAGCTTTGTGACCCCCTAGGAGGTAGCCGGGGAGATCAGGACTGGGAGAGGGGGAGGAGGTGGCGGGGCTCTGGGAATCAAGGGGAAGTCTTAGGTGCACAAGCAGGTGACACTTGGCAGGGATCTCTGGAAGGACTGTGGAGGTGAGAGGAAAAATGGGTTTCCGTCAAACAACCCAGCTGAAGGGCTCCTGCTATAAATTCAGGCAGCTTCTGTATCTCACCTGGGGTTCCCCTCCATCCCCAGGTCCCTGCCACCTCCCCTTCTTCTGCATCCCCAAATGGCCAGAGATGGGGCTGGGAACAGACCCAGGCGGGTGATGTTGCTGGAGGGAATTTTCCGGCCATCACTGGCGACCTGGATTCCGGTCGTGTCGTCTGTCCCAGCAGCGGAGCACATCGAGATCCTGGCTTCCCCAGCGACGGAGACAGACTGTGGCGAGCAAGCTATGAGCTGGAAGGCTGGAAAGAACAGGGGAAGATGGGCTGACATTCAGCAAACAGGCACTCTGTGTGTGTGTTCAGCCATGCACCAAGTTTGGTTTCCCATTGCACGGCGGCAGGGGTGTGCAAATGTTGCCTTTGCTCCCGAGTGCATAAAACGCTCGCCACCCCTCTGGGGGCAGGAGCCCTGGAGATCTCCACATGGGACATGGGGAGCAGAGCCGGGACAGGGAGGCTCATTCATGTGCCCCAGAAACCCCAGATCCCCTGTCACCATGCAGAGACAGCAGGTGAGCTCGGCTTAAGCGTGCCAGTGTCCTTCACGCACTGGGGGGTTTCCAAAGTCCCAGCACCCTGCCTTCTCTGGGGGACAGGGGGTGCAAAAAGTGAAGGAGGAATGTTCCACTGCCAAGCCCCCAATCCCACTGGGGCATGCGCCCCGTGGCCCCCTGCCATGGTCAGGGCAGAAGAAGGGGGGATCCCATCAGCTGACCTGCCCAGCAGTGGCGAGCAGGCACTGAGCAGAAATAAGGAAGCTCAAGCGGATGTGGCGGAGGGAGGGGGGAGTTTTCCACCCATCACATTTCCTCTGGGTTTTCTGCAGAACCTGCTTTTACTGCCCTGCTGGGCAGGGCTGCGTCTGTGCCCATGAGCCCTCGGTGGGAGCCCAGATCCCCCCACACTGATCGACCATGCCTGGGGGGCTCAGTGACATGGGGAGGGGGGAGCTTGGTCTCCATGGCCTGTCCATCCCTTACTCTCCCCGCTGGGTTCCTGTGAGGGGCCAATCGCACCCATGGGGCTGGGGGCAGCTTCTCCCCTGTGGTCGGGGCAGGGACCCCTCAGATGGAGCTACCAGACAGGCATCTGCTGGGGTCACTTTCCTGCCCTCATGGGTGTGACTCAGAACTGGAACTGCCACTGCTGGGGAGGTCCCACGAGTGAGGCCTGTGAGTGGGGAGGCCTGGCCCAACCAGAAGGTGACAGGGGGGCACCCTGGGGTCTCTCCTCCCACCTCACTCCCAGGGTCCCTCTCTCCCTCCAAAACACCATGAGCCACAGAGGCTGTCCTTACCTGCGGTGACACCGGCCTGGGGAGACTCTGCAGAAGGGGGTGCAGAGCTGGATGTGGGGCAAGTCTCCAGACAGACACACCGAGGGGCTGGGGGCCGAGGGGGGCACTTACCCAGAAGAGGCAGGAGCAGAGGCCGCGCCATGCTGAGCCGGTCGCTCTGGGTGGGGATCTGGGTTTTCGTTTGTGCAGAAGGAGAGGAAGAGGTACCTCTGTGCTGAAAGATACAGAGGAAGCCACATCCTCAGGCGTGGTCACCGCTCAGCTCAGGGGCTGCAGAGAAACCAGAGCCTTGGCCACAGGGTATGCAGAGGAGAAGGGACTATTTCCTGGGGAAGTGGGGGCAGTGAGTGGGGTGGATGGAGCAGCAACACCAGCTGCCGGACACCCATAAGTTTTCAAAGGAACCTGGATGAATTTCACTGGCTTCCACCTTACAGGGATCTAGGTCTAGATTGAAGTTGGTGCCTATTGACACCAACTTGGGACATTTATCATTCATACCAAAGATGTGGAAACTAACTAACTAATTAACTAACTAACCAACCCACCCCATCTCCTGGTCCAGCTGTGGCCATGGTGGGTCTGTTTTAAACTAACATTTGAAGGTTCAGTACCTTCACGGGAAGTGTGGCAGAGATGGCGAGGGAAGGGTTTGGGGAGGGTTTCCAGTCCCCAAACCACCAGCCACCAGATGTCTGTCCACCATAGAGGAACTGCTGGGTTGGGATCATTTTCCCCCTTTAATCTGCTTTTTGGCACGTTAAATCTATTGGTTTTTGGCTGGAGTTTCTCGCGATCAGAAAGACTCACGTAATGGGTGGCTGGACAAATTCCAGCTCTTCCCCCCATTGGTGCAATTTCACACCCCGATGTGCCAGCCTGTGCCCCACCCTGTCGACCAGGATTGTTGGTCTGATGATTGTGGTTCATCACTGATTGTATCTGACCGGGAGATATGAAGGTTCTGGTCGCAATTCAGGCGGCAGGGGGAGCTAACACAGAGAGTCCAACACCAGGAGAGGACTCTCAGGTTGTGTGGCCAGTGCGCGTGGTTTTGTAGACCCTGAAACGGAGGCCAGGACCAAATGAACAAGAGCTGTATTGAACTAAATGGAAGATCAGCTCGTGCAATGGAACGCACAGTTACAAACCAACAATGACTCCTAGGGTATGTCTAGACTACAGGGTTTTGTCGACAGAAGTTTTGTCGACAGATACTGTTGACAAAGCTTCTGTCGACAAAGAGCGTCTAGACTACAGCCAGTTCTGTCGACAAAGCAAACCGCTTTGTCGACATAACAGTGTGGACGTAAAGGACAGTGTAGATGCAATAATGCCTTCTATCGACAGAACTCTGTCAATAAAAGGCGTTATTCCTCGTAGAATGAGGTTTACATACGTCAACAAAACTGCTGAGTTTTGTCAACATTATGTTGACATAACTCAAAGGCAGTGTGGACGCAGGTATAGTTTTGTCGACAAAAGTCCACTTTTGTCGACAAAACCCTGTAGTCTAGACACACCCCTAGTGACACCCTTCCCTGAAGACCTGGTAGATGGAGAGGGTGGACCAGCCTGGCCTCTCATGGGCCCAATGAATATTATTGTCCAGACTTCCCCGGAGGGTCAGGCTTAGGTGCACGTGTTGCGTAGCTAAGCTGTATTGTGGTGTTCTATACCTTGGGTTTATGCACACCACTTTATCATCATAGAATCACAGAACACTAGAACTGGAAGGGACTTTGAGAAGTCATCGAGTCCAGTCCCCTGCCCTCATGGCAGGACCCAGCACCATGTTGACCATCCCTGCCAGGTGTCTGTCCAACCTGCTCTTCAATATCTCCAGAGATGGAGCTTCCACAACCTCCCTCGGCAATTTATTCCAGTGTTTCACCAGCCTGACAGGTAGGGAGTTTTTCCTAAGGTCCAGCATCAACTTCCCTGGCTGCAGTTTAAGCCCATTGCTTCTTGTCCTGTCCTCAGAG
Source organism: Pelodiscus sinensis (assembly GCF_049634645.1). Taxonomy (NCBI): domain Eukaryota; kingdom Metazoa; phylum Chordata; order Testudines; family Trionychidae; genus Pelodiscus; species Pelodiscus sinensis. The sequence continues at coordinate 1,145,303 of NC_134740.1, forward strand.
GCCAAGGAGAACAATTTTCCTCCCTTCTCCTTGTGACACCTTTTTAGATACCCGAAACTGCTCTCCTGTCCCCTCTCAGCCTTCTCCTTTCCAAACTAAACAAGCCCCATTCTTTCAGTTTCCCTTCATAGCTCGTGTTCTTTAATCATTCTTGTTGCTCTTCTCCAGCTTCTCCACATCTTTCTCGAGATGTGGGTTCCCAGAACTGGACACAATTCTCCAACTCAGCGCAGAGCAGAGTGGAAGAATGACTTCTCGTGTTTAGTGTGAAAACGGCGATTTTATGTCAAACAAAATGGAGTCGGTCGCCTTCGACCGCCCTGGGCTCCATCCTGGGCTTTGCCCCTCCCCCCGTGGCGCGCACAGCGACCGTTGGGGAACCGGTTCCAACCGGATTTTCCCGCCTTGCCGAGAGTTCCGCTCCCCTCAGGGCTCCCGCCAAGCAGCCTGGGAGGCGCCAGTCGCTGCCCCAGAGGCAGCCAGAGCCGGGTCCCCTCTGACATGCACCCCCCCCCTTTACCACTGTGGGGGGAACAGGGGCACCCCCCATTAGACATCCCCCAGCCCCATCCACTCCCCCGCCCGCAGCTCTCTCCTCCCCCTGAATAACAGTGAGGTACCCCCCAGCTGACCCCTGAAAGGCACTGTGGGGACCACGGACTGGAGGCCCCAAATCCCTTTCAAGTGGCCTCCCCCATTGGTGGCTAGATCAGATCCTTGTATCGGGGTCTCCTTTGGTTGGCCTATCTGACATTACCTAGCTGGGTCTGGGCTTCAAGCCCACTGAATAAGTCACAACATCATTAGTTTCTTTGCTATTTGACTAGCTGGTGTGTGACCGCTCTGGCCCGAAATTCCTTGATGGTGTATCATTTCTGAACACACTCTATCTTGGTTTGCTCCCTACACAGCCCCCTCCTCATTTGGGGAAGGGAAAGGGGGTTACAAAACAGCAAGGGCTGTGATCTTAAGAACAGAAAAATCAGTCCCACAAAAATGAGGTTTACAGAATCGTTCGAAAAAGCCCCGTTTTTGAGAGAACCGTGTCTAGACCACAGTGTTATTGTCGAAATGGCGCTTTTTCAAAAGAGTGCCGTTACGTGATTATGCAAATGAAGCAAGGGATATTTACATTTCGGCTTCATTTACACTTTGGAAGTGCTTCATTTACATCCCTCTGCCGACAGAGGGTTGTCATCTAGACGTTTGTCATGCAGCCTGGAGCGGCTGACGACCGTGGGTCCTGATGTCAGAGCAGAGTGTCAAAAGCAAGGCAGACACCGGCCTAAGCTACTGTTGGGTTCCCTAATGAGATTTTCTGGAGCCAGTAACACACATGGACTTCTGGGTCCTATAACAGCCTCAACATGGAGTCACAGACAGTCCCCTTGGGCTTCCCAGCCCATCTTGCCTCCCAGACACACTCGCACCCAAAACCACATCCCGTGTAGGTTGCTTCCAGGACAAGTGTGACGTAGTAGGGGATGAGGATCTCTTTATCCAAGAAAAGTAGACAATGGCCAGCAGTTTCACACCTGGCCAGGGGAAGGAGAACAAAGGAAGGGGCGTATCTGACTGGGGCAATTGAGTGACCGGTGGCCAGGAGAAGGGGCAGTCTGGGGGAGGAAGATGAACAAGGCAGACTAAAGCCAGGACAGGGGGCTCAGGGGCCCTTGAACCCCTCCCCCCTAGGACGGATAAGGCTGTCCATTCTCAGTGTACCCTGCTATCATCGCCGGTGTCCCTGAGAACCAATACAACGTCCTACTCTACTGGCTGATTGAGAGTCATATCTAGCTCCAGACGGGGGTACACGGTTGGGGACATCACACCATAGACACCAGTTATTTTCCACACAACAGTTGTTACCCTAGAACCTGCACCGAAGACAACACCCGTAGCCAGGGCTGTGTGATGTTTTCTAAAGTTTTATTAACTAGGAGAAAGGAATACGCGAGTTCTCTGAAGGTTAAAGGCAGCAAAGAGACACACACCTGTGAGTTATCCAAAAGAGTAACAGAGTTTTAGTCATTTGTCAATTAAAATGGTCTATGTAGGACAACCCCCAAGGCAGCCCTGGGAATCTCCGGTTTCAGATCAGAGTGTCTGGCCCTTCAGCGTTCAAACAGGCAAAAGCCAGATTCTTCCTGTCAGAGATTTTTCTTCCTGGGTATGACTACACTACAAAGTTAATTTGAAAGAACAGCCGTTATTTTGAATTAACTTCAATAGCGTCTACACATGCCAACTGCTATTTTGAATTAGATTTTGTGTCTAGATGCGTTATTTCGAATTTGCTAAATTCAAATTAACCGTTTCGAATGACGTTAATTCAAAATGGCACTGTAGTGTAGACATACCCCCTTTGCCAGAGAGATCAGGAGGGCAGGACCCGTTCACATGCTCATCTCCAGTCCATGAGTCTGCGGAGCCAACAGCCAAGTGTTTTCTGCTTTCATGTTCCACAATGGTTTGTCTGAGGTCTAGGGTTGTTTTTTTTCTGGGCAAGAAATAGCCCCCCCCATGGCAAACTCGTATCCGGATGGGGAGGTTTTTGCAGTTTCAGAGCAAACACTAAAATATCACCTGATAACATGGAGCGTTGCTATTATCAGTACAGTTGCGACATACAGACTTTGTTTTTTCACATTCAAACCCTGCAGACATTCTTGTGAACCTGATACTAATCTCGAGTAAAACGCACACCCAGATAACCAGGTCTAGTCTGCAGCCTTGTTTTCTGTTCTGAGCTCTGGGGAAGTGCCTGGTCCCCCAGCCTGCCAAGGTCACACAAGCCAGCCAGCCAGTATACCTGCTCCGCCAGTTAGTGTGACCAAGGCAGACACAGGAATCCGCACTCTTTGGGGTAGGGCTGGCTACGTTAGCAACTGCCTGCATTGTGCATTTCCACCACGCAGATACAAACTCTTTCAACATGCCCCATGCACACACCACACAGTGACAGTCATGGCCAGGGGCTCCCCAGTTTTCTATAATATTGCACAGGATACTGGCTGGCTAAACAGGCTGACAGCAGTGACTTGGGTCATACCAGGGCTATAGGGATACAAAGGGGGAAGGATACAGATCCTGGGCACAGGGGAAGAGGATGCGTAGGAACACGGAGAGGGCTTCCCCTCCTCATTTGGGTGCCTTGTGGGTGGGTTTGGTTGCCACCTCGCTGTACAGCACCTGCGCCTCATCAGCAGGCCTGGCTCTGGTTTTCGACTTTGTCGCATGAGCGTTCGAGGTGGAGAACTCTATGTGTGCATAGGCGACTTCCGAGCCCTGCTGGGGGAGGACAGAGAAGCAGTGAGGGGGGGTGCATGGACAGGATTTGGAGGAGGGAGTGGAGAACACGGCCATGGCGTCGGAGCTAGCAAGGCCGGAGGAGGCCAGGAGTGACGTGAGCTGCAACCTAAGTGGAGACTTGCCCTGAAATGAGCCAGGGGCAATGCAGGGACGTGTTTGATGCTCCGCTGAGGCAGGAGAAGTTAAGGAGTGGGTGTAACTGGCGCAGCAGCCGCCCTGCAGAAAAAGAGCCGCAGAGCAGCACAAATGGATTTGAACCAACAGGGCCCTGCTGCCATGAGACAGCCCAACCCCCCTCTGGGCGTTGTGAACAGGAGCATCGCACGTACGGCAGCTGAGGTAACGGCTCCTCTCCACCCGGCACTGGTGAGGTCTCCGCTCAGCCCCCTACCCCAGCATTGCCCTGTCTCCAGGGAGTGTTAGGTAAGAGAGTAAGAAAACGTTACTAACTCTGAGGGTAGCGAAGCCCAGAACAGGTGACCCAGCAGTGCAGGGGGATCCCCATCAGGGGGGATTTCAGCGAGGAGCTGGACAAACACCCGTGGGGAAGGTCCAGGTTTGGGGGATCCTGGCTCAGCAGAGGGGCTGGACTTGAGTCCCTTCCAGCCCTACTTTGCCGTGATTCAGATCAGACTTTGGGGTGATGGGGAAAGGAGTGACCAGTTCTCAGCCCTCCCCACACCTGTAAAACCCAGAGCCACTTCCCTTTGTGGCTTTTCCTTGCCTGCCCCACCCCAGCCAGCCCGCTGCCTCTCAGCCCTGGGCACAAGACTGAGGCCCCTGGACCCATTCATGTTACCTGGTCCATCTGTGCGGCTTCTGGTCGCTTCTTCTGACGCCTGGGATCCCTGTTCCTGGCGTGTTCTCTGGGCTCGGATGGCTCAGGGCCTGTCCCAGGCTTTACAACTGAAACAGACCCAGAGGAGAAGGGGGCTGATGTGGGGAGTGTCATGAGGATGCCCAGAAAGCAGCTGGTGGCAAAGGACGTGCATTGGGATGGAGCAGAAGGTTTACACGGGATGCTTAGAACTGCTCGCTGCAGTTGATAGATATGAGGAGTTACTAATATTGAGAGGCAATGTTTGCACAAGAGATGCATTCTCTAATCAGTGTAGCTACACGGCACTGAGGGACGTATTGATGCTGATTGCGGTCACGGATGAGCCCAGTGGTGGGAAATTGGGCTCAGGTGCCATTGGCTTCTGGAGTGAAATCAACCCAATAGGAAAGGGTATCCTTTGTTCCACGCCCACATGTGAGGGGTGAATTCTGTGGTGTGTGCTGGAGGGGAGGGAAGGTGCCGACACGTCCCCACTCTCGAAGTGATGTTTCCCGTGCTTCTCTCTGGACACGGCTGTGAATGGGACAGATCGGCCGTCTCAAATCAAACCACCGCTGAGCTGTTTCTGTGACACCACTTGGGATTAAAGGCAAATGTACCGATCTCTGCTTGGAAACACACCGATTTTCACAGCTGTTCCCTATTCTAGACCCTGCCTTCCTATTGAGAATAAATTCCTCATTGGCCGGGGATCCCTGAGGACTGGTTCCCACACCCACGCCATGGCACAGCGCTGTGTGGTTGTGCATTGGGCACAAGACTGAGGCCCATGGACCCACGTTGAGAGATCAGATGGGAGATCACCAACCTCTTTTCTTCTTCCAGCCCCACCACATTAGGGCAGCCAGGAGTCCGAGCAGAAGCAGGACACCGCCGACGACTGGCAGCAGGATAACAGAGAGAGGGGATGCAGCTGTGGCTGATGGAGGAAAGAGAGAAGCGGGGGTGAGAACAGCCAGATGCCTCAGGAGAAGGTCTGGGCCCCACAGAGGAACCCGGCGATGCAACAGATTTGCCCTTTGCTGAGCTCTCTGTGACGTGTGTTTGTCCCCGCCTGCTCTTTGCTCCAAAGCGGGGACAGGAGACCCAGTGGTTATGGGGCTGGCCTGGGGCACTGGCCATGCGGGTTTGATTCTCTGCTTTGCTGTGTCCTTGCCTCCGATCCCCATCCCTGCAAAGGGCTCCGAGGGGCCCCAGCTGTTACCGACACGGTGAGATCAGACATGTGGCCCGTCACATGTTCCTAGCTAGAATCGGGGGGCGATCGACAGAATGTTCATCCCCCACTTGCTTCTCTATCTGCAGGTGGCACCTGTCACCTCATCCCACCTCCCCTTCCCAGGAGAGCCCCTGAGGACGATTCTCCTCCCTTGGGAGCCTCCCAGGGATGTCTCACCTGTGTTAGCAACATCCACAGTGACGTTCACGGCCTGGTCCCTGGGGGACGGGCTCCAGCCCCCGTTCTCCTTCTTCCCACAGGTGAATTGAATCACGTGGCTGGGTCCGCGGGTCACAGTCACATTGACAGAGACATTCCTGGGCTCCGCCCCATCGATCTCAGAGCCTGCGACGCTGGGGGCCACCTCATTTCCACCCCTGGGGGCCGTGCAGGTGATGACCAGGGGGAGCCCTTCACTCACCGCTCCAGATGTGGGATCCAAGCTCAGCACTGGCGGGGGAAGGGGATCTGCGGGGAGCAGCAAAGGGGAGGGGTCAGCAGGCATAGGGCAGGGGGGAAAGAGGAGCTGGTGCCAAGAATTCAACTTACTCAGAGCTGCCCCCTGCTCTGTCTACACAGCCTCTTGCTTCAGCTCAGGACTGAGGGTCTCTGCACAGAAATAAGCAAGAGCTTGGCTGGCGGAGGGGGGGGACTTCCCACAGATCCATTGTGGGGCTGGGGTGGGAGGGCAGAAACTGCCATGGACACCAGGCCACAAATCATCTCCTGCCACCCCCCCCCATTGCTAATGCCCCACCTCTGAGTTTCATGGACCCCTCTGCAGACAGATCTCAGGGTGTGTGGGGATCCCCCCCCCCACCAGACTCGCTGCTGGGATGCTACCCTCCCGAAGTGTAGAGGTTCCCAGTTTGAGTCTGGGAGTGAGGGATCCCTGTCCCAGTGTGAGCAACACCCTGCCCCCGAGGGCCACGTGACAGACCAGATCCTGGAGTTAGGAGGAAGTCTGAGCCCTGTGGGGTTTCAAGCCCAGCACCTCAGTGTGGCAGCTCCTGCTTCCATGCCCAGGGACCACAGGACGCTGGGGTGCAGATGCTGGCACTGGGGCAGGATGGCAGCAGAGCCCCAGGGTGTGAAGCTGCCCAGATGGGATAGAAACTGCCCTGGGGGGCCCTGTGTGGGTCTGAGAGGTAACTTCCTCTGCGGCTGGAGGAGAGACCCCACCCAGGCGAGCAGACCCCAGCAGACAGAGGGGCTCACCCGTCACTGCTATGGAGAGGGGCTGGCTCCTCTCCAATTCGATCACTCGCCCGGACTCTACTCTCCAGCACCCACAGGTGTAGGTGCTGGTTTGCAGCGGCGCCGACAGCCGAACGGAGGCGGTGGCCTGGTGCGGGCGGAGGCAGAGTTCCTCGGGGAGCAGTGTCTGGCCGTCCTTGTAGAAGCGGATCATGGAGTCGCTGGGTGCCCCCGTGGCTGAGCATGTCAGGGTGATCGATTCTCCAGCAACATAGCCCGGCTGCTGCGGGGACATGCTGAGCTGTGGGGTTGGGAGCGGGGCTGGGAAATACAAAGGGTGGAAGAGATGGGTCCAACTTGGAAGGCGGGTGGCAGAGGCGAGGCTCAGTGCCCTGGGGAGCTCTGGGTAGCATCACAACCCATCTGGGATCTGCCCTATTGGCTCTAATGTAGCCACGGCCCATTGACCCCAGCTGGGACCTGCCCCATGGTCTCCAATGGAACAGCCACTTATCCCATTGGTCTGACTGGGCTCGCAGAGCCCTCTGTAGATCTAGCTGAGTCTCACTACTTGGGATCGTGCTCATTCATGGGGAATACCCCAAAACCGGTCCATAGGTCCCTTGGGGTTTGTTTGAAGCTAAAGTTGGGAAGATTTTCTGTCACAGGGAGCTGAGGCATGGGGCAAGTGGCATGACGGGGCTGGTTTCCAGTCCTCAGGGCATGACTCAGTCTGATGGGCATTCACCATACTCAGGCATCAATAGGGGGTAGCCAGAGCTGGAGAGTTTCTTACCTGTGATTCCTGTGAGTCAGCGACCCCAGGGGCCACCAGGGTTGTGGGGAGAAGCGCTCCAATTGCCCCACATCTCTCCTGACATGTGGCCCCAGAACTGGGCAGAGCGCTCCAGCGGAGATCTCATTGATGGGGGGCGGGGCAGGAAAATGACTTCCCATGCCCTACAGCCTCCTTTTTACTCATGCCGGAAAAGAATTTTTGGGCAACAGCCTCACACTGGTGAGTCCTATTAAGTGTGTGGCCCACTCTGACCTCTAGATGCCTTCCTGCAGGGCTCCTTCCTAGACAGTCTCTTCCCATTCCAAGTGTGGGACACGTATTGTCCCTTCCCAAGTGTCCCTTGTGAATTTCCAGTTAGTCTGGAGCAGTCTGAACCATAAGCCTGCCTTCCCAAGCACTCATCCCCCTCCCCAGCTGGGTGTCACCTGCAGCTTCACATGCATGCACTCTGTGCCCTTATCTAATCATTGATGATGATGGTGAACAGCACAGAGCCATGTCCAGAACTGGTCCCTGTGCCCTCCACTCGGTAGGCCCACCCAGCATGGCTGGGAGCCACTGAGGGCTATTTTTTGGGAAGAGTTCTCCAGCGAGTTGTGCACCCACATTCAACCTGGCAGGGGCGGGGCACACCTCCCCAGTTCAGATTCATTGCAGCACTTAGGAGATGGTGGAGACATGGAAACACCCTTCACTGAGCCCCACCCTGCCCTGGGCCCATGTTCCCTGCCCTGGGGACAGCAAACAGCAGCAGACTGGGGGGCTCACCAGTCACTGCTATGGAGATGTTCTGGCTCCTCTCTGATACAAATTCTGGTTCATTCTTTTCATCCTTCTTGCGCCAGTATTCACAGCTGTACACCCCCGCATCCAACATGGCCACACTCGACAGCTGGATGGAGGCCACATGACGATATGCATTTAACTCGGATTCCTTGGGCTGGATTTCCTCTTCATCCTTGTAGAACCGGAACCTGGTCAGTATGTCCACCCCGGCAGCTGAGCACGTCAGGGTCACGGCTTCCCCAGTCACGTAGACAGGCTGCGGCGGGGACACAGTGAGCTGGGGGGCTGGAAAAGACAAGGGGGTCGGGGAGGAGATGGTTCCTACGTGGGTGGCTGGTGACAGAGGCAGAGGAGGAGCCAGGGGAGGGCAGAGCAGGGCGGGATCCTGGGCACAGACCCCAGCCAGCCCCAGCTCCGTGCCCAGGAACCACGTCCCCACCGGGCCAGGCAACCCCTGAGCAGCAGAGATCTCCCTGTGGGACCCAGTGGGACCAGCCTCCCCCGCTGGGTACCTGACGGGGTAAGTTCCTACCTGGGGCTACTCAGCCTGCAGGGACTGAGTCAGGAGCTTGTGCGGCTGAGGCTGGGGGCAAAGACCAGGCTGCCCTGCAGTAAGTGCAGGTGCCAGCGACAGGTCTCAAAGCCCAGGACCTCCAGGGAACACTGGCAGCTTTGTACTGATGGGAAGTGATGGGCTGGGGGGGAGGTCCAGTCCCCAGACCCTGACCCTGTGTGACAGGCACTGGCCCCGCACTGGCACTGGGAGGAGCCATGGGGGCTGTGGGGCTTGTGGCAGCAGAATTGTACAAGTTAGTGACCCTGGGGCAGCTGGGCATGGCAGGGAGCTGGCCCTGTGGGAGGGGCCAGAGGGCTCAGGGCTCAGAGTCTGGATCGTGGCCATTCGAGGTGTGGGCACGAGGGGGTGGGGTTAGATGCAGAGGAAGGGTCACACCTGGCAGGGAGCTCTGAGAAGGAGCTGGCAGGGGAGGGGCAGGCGGTACCTGACTTAGTTCATCTCGGGGATCACAGGGGACAGGCCCTGCCCCCCTGCACCTCACAGAGCCCCACCCTGCCCTGTGCCCATGTTGCCCAGCAGGACTGTCTGTGTGGGATTGGGCCCAGGGCACAGCAGGCGGGAGGCTGAGCCAGTCACCTTTAGAGACCAAGTCTTTGCCATGAATGCTGAGCTCCTACAATACCCAGGACCCCTGTGCTGTGAGCTTCCTGCAGCAGTGTCCTGCCACTGCCCAGTCCTTGCTGGTCTGGTGGGAGCTGCTGAGGCATCACCAAGTGTCTGAGATGCTGGGAACGGCCTGGACTAAGGACGGGGTGAGGTTGGGGTGTGAGGGGGGCTTTGCCATCCAAGAGCAGGAAAAGGGGCTCACCTGCTATGGAGATGGAGACGGAGTTGCTGTGCTCAGAGACCGGTCCATTGGGTCCCTCTGTCCAGTACGCACAGGTGTAGGTCCCAGCACTTCCCTTTTTCACTGGGAACCCCAGTGTGTCTCCTGCCGCATTACGTTGGACTGCGCTGGGGCCCTGCTGCCCTGTCTGGCAGAAGAATCTGTATCCCGAAGGCTGCACATGCCCAGGAGGTTGGCACGTCAGTGTAGCTGTCTGCCCGGGCAGAAGCACTGTGAGCTGATGTTCCAGAGCTAGTGTGGGGGGCGGCAGACCTAGGACAGAGGCAGAGGGAGAGGCCAGGCCAGCATGGGGAGGGAGAAGTCAGAAGTTGCAGACAGACACGGGCACAGATCTGCCCCAGCTCCCTGCCTGGGAGAAACACCCCACGGCCAATAGCCAGGCCCTGCCTCTCTCCAGCCCTGCGGGCCCCTCCATGACCTAGAGCCAAGCTCTGAGAAACACATTCAGGTGCACTCAGAAATCACCAGCCCTAGGAATCCGCCTCGGCCCCTCTCTCTCCTGAATCTGCCCAAAACAGCCAGGGTAGCACCCATGGGGACGGGGGAGCTTCTCCCCTAAAGCCTGGCAAGGGACCCACCAAAGAGACCCCCCAAACCGGCATCAGCTGGGGTCACTTCTCCACCCCCATGGATGTAGCTCTGGACTGGAGCTGCTGCTGGGGCCAGTTCCATGGGAGACACGTGACTGGGGCCACCAGACCCACCCAGGGCATGACCTGGGGCACCCAGGGATCCCCCTTCCTGGAAGTTGCAAACAGACAATGGAAGAGGAGGGGAGTCCCCACCCCCACTGCCCGAGAACCCCCCACCCTGCCGTGCTCATCTCAGCAAGGCCAGGAGCCGTCCTTACCTGCTGGGGACACCGGCCGGGGGAGAGTCTGGAGTGAGGCTGGAAGAGATGAGAAGGGGCGGGAGTGTCATCCACAAGGAGGGGATGGGGCGGAGGGAGACTGGGGGAGAGAGTCTCTAGACAAACACGAGGAGCTATGGAGGCCGAGGGGGGCACTTACCCAGCAGATGCAGGAGCAGAGGCAGCGCCATGCTGAGCCGGTCGCTCTGGACTGGGAGCAGTTTCTCAGCTCAGCCACCACCCCCGTCTGGGCACACAAAGGAGGAAGGTCCCCTCCCCTCTGACGCAGGCAGGGGAAGTCACAGCCTCAGGCGAGGCCACCGCTCAGCTAGGGGGCTGGAAAGACGGCAGCATCTCTCAATAGGAGGGACTGAGAACAACTGCCCGCTTCCCGCCACTTCCTCCCAGCCTGGGTCTGGACTGGGGGAAGGAGCCTGGGGAGCAACCGCTGGGGGCCGGCTCTTCTTGGAGTGGCCTAAGGTGTCAGCTGGTTGTCATGGTACTGGATTTTGAGGGGAGCAGCCAGATCACTGCTGCACCCATGGGGGGGTGTTGGCCCCAAAAATGGTATAGAAGGGGCCATGTGAGGTGTTAAATAGAAGCTCACTGTCTGCTAATCCTATGTACGCTGTTCATGTGTTTGTATAATGTCTGTGTGTGCAATTATAAGCATGTACTTGTATGGATACTGAATATTTCCCTGCATGTGGTTGAGCATTGGGCAGGGCCCGGCCTATGGACATGCTAATTAGCAAGGCCCTGTGGGACAATGGCACTCAATGGGCCAAGGACACACCTAAAGAATGAGGGCTGCCAGCAGGGAACACAGGGATAGGCCACTGGCCAGGTGACCTGCTGCAGCCAAGAAGAGACCAGGAAGGAGTATAAAGAGGCCATGTGGTCGACTCCATCTTGGTCCTCAGCTCAGCACTTCATCCCAGAGGCAGCATTGCAGGGATTGAAGAGCCAGGAAGACCTGTGAACCCATCCTGATCCTAGGATGCACAACAAGGACTTTTAAACCAGCAGCTGTAACATCTCTGCTAGAGCCTGCACCGAGAACTGGGAGATTCGGTGCATGTGACGTACTATCCTTTAACAGCCTTACTCTCAGGCTTTTCTTTATTGTAATAATAAACCTTTAGGCATTAGACGCTAAAGGATTGGCCCAGCGTGATTTGTGGGTAAGATCCAGAGGGTAAATTGACCAGGGATCTGTGGCTGGTTTCTTGGAACCGGACAGAACTTGTTCGGGGTAGGTGGGATTGGGTTCTAGACCCCTCACCTGTGTATGAGGCCCGGGGCCATCTGGGGCACGGATATTGCTGCGGTGTCGGAGGGGTTTTGCTCGTGAGGCTTCAGGCAGGCTGCTGAAGTGCTCTGTGGGACTGGTGTGTGGCCTGTTGGGAGAGGTCACCAGTCTGGGGGCTGTAAGGAGCCCCGGATTTGAGCAATTCTCCCTGAGCGGACGCCCTCAGCTGTGCCCAGACCCAGCCCGGTCCGTCATACTGGTGCAATGGAACCTCCCGTGAGTTATCCTGATTTACACCCATTGGGGATTGGGGCTTATTGACTCCCACACAGCTACAGCCCATTGACCCAGCTGAGATCTGCCCCATTGACCCCAATGGAACTATGGCCCATTGACCCACCTGGGGTCTGCCCCTTTGACTCCAATGGAGCTACGGCCCATTGACCCAGCTGGGATCTGCCCTATTGACTCCTGTGGAGCTACGGCCCATTGGCCCAGCTGGGATCTTGCTTGTTCATGCGAAGACTCTGAATCCACCACACACCCAGGGGCAACAATAACCGACTCTTCTGCTCCGGCTCTGGGAGCTTTCCCGAAGATGGTGACAGGGAGATGTAGATTAGGTACATCGAAATTGCTAATGAAGCCAGGATTTAAATATTCTGTGCTTCATTAGCATAAACATGGCCGTCACTTTTTTTCAAGATGGAGGTTTTTTTTCGAAACCCCCCCCCAGCAGTATAGACGCAGATCTGTCGAAAATGAATCTTTCTGTAAACCTCATTTTTTGAGGAGAGACACAGAATCGAGGCCCCTCGCTTTGCAGACACAGGTGGCACATGGGTGTGAGCGGCACAAGCAGAGTCAGGGAACCACAGGCTGGCGGAGACACCTCCCCCGGCCACGTTGCACCAGACTTGGGGCAAACACCCGGCGAGGTTCGAACCAGGGACCCGTGTCTGCTCTCACAATCCACTAGCGTCCCAACTGGCTCTGGCACTCACAGGACAGGAGGAGCTGGAGGCCAGGCCAGGCCTGGTGGGAGAGACAGACCAACTGGGGAAGGACTGGCGGTGAGTAGAAGGAGACAACCTCTCTGAGACGGGGGCTGTGAGGAGAAGCTCTCCTGTCTCCCTCTGGATGCTGGAGGGGAGGCTCTGGAGGGATACAGCTGTGTGACAGCTTAGGGCGGGCTGGACGGGTTTGTTTACTGCCCATCTAACTGCTCGAGGTGTGCCTGGTTCCCCTTCCTTCATGCACAGACAGGCAGAGGGCAGCTCTACCTCCCCTGCGGCTCCGTCATGTCCGCCCCACAGGCATGTCACTGACCGGCGTGTTTGGAGAGTCACCTGGCACCTCGCGAGGTAGTTTGCAGACATGTCACTGCAGCCGAGTGTGTGGAGTGGGAACACGGGTCTCTGGGTTCTCGCTTGTGTGATGGACCGGGCCGGGTCTAGGCACCGTCGAGGGCAAACGCTCAGGGCAAATTACTCAAACTTGGGGCTAATTACAGCCCCAGACTTGAGATCTCTCTCCAACAGGCCACAAACCAGTTGCACCGAGCGCTTCGGCTGACAATCTGGCCAGCAAGATGCCTCACAAGCAGAATCCCTCTGACACCCCAGCTTTTCCTGTGCCACAGTCAGCCCCAGACCTGCACACAGGTGAAGGGTTTTAGAATCCAATCTCACCCACCCCGAATGGGTTCTTCTGGTCCCAAGAAACCAGCCACAGATCCCAGTCAATTTACACTCTGGGTCTTACCCACAAGACCACGCTGGGCCAGTCCTTTAGAATCTAAAATCTAAAGGTTTATTACTAAAAGAGAGAAAAACACGAGAGTCAGGTTGTTAAGGAGGACACGTTACATGCATCGAATCATCCAGTTCTTGATACAGGCTCTCAGCAGAGATGTTACAAACTGCTGGCTTAAAAGTCTTTGGTGAACATCCTATGTCAGGATGGGTCCACAGTTCTTCCCGGCTCCTTGTTTCCTGCAGGGCTGCATCTGGGATCAGGAGCTGAACTCAAGACAAGATGGAGTCCACTTCGTGGCCTTATCTCTCTCTCCTGGCCAGAGCAAGTCACACAGTCGAGTGACCTATCTCTGTTTCACATGCTGGCAGCCATTATGCCCTGGCTGGTTTGCAGGTATCCAGATTTCCAGACGCAATCCTCGGGTGTGTACTGGGCACCTTGGGAGCCATCGTCCCTGGATCCTCGCTAATTAGCATAGTCAAACTAAATAATTGTTCTTTACAACAGGACGTGCAGGCCAGTATCAGCACAGAGAACACATGGCACTTATATAACTCTCCTGGAATCCTCCTGGCCTGAACAGGTCACAAGCTCCGACCTATCTCCATTTCACATGCTGTTAGCCATTAAGCCCTGGCTGGTTTGCAGCTATCAGTACCTAGAGATTCATTGTCTCCTTGCTAATTAGCATAGCGACCGGCTGAACATTCTTTGCTCATTGCTCTGTCTCAGACAATTTTCCAGCATCAACACAAAGTACGTATTTATAACTCCACATACAGATATCATACAAGGACATGAATAGCATATACTAAATCAGTAGAGCATAAGGTTGCATTTGACACCTCCCATGGCCCCCTTTTGGGGCACCCCTCCACTCCAGGTGCAGCATGATCTTCAAAATTCAATAATGTGACAACTTGTCAGTCCCCCTGGTGCGGTTGTGTCCAAGGGTCACGCCCACCCCGGAGGCAGCTGCATTTGGTGGGATACCAGAGCTCTCTTGGTACCTCAACTGCTTGCAGAACCGTGGTGGTGTCTCAGATGCTATTATGGGATTTCCCCTGCCAGGCTGAAATTCATGGGCCATGATTGCAGTTCGATGGGAATATGAAGCACGTAAGGAAGGGCCCCTTGGCAGAACAAGCTCTTTACCTGGTGCTAAACCAGCAGCGGGAGAGGAGTAAAATGAGGCCGTTGATGAGGAAGAAGGAGCCGCCTACGGCCAAGTCCCGGATCGAGGGGAAGCGGCGAGCTGCAGAGAGAGGAGACCCATGCGTGGAACCAGCAGCAAATGGTGAGACACGTGGTGTGTGAGCCCCCAGCCCTCATGACAAACTTCCCACGATCTCAGGCACTGAGACGTGAAACCCACCCCCAGTCCTTCCCTGTCTGACTGGTGGGCACTGATCCTGACCCTTCCCATCCATGTGTCTGTCCCTCCCCGGTCAGCTTCTCCTCTAGCACCCGAGGGCTGCTCCAGCCTCATGTCTCTGCCCAGACAGCCCGGTAAGTGGAGGGTGGGAGGTAAGAAGGGGCTTTGGTTCACTCTGGGGAGAAATAAGGAGCCAAGGGCTGCCTCACCTGACACATCCACATACACATCCACAGTGACGTTCACAGCCTGGCGTGTGTGGGACGGGCTCCACCTCCCGCTCACATTCTCCTTGTTCCCGCAGGTGAATTCAACCACGTTGCTGGGACCAGCCCTGAGGACGCGGGTCACGGAGACGGTCACAGAGCCACCCTTGTAGGAAGGAAATCTCCTCTCGCCGGCGTCCCCTGGGGCCGTGCACGTGAGGAGCAAGGGGAGCCCTTCACTCAATGCTCCAAATGGGGGATCCATGCTCAGCACTGGCGAAGGAAGGGGATCTGTGGGGAGCAGCAAGGGAAAGGGGTTAGCAGGGGCAGGGCAGGGGGGGAAGCAGAGGTGGTGCCCAGAATTCAGTTTCCTCACAGCTGACCCGTGCTCGGTCTCCAGAGCCTCTTGCTTCACCTCAGGACCCGGAGGGTCTCAGCACAGGAATAAGTGAGAGCTGGGTTGCGGGGGGGGGGGGGGCTTCCCTCAGATAAAGTGTGGGGCTGGGCAGAGCATCAAAGGACACCGGCCGGGGCTGGCATAAGCGGGCAGAAGCTGCCCTGTGCTCATTGGACCGAGCAGGGGGACTGGTGGGGGTGGGCACCGCCCCATGTGTGGGGAGACCAGCGAGTCTGCTCCCCAGCCCCAGAGAACAGCCAGCTGGCATTCAGCTTGTGTGCTCGACACTCGGGCACTTAGCTCCAGGGGTGCCCGGCTGGACTCTCCCTGCACGAGTGAGGGAGGCCTGACCCGGTGTGAGCAGCGTCCTGGCAGAGCCAGTCCCGGCTGTGGGAGGAGGTCTGAGCCCCGTGGGGTTTTCATGCCCAGCATCTCAGTGTGGCAGCTCCCCTTCCACGTTGGGGTGCTGGTGTCGGCACTGAGTCAGGCTGGCAGCAGAAACTCTCCATGAAATCCTCATGGAAGCCATGTGAAGGACGGGGTTTAGGACCTCCTGCCCTGCCAGCTGACGTAACAGTGCTGCAGCCCCTACAGCCATAGTCATGGCTGTGAGCTTCTCCCACAGCAGTGCCCTCTTAGGGCACGTCTACACTGCGAGCTCAAGTTAAGCTACACAACTTCGGCAACGTCAACTGCGCTGCTAAAGTCGAAGGAGCTTAACTTGGCTTTTGGCTCTGTCTGCCCTGCAGGAAGTTGGAAGAAGAACGCTCTTCCAGCAATTTCCCTTAGCGTGTGTCTACACAGCACCAAAACTCAAAGTAAGATGTGCAATTTGCACTATGCAAATTGTGTATCCTCTTTCCAATCTATGTAAAAACAGCTTGTTTTGAAATGTGGCGCCTCTACACAGGGCGACGTTTCGCAATGACGTGCCATTTCAAGCCATTGCTTATCCCTCGTGCAACGAGGCTTACCGGGATGGCGAAGTAACATGCCGGCTACTTTGAAATAATGGGCGGTTTGTGTAGATGTAGTGTAGGTATGTTGGGATACCTCTGGTATCCCAATAGCACTGTAGATGTACCCGTGTAAGGATGGTTACCGGAGCTGAGTCAGCCACCCGTTATTGGGAAATTACACAGTGAGCCGGTTCTTGCGAATAATTGTGCACTGTGCTATTCCATGTAGACACAGCCTGAGTGACAAATACTACGGAGCATCGGGGAACCTCTCCCTGCTATGTAGGGCTACACCCCTCCCGCTGGCCCTAGTGTGTCTGATCCCAGGGCCTCACCCAGAGCAGAGATGGGACAATTTCTTTGATTGAACCTCTCCAAGTTTCCAATGTCATGAGTCTTACAGCAGCTCATGTACCCCCTTTGAGCCCCAGCAGAGCTCCCAGGAATGATGCTTCCCAGACAAGGGTAGAAACTGCCCCCGGGGAGACCTTCTGTGGTGCAGAGGGACTGAGAGGCATCTCCCCCTGTGGATGGAGGAGAGACCCCACCCAGGCAAGCAGACCCCAGCAGACAGAGGGGCTCACCCGTCACTGCTATGGAGACGGGCCGGCTCCTCTCCGATTCGATCACTCGCCCGGACTCTACCCTCCAGCACCCACAGGTGTAGGTGCTGGTTTGCGGCGGCACCGACAGCCGAACGGAGGCGGTGGCCTGGTGCGGGCGGAGGCAGAGTTCCTCGGGGAGCAGTGTCTGGCCGTCCTTATAGAAGCGGATCATGGAGTCGCTGGGCGCCCCCGCGGCTGAGCACGTCAGGGTGATCGATTCTCCAGAGACGTAGACCCGCTGCTGTGGGGACACGCTGAGCTGTGGGGTTGGGAGCGGGGCTGGGAAATACAAAGGGGGGAAGAGATGGGTCTATATTTGGAGATGGGTGGCAGAGACGAGGCTCAGTGTCCTGGGGAGCTTTGGGGAGCATCACACCCCATCCGGGATCTGCCCTATTGGCTCTAATGTACCCACAACCCATTGACCCCAGCTGGGACCTGCCCCATGGATTCCAATGGAACAGCAGCTTATCCCATTGGTCTGGCTGGGCCAACAGAGGTGTCTCTAGATCTCGCTGAGTCTCACACCCTAGGAACTTGCCCACTCATGGGGCAGACACTGAAACCAGCCCACAGATCCCTTGGGGTTTGTCTGTCTGTAACAACCTCGCAGGTACTTGAGATCTGCCCTGATGTCTCCTCTTTCCCAACCAAACAAGCCCAGTTCTGCCAGTCTCCCTAGGGCAAGTTCTCCAGACCTGCCGTCGTTGTGTTGCTTTTCTCCGGCCCTTCTCCAGTTTTTCCCCACTTCCCTGAGATGTGGCTCAGCGCTCTAGCTGAGGAGCAATTGACACAGAGCAGAAGAATCCCTTCTCCTGTCTCACAACGCTCCCCTTAAATTGTCCCAGAATGATGGTTGGTTTTTTGGCAAGTGTCACACTGCTGACTCCTACTTCACTTGTGCTCCTGACCCCTAGATCCCTTTCTGCAGGGCTCCTCCCTAGACAGTCACTTCCCATTGGCTGTGTCTACACTGGGCCACTTATTCCGGAAAAGCAGCCGCTTTCCCGGAATAACTTGCCAGCTGTCTACACTGGCCGCTTGCTTTTCCGGAAAAGCAATGACGATCTACTGTAAAATTGTCAGTGTTTTTCCGGAAAAACTATGCTGCTCCCGTTCGGGCAAAAGTCCTTTTTCCTGAAAAACTTCCAGAAAAGGGCCAGTGTAGACAGCCCAGTAGTCTTTTCCGCAAAAAAGCCCCGATTGTGAAAATGACGATCGGGGCTTTTTTCCGGAAAAACGCGTCTACCTTGGCCACGGATGCTTTTCCGGAAAAAGTGCTTTTCCAGAAAAGCATCCTGCCAATGTAGATGTGCTTTTTCCGGAAATACTTATAACGGAAAACTGTTCTGTTTTAAGCATTTCCGGAAAAGGCTGCCAGTGTAGACGTAGCCATTGTGTGTGTGACACGGATTGGTCCTTCCTAAGAGCAGCACTTTGCTTTTGTCCTTATTCAACTTCATCCTATTGACCTCCAACCATTTCTCCAGCGTCTCCAGATCATTTTGATTTATCTTCCTATGCCCCAAAGCACCTGCCACCCCTTCTTGCTTGGTGTCGCCTGCTAGCTTCATGTGTGTGCATAATGGAATCATCGCTAGTGACATGGGACAAAACCGTGTCCAGAACTGGTCCCTGTACCCCCCACGTCCTAGGCCCGCCCTGCATGGCTGGGAGCCACTGACGGCTACTCTCTGGGGAGGGTTCTCCAGCCAGTTGTGCGCCCACATTCAACCAGTGTCAGTGAATCACCTGGTGGGGGTAGGACAGATCTCCCCAGATTCAGCTCAGATTCAGTTAGGAGTTGGTGGAGACTTGTCCATGAAAACACCCGAACTACACCCTGCCCTGGGCCGCCTGTTGCCCCGCAGGGGCAGGGCCTGTGTGTGGGATCCACTGGCTGAGCTGGGCTGCCCAGGGCACAACAGGAGGAGGGATGGGGGGGGGTCTCTGTCTCAGCTGTGAGCGCCAGCCGGGCACCCCACGTGCCATGGGCACCTCTGCAGAGACTGCCCACAGCAGCAGTGTCACCCACAGCTCCTGTCCCAGCCGCCCCTCCCCCTCTAGCACACACGGGCTGTCGGGGGCCTCATATAACAGCAGGGGTTGGGCAGGATGCAAGAAACTGATTCATCCCCTGCTCATAGGTATAAATGAAGCTGCAGAGCTGAGGGCTTGGAATTGGTTCCTGGCGGCCTGGATGTCAGAGCTGCGAGCTTCCTCACAGCAGTGCCCAAGGCTGCGACCTTCCCCCACAGCAGTGCCCAGGGCTGTGACTTTCTCCCACAGCAATGCCGAGGGCTGAGAGCTTCTCCCCCAGCAGTGCCCAAGGCTGTGACCTTCCCCCACAGCAGTGCCCAGGGCTGTAATCTTCCCCCACAGCAGTGCTGAGGGCTGAGAGCTTCTCCCCCAGCAGTGCCCAAGGCTGTGACCTTCCCCCACAGCAGTGCCCAGGGCTGTAATCTTCCCCCACAGCAGTGCTGAGGGCTGAGAGCTTCTCCCCCAGCAGTGCCCAGGGCTGTGACCTTGCCTCCAGGCTGTTTCTCCCTGCCTCTGGAGAGCTGAGTCCCACCCCCAGTTCTCTGGCTCCAGCACCTGCTACTGACCAGAAGGGGGAAGGGATGGGATTTGTTACATGAAATACCCCCCAGGTTTCTAATGTTACTGCAGGCTGGAACCCCACAGCCCCATGGTAATACCAATATCCGTCCCATCCCATTGTGGGAGCCAGAACGTGCGGGGGGGGGGGGGTGAATCTGACCAACTGGATGTTCCTGTTACTGGCCCAGCGACTGGCTGCTTCTCACCCCCTGCATGGAGCAGACCCCCAGCCCTGGGCCCAGCAAACAGCAGCAGGAAGAGGGAGCTCACATGTCACTGCAATTGGGATATTTTGGCTCCTCTCCGATAGGAACTCTGGATCATTCTTTTCATCCCTCCTGCACCAGTATTCACAGCTGTACACCCCCATGTTCAACATGGTTGCACTCGACAGCTGGATGGAGGCCTCATGACGGTACGGGATTAACACGGATTCCGTGGGCTGGATTTCCACTTCATCCCTGTAGAACTGGAACCTGGTCAGTATGTCCACCCCGGCAGCTGAGCACGTCAGGGTCACGGCTTCCCTGGCCACGTAGACAGGCTGCGGCGGGGACACGGTGAGCTGGGGGGCTGGAAAAGACAAAAGGGTCGGGGGAGGAGATGGTTCCTACATTGGTGGCTGGTGACCCAGAGGTAGAGGAGGAGCCAAGGGAGGGCAGAGCCGGGAGGGATCCTGGGCACAGACCCCAGCCAGCTCCAGCTCCGTGCCCAGGAACCACGTCCCTGCCAGGCCACACAACGCCTGAGCAGCAGAGATCTCCCTGTTGGACCCTGTGGGACCAGCCTACCTTGCTAATACTGGGGGTGTCAGGGAGCTCAGACCAGGGGTGTTAGGGAGCTGCTCCAGCAGGCACAGACCAGGCTGCTGTGTGCTAAGTGCAAGTACCAGTGATGCACCTCACAGCCCTGGGTGCCCCTGGGGAGCACTACACACCCCAGCTGGGATCGGCCCCATTGACTCCAGTGGGGCTATGGCCCATTGACCCAGCTGGGATCAGCCCCATTGACCCCAACGGAGCTACGGCCCATTGACCCAGCTGGGATCAGCCCCATTGACCCCAATGGAGCTACGGCCCATTGACCCAGCTGAGATCTGCCCCATTGACTCCAGTGGAGCTACAGCCCATTGGCTCAGCTGGGATCTGCCCCATTGACCCAGCTGGGATCTGCCCCATTGACCCCAATGGAACTACAGCCCATTGACCCAGCTGGGATCGGCCCCATTGACCCCAATGGAGCTATGGCCCATTGACCCAGCTGGGATCGGCCCCATTGACCCCCGTGAAGCTACGGCCCATTGACTCAGCTGGGGACCTGACCCCATGGAGGCCCATGGGGCTGTGGCTCATGTACCTCGGCCTGGCTCTCCCTGCAGGCTCCTTGGTGGCCCTGGGAGATTCTCATGGCCTGAGCATGTCTCTCATTCTCGACTCTGAGCCCAGTTCCTGGCCCAGCAGCAGCGTGTGTGTGTAAGTTTCATGCTCACGTTGGAGGCTCTGCTGGGCATGGGGAGCTTTGCACAGATGGGGAGTGGTGGGCTGGGTCCAGTCCCCGGACCCTGACCCAGTGAGATGGTCACTGGCCCTGCATTGGCACTGAGAAGGGTCACGGGGGCTGTGGGGCTTGTGGAAGCAGAACCGTATGTTAGTGACCCTGGGGGCAGACGGGCAGGGCAGGGACCAGGCTCTGTGGAAGGGGCCATGGGGATCCAGGCTCAGGGATAGAATTGGGGCCATAGGAGGTCTGGGAGCCTGGGGTCAGGATCAGATACAGACCGAAGGTCTCACCAAGCAGGGCTCTGGGAGGACTTGTGCGCTTTGGGGCAGATGGTTTCAGGTTCAGTTCATCTCATTTACTGGGGGATGGAGAGTTTTCTATGGGACACAACCTGCACACCTGTGCTGATTGAGTCCCACCCTGGCTGTGCGCACATATTGCCCTGCAGGGGCAAGGCCTGTGTGTGGGATCCGCTGGCTGGGCTGCCCACAGGATGGCAGAGGGGAAGGATGTGTGGGTCTGTGTGAGCTGTGAGCACCAGCCAGTCACTCCACTGTCGCTAGGATCCCTATAGAGACCAAATCTCTGCCAGGATAGAACAGGGTGTTATTATGGTACCTTCACCCTGAATGTTGAGAATCGACAATGCTCACCCAGGACCATAGTGCTGTGAGCTTCCCCACAGCAGTGCCCTGCCACTGCCCTGGTGGGACCTGCTGAGGCATCACTGAGTGTCTGGGATGCTGGGAATGGCTGGACTAAGGACAAGGGTGAGGCTGGCATACCAGGGGGGCTTTGGATTCCCAGGGACTCGCCCGTCCAAGAGCAGGAGAAGGGGCTCACCTGCTATGGAGATGGGGACAGAGTTGCTGGTCTCAGAGACCGGTCCATTGGGTCCCTCTGTCCAGTACGCACAGGTGTAGGTCCCGGCTCTTCTCTTCTCAGCTATGAACTCCAGCACGACTCCTGGCTCTTTACGTGGGACTGCGCTGGGGCCCTGCTGCCCTCTCTGGTAGAAGAATCTGTATCCCGAAGGCTGCACATGCCCAGGAGGTTGACACGTCAGTTCAGCAACCTGCCCGGGCAGAAGCACTGTGAGCTGATGTTCCAGAGCTAGTGTGGGGGCCGGCAGACCTAGGACAGAGGCAGAGGGAGAGGCCAGGACAGCATGGGGAGGGAGAAGTGATGAGTCACAGACAGACACGGGCACAGACCTGCCCCAGCTCCCTGCCTGGGGGAAACACCCCACGGCCAATAGCCAGGCCCTGCCTCTCTCCTGCCTTGTGGGGCTGCCCAGAATGGATCCCTCCATGACCTAGAGCCGAGCTCTGAGAAACACATTCAGGCTCCTTCACAAACCACCAGCGCTGGGAATCCGCCCCGGCCCCTGGGGAAGTGTCCCCGGAGTTCATCCCCCTCACAGTTAACATCTGCCCCGATTTCCTGTTTGATCGCTCTGGGTTCAGCTCCCAGGCTCTGGCTGCTTGGAGATCTGTGTCTGTCTGATGGAGGAGCCATCGGTGCCCTTCTCCGTGTTTTGCTTAACTGGAGCACCTGGGATCTCTCACTAGAAGCCGCTGCCCATCGGTGCAACCTCAACCCTTCCGTGGACAGCTTGCCCCATGCATATACCCCTCCAGTCACCCCCGGTCTGCTGCCCCACCTGCTGTGCACAGGGCAGGAGGGAGGGTGGGCAGGGCCCGGTGCTAGTCAGGGAGAAGTGCAGGAGAGATTCTGCCTTTCCCACCAGGCACCAGGTCAAGAGGAGAGGAGCTGGGGCAGGAAGGGTCCTTCATGGGGCCTCCATGCCCCTGGGATCTCCTCTGTCCACCCAGGGAGCTGGCTGAGGGCAGGTTGAATAGGTTGACCTTCCTCCTCCTGGGTCCCCCCAGGTCTCCCCCATGCTGTGTCTGGGGGAGGAGTGGGGAGCAGAAAGGGGCGAGGCTTCATGATGCAAGTGGATCCACTGAAAGATCCCAGTTCCCACCAGGGGATTCACCCCATGGCCTCCATCCAGGGCAGAGGCAGAAGAGAGAGGGGATCGTGTCAGCCAACCACCAGCTCTGCCCAGCAGTGGCTAGCAGGCACTCAGCAGAAATGAGGAAGCTCGGGTGGATGTGGCGGACGGAGGGGGATGTTCTCCACTTATCATGTTTCCTCTGCTGGCTCTGCAGAACCTGCTTTTACTGCCCTGCTGGGCAGGGCTATGTCTGTGCCCCTGGCCCTGAGCCCTCGGTGGGAGCCCAGAGCTGGGACATCCAAAGCCACACAGCCCCACAGTGATGGGCTCTGCCCAGGGATACTCACTGCCATGGGGAGGGGGGAGCTCGGTCTCCATTGCTCCATCCAACACTTGCTGTCTCTACTGGGACTGCCCATGAGGGGCGGGACATGCCCATGGGGCCAGAGGCTGCTTCTCCCCTGTGGCCTGGACTGGCACCCACCCAACAGCCCCTCCCAGCAGGCACCAGGTGGGGTCACTTCCACCCCCATGGATGTCAGGGGAAGCTCCCCCCTTCCTTGCACTTCTCAGCCCCACGGAGTGAGAGGAGCAGGACCCCAGCCCCACTGCCAGGACCCCTCTCCCCTTGCCCACCCCACCACCAGCATCCCAGGGAGGCCAGGAGACCTCGTTACCTGCGGGGGACACCGGCCTGGGGAGACTCTGGAGTGAGGCTGGAAGAGAAGAGATGAGAGGGGGTGAGGGCTCTGGGGAGGGGATGGGGACACAGGGCAGGGCTGGGGGAGTCTCTAGACAGAGACACACCGAGGGGCTGGGGGCCAAGGGGGGCACTTACCCAGGAGTGGCAGGAGCAGAGTTAGCTCCATGCTGAGCCAGTGGCGACGGGCTGGGAGCCGGGTGTTCGGCTCAGCAGAGGAAATTGCAGCCTCAGGCGTGGTCACCGCTCAGCTTAGGGTTGGAGAGACACTGGTGTGCGTGCGCAGGGCATGGGGAGGGGGACTGAGCATTTCCTGGGTGTGACAGTGGGGGATGGGGAGGGTGTCCAGTCCCCAAGACCTGACCCCGCAGGATGGGACTGACCCCATGCTGGGTATGAGGGGCTGGAGGCCAGCCCCGTTCCAGTTGGAGATGGACACAGCTGGGGAAGGGCTGGGCAGGGGGAGAAGAAAGGGGGCAGCCCGGCTGAGATGGGGATGTGGGGAGAAGCTCTCCCATCTCTTTGCTCTTCCTCACAGGGGAGAGTCTTTCCATTGGCCTGGATGGGGGGACCCATTGTGGGAGGAGAAATCACCACAAGGTCTGTGGGTCTGTCATCAGTGCTGCTGGGCCAGGCCCTGTCATGAAGAGGCACCCCAGCCGTGAGTTCCCTCTGCCCCACCCAGCCAGACCCTCCCTGCTGAGCTATTTTCAGATTTCTGGTGGGAAAGAAACCGACATTTTCCCACCCCCGTGAAACTGCCCATCAGTGACCAGCCCTGTCATTCTGAGCCCCGTGTCAGCCCTTCGCACTGGGAGGGATTCACATTCACCCCATGGCAAAGAGCTTTCGGGATTTGCTTTCTCTTCCCTTCCCTTGCCCCATGAAACTGCCCCCATGATGGGAAATGCACCCCAGCAAATAAACCACACCCCCCCACTCTCCAATATCCCCCTGAGCCCCAAGGCGGGAGAGGACCAATGGGAATATGGAGTCTGACCTCCTGCATCACGCAGGCCCTGGGGGGGTCCCTGAATTGATCCCCCATGTCCCAGAGGGGTCTCTGAGAAGGGGAATGGGGGCCGGATTCAGAACCAGCCTGCCTGGAGAATCCCCCCGGCCCCTGGGCAATTCTTCCTCTGGGTCATTCCCCCGCCATTACAATCTGATTTCCAGGCTGTGAGGTGGGGGAGCAGGCAGACCCCGGCCAGAGACGGAGCCGTGGGCAGCGTTAAGGACACTGTGCGAGGAGAAGGGCCGGCTCTGCGAGCGAGAGCTATGTTGGGAAACGCCCTTCAGAGCGGCCGGGCAGAAGGCCCCGTGGCAGGGATTTTAACGTGAAAACGGCGATTTTGTGTCAAACAAAATGGAGTCATCACCTTTGACCCCCTGGACTCCATCTTGGGCTTTGCCCCTCCCCCCGTGGCGCACGCAGCGACTGTTGGGGAACCGGTTCCAACCGGATTTTCCCGCCTTGCCGAGAGTTCCGCTCCCCTCAGGGCTCCCGCCAAGCAGCCTGGGAGGTGCCAGTCGCTGCCCCAGAGGCAGCCAGAGCCGGGTCCCCTCTGACATGCACCCCCCTTTACCACTGTGGGGGGAACAGGGGCACCCCCCATTAGCCATCCGCACCCCCATCGGCTCACCCACCTCCCTGCTCCACCCGCAGCTCTCTCCTCCCCCTGAATAACAGCAGGGAACCCCTCAGCCGACCCCTCAAAGGTTCTATGGGGTCCACGGGCTGAAGGCCCCAAGTCCCTTTCAAGTGGCCATCCCCATTGGTCACTAGATCAGATCCTTGTTTAGGGGTCTCCTTACCTTGACTCTCTGACATGGCCAGGATTAACCCAGCTGGGTCTGAGCTTCACCCCACTTAGTAAGTCACGGCATGGCTAGTTTCTTTGCTGTTTGACTTGCTGGCATGTTACCTCCCTGCCCCCAAATTCCCTAATTTTGCATCATTCCCTAATACACGTTGCCTTGGTTTGCTTTCTACACAGCTCCCTCATCATTTGGGGAATGGAAAGGGGGTTACAGAACTGAGGCTGTGTCCAGACTCCATGCCTCCGTCGACGGAGGCATGTAGATTAGCCAGATCGGAAGAGGGAAATGAAGCCGCGATTAAAATAATCGCGGCTTCATTTAAATTTAAATGGCTGCCCCGATCTGCCGATCAGCTGTTTGTCGGCAGATCGGGAGAGTCTGGACGCGATGCCCCGACAAAGAAGCCTTTCTTCATCGGCACAGGTAAGCCTCGTGAAACCAGGCTTACCTGTGTCGATGAAGAAAGGCTTCTTTGTCGGGGCATCGCGTCCAGACTCTCCCGATCTGCCGACAAACAGCTGATCGGCAGATCGGGGCAGCCATTTAAATTTAAATGAAGCCGCGATTATTTTAATCGCGGCTTCATTTCCCTCTTCCGATCTGGCTAATCTACATGCCTCCGTCGACGGAGGCATGGAGTCTGGACACAGCCTGAGAGGTAAACCGCAGGCGACAGACCCTGGATCAGAGGACCGGGGCTGTGATCTTCCACATGGAAAAATCTGTCAGACACTCCACATCCATGCACCTTATTTACCTTTCAAAACTCTCTGTGCTCACATGGCCATTCAATAAGGGGAAATCTCAGTAGGGAACCTACCAGTAGCTCAGGCCAGTGTCTTCCCAGGCTTTCATACTCAGCCCTGACACCATGACCC
This sequence comes from Pelodiscus sinensis, assembly GCF_049634645.1. Taxonomy (NCBI): domain Eukaryota; kingdom Metazoa; phylum Chordata; order Testudines; family Trionychidae; genus Pelodiscus; species Pelodiscus sinensis. Next base: position 1,171,743 of record NC_134740.1, read on the forward strand.
ATGGTGGTGAGCCGCTCCAGGCAGCATGATTAAATGACCCCAAGCAAAGGGCCATAGCAGCACTATTGCATCTATGGCAAAGGGAGCGGCCAGTGGAGAAAGCAAACGGTGCTGAGGCTGCAGAGGGGGCGAAGCAGCAGCAGGAGAGACCCGTGTTGCTACGTCTCTTACCACATTGCAACCCTCCTTACGCAATGTGTGTCATGTAGGGTGCCAATGGAGCCATTGGGTTTTGCTGAGTAGGATTCTGCAGTGTGTCTGCATGTAGGGTTTGGTATCTGAAGCTGTGAGCTCTGCATCTGCATCAAGGTCTGTTTGCTCCTGTGGCGACCCTGCAAGGCAGTTCACATCCAGCCCGGCCAGATCCCTTGAGAAGGGGCTGTTTAAGCTCATGGCAAAGCCATGCATGCAATGGGCCATGCAGGAATCTTCTCCCAGCCTGACAGACTTTCCAAGGGGACAGTCTAGCTGGAGTATGGGAACTAGCTCCTGCTAGGAGTCAGTGAAGAATCAAAGGCATGTGACCAGGTCACGTGACACTGAACTCTCCCCTCCAGCCTCTACATTTCTACTGTGTATTTAACCGTTACTTCACCAGCAGCCCTTGTACGGCATGTGGCAAACCCACATCACGGTTGTCAGCATAGTTCACTAACCAGCAACCTGTGAGATGTCACAGAAAAATTGGTGAACGCCCTGATCATGAGTATCACTGTGTGGTGTATGCACAGGTCACATGAAAAGAATTCACCTCTGACTGCAGGAAATGCGCAATGCAGGCTGTTGCTAAACCCACTCAAAGGAGTGGGGATTCCTGTGCCTGCCGGGATCACACTAACCGGCAGATCAGGAACATAGCCTGGCTGGTGTGACACTGGCAGGTCGCATGCCATCCTTGCGCAGGGATTAGCCAAGAGCTGAGGACATCAGAGCTGCCCAGGTCACCTGGGTGTTCATTTTGCTGAATACTGGCTCGCCAGAATGTCTGTTGTGTTTAGCATGGGGAAAAGTACTTGTGTGTCGCAACCCTAGCGGGAATGACCACAATGCATGTTATCAGGGGCTATTTATGTGTTTGTGCTGCCCTGTGCACATCACACAATCTGCAGAGAAGCATGAGTAAGTGTGAAAGAAGAATTTGCCACGCCAGGGGCTATTTCCTGCCCAGCTAAACCCCTTGACATCAGACAAACGGTTGTGGAACCTCAGAGCACAGAATACTTGGCTGTTGGCTCCCCAGATCTCTGGACCGGAGACTTTCAGGTCAACTGGTCCTGTCCTGCCGATCTCTGGGGCCAGGGAGTAAAAATCCCTGACAAAAGAAACTAGGATTTGGCTGTTTGACCACTGAAGGGCCAGTGACTCTGAAGTGAAGCCAGAAATGTCCAGGGGTATCTTGTGGGTCAATGTATTCTTGTGAGGGTGTTTGTACACTAGAAGGGCATTTGAAATAAGTTGTTTCAGAATAACTTCTAGAATAACTCTTCTGAACTAGCATGTCCACATGACAGGGGAAGCCTCCAAATTAGTCCAAGGTAAGATCCTGTAATGTGGACGTGATACTTCTATTTAGGGCTTGTGAAGCACTGGGGAGAAATGACTTTGACTGGCACCAAGGAGGAGCTATTTGGAACTAGCTGTTTCAAAGCAGGCGTTATTCCTCCTGAAATGAGGGCTTATTCTTCCAGAATCAGACACCTGCTATTTCAAAGTAACAGACTTCCTGTGTGGATGCTCCCCTTGCATTTTTGAAACAATGTGAGTAATTTCAAAATTAGGCTGTAGTATACAAGTGCCCTAACTGAGATCAGTAAAGCTCTGTCACACTCTGGATTTAGATGGTAACTCGCTGGTGAGTATCTCCTTGCTGGCTTTAACCTGCAGAGAACTCTCTTAGGGTATGTCTACACTACAGCACTAATTCGAACTACTTAATTCGAACTAGGTGTTAGTCCTCGTGGAATGAGGTTTACCTAGTTTGAATTAAGCGCTCCGCTAGTTCGAATTAAGTTCGAACTAGTGGCTTGCTAGTGTAGCACCTATCAAAGTTAATTCGAACTAACATCTGTAGTTCGAATTAACTTTGTAGCGTAGACATACCCTTACTTTTCCCCCTAGTTAATACATTGTTATGGAACCCTTATTGAATGGCCAGTAACACACATAGACTCCTGGGTCCTGTGACAGTCTTAAAATGGAGTCACAGACACTCCCCAGCCCATCTCGCCTCCCAGACACACTGGACCTAGTGACAATGGCCACAGACACAAAAAATCACACCCCGTGTACGTTGTTTCCGGGCCAAGACACCAGTTATTTTCCACAGAACAATTGTTACCCTAGAACCTGCACCAAAGACAACACCCGTAGCCAAGGCTGGGAGATGCTTTCTGAAGTATTATTAACTAGGAGAAAGGAATAAGCAAGTTCTCTGCAGGTTAAAGACAGCAAAGAGACACACACCTGTGAGTTACCATCTAAATCGGGAAGAGTAACAGAGCTTTAGACATTTGGAATTAAAAGGGTCTACATAGGCCAACCCACAAGGCAGCCCAAGGAATCTCTGACTTCAATTCAGAGTCTCTGGCCCTTCAGCGTTCCAACAGCCAAAAACCAGTTTCTTTTGTCAGGGATATTTACTCCCTTCTCTCAGAGATCAGGAGGACAGGATCAGTTCACCTGCTCGTCTCCAGTCCGTAGGTCTAGGGAGCCAAGAGCCAAGTGTTTTGTGCCCTGACGTTGCACAATGATTTGTCTGATGTCTAGGGGGTTTAGTGGGCAGGAAATAGCCCCTGCCGTGGAAAACACTTCCTCATGCTGCTCTGCAGATTGTGTGATGTGCACAGGGCAGCGCAAACACATAAATAGCCCCTGATAACAAGTGGTGTGGCCATTCTCAGTGCAGTTGCAACACACAAGCATTTTCTTACATGCTAAACACTATAGACATTCTGGTCAGACAATATTGAGCAAAATGAACACCCAGGTGACCCAGTGAGCTCTGATGTCCTCAGCTCTTGGCAACGGTGGCATGTGGCCTACCAGTGTCACACCAGCCAGTCTGTGTTTCTGATCTCCCGGTTATTGTGATCCAGGAAGGCACAGGAATCCCCATTCCTTTGGGTGGGTTTAGCAATGGCCTGCATTGTGTATTTCCAGCAGGCAGAGGTAAATTCTTTCCACGTGATGTGTGCCTACATCACACAGTGATATTCAGGATCAGGGGGCCACCAGTTTTTCTATGACACCTCGCAGGTTGCCTGTTACTTAACTATTGTGACAAACATAATGTGGATTTTCTCTTTGCCACATGCCGTACAAGGGCTGTTGGTGTAGAAGCAGTTAAATACAAAGTAGAAATGTAGAGGTGGAAGGGAGATGTCAGAGTCACATGACCTGGTCATAGGCCCTTGATTCTTCACTGATTTGTAGCAGGAGCTAGTTCCCATATTCCAGCGAGAGTGTCCCCTTGGAAAATCCGTCAGGCCGGGAGAAGATTCCTGCATGGCCCATTGCATGCATGGCTTTGCCATGAGCTTAAACAGCCCCTTCTCAAGGGGGCGGGCCGGGCTGGATGTGAACTGCCTTGCGGGGTCGCCCTAGGAGCAAACACACCTCAATGCAGACACAGAGTCGGTGCTCACAGCTTTAGATACCAAGCTCTACATGCAGACACACTGCAGAATCCTACTCAGCAAAACCCAGTTGCTCCATTGACACCCTACATGACACACATTGTGTAAGGTGGGTTGCAATGTGGTAAGAGACGTAGCAACACGGGTCTCTCCTGCTGTTGCTTTGCCCCCTCTGCAGCCTCAGCACCGTTTGCTTTCTCCACTGGCTGCTCCCTTTGCCATAAATGCAATAGTGCTGCTATGGCCCTTTGCTTGGCGTCACTTTGTCATGCTGCCTGGAGCGGCTCACGACCGTGGGTCCGGATGTCAGGACAGAGTGTGAAAGGCAGGGCAGACACTGGCCTGAGCTATTGGTGGGTTCTCTAATGAGATTTCCCCAAGCCAGTAACACACATGGACTCCTGGGTCCTCTAACAGCCTCAACATGGAGTCACAGACAGTCCCCTTGGGCTTCCCAGCCCATCTCGCCTGCTGGACACACTGGCACTAGTGACAATGGTTGACACCAAAAGTAACATCTCGTTGTGACGGCGCGTTGGGGGTTCCCCGTCTCCTGCACCCCGAAATGGCACAAACAGACTGCACCAGCCAGTGGAATTGAGGGTGGTTTATTGCTCCTCCAGCACAGCGCAGCACAGATGTAATCTGGTTACAGGAACTGGGGCTAAGAGGCCTCAGTGCCCCCCCTTGAGATAGGGGAGTCCCAGCCCCCTCCCCAGCTCCTTATTCCCTGCCTTCCAGCCAGGAACAACTAACCCTCTTCCAGCCCTGCCCCCCAAGCCAGGGCAGCATTCCACCTTCCTTTGTTCCTCTCCATGGGGGGTGTCTGGCCACTGGTTCAACAAGTTTGGCATTACCTCTGCCTAGTGAGGTTTTCCCTGCTGGGTCTTGCTCCAGACAGCAGGGGTCACCACCTCCCAGCAAGTACCCCCACTACGTCACACTCGTGTAGATTGCTTCCAGGCCAAGACACCAGTTATTTTGCACAGAACGATTGTTACCTGAGAACCTGCACCGAAGGCAACGCCTGTAGCCAGAGTTGGGAGACACTTTCTAAAGTTTTATTAACTAGGAGGTAGGAATAAGCGAGTTCTCTGCAGGTTAATGGCAGCAAACAGACACACACCAGTGAGTTACCTTCTATGGCCAAAGAGTGACAGAGCTTTTCTAATCTGTCAGTTGAAGGGGTAGGCAGACCCACAAGGCAGTCCTGGGGAACTCTGGTTTCAGTTTAGAGTCTCTGGTCCTGCAGAGTTCATACAGGCAAAACCCAGTTTCTTTTGTCAGGGATTTTCACTCCCTCATCCCAGAGTTTGGGAGGACGGGACCAGTTCACATGCAAGTCTCCAGTTCATCGTTCTGGGGAGCCAACAGCCAAGTGTTTTGTGCTCTGACTTTCCACAGTGGTTTGTCTGTTGTTGAGGGGGCTTAGCTGGACAGAAAATCATCCCTGCTGTTGCAAACTCTTCTTTCACACTTACTGATGCCTCTCTGCAGATTGTGTGATGTGCACAGGGCAGAGCAAACTCACAAATATCACCTGATAACATGCGGTGGGGCCATTCTCAGTGCGGTTGCAACACACACACACTTTTTCCCATTCTAAACATGAAACACATTCTTGTGAGTCTAGTACGGATATGGAGCAAAACGAACAGATGACCAGGTCTTGTTTCTATCTGTGAGGTTGCGAGTCCTTAGCTCATCCCTACAACCTGGGAAAGTGCTGGCACCCGGCCTGCCAGTATCGCACCAAACAGCCTGTGTTCCTGATCTGCCGATGAGTGAGATCCAGGCAAGCACAGGAATCCCCACTCCTTTGGATAGGGCTGGCATGTTTAGCAACTGCCTTCACTGCGCATTTCCAGCATGCAGACCTGAAAAACTCTTTCTACATGCACCACACAGTAACTGTCATGGCCAGGAGCTCCCCAGATTTTCTATAACACCTCACAAGACGCTGGCTGGATAACTCTGCTGACAGCAGTGACTTGGGAGTGCTTTTTGCCACATGCTGTACCAGACACACAAAGGGGGAAGGATACAGATCCTGGGCGCAGGGGAAGAGGATGCGTAGGAACACAGAGAGGGCTTCCCCTCCTCATTTAGCTGCCTTGTGGGTGGGTTTGCTCGCCACCTCGCTGTACACCACCTGTGCCTCGTCAGCAGGCCTGGCTCTGATTTTCGACTTTGTTTTCTGAGCGTTCGAGGTGGAGAACTCTATGTGTGCGTAGGCGACTTCCGAGTCCTGCTGAGGGAGGAGAGAGAAGCAGTGAGGAGAGGGTGCATGGACAGGCACGATTTGGAGGAGGGAGTGGAGAACACAGCCATGGCATCAGAGCTAGCAAGGCTGAAGGAGGCTAGGAGTGATGTGAGCTGGAACAGAAGTGGAGACTTTCCCTGAAATGAGCTAGGGGGCAATGCAGGGACATATGAGATGCTCCAGTGAGGCTGGGGAAGTTAAAGGTGGCTGCACATCAGTGGGTGTAACTGGCGCGGCAGCCGCCCTGCAGTAAAAGTGCCTCAGAGAAGCACAAATGGCATTTGAGACAAGAGACAGCCTAGCCCTCCTCTGCACAGTGTGAACAGGAGTGTCGCCCCTCTCCCTCCGGCACTGGAGAGCTCTCTGCTGCAGCTTCCTGCTTAAGTCTGGGCATCGCACTGTTTAGAAAGATGGGGACAAACTGCAAAGAGTCCAGAGGAAAGAAGCCAGGGTCAGAAATGTAAAGATCATGGCCCATGGGGAACAGGTGAACCTGTGGGACATTTCAGCCGGGAGACAAGAAAGCTGAGGGCAGGGCAAATACCATCTGTGTCGGCGCGTTTGGGGTCCCCAGTCTCCTGCACCCCGAAATGGCACAAACAGACTGCACTGGAATAGAGGAAGTTTATTTCCTCTCCAGGATACAGCACAGCACAGATGTAATCTGGTCACAGAGCTGGGCTAGGATGCCTCAGGCCCCCTTGAGATGGGGGGAGACTGGGCCCCTAAACTCCAGCCCCTCTCCTTAGGCTGTCTCCTCCATGCTCCCAGACAGCAACTAACCCACACTCTTCCAGCCCTGCCCCCCAGCCAGGGCAGCATCCACCTTCCTTTGTCCCTCTCCATGGGGGGTGTCTGGCCACTGGTTTGCATAGTGACTCATCCTGTTTTGCTGGGTCGTGGTACCCACGGCAGCCAGTGGGGGTTACCCCAGAGCCAGCAGCATAGAAACCAGCCAGGTACCCCCACTACATCACACCATCTTGGACAAGCTCACAAACAGGAGAGTGACCGGTTGCTCTGAGTGTCCAGTGATTGCAGGACTTGACAGAGAGGAGTTAGTCTGGGCCAAGACAGGGTTAGATAAGGGTATGTCTACACTAGTTCAAACTAGGGGTGGCTAATGTAGTCATTTAAACTTGCAAAGGAAGCACAGGATTAAAATATCCCGAGCTTTATTCACGGGTGTGTCTAGACTACAGGGTTTTGTCGACAGAAGTGGACTTTTGTCGACCAAACTAGACCTGCGTCCACACTGCCTTTGAGTTATGTCGACATAACGTCGACAAAACTCAGCAGTTTTGTCGACGTATGTAAACCTCATTCTAGGAGGAATAACGCCTTTTATCGACAGAGTTCTGTCGATAGAAGGCATTATTGCATCTACACTGTCCTTTGCGTCCACACTGTTATGTCGACAAAGCAGCTTGCTTTGTCGACAGCACTGGCTGCAGTCTAGACGCTCTTTGTCGACAGAAGCTTTGTCGACAGTATCTGTCGACAAAACTTCTGTCGACGAAACCCTGAAGTCTAGACATACCCAACATGTCCCAGGCGCTGCCATTTTTAAATGCCTGGTAGTTCAAACTCCCTGTCCACGGCTACACGTGGCACAGGCTAGGTAGTTCCAATTAAAGCTCCTAATTCAAACTACCGTTACTCCTCATTGCAGGAGAAATAATGGGAGTTCGAATTAAGATCTTTAATTTGAACTACCTACTCCATGCCGCGTGTAGCCACGGGCATAGAGTTCAGCCTAAGGGGGATTTAAAAATGGCGGCTCCTGGGAACATGCACATGACGTCCGGGATATTTAAAACCCGGGCTTCATTTGCAACTCCGCTTGCCCTAATTACCCTACCTAGCTTGAACTAAAGAGCTAATGTAGATGTACCTTAAGATACTAAGGAATCAGTTGTTAGCTAAGGATACTGCTCCAGAACAGGTGACCTAGGAGAACATCCATCATTGGAGATTTTAGAGGGGAGTTGGACAAACATTGGGATGGTCCAGGTTTAAGGGATCCTGGCTCAACAGAGAGGCCAGACTAAACCATTTCTTCCAGCTCTACATTGTGGAAACGGGTGACCAGGTCTCAGCCCTTCCCCCTGCCTGAACATACTTCATGCAGCTTCCCTTTATGGCTGTCCTCTGGCTGCCCCACCTCCGTCTCATCTCAAGATTCATCCCAGGAACCCATTCATGTTACCTGCTCTGCTCCAGCTCTCCGGGCTTTTGGTTTCTTCTTCTTGGGATCCATGTCCCTGGTGTGTTCTGTGGGTTCAGATCCCTCTGGGCCTGCCGCAGGCGTCACAACTAAAACAGACCCAGAGAAAAGGGGGACTGATGTGGGGTGTCTCATGAGGGTGGCCAGAAAGCAGCTGACGGCAAAGGGCGTGCATTGGGATGGATTAAGTGGTTTTTTTTTTCAATACAGGATGCTTATAAAAGCTCGCTGAAGTTGGTAAATATTAGGAGCTACCAATATTGAGAGGCAGTATTTGCCACAACTGATGCATTCACTAATCAGTGTCGCTACACAACAACGAGGGATGTATTGATTGATGTCCAAGTCATTTATCGCTAACTGTGGTCATGGATAGTCCCAGTGGTGAGAAACTGGGCAGAAGGGTCATTGAAATTGGAATCATATGAATAAAAAAATGTTTCCTTTGCGTTACACCTGCATGTGAGGGGTGAATTCTGGGGCGTGTCCTGGAGGAGAGGAAAGCTGCGGACACATCCTCAGTCTCAGAGGGCTTGGACGTTTCCTGTTCTCTCTAGACACTGCTGTGAACAGGACAGGTCGGCCGTCTCAAATCAAACTGCCGCGGAGTTGGTTCTGTGACACCACGTGGGATGAAAGCCAAACACGTACCGATCTCTGGAAACACCGATTTTCACAGCTCTGCCCTCTTTCTGCACCCTGTCTTCCCATTGAGAGGCACCGTCTTTTAGCGCAGATACCCTGTACCCGAATATACCCCGCGGTTTTTGCAGTTTGAGTAAAAAAACCGTGTATACCCTGCTCACAAGTATAACCCGCAGGGTATACAAGACTTTTTTTCAAACCGTGTGGGGGAGGGAGGGCTTCTACGGGTCGGGTGGGGGAATTAGACACCCTCTGGACGGAGAAGCACTCACCTGCCTGGTTCCTGCGCAGCCACACAACTTCCGGGCGGGGGAATGAGAGCGCTCACCCCGCCCCTTCCTGCGGCTGCGCAGTGTCTAGCCTCCGGGCGGGGCAGTGCTCATCTCCCGGTTCCTGCGCAGAGGCAGGAAGGGACAGGGGGAGCACTCCTGCGCAGGAAGCGGGAGATGAGCGCTCCCCCGCCCGGAGGCCAGGTGAGTAAAAAATTTGTGTATACCCCGCACCCGAGTCTATCCCGCAGGGGGATGCAGGGTTTGTAAAAACGAATATAACCTAAAATATGGTAAATCCCTCATTGGCCAGGGATCCCCGGGGGCTGGTTCCCAGGCCCACGCCGTGGCTTCACTGCACCAATGTTTCTGGCTACGCCATGTTGAAAGAGCAGATGGAAGATCACGAACCTCTTTTCTTCTTCCAGCCCCACCACAGTAGGGCAGCCAGGAGTACGAGCAGAAACAGGACACCGCCGACGACTGGCAGCAGGATAACGGAGAGAGGGAGTGCATCTGTGGCTGATGGAGGAAAGAGAGAAGGGGGGGTGAGAACAGCCAGATGCCCCAGGACAAGGTCTGGGCCCCACAGAGGAACCCGGCGATGCAACAGATTTGTTCAGACAGTCCTTTGCTGAGCTCTCTGTGACGTGTGTTTGTCCCTGCCTGCTCCTTGCTCCAAAGCGGGGACAGGAGACCCAGTGGTTATGGGGCTGGCCTGGGGCGCTGGCCATGGGGGTTTGATTCTCTGCTCTGCTGCAACCGCCGTGGGACTTGCTCCGTCCTTGCTTCCAATCCCTATCTCTGCAAAGGTCCCTCAGGAGCTCCAATTGATAATGCCACAACGGGGAGGTCAGACACTTTGATTTCTGTACCTCTCACCTCATCCCACCTCCCTTTCCCAGGAGAGCTCAGTAGGACCGTTCTCCTCCAACGGGAGCCACCCAGAAAGCTGAAGGAAGGAGCTAGGGACTTCTCACCTGTCCTGGGGTTACTCATGGAGATGTTCACAGACTGGCTCCTGGGGGACGGGACCCACTTCCCGCTCACGTTCTTCTCGTACCCACAGGTCAAGTTGCCCATGTTGTTGGGACCAGCCCTGAGGACGCGGGTCACAGAGACATTCACGACCTCAAGTCCGTCATTGTAGAAGTGAAACCTCCGCTTGCTGGTGTTCCCAGGGGCCGTGCAAGTGAGGAGCAGGGGGGGACCTTTGCTCACAGGTCCGGACGGGGGATCCCCACTTGGTGCCGGCTTGGAAGAGGAACCTGTGGGGAGCAGGAAAGGGGAGGGGTCAGCGTGGGACAAAGCGGAATTCAATGTACTCAGAGCAGACGCGCGCTCTGTCTCCAGAGCCTCCTGCTTCACTTCAGGATCCCGAGGGTGTCCGCACAGAAATGAGGGAGAGCTGGGCTGGGGGGGCTCCCCTTGGATACACTGGGGGCTGGGTTGGGAGGCCAGAAGCTGCCATAGACACCAGGCCATGAATCATCTCCTGCTGCCCTCCATTGCTAATGTCCCCACCCCTCACATGCATGGACCCTTCTGCAGACAGAGATCTCAGGGTGTGCGGGGACTCGCTGGGAGTGGGGGGCTCTGCTGGAATTCTCCCCTCCCTGGGGGGTAGCGGGGCGAGGTGGCCATGTTGGATGCCCTTGTCTGTGTCCAGGCTGATGGAGACGGACACAGACATGGGCATCAGTTCGTTCTATGCATGGATCCTCTGGCTGGGTGGGGATCGTGGCACAGGGAGGGGCCGGGCCCAGAGCCCCTGGCTGGGTGGGGATCATGGCACAGGGAGGGGCCGGGCCCAGAGCCCCTGTCTCTCTGATGCTCCAGGGGTGAGTGAAGCTGCCCTGAATGAGCCCCCAGCGGGGATGCTCCAGGTGCCGCCATGTTGGATCCTGCAGCTCTGTGACCCAGGACAGCCCAGTGAGTGGGGAACAGGCTCTGCAGGGAGGTATCCAAGGGGCTCAGGGACCAGGGGGAGGGACGGAGGTTCTGGGGGGGGAGGGTCTGGAAAACAGGGGCAGCATGAGATACAGAGGAAAGGGTACCCGGCCAGGGCTCTACAGGCCCTGGGGGGAGGGAGGGGCTGATGTTACCAGGCCAAACACATCTTGAGGAGGTCTCTGTGGGACACGCCCTGCACCTCGCTGAGCCCCAGCCCTGCCCTGGGCCCATGTTACCCCACAGAGAGGAGAAGGCCTCTCTGTGCAGGATCCCCTGGCTGGGCTGGGCTGCCCAGAGCATGTGGAGCTCCCACACTGGCTGGGGGGGCACGGCCCCATGTGGTCATGCTGAGGCCGAGAGGTCCCGGGATGGATTCTGCTGCCAGTGTTACACAGAGCGAGAGTGGGGGATCCTGCCTCTCCCTTGGCACCAGGCACCACACTAGAGACCATAAAACAGCTCTGATGCCCCCTCCAACCTCAGAAGAGCCCCCAGGCATGATGCTGCCCAGACAGGGGTAGAAACTGCCCCCGATGGGGCCTGGTGTGGTGCTGAGGGACCAAGCGGCACCTCCCCATGGCTGGAGGAGAGACCCCACCCAGGCGAGCAGACCCCAGCAGACAGAGGGGCTCACCCGTCACTGCTATGGAGACGGGCCGGCTCCTCTCCGATTTGATCACTCGCCCTGACTCTACTCTCCAGCACCCACAGGTGTAGGTGCTGGTTTGCGGCGGCGCCGACAGCCGAACGGAGGCGGTGGCCTGGTGCGGGCGGAGGCAGAGTTCCTCGGGGAGCAGTGTCTGGCCGTCCTTGTAGAAGCGGATCATGGAGTCGTTGGGCGCCCCCGCGGCTGAGCACATCAGGGTGATCGATTCTCCAGCAACGTAGCCCATCTGCTGCGGGGACACGCTGAACTGAGGAGTCTGGAGCGGGGCTGGGAAGGATAAGGGGAGAGGATGAAGAGATGGTTTTATCTTGGGAGGCAGGTGGCAGAGATGAGACTCAATGACCCGATGTGCTCTGGGGAGTGTCTCAACCCGTCTGGGACCTGCCCCATGGACTCCAATGGAACAGCCACTTATCCCATTGGTCTGGCTGGGCCAACAGAGGCGTCTCTAGATCTAGCTGAGTCTCACCCCCTGGGATCTCACTCACTCATGGGAAAGACCCTGAAACCAGCCCACAGGTCCCTTGGGGTTTGTCTGTTTCCTTGTAACAACCTCTCAGGTACTTGAGATCTGCTCTGATGTCTCCTCTTTCCCAGCAAAACAAGCCCAGTTCTGCCAGTCTCCCCAGGGCAAGTTCTCCAGACCTGCCGTCGTTGTGTTGCTTTTCTCTGGCTCCAACTTGAGGACTAATCCACAGGAGTGGAGCAGAAGAATCATTTCTCCTCTCACAACACTTCCCTTGTTCCAGCGTCACCCTGCTGACTCCTATTTCGCTTGTGGTCCTGACCCCTAGATTCCTTTCTGCAGGATTTCTTCCTAGACAGTTGCTTTCCAGTCTGTGTGTAAGAGACGGATTGGTCCTTCCGAAGTGCAGCACTTTGCATTTGTCTTTATTGAACTTCATCTGGTTGACCTCAGACCATTTTCTGCAGTTTGTCTAGATCAGTTTGAATTATGTCCCTATCCTCTAAAGCACTTGACACACCTCCCTGCTCAGTATCCTCTGCAATCTTTATATTTGTGTTCACCAGGCTATGATCGAATCAGTGATGATTATGTTGAACACAACCAGACCTAGAACTAATCCCTGTGGAATCTTACAGTCCACCTGTGGAACTCCTTGCCAGAGGATGTTGTGAAGGCTAGAACTTTAACAGGGTTCAAAAAAGAACTAGATCAAATCATGGAGGTTGGGTTCACCAATACTTATTAGCCAGGATGGGTAGGGAGGGTGTCCCCAGCCTCTGTCTGTCAGAGGATGGAGATGGATGGGAGGAGAGAGATGGCTTGATCATTCCCTGTTTGGTTGTCTCCCTCTGGGGCACCTGGTATTGGCCACTGTCAGCAGACAGGGTACTGGGCTGGATGGACCTTTGATCTGACCCAGTTTGGCCATTCTTATGCTCTAATTTACTTGCTTGGCCTGCCCAGCACAGCTGGGAGCCACTGACAGCTGCTCTCTGGGGAGGATTCTCCAGTCCGCTGTGCACTCACATTCAACCGGTGTCGGTGAATCACTTGGCGGGGGTGGGACAGATCTCCCCAGCTCAGATTCATCTCATGAGTAGGAGCTGGTGGAGACTTGTCCATGGAAACACCCTGCACCGCACTGAACCCCACCCTGCCCGGGGCCCACATTACCCCACAAAGTCAGGGCCTGTGTGGGGTCTTCCGGCTGGACTGGGCTGTGCAGGGCGCAGCAGGGGGAGGGATGGTGGAGGGTAGGGGGTCTCTGTCCCAGAAGTGAGCACCAGCCAGGCACCCCATGTGCACTGGGCACCTCTGCAGAGACTGCCCACAGCAGCAGTGTCACCCACAGAGCTCCCATCCCGGCAGCTCCACCCCCTCCGGTGCACACGGGCTGTCGGGGGCCTCCACGTATTGGTGCTGGCAGGGGCTGGGGAGGATGTGAGAAACTGACCAATTCCTTGGCCATAATCACAACTGAAGCTGCAGGGCCGAGGGCTTGCGATTGGTTCCTGGCAGCTGGGATGTCAGGGCTGGGAGCTTCCCCCACAACAGTGCCCAGGGCTGGGAGCTTCCCCCACAACAGTGCCTAGGGCTGCAACCTTCCCTCCCAGCTGTCTCTCCCTGATGCTGGAGAGCTGAGCCCCACCCCGATGTGTCTGACACCAGGGCCTGCTATCGACCAGACAGGGGGACAGGATGCAATTTCTTACATGAAATACCCCCCAGGTTTGTAACGTTCCTACAGGCTGGGACCCCACAGCCTCACAGCAGCACTGATGCCCCGTCCCATCCCACTGTGGGAGCCAGAACTGGGGGGTGAATCTGACCTGGTGAGTGTTCCTGTCACTAGCTCAGTGACTGGCTGCTTCTCACCCCCTGCACGGAGCAGACCCCTGGCCCTGGGTCCAGTAAACAGCATACGGCTGGGGGGACTCACCTGTCACTGCTATGGGGATGTTTTGGCTCCTCTCCGATACGAACTCTCTCCCATTCACACTGCGCCCGTATTCACAGCTGTACACGCCTGCGTTCGACATGGCCACACTCGACAGCTGGATGGAGGCCGTAGAGCCATTGCGGTTTGATGGAATTTCCTGGGATTGGTTTTTCTCTCCATCCCTGTAGAACTGGATCCCAGACAGATTGGGCACCCCAGCAGCTGAGCACGTCAGGGTCACGGCTTCCCCAGTGATGTAGACAGGCTGCGGTGGGGACACGGTGAGCTGAGGGGCTGAAAGAAACAAAGGAGTAGGGGGAGGGGATGGTTCCTATGTGGGTGGCTGGTGACCCGAGGCAGAGTTGGAGCCAGGGGAGGGTAGAGCAGGGAGGGATCCTGGGCACAGACCCCAGCCAGCCCCAGCTCTGTGCCCAGGAGCCACGTCCCCACCGGGCCAGGCAACCCCTGAGCAGCAGAGATCTCCCTGCTGGGAACCCAGTGGGACCAGCCTCCCCTGCTGGGTACTGGGGGGCAGCTCCTGTCCAGGGCAGTTCAGCCTACAGGGGATGGGGGTGGCTTGTGTGGCTGAGATTGGGGATGTCAGGGAGCTGCCCCAAACAGGCACAGACCGGGTTGGCCTGCAATAAAGGGCAGTGCTAGTGACATGCCTCAGAGACCTGGGTGTCCCCGGGTAGCATAGAATCACTAGGGTATGTCTACACTACCCCCCTAGTTCGAACTAGGGGGGTAATGTATGCATACCGAACTTGCTAAAGAAGCCCGGGATTTGAATTTCCCGGGCTTCATTAGCATAAAGCCGGCGCCGCCATTTTTAAAAGCCGGCTAGTGCGAACCCCGTGCCGCGCGGCTACATGCGGCACGGACTAGATAGTTCAGATTAGGCTTCCTAATCCGAACTATCTGTGCACCTCGTTCCACCCTTCAGGGAGTTACAGGCTGCTCTCAAATCCCTCCGCTGGCCCCTCTCCAATGCATCCACATCCTTTCTGTAGTGGGGGGCCCAGAACTGGACACAACACTCCACATGTGGCCTCCCCAGAGCCGAATAAAGGGGAATAATCACTTCTCTAGATCTATTGGCAATGTCCCTCCTAATGCACCTTAATATGCTATTTGCCTTCTTGGCTACAAGGGCACCCTGATGACTCATCTCCAGTTTATTCATCCACTATAATCCCCAGGGCCTTTTCTGCTGAACTGCTGCTCAGTCAGTCAGGATCTCGGGAAAGACTTGAGCAGTGTGGGGCAGATGGTTTCCAGTTAAATTAATCTCTGTTATTGAAGGATGGAGACTTCTCTGAGGGATACACCCAGTGCCCTGAACCTCACTGATCCCCACCCTGCCCTGAGCCCATGTTACCCAGCTGGGAGCAAGGCCTCTCTGTGTGAGATTTTCTGGTGGGACTAGGCTGCCCAGGGCACAGCGGGGGGAAGGGCAGGTGGTCCCCGACTCAGCTGTGAGCATCAACCAGTTACTCCACTGTGGCTGGGAACCCTGCTAGAGACCAAATCTCTGCCAGGATAGAGCTGGGTGTTATTATGGTGCCTTCACCCTGAACGCTGAGCACCGACAGTATTCATCCAGGACCATGGTGCTGTGAGCTTCCCCACAGCAGTGCCCTGCCAATGCCCCGGTGGGACCTGCCGAGGCATCACTGAGTGTGTGAGATGCTGGGAATGGCTGGACCAAGGACAGGGGTGGAGCTGTGGTATCGGGGGGGCTTTGGATTCCCAGGGACTTGCCCGTCCAAGAGCAGGAAAAGGGCTCACCTGCTATGGAGATGGGGACGGAGCTGCTGTTCTTAGAGATTTGTTGATTGGATCCCTGTGTCGAGTATGCACAGGTGTAGGTCCCAGCTCTTCCCTTCTCAGCTGTGAACTCCAGCACGGAACTTGGACCGGACTGTAAGACAGTGCTGGGGCCCTGGGGCCTTTTTCCATAGAAGAGTCTGTATTCTGGAGCCTTCCCTTCTTTAGGATCTGCGCACTGGAGTTTAACCCTCTCCCCTGGGAGATACACTGTGTACGGTCGGTCCGGAGCTAGACTGGGGGCTGATTGGAGTCCTAGGACAGAGGCAGAGGATCAGGGCAGAGGCAGAGGCCAGGCCAGCATGGGGAGAGAGAAGAGACAAGTCACAGACAGACACGGGCACAGACCTGCCCCAGCTCCCTGCCTGGGGGAAACACCCCACGGCTATAACCCATAACCACAGCCAATACCCTAGGTGTGCTGTGCAGAGAGTTGCCTGCCCCGAGGGCCCGGGGAGTTTCCTGCGCTGGGTTTGGCTGAGTGTCCTGCCAGTCCAACAAACAGGGCTGCATTATTTCCCTCTGTTTGGAGGCCCTGGGGGTCCAGAGGGAGAGGACACTCTGAGTGGGTCCACGGCAGACATGGGGTGCTGAAGGCTCAGAGAGGTAGAGGGACCTACGGCTTAACCCCACAGACAGAGGGGGGCCCCGAGAAGGGCCAATGTTCTGAAGGGGGTTCCCCCAGAGACCCTGTGGAGGTGACAGCACAAGTCTTGTGAATGTGTGAAGCTGAGCTCTCGCACTACCAGGGCACGAGGGGCTGGAGGCTGGACGAGGCCCCGCTGCATCTCAAACCCAGCGTGCCCTCGGCTGTAACTGCTGCATGGTTAATAGACACATGGAGTCTACGCGGAGTGAACGACAGTCAATAGATTAGAACAATTCCAGTGATACCTCTCATGGCCCATCTTGCCTACAAATATTTCCTCTGGGGAGCCCAGAGCTGGGGTTGATCCACAACGTCCACAGGCCAGAAATCCAGGAAGAGGGAAGAGCCACCTCTTTCAAGACATGTTGTCTTTTTCTGGTGACCCATCCCAGATGATCGATCACTGTCTGGCGGGTGTATCTCCAGTGGACACACAGTTACAACTGACACACGGCCCATATTCCCATCGTGAGACAGATACGACTTATGCACACAGACCATCAGCTGTCCATCCAACCTGCCCAGCAGTGGCGAGCAGGCACTGAGCAGAAATGAGGAAGCTTGGGCGGATGTGGCGGAGGGAGGGGGGAGTTTTCCACCCATCACGTTTCCGCTGAGGGCTCGGCAGAATCTGCTTTTACTGCCCTGCTGGGCAGGGCTGGGTCTGTGGTCCTAGCCCTGAGCCCTCGGTGGAAGCCCAGAGCTGGGGCAGAGAGACCTCGCCTCACTCCACACACAGACCCACAGCGATGGGCCCTGCCCAGGGACACTCAGTGTCATGGAACTCAGACTCCATGGCCCGTCCAGCCCTCACTCTCTCTGCTGGGGCTGCCCGTGTGGGGCTGGGTAGTGCCCATGGGGATGGGGCAGCTTCTCCCATATAGCCTGGCCTGGTAAATACTAAAGGGATGCTCCAAGCAGGCACCAGGTGGGGTTCTCTTCCTCCCTCATGGATGTCAGAGGATGCTCCTCCCTTCCTGACAATTCCCAGCCCCACGGAGTGAGAGGAGCAGGACCCCAGCCCCCCTGCCAGGACCCCTCTCCCCTCTCCCACCATACCACCAGCATCCCAGGGAGGCCAGGAGACCTCGTTACCTGCGGGGGACACCAACCGGGGGAGACTCTGGAGCAAGGCTGGAAGAGAAGAGCAGAGAGGGGGTGAGGGCTCTGGGGATGCAGAGGGGCAAGTGGGGCAGGGAGGGGGCAGTCTCCAGACTGACAGACAGACAGACAGACACAGAGCTAGGGGCTGAGGCAGGGCACTTACCCAGCAGAGGCAGAAGCAGAGGTAGCTCCATGCCTCAGGCGTGGTCACCACTCAGCTCAGGGGCTGGAGAGACGCTGGTGTGTGGTGCACATCGTGTGCAGAGGGGAACTGCCTATTTCCTTGCCCTGACGGCGCGGGGCGGGGATGAAGCAAGAGCCCCATGTGACTGGCGTGGGGGTGGGCAGGGACTCAGCTGAGGGAAAGGAGCCTCAGAGGAGTGACATTGGCTTGCACCCGCTGCAGAGCTATCGACACCCACTGGGGACCTCGCTCATCCACGTTGCAGACTTGGGAACGGCCCCTGGCCCTGCTGGGCTGCAGGCATCTGTTACGCTAACACCAGAGGCTCTGCTGGGGCAGAGGAGCCCTAGTGCAGACGGGCAGTTACGGGGCTGGGGAGGGTTTGCAGTCCTCAGACCCTGGCACCGTGGGATGGGACTGACCCTGCTCTGGGTAGAGGAGCTGGAGGCTGTTCCAGGCCCTGCTGGTGAAGGGCTGGGGGTGGGGGGTGAGCAGAAGGAGGTAGCTCAGACATGGGAAGACATTGGCTTTGGCAACTCCCAGGAGGCTGACAGCCTGAGAACTTGGGCGCAGATTAACTTAAGTGTAAACTAGAAGGAACTGGAAGTCGGAGGTAAGGGTGAGTCTTGGGTATGCAACATAGAGGCCGTGTCCAGACTCAGGGATTTTTTCGGGAAAAGTAGCCTTTTCCCGAAAAAACTTCCCCTGCGTCCAGACTCAAGCCGCGTTCTTTCGAAATTATTTCGAAAGAACGCGGCTTTTCTTTCGATGGCGGTAAACCTCGTTTCACGAGGAAGAACGCCTTCTTTCGAAAGTTCCTCTTTCGAAAGAAGGCGTTCTTCAATGTAAAGAGGCCGTCTTCGAAAGAGAGCATCCAGACTCGCTGGGTGCTCTCTTTTGAAAAAGCGGATTTCTCTTTCGAAAGATCCGCCTGCAGTCTAGACGCGATCTTTCGAAAGAGGCTCTTTCGAAAGATGCTTTCGAAAGAACCTCTTTCGAAAGAAGCCTGCAGTCTAGACATAGCCAGACTGACCCTGGACCAGGAGATGAGCCCAGCTTCTGGAAGGGTCTCGATGGGTCATGCAGCCATAACTGTGCCATGACAATGGACTGAAGAATATGACAATGGGGTGAAATCATCAATGCACTCACCTATAGGAAAAGTTTCGGAGGGGTCGCCCAGTTAGTCTGTAATAGGAAAAACTTACAAAATGACGAATAGTTTAGTAGCACTTTAAAGACCAACAAAGCTTGTGATACCATCTACATATTTGATTAGTCTTTAGGGTGCTGCTAGACTATTGAACATAAGAACATAAGAACGGCCGTACTGGGTCAGACCAAAGGTCCATCTAGCCCAGTATCCTGTCTGCCGACAGTGGCCAGCACCAGGTGCCCCGGAGGGGATGGACCGAAGACAATGATCAAGTGATTTGTCTCCTGCCATCCCTCTCCAGCCTCTGACAAACAGAGGCCAGGGACACCATTTCTACCCCTGGCTAATAGCCTTTTCTGGACCATGAAATGATCTGGATTTTATTATGCCAATGATTACGAAATTATACCAGTTATGAATGGTGGTGGTTGTTTTAAGTTTGTCCAGTTGCACACTAATGCAGCTACCCCTCTGAAGCTTCAATACCTCTGAAGAAGTGGGCTGTGATCGAAACGCTCCTGATACCACCAACATGTCTTGTTCGTCTTTAAAGTGCTACTAAACTATTTGTTGTTTAAGTGTTGCCTATAGGAAAAGGGCAGCTTGGCATTGGCAAGGGGAGGAAACACAGATAAGAAAGCTGGGCCACTTCAGCACCCCTGGAAGCCCCCTCAAGCAGCCTTCTGTGACTACCCCCCATCACACATGCATTAGACACAGTAACATCAGTGTCCCAGCTTAGAACGGGCGCGTCCCAGGGCAGCAAAGGGAGAGCTGTAGATCTTGGGCCGGGCCAGAATGGTGGCCGCTGGTGAAGATGAGGAAGGTGATGGAGATGAGGAAGGTCAGCGCTGACACCCAGGTTGTTCTGCAAGGCCTGGGTTGAGTCGGGATGTTCCAACGTACTTTCCGTATCACCTCTGTGTTACCTCTGCCTAGCCGAGCCTGTGTGCATTGCTGTAAATACAGAATTTATTTGTAAATAAGAAAAGGTCCCTAGGGTGGGTGCATATCGGGGAACCCAATGATAAATTATTAAAAGAATACATTTACTGGGCCTGACCTTGAGATAAAGACCTTCTGAGGAATCTATAGGAATCTCCAACTAGTCTTTAAAGTGCTACATTGTCCTGCATTTTGCTTCAGCTACAGATTTGGCACCCGAACAGGGACTCTGAGGTGAACCCGGGGTAACTAACCTCCCTACCCGAGAGAGGAAATTCACCTTCCGCAAAATCTAATGCTAAATACAGCCTGAATTTGGTGCCTGTCAGAAACCCTTACTGCAACATGCCGGGGACTTCCTCTTCCGCCCCCCGTCAGCCGTCGTTCCTCTTCTCTGCATCTTGGCTGCTCGTGCACTTCTGTTTTCTTAGAAAGAGGAGGAGGAATCTACCCTGCCCCTCACCCTGGCAGAGAGGAGTTGCACAAACACATCAGAGATCTGTCCCATGGAGTGTGATCAGCCCCCTGGTTTATCAACAACTCCAGTGGCCTGTTTGTACCTCCTGCCACGCTCTGGTCACCACCAGCTTCAGTCCTTACAAGGAACCCCAGCACCTCCCAAGCCAAAATTTTTACCCCCGTCCACCTGCCCTGAAACATTCATCCCTCTCCAAGAGCATCCAGAGAAATAACAATGCTGAAAAGGTGCAGTCTCCAACCGCTCATGTACTAGCGTTATCGGGGTCTTCAACTCAAGCTCACCCTGGGCAGGCTGAGATTAAAACAAACTTAATTGATTAACAGCAGGCCCTGGCTGAAATGCTGCCAAGTGAAAAGGAACCAAGTGAGAGACGGTTACAAGCGAGTCACAGGGAAAATAGGCAGCTGAAAGGCTAAAATGTGTTGACATGTTGTCTGCGCTGAAGGTGGTTTTGCTCTCTGAGAACATTTGGTCCAGCCTGGCCAACTGGCTCCTTGTCAGGATCTTCCATAAGAACGGCTGTACTGGGTCAGACCAAAGGTCCATCTAGCCCAGTAGCCTGTCTGCCGACAGTGGCCAGCACCAGGTGTCCCAGAGGAGGTGGACCGAAGACAACAATCAAGCGATTTGTCTCCTGCCATCTCTCTCCAGCCTCTGACAAACAGAGGCCAAGGACACCATTTTATCCCCTGGCTAATAGCCTTTTATGGACTTAACCTCCAGGAATTTATCTAGCTTCTCTTTCAACTCTGTTATAGTTCTAGCCTTCACAGCCTCCTCTGGCAAGGAGTTCCACTGGTTGACTACACGCTGTGTGAAGAAGAACTTTCACTTATTAGTTTTAAACCTGCTACCCATTAATTTCATTTGGTGTCCTCTAGTCCTTCTATTATGGGAACTAACGAAGAACGTTCCTTTATTCACCCTCTCCACACCACTCATGATTTTATAGACCTCTATCCTATCCCCCCTCAGTCTCCTCTTTTCCAAACTGAAAAGTCCCAGTCACTTTAGCCTCTCTTCATATGGGACCTGTTCTAAACCCCTAATCATTTTAGTTGCCCTTTTCTGAACCCTTTCCAAGGCCAAAATATCTTTTTTGAGGTGAGGAGACCACAGCTGTACACAGTATTCCAGATGTGGACGTACCATAGTTTTATACAGGGGCAGTAAGATATTCTGGGTCTTATTTTCTATCCCTTTCTTAATAATTACGAACATGCTATTTGCCTTTTTGACTGCTGCTGCACACTGTGTGGAAGTTTTCAGAGAACTATCCACGATAACTCCAAGATCTCTTTCCTGATTTGTTGTAGCCAAATTAGCCCCCATTGACGGGTGAAGTGCTGGATCTCTCTGTCATTTCTGGACCTTTTCTGCCACCTTTCTATCATCCAGAAGAGCACGTCTCTCCGTGTGCTTTGGTCCTGCTTCAAGAAGAAGGAGAGTCTGTTGGGAAGGCCATCTCCAACCCCATGTGATAGTTGAATTCTCACCATTCCATGGTGGCTCAATGCCTTGCTGCTCTCACATGGACATTGCAATTGTCTTCGCAATGGTTCTGACTTTGTATTTCATCTGAAGGGTTTGCTCGGAGGTTGCTGATGGACTTCAGAAGAGAGTAGCAGAGGACACAGATACTTCAGCCTCCTCTGTTCCCATGCTTACCCCACTGTGATATTTTTGTCCAGTGCCCTGGGAGTTTTGCAATCAGGCCTCAGAAGGAAGAGCGTGCGCGCATGTTTTTGCATCCGCTGGAGGGTGTGAATATCGGGGTGTTACATTCACACCAAGAATCACACTCTGGGCAGGAGGGTTGTGTAGCTGTGAAACTGCAATAAAGTTGCTCCCGCCTCAGGATTTGGGAAGCTAAAATTAGCTGGAGTAACGGGTAAGCAGGGAGGTGGAGAAATCTGACGATGATACTAAACTGCTCATGACAAAGAAGTCCAAAGCGGACTGTGAAGAGCTTGAAAAAGATCTCACAGATCTAGGTGATTGGGCAACAAAATGGCGGATGAATTTGAATGTTGATGAATGCAACGTAATGTATATCGGAAAACACGATCCCAACTCTATGTACAAAATGATCGAGACTGAATTAGCTATTGCCACTGAAGAGAGAGATCTTGGAGTCATTGTGGATAGTTCTCTGAAAACATCTGTTCAGAATAATTTAGGAATCATTTAAAGAGGGATAGAGAATAAGGGTACGTCTAGACTACCGCGTTTTGTCGACGGAAGTTTTGTCGACATACTATCAACAAAACTTCCGTCGACAAAGAGCGTCCAGACACATTGAGTTCTGTCGACAAAGCAAGCTGCTTTGTCGACAGAACTCCATAGTCTGGACGCAACGTTACAGGCAATAACACCTTCTGTCGACAGAAGGTGTTATGCCTCGTAAAATGAGGTTTACCAGCGTCGACAAAACTGCTGAGTTCTGTCGACATTATGTCAACAGAACTCAGCGGTAGTGTAGACGCTGGTATAGTTTTGTCGACAAAAGTCCACTTTTGTCGACAAAACTAGGTAGTCTAGACACACTATGACAGAGAATATCTTATTGCCTCTATATAAATCCATGGTACGCCCACATCTTGAGTACTGTGTACAGATGTTGTCACCTCATCTCAAAAAAGGGTCTATAAAATCATGACCAGTGTGGAGAAAGTGAATAAGGAAAAGTTATCGAGTTGTTCCCATAAGACAAGAACTAGGGGTCACTAAAAGAAATTAACAGGTATCAGGCTTAAAACAAACAAAAGGATGTATTGCTCCATGCAACTCACAGTTAATCTGTGGAACTCCTCACCAAAGTTCTACGAAAGCTTTAGGAGAAGCACAGCTCTGACTGATTTACCAAAGGGTTACTATATAGTCACTGATCATTTTTTGCTCTACCCTCATGTTCATTTGTCTTCTCCATTGGCTCTCTCCTTGTCAAGGCTGTTCTCCATTCTGGCACTTCAAGTGACAAAAGTCGACACCAACAAGAGACTTTAAAAAACCCTGCCACTAAAGGCTTCTGCTTAGACAATCCCGAAGGTCACAGATTCCCTGGCCTTGGTGGTATGCTGCCACCACCCAAATGCAAAAATCAAATAAACAAACCCCCAAACCCTTTGTGAACCCAGGAAGATGCACGTAGGAATTTCTTCCTGTAGGTGTACCCTCAAGATCTTTAATCCTCCTTCTGGAGATAGTGTAAAAAAAAACCTGCAATTTCTTGAGCTTGAAATTTCAGTCATATGCACACAGAACCTCCTGCCTTCCAGGAAACAGGAATCAAACCAGAGTCTTAAAAAGGTGATTTTATTAATAAAATGAAGAAGGCATACATCATAAGGCATTACTTGATTACTAGGGGTTATGGAGCAAATGAAAAGGCAAAATTAAAAAAAAAAACTCAGAGATTCCCTGGGATTCAGTTGAACAGTTACAGAGTACAAGTGCGTCATACCTGGATTTGGCACAGAGGAGTCCAACAAACCCCAAAATGAAGAAATTGCCTGATCACATCTAACTAAACATTCCCTGTTCTACTCATATCTCTGTTGTTCCAAGGGTGAATCTTTCCCAAGGCGTGGATGTCACTTGAAATTATAGACCTTGACTTCTGGCTTAATTCACATCTCCCAACTCATCTCTGGTCTCTTAAAAACTGCAGCAGAAAAGTCTTGCTTTTCAGTTCAACCCCACCTTCCATACACTCTGTTTACATTGGCTCCCTGGGAATACTTCCTGGAGACTCTCTAGGACCTGTAGGTTGAACCCTTTGGCTATGTCTAGACTGCAGGCTTCTTTCGAAAGAGGCTCTTTCGAAAGCATCTTTCGAAAGAGCCTCTTTCGAAAGATCGCGTCTAGACTGCAGGCGGATCTTTCGAAAGAGAAATCCGCTTTTTCGAAAGAGAGCACCCAGCGAGTCTGGATGCTCTCTTTCGAAGACGGCCTCTTTACATTGAAGAATGCCTTCTTTCGAAAGAGGAACTTTCGAAAGAAGGCGTTCTTCCTCGTGAAATGAGGTTTACTGCCATCGAAAGAAAAGCCGCGTTCTTTCGAAATAATTTCGAAAGAACGCGGCTTGAGTCTGGACGCAGGGGAAGTTTTTTCGGGAAAAGGCTACTTTTCCCGAAAAAACCCCTGAGTCTAGACACGGCCCTACTGACAATTGCGGTTACTGAATGGCTGGGATGTTCACAAGGTAGGATCCCTCCTATTCATCCCCGGCCTTTTTCTTTACATGCAAATGTGCAGCTGTGGACCTTTGCTGTCACGCTGTCTGGAGCAGCTCAAGATTGTGGGTCCTGACCTCAGGGCAGAGTGACAACAGGGCACACACTGTTGGAGAGATTTCTCCAAACCAGTATCAAAATGTGGACTTCTGGGTAACTGTAACAGCTTTACTGTGGAGTCACAGACACTCGAAATCACGTCACATTTAGGTTGCTTCCAGGCCTAAAACACCAGATATTTACCAGCAATCAATTGGTTCCCGAGATCCTACAGCAAAAGCAAAACCTGTAGCCAATGCTGTGAGAAACTCTACAATGGGTTATTAACTGGGAAAAAGGAACAAGTGAGTTATCCGCAGGCTAAAAATAAGCAAACCAATATACAGCAATGAGTTACCACCAGAACCCATTGAGTGACAGAGCTGTAGTGATCTGTCTACTCAAAGAATCCCTTTAGGCAGACACAAGGAGGCATCTCTGGTCCATCAGTGAAAAACCAGTTTCTTCTTCTCGGGGATTTTTATTCCCTTCCCCCAGAGATAAGGAGGACGAAACAAATTTACTTGCACTTCATGGACTCGATGACCTCTCGAGGTCCCTTCCAGTCCTACTATTCTACGGGTTGGGGAAGCAATCCACAAACTGTTTTGTCCTCTAATGTTTCACAATTGTCTGATGTCTAGGGGCCTTCTTTCACTGGGCAGGAAATAACCCGCCTGTGGCAAACTCGTATTTCACTTTTGGTCACGCTTCTCTCTCAATTGTGTGGGTGTTTACAGTTACAGCGCAAACACTTAAATAGCACCTGATAACGTGAGGTATAGCCATGATCAGTGAGATTAATGCAGGTAGCAGCACACAAGCAGTTTGTAGACTTGAAACAGTAAAACACATTCTTAGAAGTCTAACACCGATATCGAGCCAAACTAACACCCCGGTGACTTGGCCTGGTCTCCAGTTCTGAGGCTGTCTGTTCTGAGCTGGCCTCAGACAGGGAAGCAGAACACAAACCACAGGGTGTTAATTAGCTGCCAATTCACTTGCTCCACATAAACCCACATTTATGCGTCTAAGGCTGGTTTGCCTGTCAAGTATCTTCAGAATATATTCCCAGCTACATGCATAATGCTTTCTACGCAACCCATGCACACATCAGACATTGATATTCATGACCAGGGTCTCATCAGTGTTTCCATGATACCTGTCAATTTGCTGGCTGGCTAAATATTCCGACAGCGGTGACTTGAGTGAGTCCTTTCACACATGCCATACAAGGGCTGTTGGGGTTTGAAGGATTCAGAGGCTTGAATGCTTGAGGCACGGGAGAAGAAGCAGAGGATCGGAAAGAGGGATTCCCCTCTTATTTAGCTTTTTTCTGGTTGTGGGTTGTCACCACCTCGCTGTACAGCACATGTTCATCTTCGACAGGCTTGGATTTGTTTTTCGACCGGGTCGTGTGGGGCTTTGAGGCTGGGAGAGCTAACAGTGCGTAGGTGACTTCTGAGCCCTGTTGGGGGAGGAAAGAGAAATGGTGAGGGGGAAGGGGTGCAGGGTTTCTGCTGATGAGAAAGAGGCTACTGGCATTCTTGGGTGCACAAGCATGGAAGAGATCTGGGAGATAATTGTCCTGCTCCACTCTGCACGGAAGAGGCCACAGCTGGAGAGGTGTGTCCAGTTCTGCAAATCCCACATTTAGGAACATGGGGGCAAATTGGGGAGGGTCCAGAGTAGAGCATGTTCAGTCCGGAGATGACACAGCTGATGGGGGGACATGGTAGACACCTGCTAAGCCAATGTTATAAAGAGGATGTTGATCTATTCTTCTCGATGTCCACTGACGTTAGGGCAGAATGGGTCTAGTTTGCGGCAAGGGAGATTTAGGTGGGATGTAAGGAGAAATGTTCTACCTCTGTAGGCTCCGGAACAGATGACCTGGGGATGTTGGGAAAGCTCTATCAAAAGGCAAACACCCATCAGGCTGGTCCTGGTTGGAGTAACGCTACCACAGTACAGGGGCAGAACTGATGACCTCTTGAGATCCCCTCTCAGCCCTACATGTCTGTAAAAGGGAAGGCCAAATCCCAGCCTGTTCTATCTGCATGAACAAACTCTGGGCAGTATTTCTTTGTGGCTGTTTTCTGAGGGCCACACCCTAGAGAGGCAGCAATATCTGAGGCCTGGGCAAAAATTCAGGCATTGCCAATTCAAAGAGGTTGGATTCTGCTGGCTCTTGACCTTGGCTCTATCAATGCAGTCATTTTACCTGCTTCATCTGCTCTGCTCCAGCACCCGCGGCTTTTGATCCCTTGGTGTCATGGCTTGGATCCAGGTTCCTGGCATGTTCTCTAGGCGCAGATTCATCCGCACTTTTTGGAGTCTTTGGAACTAGTGAAGAGCCAGAGAAGAAGGGAGCTGAGGTGGGGACAGACCCTGAGGAAACGCACAGTTACAGGGCATGACCTTGAGCAAATGACGCAAACTCAGCTTCGTACCCACGGTCACTCTGGTTAAATACGTATTTTCTCAGCCCAGTGGCCCGGAGACTTCTGCAACTTTGACATTATTTTACCCTCACTTCACCCAGAGCTCAACCAAACGTCTTAGTGCTGATGTCAAATGAAATCATGATTCTTAAACCAAACTTAAGCTGAGTTGGCTGTTTGACATCGGGTGTAGATAAAGTCAAATTTGCGACTGTGTACACTCGGCACCCTGTCAATTCCCTGTCAATATATACTTGACAGCCGAACAAAACCCTTTTTTTGAATTCTGTCCTCTTCCTATACTTTGTCCTCTCCTTCAAAGTTAAATACCTCACTTATCCTGCCTACTGTAGTCTAGCAGAACACAATATCTCAGTATCATGTCACTCCTCTCTCTGACCCCTCCATTTCCACAGGCTGGAACACAGTCCCATTCCCAGCACTTCCCTTTGTTCCTGGCAACATCGAGGAGGCGCTCTCGAACAAAAAGACTCACAGACTAACAAGCAGACATTTGTGAAATACAGGGATCGATTTGGTTTTCACACTGCACCACAGTAAGTTCTTTTGTGGTTGTGAATATTTTAAACTGTTTACACTGAACACTACTGACTAGTTTCTGACTAGACCAGATCTCAGGCGCAGGTGGGAGATCCCAGCCTCTCGCCTCCTTTCACCCACCTCTCTTCTTCCTGCAGCAGTAGCAGAGCAGAGCTGCCAGGATTGCTATCAGGAGTAAGATGCCACCAGCTCCCAGCAGAATATCACGGATCCTTTGTGAGTCTGTTCAGGGTGCAAAGGAAAGAGAAGGGAAAGCAAATGAGAGCAGCCCAGAAGATATGATAAAAGGTCTGAGCCCTTGTGGGATTTTGCTCCTTTTTGACTCAGTTCTCCATCTCTAGAATGGGTACGGGGGGGGGGGGGGCTAATTCCAGTCACGCCATTGGGAGGTGCTTATCTTCTACACCACTGAAAAGTCATAGCTAGAAATGGGGGGTTGGAAATGGGGGAGTTTCTATTGTCAAGTGAGATCTTTCTCCTCATCCAACCTCCATTTCCCATGAGAGTTCTGGGGGGACAGGTGTCCGTCAGCGGGAGCAACACAGGGAGATGGATAAAGTCATTAGGAACATCTCACCTGTCACAGTGACATTCACAGCCCACCTCCCACCCCCATTCTCCTCGTACCCACAGGTGAATTCCCAAGTCTTGCTGGGACCAGCCTCTGGGATGCCAAGCACAGAGACATTCATGGAGCTCATTCTGGGCTTCGTGGAGCTGATCTCAGACTTTTAATTCACCCAATTCCTAAGGCTGTAATTCAATTGAGATCTTTGCAAAGATTTTAAGGGGGTATTAACTATGCATTGATCTTGAAGAGAAGTTGTCTAAGTGATTGTCATGGATTGGTAGAATAAGAACACCAGGCACAATTTAAAACCACTGGGAAGGACCAACGTGTAGGTGTGGGAAGGTGAAGAGATACGTGCAAAGGCCAAACATTCTAGGAAGAAGCCAAGAACAGATGAAATGATACTGAAAATTGCTGTAACTCCCCATCAAGGTGGAAGCAGTGAGGAAATCGAGGGCTCTGAAAAAAGGCAAGCATTTATTCATTGGGACATAGTATTTGTGATCAAACCCAGCTTAGCCTGGCAGAACAAAGACGATACGGAGCAAGAGTAACAACTGCAGAGAACAAACATCCATCAGAAAAAACAGCACAACGAGGGGAAACCCACTGATCCTGAGGGGAACGCACTATTATCAAAGGAGAGCGAGGGCGTTCTGACATGACTGGAGCCTCATCCCAGACAGATAGACCCCTCGCTCTTCTGCCTGGGATTGAACAGGCTGGCCACAGTCCATGGACTGGTAACTCTAACAGTGATTGGTGGGACAGTGTCTCTGTACGCAAGCGTATGCTAATTGCTTTGCCATTTTATTTTCAAAAATGGTTTTCCCCCTATAAAGACTCCATGTGCTTCGTAGAAACATGACACTTCAGGGGGTCTAGCCCCATTCACACTACTTGAGCTATGGCCTATTGACCCCATCTGAGTCTGATCCATTGACACCAGCTTGTGTTCTCGCCATTCATGGAGAAGTCACTGAAACCAGCCCCTCGTGCAGCAGTGTCCTTGGGGAGTGATTTAAACTGGTTTTTGGAGGGTCTAATGTGTCACGGAGTCTTTGTAAAGACACAGAACTGGTCCCTTCCATGAAAAACTCAGGCCAAACCATCAGTCATTTACCCCAGATTAATTGGCCCCTGAGACGTTACAAAGACCCACAGTAGCCAAGTCTGCAGTAAACGCAATAAGAGTTTATTGGTGAGGAGAAAGGAAGCAGAGATCTAGCTGCAGAATACAGCCATTAAAGAGACACAACCCAAAGGGCACTTTTGCGCAAAATCTTGCCAACTGTCTAAACTGGCCGCGAGAATTTGCGCAAGAACACTGACGATCTAATGTAAGATTGTCAGTGCTTCTTGCGCAAGAACTCTGAGGCTCCCGCTCGGGAAAAAGCCCTCTTGAGCAAGTGTTCTTGTGGAAGAGGGCCGGTGTAGACAGGGAAGGACCTTTTCGTATCAGAAAGCCCCAATGGCGAAAATGGCCACCGGAGCTTTCTTGCACAAAAGTGCGTCTATACAGGGCACGGATGCTTTTGCGCAAAAGCATCCATGCCAATCTACATGCTTTTTTGCGGAAATACTTTTAACAGAAAAACTTTTCCGTTAAAAGTATTTCCGCAAAATCATGCCAGTCTAGACACGGCCAAAGAGTTCCCATCTAGATCCAGAGAGTGACAGAGCTGCAGGGAGCTGTCTTTTCACAGGGTCTCTCTGGGCAAACCCAGGAGGTGAATCATGGGGATCTCTGGTTTCAGTGCAGAGGCTCTGGCCCTTTTGAGTTCAAACAGCCAAAACGATTCAGTTTCTTTCCCTTGGGGACTTTCATTCACACGTTCGTCTTCTCTTCCTAGGTTGCAGGGGACACAATCCACCAAGTGTTTTGCCTTCTTCTGTTCCACAACTGTGTGTCTTGAGGCCTTCTTTGTCAGGGCAGGAAATAACCCGTCCCTTGGCAAACTCGTATTCCACACGTGGTCGTGGTTCTCTCCACACTGCATGTGTTTATCGTTTCAGCTCAAACACTGAAATATCCCCTTGTAATATTTGGTACGGGCGTTATCAGCAAGGTGACTGCAGGCAGCCATATATGAGCATTTGGTAGAAATGTCTGAACATAAGAGACACGTTTAGGAGACTAATTCCTATTTTGAGCTAAATCAACAGCCAGGTGACCTGCTCTGGTCTCCAGCAATGAGGTGGGCAGTTTTAGCATGTTACCCTGCATTTAAGGGCGTGTTTGTATCCCATATTGTGATGAAATCAACAGACACCATGCGCATTAGCCACCATGGATTAAGCAAAGAAAACACGACCTTGTTAATAGTTAATGGGAAAGCAGGCACTTAGCTTGGAGGTCAAAACTAGCTGGTGGTTCCTGGCAAAATTGGGGAAGGGGAAAGAAAATCAACAAGTGAGATTGAAAATCACAGTGAATGAGACCCTGAGTCAGGTCGCCTCGGATATCGTACGAAATGTGATGATTCCACAGAGAGCGTTACGACTTGGCTGCTCTGCAGCAGTTGGTTATGAGATATAAGACTAATGTGGCCGCAGCAGCCATGTCAGAGGGAAGAGACTTTGAACCTTCTCGATTCTCCAGGGGAGCACGTCTCTCGATGGGCTTTGACTTTGCTCAAGGAGGAGGCTGGTCTCTTGGGCAGGCCGTCTCCAGCCCTATCGATAGCTGAGTCATCACCTCCTTTCCAGGGTTTTGCTGCAAGGCAAATGGAGAAGCAAACCCAATCCATGTTCAGCCTGTGTCTCCAGCTCATTGTGGTTCAGTCTCTTTCCACGATCACTCGGTTCTGTCAGTGGCGAGGACTGTCCTCAATTGGATGATTCTGTCTCTTTCCTGGTTGTTATTAGGAGAAGCAATTCCATTCCAGGCACCTCCCATTGCGCTCTGTTCAAATACGGATTTCACAGAGACACACAGAGAACAGCCGTATCTCCGCCTGTGTCGCTCTCACATACGCTCCTCTGTGCTATTGCAGTTTGGGAGGTTGTTCCTCCTGAGGCAGAGTACAGAGCCACATTGGCACAGACACACGTGGGAAGTGAATACTGGGGAGCCGGGTTCACACCAAAGAAGCAATCTCTGTAATGTAGTTGTGAGAAAGTGGCCATGCCCCGCCATGGACGCAGCTGTAGTTCGATTGGTGGCTGAAATGCTCATGGTGCCCAAAGCCCTTTCAGACCGTGCGGGTGTTTCCAAGGTTTCACCCTTTGATTTTCCACCAGAACTTCCCCCTCCAGGTTGAAATTCAAGCTGAGTGATTGCAGCAAATAGGACAACTTGTGGGGAGAATCCACGGCACATAAAGAAGGGCCCCTCAAGAGGACAAGCCAGGTTCCTGGATCTAGAAGCAGCAATAGGAGACATGGACGAGGCCATTGATGAGGAAGAAGGAGCCGCCCACGGCCACTTCCCGGACCCAGCGGAAGCCGTGAGCTGCAGAGATGGAGAATCATGAATGGAACCAGCCGGTTAATGTCACTGCTCAGCATCCTGCCCGCAGTATCAAAGATTTTTCTGCCTTTAGGATCTGTGACAAACTCCTCTGGATCTGAGAGGTCATCAGGCTGAGATGGGAAACCCACCCCAAACCCTTCTCTGTCTGACACATGGACACTGACCCCTGATCCTTCCTGTCTGTGTGTCTGTCCCTCTCCTGCCTTCCTGTCCTGTAACTCCGCTGTGACCTGCCCTGTCCTTGATTGTCCGGCCAGAGCAGTGGGGAAGTGTGGGGGTTTGGGAAGGAAAGCTTGGGGATATAGTCACAGGCAGCAGCTGACTCACCTGACCCTGTGA
Source organism: Pelodiscus sinensis (assembly GCF_049634645.1). Classification (NCBI taxonomy): domain Eukaryota; kingdom Metazoa; phylum Chordata; order Testudines; family Trionychidae; genus Pelodiscus; species Pelodiscus sinensis. The sequence continues at coordinate 1,203,823 of NC_134740.1, forward strand.
TGTTTCCAGTAACATTCACCGTCCAGCTCCTGGGAGACAGTATCCATCTCCCAGCCACGTTCTCCTCGTACCCGCAGGTGAATTCCCCGGTGATGTTGGAACCAGCCCACGGGACGCTGAGCACTGAGCCCTTCACAGAGCTGGTGCTGGGCTCCATGGTGCTGATCTTGGACCCCAGATCCCCAGGAACGAGTTCAGCTCCGTCCTTGTAGAAGTGAAACCTCCACTCACGGGCATTGCCAGGGGCCGTGCAGGTGATGTTCAGGGAAAACCCTTCGCTCACCACTCCAGACAGAGGATCCACACTCAGCTCCGGCTGGGGAGGGGGATCTGTGGGGAACAGGAAAGGGGAGGGGTCAGCAGGACTATCAGAGGAGAGAAAGTGGAGCCCAGAATTCAGTTCGTTCACAGCTTAACTTTGTTCTCTCTCCAGAGCCTCTGGTTTCATTGCAGTGTCCCCAGGGGCTGCTCACAGAAATGAGCAGGAGCTGGGCTTGGGACGGCTTCCTTCCTGCCAATATGGGGCTGAGATATGGGTAAGGGGCTCAAAAGTGGACAAGGGCAACAGGACATCACTCGTTTTGTGTCCCCCCCTCCGTGGCCAATGCTTCATGGAGCCTTTGACAGACAGGGAGGTGCCAGGGTCTGTGGGGATCCCCTCCCCGCTGGCCAGGCTGTTTGAGACCTGGGGCCCTGCTCAGAATCCACCATCCTGGAGGGGAGAGGCACAAGGCAGCCCTGTCGGACGGGGATGCCCAGGTCTGTGTCCGTTGGGCCATGTTCTTTGCTGCTTTTTTTGTGCCGCTCTGAGAGCAGCCGTATCGGAAATCAGGGGCCATGTTGGATGGACGTGTCCATGGCTGATTTGTGTTGAGGTGCATGTAGCCCTGTGGCTTGTTTGGGGGGCCTGTGTTCTCAGCTGGGCCACCATGTTGTGCCTGAGCATGGTGGCGGGAGGCAGGTCGGGCATGTAGAAGAGCAGAGGGGGGCAGGGGAGGAAGGGACAAAGGGGGCAGATGTGAATTCACGGAGCAGAGCCCAGCACTGGGGGAGGGAGGAGAATGAGCAGAACTGGAACCAGAGGAGGCAGGACGGGGGCTGGGGCTGGTTCTGCTCCAGGTCTCTGCCCTGTGGGAGGCAGCTCAGGCAAGATGCAAGGCCTGGCATGGTCGATCATCTTGTGACTGGGCTGGCGATCCAGGCCTGGGCTCTGGATTCTTTGCCTCAGCTCTGCGCCCCAATGGGCCCCTCCTGGTTCTCACGGGGATCCCATCAGAGATCAGCTCCCTGCCTTGGCTGGGGGGTTGTGCCAGGTTGAGATGGGATCCTCATGCATGTGTGAGTGGGGAGGGGGGCTGGCTAAGAATAACAGGTCTGGGGAGCAGAGGGAGGGCAGACGATGGGGCTGTGGGAAGGAGCCTCTGGGAGGGAGGGGTCAGTGCAGGGGGTGGGGAAGGAGGAAGCCCCAGGCTCTGCAAACAGAATCCGGGCAGCCAGGCTGGGGAACAAATGGGATGAAGAGTTCTGCCCCCCTCTGAGTCCCACCCTGCCCCGTGCCCACATGTTCCCCCACAGGAGGCAGGGTCTGTGGCTGTAGGCTGCCCAGGGCACAGCAGGGGTGAGGGGCGAGTAGCCTCTGTCTGTGCTGTGAGCCTCAGCCGGTCACTCCCTTGCCACCAGGAGCACTTTGGAGACCAGATCCCGGCTGTCAGTGTAAGATTTGTAATTGGTGGTGCTCAGCATGTCATGGTGGGATCTCTCCCTCCCCTATTGCTAAGCCAGGGAAGGATCGTGGGCACAGCCCCAACCAGCTCCAGCTCTGTGCTCAGGAACCACGTCCCCACCGGGCAACCCCTGAGCAGCAGAGATCTCCCTGCCCGCAACCCAGTGGGACCAGCCTCCCCTGCTGGGTACCTGAGGGGGCCACTCCTGTCCAGGGCAGCTCAGCCAGCAGGGAGGGGGAAGGGCTTGTGCAGCTGCCCTACAGTAAAGGAAATTGCCAGCAATGTGCCCACAGACCATCACCCTTATACCGGACTTGTATGTGCTGCTCACTGAGGTGCCCGGGAGGGGAAGGGGGGGAGGGGGGGAAGGAGGCCTAAAAACTGATCCCTCATCTGACTACATCCTGGAAGCAGCAGCCGGGCTGCGTCCTGAGCATCTGTTGCTCTTGACTGCCTGCACAACAGGGCTGTGATCTTCCCCCCAGCAGTGCCCAGAGCTGAGAGCTTCCCCTTCAGCAGTGTCTGGGGTCTGTGCCCTTCCCCCCCCCCCCCAGCAGTGCATTGTGCACGACAAACCTCACTGATCAGCTGGGAGCCTCTGGGCCCCTGGGTGCCAGAGAGGGGGGAGATTTGGGTCATCACCCCTCTCCAAAGATTCCAGTGTTCCTGCCAGAGTCTCCCAACCCCCAGAGCATCCCTCACCCCCCACCCAGCCCGGGAGCCAGAGACAGGGGTTGAAATGGCCCCAGTGGGTGCCCATGTGCGGAGCTGAAGGACCCTGCACAATTGGGAGAGAGACCCCACTCCAGAGCCAAGGAACAGCAGGACGTATTCTCTGCAGCTGCTTTCTCCCTTGGTAGCAGTGACACACGTGGGCGGGTGGGGCTCCCGGTGTCTCGGTGCCGGCAGGGTCACAGGACAGAAAGTGACAAGTGAGGAATCTCCAGGGCTGAAGATTCACAATGGATGGCCCTGACCATGCCCAGCCAGGTCCCCGGTGCTGTGAGCTTCCCCACAACAGTGCCTGGTCTTTGCAGATCAGGCAGGACTCCCATGCCCACCACAGAGTGTCTGAGATGCAGGGAGGGGCCCTGGTTGGAGACAGGGGGTGCAGATCAGGTTTTGGGGGCTGGGACCACGTGTGAATTTTCCATCATATTAACTGATCCATCCCCCATTCCCAGCTTCTGGAAAACAGGCCACGGGCATCGTGGTCCTGGGACTGCCGAATACTGACCCCTCTGTGGCCTAGAACCAAGCTCTGAGAAACACTTTTGGGTGCATTCAGAAATCACCGGCACTGGAGGATCCACCCGACCCTGAGGAATTGTCCCTGTGGCCAATCCCCTTCACCTTTAACATCTGCCCCGTCCACCACCCTGGATTTGCCTGGCTCTAGCCGCACCACAATGGGTCACGTTAGATCTTTATCTGTTTAACTGAAGAGCCATCAATTAGTCAATTTCTGTTCCCCAGGTAGGAACTGGTAAACCAGAGTCAACTCCTTTCTTAAAAAGTTCTGTGCTATGCTACACGGCTTCTGGACTTCGAAGTACAGCTCTGTGAGTAGCTAGGGAAGGTCTAGGTAGACATGAACAAGTTCTATTCTTCATTTTGTGGATTGGTTAAATTTCTCTGTGCCCCTCCCCCATTGTAACTTTACACTGAATCCCAAGGATGAAATTCTGGGTTTTGATTTGTTAATTTCTTAAAACAGCTGCCAACCAAGTATTCTTTATCAAGCAGACCTCTGTTTTGTTCATAAAATCTCCTTTTCTAAGGCCATGACCTGATTCTTGTGTCCTGGAAGGCAACAGGAGGTCTGTGTGTGCGTGCCTCAGACTGAGAGCTCAGACAGAGATGTGTTTTCAAGCTCTCTTGTGATAGAGGAGCTTGGGGTACCCTCTGGAGATGTTGCTAAGTGATTTCTTCCTGGGTTGAAGAAGAAAGGGAATCTCTTCTCAGTTGCTGGTGGCAGCTACCTCCAAGGTCCCAGAGTCCCTGGCCTGGGGGAGCTTTCAGGTAACAACAAAACTGCAAAAATTCTGTTAAAGAATCCTTTTGTTTCTTACCTTAAGCCATTAACAACTATGCAAATTTTGAATGTAATCACGCAAATGTCATACACGAGGCTCATGCACAGGCTCTTGCTCCAGTGATCATCCACCAAAACCAAATCCTTGGAGAGGGAATGTCTCAAATGACTTGCCCATCCCCTCTGACCCCTCCCATCCACTCCCTCCCTCCCCCTCCTCTTCCCTACTGACAGGCTGGGGGAGGCACATTCCTCCACCCCACGCACGGAGCTGCTACGGCTGGGGAGAGGTGCTCCTCCCCCAGTCAGGCAGCTCCATGCACGGCAGCCCAGAGCCATTGGACAGGGCGCATTAAGCAGTGGGGTGGCCGTGCTGCCATTCAGCCTGGCAGGAACCTTGGGGATCGGTCGCCCCTTCTGGCCACGGAACGGATGTTTCTGTGTCACTGATGAACGTCACAGACCAGACCTGAAATCTGGGCTATAATGAAACACCCCAGCTGATCAAGTCCTGCTGGAAACTGAAGCCGCTGCTGTTGCTTGCTGGTCTCCCACCTCTGTCCCCATCTCCCAGCTACTTCCGCTTCCCCGGCACCCTCATAATGCCGGGTGCTCCAGGGACCCTCAGATTGACACTGACCAGAGATGGGGCTGAAACTGACCCCATGGTGACCATGTCTGGAGCTGAGTGACCAGGCTGTGTCACCCGCGCATGGAGCAGACACCGCCCACCCCAGCCCAGCCAACAGCAGGCAACAGGGGCGCTCACCGGTCACTGTGATGAAGATGGTTTGGCTCCTCTCTGATGGGATCTCTCGCTCAGACTCTTTCTTCCATGATTCACAGCTGTACTCTCCAGCGTCTGACTCAGACACACTCAACAGCTGATGAGATCTGGCTTTGGACTGATACGGCTGGAGCTCTCCAGAGTCGATTTCCTGGCCATCCCTGAAGAACCGGATCCTGGATACGGTGGCAGTGCTGGGAGCTGAGCACGTCAGGGTCACAGATTCCCCATGTAGGAAGACGCGGTATGGTGAGCTCACAGTCAGTTTGAGGGCAGGCGGCCAGGCTGAAAGGGGGAGGGAAGAAGCAGAAAACTCTTCAGAGCCAGCGTCCCACTCACGGAAACAGTAACACCCCCTCAGCCAGTCCCACCCAGAGGTTCTCCCAGCCCCCCAATTAACCCCTTGCAGCCCAGCCCCTCTGCACAGCTCTGGGCCCTGCCAAATCTCGGCACCTGTGCAGTAGGAGGGTGCCAGGGTGGATGCCCTGAGACCTGTACAGGTAACCAGGGACCCAGTGTGAGGAGCTGAGGGCCCTTGGGAGGGGCAGGGCTGGAAGGGAACCGGGGTCTCTCATGTTCCCCCCTCTCCCTCCAAGGCAGAAGATGAACCAGCCCCTCAGTGATCCCGGGGGGTCAGGCCCATAGGATGTCCTGTCAGGACACCCAGCACTTGGGGTCACATGACTCAGGGGACATGCTGCTGAAGCCAGGAAACGGCCCGGCTGAGCATCTGTGATGTCCTGCTGCTGCAAGGGCCTCTGCCCTGACCGCCCTCAGCCTGTCCCTGCCCTGCTCTCACCATCAGGCCAGGCTGCCTCCATCCCGGCCCCCAGCACCCAGAGCAGGGCACAGGGCTCCACCATCACAGGAAGATTTCCCACCAGCCCTGGGGGTGTTTCTAAAGGATCTGCCCTGTGCCAGGCAGGGCTCACTCAGGGCTGGTCCCTGCGCTCGGTGGCGTCCGAGTAGACGATCACTCGGCCCCTCTGGCCTCAGAGTCGATGTTTCTGTGACACTGATGCATGTTACAGGCCTGGCCCCAAATCTGGATTTTAATTAAACATTCCGGTTGATCCACTCCTGTTAGGAAGGGAAGCTGCTTCTGTTGCTTGTCTGGGACCCGCCCCATCCCTGTCTCCCTGCCAGCTCCCCTTCCCCATAACCCCAAAGTGCTGGGTGCTCCGGGAACATAGTGACTGACACTGACCAGAGACGGGGGTAAAACCGATACCGTGTGTGACCCTAATGTCCAACCTAAACTTGCTTGCTGCAGTTTAAGCCCATTGCTTCTTGTCCTGTCCTCAGAGTCCAATGAGAACAATGTTTCTCCTTCCTCCTTCTAACACCCTTTTAGATACTTGAAAACTGCTCTCCTGTCCCCCCTCAATCTTCTCTTTTCTAAACTAAAGAAGCCCAATTCTTTCAGTCTTCCCTCGTAGCTCCTGTTTTCTAGACTTTTCCTCGTTCTTGTTGCTCTTCTCTGAATCTTCTCCAATTTCTCCACATCTTCCTTGAAATGTGGTGCCCAGAACTGGACACAATACTCCAAATGAGGCCAAATAAGAGCCGAATAGCGTGAAAGAATGACTTCTCATGTATTTCTCACAACACACCTGTATCCTAGAATCAGGTTTCCTTTTTTTGCAACAGTGTCACTCTGTTGACTCATATTTAGCTTGTGGTGCACTGTGAACCCTAGATCCCTTTCTGCCGTGCTCCTTCCCAGACAGTCGCTTCCCATTCTATGTGCGTGACACTGATTGTTCCTTCCTAAGTGGAGCACTTTGTATTTGTCCTTATTCAGCTTCATCTTGTTTATTTCCAACCATTTCTCCAGTTTTCCAGATCATTTTGAATTTTGACCCTATCATCCAAAGCACTTGCAAACTCTCCATGGCATGTGCAGGAGGTCTGTGTGTGCCTGAGGCTGAAAGATCAGCTACCAGAGATGGTGGTTTGTGTTTTCAAGCTCTCTTGAGCTAGAAGCGCTTGGGGTACCCTCTATGAGAAGTCGCTAAGTGATTCCTTCCTGGGTTGCAGAAGAAAGGGAATCTTTTCTCAGTTCCTGGGGCAGCGACCTCCCGCAGCCAGGGACTCTGTGACCTTGGAGAGCTGTTAAGCAGAAGCCCCTAGAGGCAGGGTATTTGTAAGGGGCCTCGCCAGCCTCCAACTTCTGCACTCACAGAGCCAGAGTGGGAATCAGCCGTGACAACTCCTAAGGGCCAGAACGATACCAGAGAGCAAAATCTGGCCTCTCTGCTAGTGCAACACCCCAGGGAAATTCGACATTTAATGGAGACCTGTAGAGGGTATGTCTAGACTACATGGTTCTATCGCCAAATGAAGCGGCCATTTAAATAGTTGCCGCTTCATTTAATTTAAATGGATGCTGCACTGTGCTGATCAGCTGTTTGGCGACACAGCGCGGTAGATATTAAAGGCATTTGTCAACCTCGTTGATAAACCTCATCTCACGAAGCATACCATGGAGGTCAACAAATGGCTTTGATGTCGACCACGGAGCGTCCATACTACAGCGCTGTGCCGCCAAACAGCTGATCGGCACAGCGTGGCAACCATTTAAATTTAAATGAAGTGGAGATTATTTAAATTGCTGCTTCATTTGGGTATGTCTAGTAAATTAATCTACATGGCTCTGGCAACAGAGCCATGTAGTCTAGACATACCCAGATTGAACATCTGACCACATATCACAGGCAGTTTCCTACCAGCACTGGGGGTGTTTCTAAAGGATCTGCCCTGTGCCAGGCAGGGCTCACTCAGGGCTGGTCCCTGCGCTCAGTGGGGTCAGAGCAGACGATCACTCGGCCCCTCTGGCCTCAGAGTCGATGTTTCTGTGACACTGACGCACGTTACAGGCCTGGCCCTAAAGCTTGGTTTCAATTAAACATTCCAGCTGATCAACTCCTGTTATTAAGGGAAGCTGTTTCTGTTGTTTGTCTGGGACCCCCCATCCCTGTCTCCCTGCCAGCTCCCCTTCCCCATAACCCCAAAGTTCTGGGTGCTCCAGGGACTGACACTGACCGGAGATGGGGGGTAAAACTGATACCGTGTGTGACCCTAATGTCCAAACTAAACCTCCCTTGCTGCAGTTTAAGCCCATTGATTCTTGTCCTTTCCACAGAGGCCAATGAGAACAATGTTTCTCCCTCCTCCTTCTAACACCCCTTTAGATACCTGAAAACTGCTCTCCTGTCCCCTCTCAATCTTCTCTAAACTAAAGAAGCCCAATTGTTTCAGTCTTCCCTCATAGCTCCTGTTTTCTAGACTTTTCCTCATTTTTGTTGCTCTTCTCTGAATCTTCTCCAATCTGTTCACATCTTCCTTGAAATGTTGTGCCCAGAACTAGACACAATACTCCAACTGAGGCCTAATCAGTGCTGAGTAGAATTTAAGAATGACCTCATGTCTTGCTCACTACACACCTGTTAATGAATCAGAGAATCAGGTTTCCTTATTTTGCAGCAGTGTCACACTGTTGTCTCATGTTTAGCTTGTGATCCACTATGACCCCTAGATCCCTTTCTGCCATGCTCCTTCCTAGACAGTCGCTTCCTATTCTGTGTGCATGAGACTGATTGTTCCTTCCTAAGTGGAGCACTTGGCATTTGTCCTTATTCAGCTTCATCCTGTTTATTTCCAACCATTTCTCCAGTTTTCCAGATCATTTTGAATTTTGACCCTATCCTCCAAAGCACCTGCCAACTCTCCCAGCTTCAAATCATCCGCCAACTTAACAAGAGTACTCTCTATGCCAATATCTAAATCGTTGACGAAGATATTGAACAGAACCGGTTCCAAAACTGAGCCCAGTGGAACCCCACTTGTTCTGCCCTTCCAGCAGGAGCGTGAACCATTCATAACTACTTTCTGAGAACGGTTCTCCGGATAGTTATGGACCCACGTTATAGTCGTGCCAACAAAGATCTACTTGCCTAGTTTATTGATAAGAAGGTCATGCAAGACCATATTGAATACCTTACTGAAGTCGAACTATATCATGTCTTCTGCATGGAAGAGTCATCTCATGAATTATAGAGATAGGGAAAGTTGGTGCATGAGATACCAGCTGGTTCTACACACCCTGGGTCTCCAGTCTGGGAGTTGTGGGCACATGATACTAGGTCGAAGTCATCTCAGGAACAAGAGAAAGATGGAGAGTTATCTGGGAAAAACATCCCCTACCCCTCTGAGCCCCACCCTGCCCTGTGCCCACATGTTGCCTCACAGGGGCATGGCCTCTGTGTGTGGGATCTGCTGGCTGGGCTACCCAGGGCACATCAGGGGGGAGAAGAGGGGAGAGGCTCTTTCCCAGGTGTGAGCGCCAGTCGGTCACTGCCCTGGGTCCAAGACCACTTTGGAGACCAGATCCCTGCTTTCAGAGTAAGATTTCTAACTGGCGGTGTCTCTCCTGCCCTTTCACTGGGCTGTGGGGATCCTAGTGAACTGGTAAGGGGGCAGGAATATCAGAAATGGATCCATCCTGTGGCGATAGTTCTGAAATGGAAGGGCTGAGGACGTAAAACAGGATTCCTGGTCGGTTCCCCAACTGCAAAGCCCTGTACTGACAAACTTTACTGAGCAGCTGGGCAGCTCCCCCTGCCCTTTGTGGCCAGTGCCCTTCCCCCCCACCCAGGGCAAGACAGACACCAGGGCCTGACACTGACCAGAGACAGGGGAATTGTTTAACCACATATCCTTACATTTACAAACCTCTGAGGGCTGGGAGCCCCTAGGAGGAAAGTAGCATCAATGGCCCCATCCCAAATCCCAAAGCCAGAGACCCAGGGCCTGACACAGACCAGACACGGGGGCTGGATCTGACCCACTAGCCCTGGCTGGCCCAGTGCAGAGCTGAGTGCACCCCAGCTGATCAAGTCCCACTGTCAACTGAAGCTGTTGCTGTTGCTTCCTGGAATCCCCCCTCCGTCCCCATCTCCCTGCCAGCTCCTCTTCCCCGGCACCACAGACTGCCGGGTGCTCCAGGGACCCTCGGACTGACACTGTCCGGAGATGGGGATGAAAATGACCCCACGGTGACCCTGTCTGGAGCTGAGCACCCAGATTGTCTCACCTGTGCATGGAGCAGACACCCCCAACCCAGCCCAGCCAACAGCAGGCAACAGGGGCTCTCACCAGTCACTGTGATGGAGATGGTTTGGCTCCTCTCCGATGGGATCTCTCGTCCAGACTCTTTCTTCCATGATTCACAGCTGTATGCGCCGGCATCTGTCTCAGACACACTCGACAGGTGATGAAATTTGGCATTGGATTGATATGTCTGGAGCTCTCCAGAGCTGATTTTCTTTCCATCCCTGAAGAACCGGATCCCGGAGGCGGTGTCAGTGCTGGTAGCCCAGCACATCAGGGTCACATATTCCCCAGGTAGGAAGACGCGGTGTTGTGAGCTCACACTGAGTTTGGGGGCAGGCGGCCGGGCTGGAAGGGGGAGGGAGGAAGCAGAAAACTCTTCAGAGCCAGCGCCCCACTCACGGAAACAGTAACCCCCCACTCCTCAGCCAGTCCCACCCAGAGCTTCTCCCAGCCCCCCAATTTACCCCTTGCAGCCCAGCCCCTCTGCACAGCTCTGGGCCCTGCCAAAACTCGGCTGCTGTGCAGTAGGAGGGTGCCAGGGTGGATGCCCTGAGACCTGTACAGGTGACCAGGGCCCCAGCGTGAGGAGCTGAGGGCCCGTGGGAGGGGCAGGGCTGGAAGGGAACCAGGGTCTCTGATGTTCCCCCCTCTCCCTCCAAGGCAGAGGATGAACCAGCCCCTCAGTGATCCTGGGGGATCAGACCCATAGAACGTCCTGTCGGGACAACCAGCGCTCGGGGTCACATGACTCAGGGGACATGCTGCTGAAGCCAGGAAACGACCCGGCTGAGCAGCTGTGACGTCCTGCTGCTGCAAGGGCCCCTGCCCAGACCCCCCTCTGTCTGTCCCTGCCCTGCTCTCACCATCAGGCCAGGCTGCCCCCATCCGGCCCCCAGGACCCAGAGCAGGGCACAGGGCTGCACCATTATGGGCAGTTTTCCACCAGCCCTGGGGGTGTTTCTATAGGATCTGCCCTGTGCCAGGCAGGGCTCACTCAGGGCTGGTCCCTGCGCTCGGTGGGGTCAGAGCAGACGATCACTCGGCCCCTCTGGCCTCAGAGTCGATGTTTCTGTGACACTGACGCATGGTACAGGCCTGGCCCCAAATCAGGGTTTCAGTTAAACACCCCGGCTGGTCAACTCCTGTTATGAAGGGAAGCTGCTTCTATTGCTTGCCTGGGACCCCCCCATCCCCGTATCCCTGCCAGCTCCCCTTCCCCATAATCTCAAAGTGCCGGGTGCTCAGGGATTGACACTGACCAGAGACGGGGAGTAAAACCGATACCGTGTGTGACCCTAATGTCCAACCTAAACCTCCCCTGCTGCAGTTTAAGCCCATTGATTCTTACCCTATCCTCAGAGGCCAAGGAGAACAATGTTTCTCCCTCCTCCTTCTAACACCCTTTCAGATACCCTGAGAGGGGATATGAGAGCAGTTTTCAGGTATGTCTACACTACCCTCCTATTTCGAAGTAGGAGGGTAATGTAGGCATACCGCAATTGCAAATGAAGCCCGGGATTTGAATTTCCTGGGCTTCATTTGCATAAACCAGGCACCGCCATTTTTAAATCTCGGCTGGTTCGAACCCTGTGCCACGCCGCTACACGCGGGATGAACTAGGTAGCTCGAACTAGGCTTCCTAGTTTGAACTACCGTTACTCCTCATTCCACGAGGAGTAACGGTAGTTCAAACTAGGAAGCCTAGGTCGAACTACCTAGTTCGTGCCCCGTGTAGCCGCACGGCACGGGGTCCGAACCAGCCGGGATTTAAAAATGGCGGCGCCCCGCTTATGCAAATGAAGCCCGGGAAATTCAAATCCTGGGCTTCATATGCAATTGTGGTATGCCTACATTACCCTCCTACTTCGAAATAGGAGGGTAGTGTAGACATACTCTCAGACTTCTCTTTTCTAAACTAAAGAAGCCCAATTCTTTCAGTCTTCCCTCGTAGCTCCTGTTTTCTAGACTTTTCCTCGTTCTTGTTGCTCTTCTCTGAATCTTCTCCAATTTCTCCACATCATCCTTGAAATGTGCTGCCCATAACTGGACACAATACTCCAACTGAGGCCTAATCAGTGCTGAGTAGAGTTTAAGAATGACTTCTCGTGTCTTGCTCTCAACAAACCTGTTAATGCATCTGAGCATCAGATTTCCTTTTTTTGCAAGAGTGTCACACTCTTGACTCATATTTAGCTTGTGGTCCACTGTGAGCCTTAGATCCCTTTCTGCCGTACTCCTTCCTAGACAGTCGCTTCCCATCCTGTGTATATGAGACTGATTGCTCCTTCCTAAGTGGAGCACTTGGCATTTGTCCTTATCAAGCTTCATCCTGTTTATTTCCAACCATTTCTCCAGTTTTCCAAATCATTTTGAATTTTGACCCTATCCTCCAAAGCACTTGCAAACTCTCCCAGCTTCAAATCATCCGCCAACTTAACAAGAGTACTCTCTATGCCAATATCTAAATCGTTGATGAAGATATTGAACAGAACCGGTCCCAAAACTGAGCCCAGTGGAACCCCACTTGTTCTGCCCTTCCAGCAGGAGCGTGAACCATTCATAACTACTTTCTGAGAACGGTTCTCCGGATAGTTATGGACCCACGTTATAGTCGTGCCAACAAAGATCTACTTGCCTAGTTTATTGATAAGAAGGTCATGCAAGACCATATTGAATACCTTACTGAAGTCGAACTATATCATGTCTTCTGCATGGAAGAGTCATCTCATGAATTATAGCAGCAGGGAAACTCGGTGCATGAGATACCGGCTGGTTCTACACACCCTGGGTCTCCAGTCTGGGAGTTGTGGGCACATGATACTAGGTCGAATTCATCTCAGGAACAAGAGAGGGATGGAGAGTTCCCTGGGAAAAACATCCCCTACCCCTCTGAGCCCCACCCTGCCCTGTGCCCACATGTTGCCCCACAAGGGCAGGGCCTTTGTGTGTGGGATCTGCTGGCTGGGCTACCCAAGGCACAGCAGGGGGGAGAAGAGGGGAGGGGTCTCTTTCCCAGGTGTGAGCGCCAGTCCATCACTGCCCTGGGTCCAAGACCACTTTGGAGACCAGATCCCTGCTTTCAGAGTAAGATTTGTAATTGGAGGTGCCTCTCTCTCTCCCTTATCACTGGGCTGTGGGGTTCCTAGTGAACTGGGAAGGGGGGAAATATCAGAAATGGATCCATCCTCTGATGATAGTTATGAAATGGAAGGACTGAGGACGTAAAACAGGATTCCTGGTCAGGTTCCCCAACTGCAAAGCCCTGTACTGACAAAGTTTACTGAGCAGCTGGGCAGCTCCCCCTGCCCTTCGTGACCAGTGCCCTTCCCCCCACCCCCGGCAAAACAAACACCAGGGCCTGACACTGACCAGAGACAGGGGAATTGTTTAACCACATACCCTTACATTTACAAACCTCTGAGGGCTGGGAGCACCTAGAAGGAAAGTAGCATCAATGGCCCCATCCCAAATCCCAAAGCAGAGACCCAGGGAGTGACACGGACCAGATACGGGGGCTGGATCTGACCCAGTAGCCCTGGATGGCCCTGTGCAGAGCTGAGTGCTGGGCTGTGTCTCCCCCCAAGCATGGAGGAGACACATCCCAGCAAGGGCCAGCAAAGAGCAGAGGACGGTGGGGACTCACCTGCCACCCTTATGGAGCTGAGTCGGCTCCTTGTAGATTTGATCTCTTGGCCAGACACTGTCTTCCAGGACTCACAGCTGTACTCCCAGACATTCAGTGCAGACACGTTCGACAGCGACAGTGACTTAGTGTTACTGTCGTGAGACAAGGCAAGTTCCTTGGACAGGATTTGCTGACTGTCCTTGAAGAACCGGATCCCGGACACAGCAGGCGCACTGGCAGCTGAGCACGTCAGGTTCACGGCTTCTCCAGCGATGTAGACAGTCTGTGGTGGGGACACAGTGAGCTGGGGAGCTGGGAGGCGATCTGGAAAAGACAAGGGGGAGGAGACAGTTCTTACATGGGTGGCTGGTGACCCAGAGGCAGAGGAGGAGCCAGGGAAGGGCAGGGGGATCGTGGGCACAGACCCCTGCCTGTTACTAGAAATTTGGGGTTCAATAAACCTCCCCAAGTTTGTAAAGGTTATTGAGGGCAGCAGCGATCTCCCTGTGGGACCCAGTGGGACCAGCCTCCCCTGCTGGGTACCTAAGGGTGCAGCTCAGCCAGCAGGGCCTGGGAAGGGGGCTTGTGAGGCTGAGGAGGGGGGGAGGGCAGGGAGTTGCCCCAGCAGGCACAGACCAGGCAGTAACATTCCTCACAACTCTCCTTACCCCCAGGGAGCTTCACACTTTCCAATGGGCCATGGCCCCACACACACCAGCTTGGATTCTGGCACCATTGGCTGAATGGCACTACAGCCCACTAGCATCACTGTGGCTGTTCCTACAGACACCTCTGTGTGGGGTCCACTGGCTGGGCTGGGCTGCTCAGGGCATGGTGCGGAGGAGGTACTGGGGGTCCCTGTCTCTGCTGTGAGCACCATTTGGACACTGCACTGGCACAGGGACCTCTCTGTAAACCAGAACTCTGACTTTTCCAAGGAGATCTCTTGATTTATTAACAAAACTAAGTCTAAAAATGTAATAAGAAAAGCTAAAAAAGATTTTGAGGAACAGCTAGCCAAAAACTCAAAAAGAAATAACAAAATGTTTTTTAAGTACATTAGAAGCAGGAAGCCTGCTAAAAAACCACGAGGTCCTCTAGATGATTGAGATACAAAAGGAGCAATCAAGGACGATAAAGCCATTGTGGAGAAACTAAATGATTTCTTTGCTTCAGGCTTCACGGATGAGGACGTTGGGGAGATTCCCAAATCTGCACTGTCCTTTCTGGTTGATGAATCTGAGGAACTGTCCCGGATTGAAGTGTCATTAGAGGAGGTTTTGGAACAAATAGAAAAACTTAATGTTAACAAATCTCCAGGACCGGATGGCATTCATCCAAGGGTTCTAAAAGAACTTAAATGGGAAATTGCTGAGCTATTATCTGTGGTTTGTAACCTATCCTTTAAATCGGCTTCCGTACCTAATGACTGGAAGGTAGCCAACGTGACACCAATATTTAAAAAGGGCTCTAGAGGCGATCCTGGCAATTACAGACCGGTAAGTCTAACTTCACTACCGGGCAAATTAGTCAAAACAAGAGTCAAGAATAAAATTGGGAGGCATGTAGAAGAACATAATTTGTTGGACAAAAGTCAACATGGTTTCTGTAAAGGGAAATCCTGTCTTACTAATCTATTAGAGTTCTTTGAAGGGGTTAACAAACATGCGGACAAGGGGGATCCAGTAGATATAGTATACTTGGATTTTCAGAAAGCCTTTGACAAGGTCCCTCGCCAAAGGCTCTTGTGTAAATTACATTGCCATGGTGTAAGAGGGAAGATCCTTTCATGGATTGAGAACTGGTTAAAAGACAGGAAACAAAGGGTAGGAATAAACGGTAAATTTTCAGATTGGAGAGGGGTAACTAGTGGTGCTCCCCAAGGGTCAGTCCTGGGACCAATCCTTTTCAACTTATTCATAAATGATCCAGAGAAAGGGGTAAGCAGTGAGGTGGTAAAGTTTGTGGATGATACTAAACTGTTCAAAGTAGTCAAGACAGAAGCAGACTGTGAAGAACTTCAAAAAGATCTCACCAAACTGAGTGATTGGGCAACAAAATGGCAAGTGAAATTTAATGTGGATAAGTGTAAAGTAATGCACATCGGGAAAAATAACCCCAACTATACGTACAGTATGATGAGGGCTAATTTGGCTATGACAAATCAGGAAAGAGATCTTGTGGATACTTTGCTGAAAACTTCCACACAGTGTGCAGCGGCGGTCAAAAAGGCAAATAGGATGCTAGGAATTATTAAGAAAGGGATAGAAAATAAGACCCAGATTATCTTACTGCCCCGTATAAAACTATGGTACGCCCACATCTTGAATACTGTGCACAGATGTGAGGTTGGGTCCATGGAGTGCTATTAGCCAGGGGATAAAATGGTGTCCCTGGCCTCTGTTTGTCAGAGGCTGGAGAGAGATGGCAGGAGACAAATCGCTTGATCATTGTCTTCGGTCCACCCTCTCTGGGGCACCTGGTGCTGGCCACTGTCGGCAGACAGGATACTGGGCTAGATGGACCTTTGGTCTGACCCAGTACGGCCGTTCTTATGTTCTTACGTAAAATCTCCTTTTCTAAGGCCATGATCTGATTCCTGTGTCCTGGCACGCACAGGAGGTCTGCCTGTGTGTGCCTGAGATTTAAAGTTCAGCTACCAGAGATGTTGGTTTGTGTTTTCAAGCTCTCTTGTGGTAGAGGGGCTTGGGGCACCCCGTGGACGAAGCTGCTAAGTGATTTCTTCCTGGGTTGAGGAAGAAAGGCAATCTCTTCCCAGTCGCTGGTGGTAGCGACCTCCCACGGATAGGGACTCTGTGACCTTGGTGTCAAGTATCAGAGGGGTAGCCGTGTTAGTCTGAATCTGCAAAAGCGACGAGGAGTCCTGTGGCACCTTATAGACTAACTGAAGTGTAGGAGCATAAGCTTTCGTGGGCAAAGACCCACTTCGTCAGATGCATGTGACCTTGGGGAGCTTTTAAGCAGAAGACCCTAGAGGCAGGGTATTTGGAAGGGGTCTCGCAGGCCTGCAGTTGCAGTGCAGGGGATTTTTAAAAAGTCGTTAGGATGGGAGTTTTCAGGTAACTATAAATGCTCCAAACATTCTGTTAACGAATCCTTTTCTTCCTTACCTTCAGCCATTAACAGCTAAGCAAATATTGAATGAAATTGAGCAAACGTCATACGCGAGGCTAATAAACAGGCTCTTGCTCCAGTGTTCATCCATCAAAACCAGAATCCTTGGAGATGGAATGTTACCAAATGACTCTCCCAGCCCTCCATCCCGGCCCCCAGCACCGAGAGCAGGGCACAGGGTTGCGCCATCACAGGCAGTTTCCCACCAGCCCTGGGGGTGTTTCTAAGGGATCTGCCCTGTGCCAGGCAGGGCTCACTCAGGGCTGGTCCCTGCGCTCGATGGGGTCAGAGCAGACGATCACTCGGCCCCTCTGGCTTCAGAGTCAATGTTTCTGTGACACTGACGCACGTTACAGGCCTGGCCCCAAATCTGGGTTTCAGTTAAACACCCGGGCTGAGCAACTCCTGTTAGAAACTGAAGCTGCTTCTGTTGATTGCCTGGGACCTCCTCATCCCTGTCTCCCTGCCAGCTCCCCTTCTACATAAGCCAAAAGTGCCGGGTGCTCCAGGGACACAGGGACTGACACTGACCAGAGATGGGAGATAAAACTGACACTGTGTGACCCTGATGTCCAATCTAAACCTCCCTTGCTGCAGCTTAAGCCCATTGCTTCCTGTTCGGTTCTCAGAGGCCAAGCACAACAATTTTTCTCTCTCCTTGTAACGTCCTTTTAGATACCTGAAAACCACTATCATGCCACCTCTGTCGTCTCTTTCCTAAACTAAACAAGCTCCATTCTTTCTATCTTCCTGCATAAATCATGTTTTCTAAGACATTTCATCTTTTTTTTTTGCTCTTCCCAGGTGATGTAGACAGGGTGCAGTGGGGACACAGTGAGCTGGGGAGTTGGGAGAGAGTTTGGAAAAGACAAGAAGGGAGGTGTCGGGTTACTGGATTTTGAGAGGAGTAGCCAGATCACTGCTGTGCCCATGGGGGCGGGGGGGGGGGGGGGCGGTGCTTGCCCCAAATTTGGTACGAAGGGGGTGTCAAACAAATGCTTACTTTCTACTGATTCTGTAAATACTCTTCATAGATCTGTATAATGTCTGTGTGTGGAGTTATGAATATGTACTTGGTATGGTTACTGGAAGTTTCTCTGTATGTGGTTGAGCAATGGGCTGGGCCTATGGACATGCTAATTAAGAACATAAGAACGGCCAGACTGGGTAAGACCAAAGGTCCATCTAGCCCAGTGTCCTGTCTGCCAACAGTGGCCAGCACCAGGTGCCCCAGAGGAGGTGGACTGAAGACAACGATCAAGCGATTTGTCTCCTGCCATCCATCTCCAGCCTCTGACAAACAGAGGCCAAGGACACCATTTTATCCCCTGGCTAATAGCCTTTTATGGATCTAACCTCCATGAAATGATCTAGCTTCTCTTTAAACTCTGGTATAGTCCTAGCCTTCACAGCCTCCTCTGGCAAGGAGTTCCACAGGTTGACTACACTCTGTGTGAAGAAGAACTTTCTTTTATTAGTTTAAAACCTGCTCCCCATTAATTTCATTTGGTGTCCTCTAGTCCTTCTATTTAGGGAACTAATAACTAACTTTTCTTTATCCGTCCTCTCCACACCACTCATGATTTTATAGACCTCTATTCTATCCCCCCTCAGTCTCCTCTTTTCTAAACTGAAAAGTCCCAGTCGCTTTAACCTCTCCTCATATGGGACCCGTTCCAAACCCCTCATCATTTTAGTTGCCCTTTTCTGAACCCTTTCCAAGGCCAAAATATCTTTTTTGAGGTGAGGAGACCACATCTGTACACAGTATTCAAGATGTGGGCGTACCATAGTTTTATACAGGGGCAGTAAGATATTCTGGGTTTTATTTTCTATCCCTTTCCTAATAATTCCTAGCCCTATTTGCCTTTCTGACCGCCGCTGCACACTGTGTGGAAGTTTTCAGAGAACTGTCCACGATAACTCCAAGATCTCTTTCCTGATTTGTCGTAGCCAAATTAGCCCCCATCATACTGTACGTATAGTTGGGGTTATTTTTCCCCGTTGTGCATTACTTTACACTTATCCACATTAAATTTCATTTGCCATTTTGTTGCCCAATCACTCAGTTTGGTGAGATCTTCTTGGAGTCCCTCACAGTCTGCTTCTGTCTTGACTATCCTAAACAGTTTGGTATCATCTGCAAACTTTACTACCTCACTGCTTACCCCTTTCTCCAGATCATTTATGAATAAGTTGAAAAGGATTGGTCCCAGGACTGACCCCTGGGGGACACCACTAGTTACCCCTCTCCAATCTGAAAATTTACCATTTATTCCTACCCTTTGTTTCCTGTCTTTTAACCAGTTCTCAATCCAAGAAAGGACCTTCCCTCTTATCCCATGGCCATGTTATTTACACAAGAGCCTTTAGTAGCAAGCCACCAGGAACAATAGGATTCAGGTATCAGAGACCCACCTGAGAAGGAATCTAGGTGGCTGGCCACTGACCATGTGACTGTCTCCAGCTTGGAAGAAGCCAGGGAGGGATGTAAAAGTGCCATGCTGCACGCTCCATCTTGGTATCCAGTTTTGCTCCTGACCCCAGAGGCAGCTTTGCAGGGAATCATGAGCTGGAAAGAACTGTGAACCCATCCTGACATAGGATGTACACCAAAGATGTCAAAGCCAGCGGTTATAACAGCTCTGCTGCGAGCCTGCATCACGCACTGGGAGATGCGATGCATGTAATTATACAATACTTTAACAACCTCACTCTCAGGCTTTTCGTTCTTTTACTAATAAACCTTTAGATTGCAGATGCTAAAGGATTGGCTCAGCGTGGTTTGTGGGTAAGATCCAGAGTGTAAATTGATCGGAACCTGTGGCTAGTTTCTTGGTACTGGAAGAACCCATTCGGGGTAGGTGAGATTGGGTTATAAACCCCTCACCTGTGTGTTAGGCCCGGGGCTGTTTGGGGCACAGAGAGAGCTGGGCTGTCAAAGGTGTTTGCTCATGAGGCTTCAGGCTGGCCAGGCAGGCAGCTGAAGCGCTCTGTGGGACTGGTTTGTGGCCTATTTGGGAACATCTTGGCTATGTCTAGAGTGGCAAATTTTTCCACAAAAGCAAGAAAAATTTGCCAGCTCTCTACACTGGCTGCTTGAATTTCCACAAGAACACTGACTATCTCATGTAAGAAATCAGTGCTTCTTGCGGAAATACTATGCTGCTCCCGTTTGGGCAAAAGTCCTTTTGCGCAAAAGGGCCAGTGTGGACAGCTCAGGGCTGCTGCTGCTGCTGCTGCTCTCACTCTGGTAGCTGTCAGCCTGCATAATGAAGTTTTCCTTCTAGATTTTTCTCCTGCCTCACTGCTTTGACCTCCAGCCTCGGACCCTTCTGGGGACTCTCCACCCCAGGGGAGTGAGATTTCCCCAACATGACAGAGGCAGAGGAGGAGCCGGGGGAGGGATCCTGGGTACAGACCCCAGCCAGCCCCAGCTCTGTACCCGGGAACCACTCCCCTTTGGGACAGGCAACCCCTGAGCAGCAGAGATCTCCCTGTGGGACCCAGTGGGACCAGCCTCCCCTTCTGGATATGTGAGGGGGCAGCTCATACCCAGGGCAGCTCAGCCTGCAGGGATGGGGGGGGGGGAAGAGCTTGTGCAGCTGAGGCCGGGGATGTCAGGGGGCTGCCCCAGAGACCATCACCCTTATACCTGCCATGTACGTGCTGATCACTGAGGTGCCCTGGCTTGGTGGGGGGGAGGGGTAGGGGGCTTAGAAACCAAACCCTCACCTGACAGTGTCCTGGGAGCAGCAGCCGGGCTGCATCCTTAGCATCTGTTGCTCTTATCTGCCTGTGCAACAGGGCTGTGATCTTCCCCCCAGCAGTGCCCGGGGGCCGCACCCCTCCCTTTCCCCCAGCTGTTTACTCTGAGTGACAAATTTCACTCATCAGCTGGGAGCCTCTGGGTCACTGCATACCTGAGATGCGGGCCTGCCCCTCACCAGCCAGGGGAGATTTAGGGTTGGTGTCATTAACCCTCTAAGGTTTCCAGCGTTCCTGATCACTCACTCCCACGCCCCAACCCCTCCCGGGAGCCAGAGACAGGGGTGGAACAGCCCCAGGGGGTGACCGTGTGGAGCTGAGGGACCAGGCTGAGTCTCACCCTGCACATGGGGGAGAGAGACCCCAACACAGGGCCAAGGAGCAGCAGGAGTTGGGGACTCACCTGTCACTTTTATGCGGATCTTCTGGCTCCTCTCCGACTGGATCTCTCGCCTGGACTCTGTCTTCCAGAATGCACAGCTGTACAACCCAGCCTGCGACCCAGGCTCCCCTGACAGCTGAATCGAATGGGTGTCACTGGACTGAGGTGAGGAGTATTTCCGGGAGTAGATTTGCTGGTCGTCCCGGAAGAACTGGAACCTGGACACAGCAGGCGTGCTGGCAGTTGAGCACGAGAGGGTCACAGTTTCCCCAGTGACGTAGACAAGCTCCTCAGGGGACACGGAGAACTGGGGGGCTGGAAGAGACAATGGGGTCAGGGGGAGGAGATGGTTTCTATATAAGACCTTAGTGACCAGAGGCAGAGGAGGAGCCGGGGAAGGGCAGAGCAGAGAGGGATCGTGGACACAGACCCCAGCTTGTTACCTAGATTTTGGGGTTCATTAAACCTCCCCAAGTTTGCAAATATTGCTGCTGCCCACAACAATCTCCCTGTGGGAACCCAGTGGGACCGGCTTCCCCTGCTCAGTACCCGAGAGGGCTGCTCAGCAAGCAGGGGCTGGGAGGGGGCTTGCACAGCTCAGGCTGGGGGTTTCAGGGAGCTGACCCCAGCAGGTACAGACCAGGCAATAGCATTCCTCAGAGCTCTCCCTAACCCCAGGAGTAGGGAACATCTGTGACGACTCCTAAAAACCAGAATGATGCCAGAGAGCAAAATCTGACTTCAGTGCCAATGACCTCCCCAAAGCAATTCCACATTTAACGGAAACCCCTTGTCTGGAACCCAACTCTCAGCAAAAGGCCAAACCAATCCACAGGATGCAGATTTAACAGCTGACCGTGTATTAGTTCATTGGTCACACGGGACTTGAAAAAACTCGTTAGGATCAGAGTTATCAGGTAACTACAAACACTCCAAAAACTCTGTGGAAAAATTATTTTCTTCCTTAACATCAGCCATTGACAACTATGTGAATTTTTGTCCACGGGACCCAGACTGAACACTCCCCCCCACCCCTCAGCCAATCCCACCCAGAGTTTCTTCCAGCCCTACCCCCTCTTTTCCCCTTGCAGCCCAGCCCCTCTGCACAGCTCTGGGTCCTGCCAGTGCTCAGCAGCTGCACCATTGGAGGGTGCCAGGGTGGATGCCCTGTACAGGTGACCGGGGACCCAGGTGAGGAGCTGAGGGCCCTTGGGGAGGGTCAGGGCTGTGTGGCAAAGTCTGGGCTAAGCCCTATGGGTCCTGCATTTCCCAGTGGGTTTTTGTTTCCCTCACAGGCTCGTGGTGTCATAAAGGCACAGGTACCCCGCTACCAGAGACTCTTTCATCATTGGCCATCCAGTGTCCTTCTTTTTCCACTCCCTACTGGTCCTTCCAGCAAAAGGGGTGTGGGGAGGAACCCAGTCCCACCCACTTGCTCTGGGTTCCAGCCCAGGGCCCTATGTGTGGGGGTAGCCCTGAGCAGGCCGTGTAGCTTGGCTCTGTCCCCCTGACCAGAAGCCCCTCCCTGCGCCACTTCCCCAACCTTTCCAGCAGTACCTCCTCCCTGATGCCATAGAACAAACCTTGATGTCAGCTGTCTCAGGTGTGTTCCCTTGTGCCAGGCTGTTCTCCTCTCCTCTCCTCTCCTCTCCTCTCCTCTCCTCTTCTCATCCCTTTTCTCCTTCCCCCTTAGCCTGGCCTGGGGAGTGTTTTTAGAGTGCGCGCATCCACATTAAGTGGCTGCAGGTGTTCCAATTAGCCTTCCCTTCAGGCTGATGCCAGATAGGCTACAGGTGTGGCTGGCTGGGCCACAGTCTTTAACAGCCTACGCAGGAAACATAAAACCACATACGCAGCTCCCCGCATATCTGCCTTCCACGAGGCCTCGGTAGCTCCCTGCTCTCAGGCTGCCACAGGCTGGAAGGCAGAGCCGGGAGGAGCCAGAGTCTCTGATGTTCCCCCCTCACCCCAAAGCAGAGGTTGAACCAGCCCCTCAGTGATCCTGGAGGGTCAGGCCCATAGGACGACCTGTCGGGATAGCCAGTGTTCGGGTCACATGACTGGTGGGCACATGTTGCTGAAGCCAGGAAATGACCCAGCTGAGCCGAGGGACCTTGCTCCATGTCTGGCTCCTGCGACCAGCATCCAACCTGCATCTGCCCCACCCCCCCAACCTGCGCCTGCCCCTCCTGTCCCTGACTCTCTCTGCCCTTGTTCCCACGTCTGGCCTGGTCTGACCGTGAAGCCAGGCTGCCTCTTTCCTGGCTCCCGGCACCCTCCTTGTCCCTGGATGTGTTTTCTGGAGGATATGGGTCAATTCAGGCTCTGACCTGCACTCGTGGGGATCAGAGCAGATGAACACTCGTCCCTTCTGTCCTCAGACTGGATGTTGCTGTGACACCAACACAGGTTACACTCCTGCCCCTAATTAAACACCTCGACTGATCAACTCCTGCTATAAACCTTGAAGAGACCCTTGAAGAATTCCACCACAATTTCAACCACTTCCACCCCACCATCAGCCTCAGCCTGGATCCGTCCACATGAGAGAGCCACTTTCTGTCCACTACAGTACAAGTCCAAGACAAACACATTTCAACCACCTTATACCAGAAACCTACCAACGCTTCATGCCTGTAGCTTCCAGCCCAGACACACTTCTCAATCTGTTGTTTGCAGTCAAGCCCTAAGATACAACCGGATTTACTCCAATCCCACGGACAGAGACAAACACCTACAGGATCTATATAGAACAGGGCTACTCAACATGCGGCCAGTGGGCTACATAGGGCCCCTGGGTGGGAGATAAACAAAAAAGGAGTCAATCTAATGGTCTTCTGTTAATATGCATTGAATAGTTACATTCCTGGGCTGCCATTGCTCATTAAAAGTGCTGTCATATGGGTGGAAATCAGGTAAATGTTGCAATATCAGCAGAACTGACTTAAATGGGGCCTGTGTATTGTGTAGTCTTGCCTTAATCTTTGTAGTCATGCCCATCAATGTGAGAAGCTATTTGTACCTATTTGCATACATATTTGCATGAATATGCAACCAGAGTTAAGCTGTGGCCCTCAGCATGTGCTGTGAGTATCATTGTGGACCCCGGGGCATCCAGACTTAAGTAGCCCTGATAGAGAGCATTCTTCAAACTGCAATACCCACCCAGAGAAGTTAAAACACAGATCGACAGCCAGACGAGTGCCCAGACATGAACTACTTCAAGACAGGCCAAGAAGAAAAAACAGAATTGCACTTGTCATCGCCTACAACCCCAACTTACACTCCTCCAATGCCTCATTAACAATCTACAACCTATCCTGGGAAATGACCCCTCCCTCTCATAGCCCTTGGGGGAATGGCCAATCCTCGCCTACAGACAGCCTCCTGACTTGAAACAAACTCTTTGCAGCCACCTCACAGCACTCCTACATCATACCCACCCAGGAACCCACTATTACAATCAACTCCGGTACCAATTCTGTCCACACATTAACACAAGCCAACACCATCACAGGGCTTAACCACATCAGCCACCGCATCATAAGCTCATACAACTGCATATCCTCTACTGTGATCTATACCATCAAGCACCAGCCATGCTCCTTGGCCATGCGTCAAAGGTTAAATGGACCCAAATCAGACATCAGACATGACCACACACAGAAACCTGCAGAGGTACATTTTAACCTGCCCGGGCATTCAGTTAAAAGTAGCCTCTCTCCTACAAAGGAATTTCAGAAACCAACTACAGAGAGAGTGCGCAGAATTCACCTTCATCTGCATATTTGACACCATCTCCCTTGGTTTGTACAAAGACGAGACATGGTTAATATGTTATAACACCAACTCTACTAGCATTCAGCACCCTATTGATGTGACAAACTAAACATTGGACATTTCCGGACCACTCAATTAGCCTCATTAGCATGGGGACTACAACTGACAAGTATTATTTTCTATTCTTGCTCTCTTCTTATTTGGAGGCCCTTCTCATCCCCCCCCCCACTCAAATTCATCTTATCTGAAGAAGTTGGCTGTGCCCAGGAAAGCTCACGAAACAAGACATTTGTTTTCCTTACTCTAAGGAGCCACAGGACGATTCGTTTTTTAAGAAGTTGGTTGAGAAGAACATAAGAACAATCATACAGGGTCAGACTAAAGGTCCATCTAGCCCAGTGGCCTGTCTGCCAACAGTGGCCAGCACCAGGTGCCCCAGAAGGGGTGGACTGAAAACAATGATCAAGCGATTTGTCTCCTGCCATCCCTCTCCAGCCTCTGACAAACAGAGGCCAAAGACACTATTTTATCCCATTCCTATGCCCTGGCTAATAACCTTTTATGGACCTAGCCTCCATGAATTTATCTAGGTCCTCTTTCAACTCTGTTATAGTTCTAGCTTTCACAGCCTCCTCTGGCAAGGAGTTCCACAGGTTGACTATGCGCTGCGTGAAGAACTTTCTTTTATTAGTTTTAAACCTGCTACCCATTAATTTCATTTGTTGTCCTCTAGTTCTTCTATTATGGGAACTAATGAAGAACTTTTCTTTATTCACCTTGATGTGACAAACTAAGCATGGAACTCTTCTGGACCACTCAATTAGCCTCATTAGCATGGGGACTACAATTGACAGGTAATTTTTTCTATCCTCTCTCCCTTCCTATTTGGAGCATCTCCCCGTTACCCCCCACTCAAGCATATCTCGTTTGAAGAAGTGGGCTCTGCCCACGGAAGCTCACAATACCAGTCATTTGTTTTTGTTGGTCTCTAAGGTGCGACAGGACGACTCGTTTTTTAAGAAGTTGGCTCTTTGTATTGCTAAATAGCTCAGACTCCCACTACAAAATGGACTCATACTCCACAAGGCTGGGCAAATCCACCCCCCCACAGCCAACTTGTGCCCCTTGGCTCACAACCTGCTGCCTCCAGGAGCTGCCCCAGAGCCCGTGTCCAGCAGACCCACACTGAGCCGAGGAGCAATTCAGGGACCAGGGCAGGAACCCAGGACACGATCTACCTTTCCCCCCAGGGACACGGAGCGGATCAGTGGGGGGAAGGGTCCTGCCTGTGCCTAGGGTGGTTGAGCCGATCAGTCGGCCTGCCCAGCGGTAGATAGAAGGAACCGAGCAGAAATGAGGAAGCTCGGGCGGATGTATGTGAGGGAGGGAGGGGGGAGTGAGGATGTGGGAGAGAAAGGGGGGAGTTTTCCACCCATCATGTTTCCTCCGGGGTCTCTGCAGAACCAGCCCTGTGTCCTCCCTAGGAGTCCAGAGCTGGGGCAAAGAGACCCTCCCATTAACACAGCCCCACAGTGATGGGCCCCGCCAAGGAGAACTCAGTTCCATGTGGAGGGGGGAGCTCAGTCTCTGTTGCCCGCCCAGCCATCTCTCTCTCTGCTGGGCCTGCCCATGAGGGGCTGGGTAGCAGCTTCCCCCCTGTGGCCTTAGCAGCGACTCATTAAGATGTTGCTATTGGGGCAGGTTCATGGGAGATGCCCGTGCATGGGGCAGCCTGGCCCCGGGAGGGCTCGGCACAGGGACACCCAGGGACCCCAGATTGCAATTCCAACCTCCAACCTTCTAATCCCCATGGGCAGAACCCCCTCCCCCTCCCCACACACACACCAGCAGTGCTGAGATAAGGATGGGAGACTCGGTTACCTTCAGGGGACACCGGCCAGGGGAGCATCTGTAGCGAGGCTGGAGGAGTAAAAAAGAGAGGGGGTGAGAACTCTGGGCAGGAGACAGGAAGGGGGTGCACAGAAATTCAAGGATTTGGGGGAGGAGGTTGCTGAAGAACAGACACAGAGAGGGGCTGGGGGTCCAGGCAGGGCACTTACCCAGCAGAGGCAGAAGGCGAGCTGGCTCCATGCTGAGCCGGTGGCTCCAGGCTGGGAGCTGGGTTCTCAGCTCAGCTGCTTGATGAATGTGAGCGCAGGGAGGGGGACGGGCCCCTGTGCTCTGACAGAGGAAGTCACAGGCTCAGACGTGGTCACCGCTCAGCTTGGGGGCTGGAGAGATAGCGGGGCCTGGTGCGCAGGGCAGGAGGAGGGGAGCTCACCATTTGCACATCTCACAGAGGTGGGAGGGGCTGCTCCTGCAGGTGATTGACACCTCTGGTGGGGCGGTGACTCCATCAGTACAAACAAACCTGCAACAAGTTTCAGTGACTCTTCTAACCGCTGGAGAACTGTCCTGGGGACTGGGGTCTTGTGAAACCCACTGGGCCCTCGCTCAGTCATGCTGCAGACTTGGGAACTGCCCCCTGACCCTCCTGGGCCAGCAGGCATATGTTACACTAATGCTCAGAGGTTCTGCTGTGGCACCTAAAGCCTTAGTGCAGACGGTCAGTGACGGGACTGGGGGGCAGTTTCTAGTTCACAATCCCTGACCCCGTGGGATGGGACTGACCCCTCTCTGGGGAGCAGGAGCTGGAGGCTGGGCCAATGGGACCAGAACCCCAAATAAAGCTGTCCCACTCTTGTAAACAGTTTATGCAGACTGAGATCAGGAGCTGGTCGCTCCTTCACCCATGAGAGAGAGAGATGCGCCCTGGGTGAGCTGGTGGAGCCTGTGGCCAGAGAGAGACTCACGGGTGGCATTAAGCCCGATGTGTGAAGAGGGCAACCACGCTGTGCAGGGAGCTCACGTTTGAAAATGCCCCTCCAATCTGCCAGGAACTTAGAAAGCAGAAGCGTGAGCACTGTGTTCCCTCGAAGGGACGTTCTGTCTGCTGCTTACAAGAGAGAAGAGCCAGAACAGCTCCAACCGAAGAAAGAACCTCTCTGCATGGAAATCCCTGCTAGCAGAGAGACTGGGTAGGGAGGTGGGATCACAGCCTGGCCCCTAACAGAGAGCTCCCTCTGGGAAATTTGGTCCTAACGGTGGGTAAAATAAACACTTTCCTCAAGGCTGCAGATCCCGAACAGAGAATATTCAATGGCACTCAAGAGATAGATAAGGTGGGTGAGGGGTTTCTCAGGCACCCCGGAATCAAGCAGGCTGGAGGTGAGGGACTGGACCCTGCAACGACTGGAACATTCATCCCACAAACACTGGGCCCAGCAGGACAGGTTTACATTCTGTCTGAGTGGGACGATGCGAAAGCGAAACCAGCACTGGTGCCCAGACACAGACAGGGACGTGGTTATGCTGAAGAAATTCACCGCTAAGGGGAAGTGAGTTGCTAGCTCTCAGCAGGGCTGGTCACAGTGTTCACCAGGCCCTGCGTAAATCACCACAGGGAATAGCAGCTTCTTCCTCACCCAGCCAGGCTTTTGGTTCAGAGCCTGACCTTCCTACCCACACAATTTTTACATCTCTGCAGTAGAATTGCCACCTGGTGACCAACCTGGTACCTGCTGCCCCTTTGATCTCAGCTTCCGTCCACTGAACCGTGGAGTTTCCAGCCTTCCCAGTCAGCAGCGGTTTCTAGCCAAACAGCGCTAAGGAACGTTGGGGATTCACTTTGTCTCCCCTGGCACGTCCTATAAACACCACCACGTTTTTGCCAAGCATGGTGGGCGTTTCAGAGTAGGACCCGTTGTAAGAGATACCAGCATCCCATCCAGTGTGGGGAGGCTGTGACCCCATGGCAGAGCACTTGGGTTGGTTGCCATGGTCAATGGTCTAGCGCCCAATTGCCTCCTAGAGCTTGGAGCCAAACCAAAGTTCCCTGATTCCCAGACCACTGTGCTTGAAGCTGTTAGAGTCCATGAGACTCCCAGAACCACAGGTAGAACCCAGAAGTCCTGGTACCCAAACCCTCCTGGTGGCTGCCTGGAAAGAAGACACTGAAGGAGCAGAGAGAATGCTCCATCCTGACTCGTCAGACAAAGGAATGTTTCAGAGAGGGAGGGTGTCAAACTTTCACTGTTGTCTGACAGCCCTTTAGGATGTACCCTGGTGGCCACTTGAAAAACTCGGAAGACAAAAAACAAGGTATAATATAGGGCCACCAGCCGTCTGGACTCCAGTTCACCCTGTGTCCTACCTTGTCTTGAGAGAGGTGTGTGACAGAATCCTCCTCGCCCCACACATAGACATGAATTTATGTAACTCAAAGGTGCTTTGAGCAAATTATTTTATGTAACCGATCAACCTTCAGGTCATGATCTGCTGGTTCCGCTTATCTTACTTTGATGTCGGTATCATCTTTGTGTGTAAAACTGCACATACGGAGTGGGGAATGCTTTGTGGGTTTCAAATGTGTGAACAAGAGGTGTTGCGGATGTTACCCTCAAAGTCTTGATGTGCAACTGTGAAACAATCTCTTCAGTCTTTACGTTAGAGCCGTGGTTGGTCAGGAGAGGAATCAATTTTTTCAGAAAGGAAAGGTAAGCAGCGGGCTTGGTCTTTGGGCTGCGCTGCACCTCAAGGATAGAGCAGAAGACACTAGGGTGGGAAGACAGCCCTGGTTTGAAGGAGCAGCTGGAAACGAGGTTAGAGGGAGAGTTTGAATACCTTTGTGCTGAAATTTCAGTGTAGAATTAGCCAATAGTTTTTGTTTCTTTTGAGTTGTAACCTACTTTGTTTTGCCTGCTTTTACTTATCACCAGTTCAGGACCACTGCTTGTATGTGATCATTGTTACCTGGGGGAGCAACCAATGTCACAGTCCCTCTTTCATTGTTAAAGGTGGTGGAGTTTATTTGCCAGTTCACTTCAGCCACATAAACTCATAAATCCACATTCATGTGTTTGTGGCTGGCTAGTTTTTCATAAGGCATTTCCAGCTTCATGGGTAACCTTTTGGACACAACCCATACACACATCACACAGTAAAATTCATGACCAGGGGGTCACCAGTTTTTCCATGAGACCTTCCAAGATGCTGACTGGCTAAATATTCCTACAGCAGTGACTTTGGTGAGCCCGTTGCCACATGACATACAAGGGCTGTTGAGGTATGAAGGGTTCAGGATGTGAATGTCTGAGGAGACGGAGAAGATGCGGAGGAACAGAGAGAGGGATTCCACTCTTATTTAGCTGCTTTCCAGGTATAAGAGTGAACTCAAACTAAGGACTTAGTTAACGTTTGACTGCTGAGTGTAACTGCGGGCAGTTAGTTTGGACTAGGGGGATTTAAAAATGGCACCAGGACGGGAGGATGCAAATAAAGCCTGGGATATTTAAATCCCGGGCTTTAACTGGAACTTCAAATGCCTACATTAGCCTCCGTAGTTCAAACTAGGGGGCTAGTGTAGACATACCCTTAGTCCTAACCTGATGCCCTGCCAGCACTGGTTCCAGCCAGCCTTAACTTCAGTTCAGGTTCCACTCAGTGTGGACACGCTATTTCAAAATAGCAAAATGCTATTTTGAGATAGTTTTTGGTGTATGGACGTGTTATTTCGAATTAGCTTAATTCGAATTAACTATCTTGAATTAAGTTAATTCGAAATAGCGCTGTAGTGTAGACATGCCCTTATTCAGCTGCTTTCTTAGTGAGGAGTTGTCACCTGTGCATCTTCAGCAGGCTTGGATTTGTTTTTTGACTGGGTCGTGTTGGCCTGTGAAGTTGGGAGAACTAAGAGCACATAAGTGAATTCTGAGCCCTCTTGCAGAAGGAAAGAGAAATGGTGAGGGGGAAGGGTTGCAGGGATGCTCCTGATGAGAAAGAGGTGACTGGCATACTTGGGTGTATGAACAGGAAGAGACCTGGGAGATAATTGTCCTGCTCTACTCTGCACTTGGAAGGCCACAGATGGAGAGGTGTGTCCAGTTGTGCTCATCCCACTGATGTGCGTGCGCAGGATGTACAGACGGGGAGAGAGCAGGAGCGCCATGGGTTGGGGAGGGGATTCATTTGCTGCAAAGAGGCTAAGAGGAGTGACACCAGCTCGCACCCACTGGGGATCTGTCCCAGGGGCTGGGGCCTGTTGACTCCCCCTGGGACCTCGCTCATTCACCCTGCAGACTTTGGAAAGGCCCCTGGTCGTGGGGGGCTGACAGGCGTCTGTTGCACTAACGCTCGGGGGCTGCACTGCATAAAGAGGGGGAGGGATGTTGTTGCAAATGGATCCGCCCCAACACCCCCATTCCCATTCACCCCTGTCGAAGGGCAGGGGCAGGGGCAGAAGAGGGGGGAGATCTCATCACCGGGACAGCAGCCCTGCCCAGCAGTGGCCAGCAGGCTCTGCACAGCAATGAGGAAGCTCGGGCGGATGTGTGTGGGGAACAGAGGGGGGAGTTTTCCACCCATCACGTTTCCTCCGAGGTCTCTGCAGAACCTGCGTTTACTGCTCTGCTACACAGGGCTGGTCTGTGGCCCTGGGACTGAGCCCTTGGTGGGATCCTAGAGCTGGGGCAGAGAGACGCCCCCCACACACAGCCCCACACAGATGGGCCCTGCTCAAGGGCACTCAGTGTCATGGTGAGGCAGGAGTTGGTCTCCATGGCCCGTCCAGCCCTCGCTATCCCTGCTGGGACTGCCTGTGAGGGGCTGGGTCATGCCCAGGGGGATGGGGCAGCTTCTCCCCCTTTGTCTGGGACCCACCCAACAGTCATCAGATGGGGTTCCTCTTCTATTCCCCCCCCCCCCAATGTCAGGGGACGCTCTCCCCTTCCTTGTAATTCCCAGGACCATGGGAGCAGAGCAGAGAGGAGCAGGACCCCAGACCCATTTCCAGGGCCCGTCTTCCCTCCCCACCCCACAGCGAGTATCCCAGGGAGGCCAGAAGTCCTCGTTACCTGCGGGGGACACCGGCCTGGGGAGACTCTGGAGCGAGGCTGGAAGAGAAGAGCAGAGAGGGGGTGAGGGCTCTGGGGAGGAGATGGGGACACAGGGCAGGGCTGGGGGAGTCTCCAGACAGACACACAGAGGGGCTGGGGCCGAGGGGGGCACTTACCCAGCAGAGGCAGTAGATGAGTTAGCTCCATGCTGAGCCGGTCGCTCTGGGTGGGGAGCTGGATGCTCGACTGAGCCTGCGGCTGTGCACAGGGAGGGGAACAGTCACCTCTGTTCTGAGAGAGGCAGAGGAAGCCACAGGCTCAGGTGTGCTCACCGCGCAGCTCAGGGGCTGGAGAGACACCGGCGTGTGGTGCGCAGGGCACCCATTTCCGTTAGAGACAGGCCCAGCCTCCACTTTTAACCCTATGGGAGAGTGTTCAACATGAGGGGGCGCCTCAGCCATGAGCCCCTCTGCCCCACCAGCCACACCCTTCCCCAGCCCCGACCCGGGGGCAATTTTCATATCTCCGCAGTGAAAGACTCTGACATTTTCTGGTCATTGTGAGACTGCCCCCTGGCTTCCCTGTTCTCTGGTCTGAGCGTGGTGAGCCTCAATCCCTCTCATGAGGCAGGGATTCCTATTCCCCCGTGACCACGATTCACGTTCTCTTTCCTTGCCCTGCTGTCACGTTACCAAATTTGAGGGGAACAGCCAGATTGCTGCTGCACCCATAGATGGGGGTGTTGGCCCCGGAAATGGTATAGAAGGGGGCCATGTTAGGTATTGAATGGGAGCTTATTGTTTGCTGATCCTGTGTACACTATTTATGTGGTTGTATAATGTCTGTGTGTGTAGGTAGGCATGTGTAATCTGTGTGGAAGCTGAATATTCCTCTGAATGTGGTTGAGCATTGCTATGGACAGGCTGATTAGCCAGGCCCTGTGGGACAATGGCACTTGATGGGCCAAGGACACACCTAAAGCATGAGGGCGGAGATCTAAGAGCTGCAGCAGAGAGAGGCTGAGGGCCAGGTGACCGGCTGCATACAAGAAGAGGCCAGGAAGGGGGTATAAAGAGGCCATGTGGTCGATGCCATTTTGTTCTCAGCTCAGCACTTCATCCCAGAGGCAGCATTGCAGGGATCGAAGAGCCGGGAAGACCTGTGAACCCATCCTGATGATAGGATGTGCAACAAGAACTTTTAAGTCAGCAGCTGTAACATCTCTGCTAGAGCCTGCATCGAGGACTGGGAGATTCGGTGCATGTAATGTACTGTACTTTCATAACCTTACTCTCATGCTTTTCTTTCTTGTGATAATAAACCTTTAGTTGTTAGATGCTAAAGGACTGGCCCAGTGTGATTTGTGGGTAAGATCCAGAGGGTAAATTGACCAGAGATCTGTGGCTGGTTTCTTGGAACCGGACAGAACTTGTTCAGGGTAGGTGGGATTGGGTGCTAGGACCCCCCACCTGTGTATAGGCCCGGGGCCATCTGGGGCACGGATATCGCTGGGGTGTCGGAGGGGTTTTGCTCGTGAGGCTTCAGGCAGGCAGCTGAAGTGCTCTGAGACTGGTTTGTGGCCTGTTTGGAGAGGTCACCAGTCTGGGGGCTATAAGGAGCCCCGGATTTGAGCAATTTGCCCTGAGCGGACACCCTCAGCTGCGCCCAGACACGGCCCGGTCCGTCACACCTGCCCCTAGCCACCATGCCTGGAATTGTGATGTTCCACCCCCACGCCGTGCGGTAAGACATTGTTGTGTGGACACACATACCCATAACTCCATGAGGCTTTGGATACCTTCCCCCTAGAACCATCAACGTGAATGTCACCGTCAGCTCTTACTTCGGGGCAGGTGTCACTCATGTGTGAGACGGAGTCGGGAACGGTTTGGGGTTTGATGTGCATGGGGAAGCCATCTGGGCATTTTAGTAAGCAGCCTCCTTTAAGTCAAAGCAGTGATTGGTCTTTGGAAGTCACATGACCCCCCACCAGGGAGGGTCTGCCCAGGAAATTTTCCTTGGCAGGAAGGGGAGAAAACTCCCAAGTTTCCATCCAAAGTGGAATCTATAAAACAACGGGAAGCTGCTGTCCCTTTGTCTTTGTCTGGCTGGATACTCCCAGGAGAACAGCCAGAGCCCCCTGGGAGGACATTCTTGCCACGCACTAGAGTTCCAGAGGGAGCGGCTGTTCTGGCAGAAGATCTCACATTTGGCTTCCCGTCTCCACCACGCACCGGTGTCTGACACAGCTCTTCTCTTCTCAGCTGGGCGCTCCAGCCGGGCTCCTGCTCTAGGGGGTGGGACTGCGATAGGGCCCTGACGCTCTTTCTGGAAGAAGAATCTGTCTCCCCAAAACTGCATGAGCCAAGTAGCCAAGCTCCTGGAGATTGTCACGGTAGGATGGACTCACCTGCTGCACGCTGGCAAAGTCCAGCTCCCCCAGTTTGTGCAACTTCACCCCTCCATCCCATAGCTTGCTCCCCTCCAATAACCCCATTCACACCCGCAATCTACTGCCCCTCCTGCCATGGGTGCAGGAGCTGACAGAGGGGGTGGGACTAGGTGCCATCCAGAGTCCAGGAGACAAGCTGCATTTCCAAAGTGGATTTGGGATTCCAGGACTGGAACTGGGACAGGAAGGTCCTAGATGTGCCTCAGGAATCCACTAATCCCCACTCTGTCCATGCAGGGGGAGCAGGGGAGGGCATGCTGAGTGTGGGAAGCTCCTCCCCCCGGTGCACCCCAAGACTGACAGATTGGGCAGAGGGAGTGGGCAGAAAATGGGGGAAGGGTTGTTGATACAAATGGCTTCACCTCAAGACCACTGTTCCTATCTGGGTATTGACCTTACATTTTCTAATGGGGGTCAGTGTTGGAAGAGGGGGGAGACCCCATCGGCCCAATCTGAGACCTGCCCAGCAGGAGCTAGAAGGCCCTGAAAGCAAGAACGAGAAATGAGGAAGTCCGGCCTGACATGCGGGAAGGGGAGGGGGAGAGTTTTCACTCACGGTGTTTCCGGTGGCGTCTCTGGAATTTAATGTCTCGCTGGAACTTGCTAGTTTTGTGGGACCCCAGAGGTGAGGCAGAGTGACCCCTTCCCCCACCCTCACAGAGCCCCACACCAATGGGCCCGGCTTATGGGAGGGGGGAGCTCAGTCTCCATGGCCCGTCCAGCCCTCGCTCTTCTGCTGGGACTGCCTGTGAAGGGCTGGGCAGTGCCCATAGGGATTGTCGCTGGACTCTCTCTGGGCTCCCCCTGCCTTCCCCCAGCACGGCGCTGTCCAAGGTACCCTGCGAGCAGCCAGCCAGGTCCCTCTCCCTCCAGAGATGGAGCAAGAGTGAGCCCCTCCTGGCCATCCTTTTTATACAGCCTGCCAAGCTCTGATTGGTTGCCACGATCCCTCCTCTGATTGGCTGCCACCCACAGCCCACTGCCAAGGCTGTTTTAACCTTTTACAGTCCAACTTGGGGTATCCCCCCTATCACAATCCCTATAAACTCTGATCATTCCTTGTGTTTTAACAAAAAGGGACACGGTCAATTTCTAATAACATTGTCTTGTAGTTTTCAAACCTTAAGCAGTGACTGAGTGGGTCCAAACCAGAGCCCTCCCCAATGTCTCCCTCTGACTTCTTTGCTGCAAGGTGTATGGAGAAGCAAACCCATTCCAGGTTCAGTCTATGTCTCTGGCTTGTCTTGGTTCAGTCTCTTTCCACAATCACTCGGTTCTGTCATTGGTGAGGACTGTCTTGAACTTGGTAACATTGTCTCTTTCCTGGTTGGTGTTAGGAGAAGCCATCCCATTCCAGGCACTTCCCATTGCGCTCTGTTCAAATACGGAGTTCACAGGGACTCAGAGAACAGCCGTATCTCCCCTGTGATATTGTTTACCTGTGTGGTTTGGGAAGATATTCCTCACCAGAAAACACATTTTCACAGCTGTGTGTGTGTGTGTGTGTGGGAGGGGGGCTGAATATTGGGGAACTGGGTTCACACTGCAGAAGCAATCTCTGTGCACAGGAGTTATGCTGTTGTGAAAAAGTGGCCGTGCCCCACCCTGGATGCAGCTGTAGTTCGATTGGTGGCCGAAATGCTTGTGATGCCCAAAGCTCTTTCAGACCCTGCGGATGTTTCCAAGGTCTCATTCTTTGATTTTCCATCAGAGCTTCCCTCTTCTGGTTGAAATTCAAGCTGAGTGATTGCAGCAAATGGGACAACTTGTGGGGAGAATCCAAGTCACAGAATGAAGGGCCCCTCGGCAGAACAAGCCAGGGACCTGGATCTAGAAGCAGCAGTGGGAGATGAGGAAGATGAGGCCATTGATGAGGAAGAAGGAGCCACCCACGGCCACCTCCCGGATCCAGCAAAAGCCATGAGCTGCAGAGACTGGAGAATCATGAAGGGAACCAGCAGGTCAATGTCACTGGTGAACATCATGCCAGAGGTATCAAAGATTTTTCTGCCTCTAGGATTTGTGACAAACTCCCCTGGATCTCAGGGGCCATCAAGCTCAGATGGGAATCCCACCCCCAGCCCTTCCCTGTGACACGTGGACTCTCATCCCTGATCCTTCCTGTCTTTGTGTCGGTCTCTCTCCTGCCAGCCTGTCCTGTAACACTGCTCTGACCTCCTCTGAGCAGTGGGGAAGTGTGGGGATTTGGGAAGAGGACCTTACAGAGATGTTAGCAGGCAGCAGCCGACTCACCTGACATCCTGACGTTCCCAGTATTGTTCCCAGACCAGCTCCTGAGGGACGGTATCCATCTCCCAGACATGTTCTCCTCGTACCCGCAGGCGAATTCCCCGGTGATGTTGGAACCGGCCCATGGGATGCTGAGCACTGAGCCCTTCACAGAGCTGGTGCTTGGCTCCATGGTGCTGATCTCAGAGCCCAGATCCCCAGGAACGAGCTCGGCTCCGTCCTTGTAGAAGTGAAACCTCCGCTCACGGGCATCCCCAGGGGCCGTGCAGGTGATGTTCAGGGAAAACCCTTCGCTCACCGCTCCAGATGGGGGATCCATGCTCAGCTCTGGCCAGAGAGGGGGATCTGTGGGGAGCAGGAAAGGGGAGGGGTCAGCAGGTCCCCAGTAGGGGAGAATGTGGAGCCCAGAATTCGGTTCATTTACAGTTGCACTTTGTTCTCTCTCCAGAGCCTCTGGTTTCATTGCAGGGTCCCCAGGGGCTGCTCACAGAAATGAGCAGGAGCTGGGCTCGGGACGGTTTCCTTCCTGCCAATATGGGGCTGAGATATGGATAAGGGGCTCAAAAGTGGACAAGGGCAACAGGACATCGCTCGTTTTGTGTCCCCCTCCATGGCCAATGCTTCATGGAGCCTTTGACAGACAGGGAGGTGCCAGGGTCTGTGGGGATCCCCTCCCCTCTGGCCAGGCTGTTTGAGACCTGGTGGCCCCGTTCAAAATCCACCATCCCGGAGGGGAGAGGCACGAGGCAGCCCTGTCGGACGGGGATGCCCAGGTCTGTGTCCGTTGGGCGGCCATGTTCTTTGCTGCTTTGACTGGCCATTTGCTGTGCCACTCTGAGGGCGGCCATGTTGGAAATCAGGGGCCATGTTGGATGGACGTGTCCATGGCTGATTTGTGTTGAGGTCCATGTAGCCCTGTGGCTTGTTTGGGGGGCCCTGTGTTCTCAGCTGGGCCACCACGTTGGGCCTGAGCATGGTGGCGGGAGGCAGATCGGGCATGTAGAAGAGCAGAGCGGAGGCAGGGGAGGAAGGGACAAAGGGGGCAGATGTGAATTCACGGAGCAGAGCCCAGCGCAGGGGGAGGGAGGAGAATGAGCAGAGCTGGAACCAGAGGAGGCAGGATGGGGGCTGGGGCTGGTTCTGCTCCAGGTCTCTCCCCTGTGGGAGGCAGCAGCTCAGGCAAGATGCAAGGCCTGGCATGGTCGATCATCTTGTGACTGGGCTGGCGATCCAGGCCTGGGCTCTGGATTCTTTGCCTCAGCTCTGCGCCCCAGTGGGCCCCTCCTGGTTCACATGGGGATCCCATCAGAGATCAGCTCCCTGCCTTGGCTGGGGGGTTGTGCCAGGTTGAGATGGGAACCTCATGCATGTGTGAGTGGGGAGGGGGGTTGGCTAAGAATAACAGGTCTGGGGAGCAGAGGGAGGGCAGACGATGGTGCTGAGGGAAGGAGCCTCTGGGAGGGAGGTGTCAGTGCAGGGGGAGGGGAAGGAGGAAGCCCCAGGCTCTGCGAACAGAATCCGGGCAGCCAGGCTGGGGAACAAGTGGGACGGAGAGTTCTGCCCCCCTCTGAGCCCCACCGTGCCCTGTGCCCACATGTTCCCCCACAGGGGGCAGGGTCTGTGTGCGTAGGCTGCCCAGGGCACAGCAGCGGTGAGGGGTGGGTAGCCTCGGTCTGTGCTGTGAGCCTCAGCCGGTCACTCCCTTGCCACCAGGAGCACATTGGAGACCAGATCCCTGCTGTCAGTGTAGGATTTGTAATTGGGGGTCCCCAGCATGTCAGGGTGGGATCTCTCCCTCCCCTATCGCTGGGCTGTGGGGATCCTAGTGAACTGGTAGGAGTCAGGGGAACATCAGAATGGATCCATCCTCTGACGATAGTTATGGAGTGGAAGGGCTGAGGATGTAAAACAGGATTCCTGGTCAGGTTCCCCAACTGCAAGGCCCTGAAGTGACAAATTTAAAGAGCAGCTGGGCAGCTCTCCCTGCCCTTAGTGTCCAGTGCACCACCCCCAACCCCCGGCATATCAGACGGCAGGGCCTGACGCTGACCAGAGACAGGGCAGGCTGGGGGAATGTTTAATTAAAGGTCCCCAATTTTACAGATGTTTGAAGGCTGGGGTCCCCTAGAAGGAAAGTAGCATCAAAGTCCATCCCCCCAAATGCCAAAGCCAGAGACCCAGGGAGTGACACTAACCAGATACGGGGGGTGGATCTGACCCAGTAGCCCTGGCTGGCCCTGTGCAGAGCTGAGTGCTGGGCTGTGTCTCACCCCAGGCACGGAGCAGAGATTCCCCAGCAAGGGCCAGCAAAGAGCAGGGGATGGGGGGACTCACCTGTCACCCTGATGGAGCAGGATTTGCTCCTCGCGGATTTGATCTCTCGGCCAAACACTGTCTTCCAGGACTCACAGCTGTACTCCCCAGCACTGCCTGCAGACACGCTCAACAGCGGCAGTGACTCGGTGTGACTGTTGCGAGGTGAGGGGAGTTCCTTGGACTGGATTTCCTGACTGTTCCTGTAGAACCGGATCCCGGACAAGGTGGGTGACCCAGTAGCTGAGCATGTCAGGGTCACATCTTCCCCCGTGATATAGACAGGCTGTGACTGGGACACAGTGATCTGGGGGACTGGAAGAGAGGCTGGAATATACAAGGGGGAGAAGACCATTCTTATTTGGGAGGCTGAGGACAGAGGCAGAGGAGGAGCCAGGGGAGGGCAGAGCAGGGCGGGATCCTGGGCACAGACCCCAGCCAGCCCCAGCTCCGTGCCCAGGAACCACGTCCCCACTGGGCAACCCCTGAGCAGCAGAGATCTCCCTGCCCACAACCCAGTGGGACCAGCCTCCCCTGCTGGGTACCTGAGGGGGCCACTCCTGTCCAGGGCAGCTCAGCCAGCAGAGGGGGTGGGGCTTGTGCAGCTGAGTCCGAACTATCCGGCATTTAAAAATGGCGGCGCCTGGCAACATGCAAATGAAGCCCGGGAAATTCAAATCCCGGGCTTCATTTGCAACTCCGGTTGCCTACATTACCACCCTAGTTCGAACTAGGGTGGTAGTGTAGACATACCCTGAGTAGTTAGGGAATGTCTAGTTAGACATGAACAAGTTCTGTTCTTCATTTTGTTGATTGGTTACATTTCTCTGTGCCCTTGCTCCATTGTAACTTTACACTGAATCCCAAGGATGAAATTCTGTGTTTTGATTTGTTAATTTCTTAAAACAGCTGCCAACCAAGTATTCGTTACCAAGCAGATCTCTGTTTTGTTAATAAAATCTCCTTTTCTATGGCCATGATCTGATTCTTGTGTCCTGGAAAGCAACAGGAGTTCTCTGTGTGCGTTCCTGAGACTGAAAGCTCAGACAGTGATGTGTTTTCAACCCTCTGGAGATGTTGCTAAGTGATTTCTTCCTGGGTTGAAGAAGAAAGGGAATCTCTTCTCAGTTGCTGGTGACAGCTACCACCCAAGGCCAGGGACTCTGGGACCTTGGGGAGCTTTCAGGTAATGACAAAACTACAAAAATTCTGTTAAAGAACCCTTTTCTTTCTTACCTGAAGCCATTAACAACTATGCACATTTTGAATGTAATCATGCAAATGTCACGAGCAAGGCACAGGCTCTTGCTCCAGTGTTCATCTACCAAAACCCAAATCCTTGGAGACGGGATGTCTCAAATGACTTGCCCATCCCCTCTGATCCCTCCCATCCACTCTCTCCCTCCTCCTTCTGTTCCCTACTGGGGAGGCACATTCCTCCATCCCCCTGCAGAGAGCTGCTACGGCTGGGGAGAGGTGCTCCTCCCCCAGCCAGGCAGCTCCATGCACGGCAGCCCAGAGCCATCAGGCAGGGCGCATTAAGCAGCTGGGTGGCCACGCTGCCATTCAGCCTGGCAGGAACCTCAGGGATCGGTTGCCCCTTCTGGCCACAGAACGGATATTTCTGTGTCACTGACGAATGTCACAGACCTGACCTGAAATCTGGGCTATAATGAAACACCCCAGCTGATCCAGTCCTGCTGGAAACTGAACTCTCTCCTGTTGCTTGCTGGTCTCCCACCTCCATCTGCATCTCCCTACCAGCTCCCCCTCCCTTGCACCCCAAACTGCCGGGTGCTCCAGGGACACAGGGGCTGACACAGACCAGGGATGGGGGTGAAACTGACCCCTTGGTAACCATGTCTGGAGCTGAGTGACCGGGCTGTGTCACCCGTGCATGGAGCAGACACCCCGCACCCCAGCCCAGCCAATAGCAGGCAACAGGGGTTCTCACTGGTTACTGGGATGAAGATGGTTCGGCTCCTCTCTGATGGGATCTCTCGCCCAGACTCTGTCTTCCAGTATTCACAGCTGTACTCTCCAGCGTCTCTCTCAGACACACTCGACAGTTGAAGAGATCTGGCTTTGGACGGATACCGCTGGAGCTCTCTAGAGTCAATTCTCTGGCCATACCTGAAGAACCGGATGCCGGACACGGTGCCAGTGCTGGGAGCCGAGCACGCCAGTGTCACAGATTCCCCACGTAGGAAGACGCGGTATTGTGAGTTCACAGTCAGTTTGGGGGCAGGTGGCCGAGCTGGAAGGGGGAGGGAGGAAGCAGAAAACTCTTCAGAGCCAGCGCCCCACTCACGTAAACAGTATCACCCCACTCCTCAGCCAGTCCACCGAGAGGTTCTCCGAGCCCCCCAATTTACCCCTTGCAGCCCAGCCCCTCTGCACAGCTCTGGACCCTTCCAAAGCTCAGCAGCTGTGCAGTAGGAGGGTGCCAGGGTGGATGCCCTGAGACCTGCACAGGTAACCAGTGACCCAGTGTGAGGAGCTGAGGGCCCTTGGGTGGGGCAGGCCTGGAAGGGAACCGGGGTCTCTTATGTTTCCCCCTCTCCCTCCAAGGCAGAGGATGAACCAGCCCCTCAGGGATCCAAATAGGACGACCTGTCGGGATACCCAGTCAGGCCCATAGGACGACCTGTCGGGATACCCAGTGCTCAGGTCACATGACTGGCACATGTTGCTGAAGCCAGGAAATGACCCAGCTGAGCCGAGGGACCCTGCTCCGTGTCTGGCTCCTGCGATCAGAATCCAACTTGCGTCTGCCCCGCCCCCCAACCTGCGCCTGGCCCACCCTTCCCTGACTCTCCCCGCACTTGTTCCCACGTCTGGCCTGGTCTGACCGTGAAGCCAGGCTGCCTCTTTCCTGGCTCCCGGCACCCTCCTTGTCCCTGGATGTGTTTTCTGGAGGATCTGGGTCAATTCAGGCTGTGACCTGCACTCTGTGGGGGTCAGAGCAGATGAACACTCGTCCCTTCTGTCCTCAGACTGGATGTTGCTGTGACACCAACACAGGACTCCTGCCCCTAATTAAACACCTCGACTGATCAACTCCTACTATAATCCTTGAAGAGACCCTTGAAGAATTCCACCACAATTTCAACCACTTCCACCCCACCATCAGCCTCAGCCTGGATCCGTCCACATGAGAGAGCCACTTTCTGTCCACTACAGTACAAGTCCAAGACAAACACATTTCAACCACCTTATACCAGAAACCTACCAATGCTTCATGCCTCTAGCTCCCAGCCCAGACACACTTCTCAATCTGTTGTTTGCAGTCAAGCCCTAAGATACAACCGGATTTACTTCAATCCCACAGACAGAGACAAACACCTACAGGATCTATACAGAACAGGGCTACTCAACACGTGGCCAGTGGGCTACATATGGCCCCTGGGTGGGAGATAAACAAAAAAGGAGTCAATCTAATGGTCTTCAGTTAATATGAATTTAATAGTTACATTCCTGGGCTGCCATTGCTTATTAAAAGTGCTGTCATATGTTTGGAAATCAGGTAAATGTTGCAATATCAGCAGAACTAACTTAAATGGGGCCTGTGTGTTGTGTAGTCTTGCCTTAATCTTTGTAGTCATGCCCATCAATGTGAGAAGCTATTTGTATCTATTTGCATACATATTTGCATGCATATGCAACCAGAGTTAAGCTGTGGCCCTCAGCATGTGCTGTGAGTATCATTGCGGACCCCGGGGCATCCAAACTTAAGTAGCCCTAATAGAGAGCATTCTTTAAACTGCAATACCCACCCAGAGAAGTTCAAAAACAGATCGACAGAGCCAGATGAGTGCCCAGACATGAACTACTTCAAGACAGGCCAAGAAGAGAAAACAGAATTCCACT
The DNA here is from genome assembly GCF_049634645.1 of Pelodiscus sinensis. NCBI lineage: Eukaryota > Metazoa > Chordata > Testudines > Trionychidae > Pelodiscus > Pelodiscus sinensis. The sequence continues at coordinate 1,245,952 of NC_134740.1, forward strand.
TGTCATCGCCTACAACCCTAACTTAACCCCCTCCAACGCCTCATCAACAATCCACAACCTATCCTGGGAAATGACCCCTCCCTCTCACAGCCCTTGGGGGAATGGCCAATCCTCGCCTACAGACAACCCCCTGACTTGAAACAAACTCTTTGCAGCCACCTCACAGCACCCCTCCAACATACCCACCCAGGAACCCACTCTTACAATCAACTCCGGTACCAATTCTGTCCACACATAAACACAAGCCAACACCATCACAGGGCTTAACCACATCAGCCACCGCATCATAAGCTCATGCAACTGTACATCCTCTACCGTGACCTATACCATCAAGCACCAGCTATGCCCCTTGGCCATGTGACAAAGGTTAAATGGACCCAAATCAGACATCAGACATGACCACACACAGAAACCTGCAGAGGAACATTTTAACCTGCCCGGGCATTCAGTTAGAAGTAGCCTCTCTCCTACAAAGGAATTTCAGAAACCAACTACAGAGAGAGTGCGCAGAATTCACCTTCATCTGCATATTTGACACCGTCTCCCTTGGTCTGTACAAAGACGAGACATGGTTAATGTGTTATAACACCAACTCTACTAGCATTCAGCACCCTATTGATGTGACAAACTAAACATGGGACTCTTCCGGACCACTCAATTAGCCTCATTAGCATGGGGACTACAATTGACAGGTAATTTTTTCCATCCTGTCTCCCTTCCTATTTGGAGCATCTCCCCGTTACTCCCCCCCCCCCCCCGACTCAAGCGCATCTCGTTTGAAGAAGTGGGCTCTGCCCACGGAAGCTCACAATACCAGTCATTTGTTTTTGTGGTCTCTAAGGTGCCACAGGGTGACTCGTTTTTTGGCTCTTTGTATTGCTAAATAGCTCAAACTCCCACTACAAGATGGACTCATACTCCACAAGGCTGGGCAAATCTCCCCCCCCAGCCAACTCTGTGCCCCTTGGCTCACAGCCTGCTGCCTCCAGGAGCTGCCCCACAGCCCGTGTCCAGCAGACTCAGACCGAGCCAAGAAGCAATTCAGGGACCAGGGCAGGAACCCAGGACACAATCTACCTCCCCCCCAGGAACACAGTGTGGATCAGAGGGGGGAAGGGTCCTGCCTGTGCCTGGGGTGGCTGAGCTGACCAGCCAGCCTGTCCAGCAGTAGCTAGAAGGAACCGAGCAGAAGTGAGGAAGCTCGGGCGGATGTGTGTGGGGAAGTGAGGGGGAGTGAGGATGTGGGGGAGGGAGGGGGGGAGTTTTCCACCCATCATGTTTCCTCCGGGGTCTCTGCAGAACCAGCTGCTGCAGGGGGCTGTGGCCTTGTGTCACAGAGCTGGGGCAAAGAGACCCTCCCATTAACACAGCCCTACAGCGATGGGCCCTACCCAGGGGCACTCAGTGCCATGAGGATGGGGGAGCTCAGTCTCCACTAACCATCAAGCCCTCGCTCTCTCTGCTGGGGCTGCCCTTAAGGCCAGGTAGTGTCCATAGGAATGGGGGCATCTTCCCCCCTATGGCCTTGAGAGCGACTCACCAAGCAGCTATCAGCCGGAGTCACTCTTTCAGCTTCTCAGATGTTGTTATTGGGGCAGCTTCATGGGAGATGCCAGTGCATGGGGCAACCTGGCCCCGGGAAGACTCGGCACAGAGACACCCAGGGACCCCAACACACACCAGAAGCACCCAGATAAGGACAGGAGACTCGGTTACCTTCAGGGGACACCAGCCAGGGAAGCATCTGGAGAGAAGCTGGAGGAGAAGAGAAGAGAGGGGGTGAGAGCTCTGGGCAGGAGAATGGAAGGGGGTGCACAGAGATTCAAGGATTTGGGGGGGCATTTGTGGACAGACAGACAGACACACAGAGGGGCTGGGGGTCCAGGCAGCGCACTTACCCAGCAGAGGCAGAAGGCGAGTTGGCGCCATGCTGAGCCGGTGGCTCTGTGCTGGGAGCTGGGTTCTCAGCTCAGCTGCGTGATGAATGTGAGCACAGGGAGGGGGACGGGCTCCTGTGCTCTGACAGAGGAAATCACAGGCTCAGACGTGGTCATTGCATAGCTTGGGGGCTGGAGAGGCAGCAGGGCCTGGTGTGCAGGGTGGGAGGAGGGAAACTTTCCATTTTCAGATCTCACAGTGGTGGGTGGGGCTGCTCCTGCAGGTGATTGACATCTTTGGTGGGGCAGGGACTCCATCGGGACAAACAAACCTGGAACAAGTTACAGTGGCTCTTATAACAGCTGGAGAACTGTCCTGGGGTCTGGGGTCTTGTGAAACCCACTGGGCCCTTGCTCAGTCATGCTGCAGACTTGGGAACTGCCCCCTGGTCCAGCAGGCGTCTGTTACACTCATGCTCAGAGGTTCTACTGCGGCACCGGGAGCCTTAGTGCAGACGGTCGGTGACGGGACTGGGGGCGGTTTCCAGTCCACAATCCCTGACCCCATGGGATGGGACTGACCCCTCTCTGGGGAGCAGGAGCTGGAGGCCGGGCCAATGGGACCAGAACCCCAAATAAAGCTGTCCCACTCTGGTAAACAGTTTATGCAGACTGAGCTCACGAGCTGGTCGCTCCTTCATCCATGAGAGAGAGAGATGCACCCTGGGTGAGCTGGTGGAGCCTGTGGCCAGAGATAGACTCACGGGTGGCGTGTGAAGAGGGCAACCACATTGTGAAGAGAGCTCACATTTGAAAATGCCCTTCTGATCTGCCAGGAACTTGGAAAGCAGAAGCGAGAGCATTGCATTTCCTCGAAGGGACATTCTGTGTGCTGCTTACAAGAGAGAAGAGCCAGAACAGCTCCAACCAAAGAGAGAATCTCTCCATATGGAAATCTCTGCTAGCAGGGAGACTGGGTAGGAAGGTGGGATCACAGCCTGGCCCCGAACAGCGAGTTCCCTCTGGTATATTTGGTCCTAAAGGTGGGGAAAATGAACACTTTCCTCAAGGCTTCAGATCCCAAACACAGAAAAGTCAAGGGCACTCAAGAGGTAGATAAGGTGGGTGAGGGGTTTCTCAGACACACCGGGATCAAGCAGGCCAGAGGTGAGGGACTGGACCCTGAAATGACTGGAACATTTATCCTATAGACACTGGGCCCAGCAGGACAGGTTCACGTTCTGTCTGATTGGGACGATGCGAAAGCGAAACCAGCACTGGTGCCCAGACACAGACAGGGACGTGGTTATGCTGAAGAAATTCACCATTAAGGGGCAGTGTGTTGCTAGCTCTCTGCAGGGCTGGTCACAGTGTTCACCAGGCCCTGCGTAAATCACCACAGGGACTAGCAGCTTCTTCCCCACCTAGCCAGGCCTTTGGCTTGGGGCCAGACCTTATTACCCACACAATTTTTACATCTCTGCAGTACAATTGCCACCTGGTGACCAACCTGGTACCTGCTGCCCCTTTGATCTCAGCTTCCGTCCACTGAACCGTGGAGTTCCCAGCCTTCCGAGTCAGCAGCGATAAGGAACGTTGGAGATTCACTTTGTCTCCCCTTGCACGGCCCATAAACACCATCACATTTTTGCCAAGCATGGTGGGCGTTTCAGAGTAGGAACCATCATAAGAGATACCAGCATCCCATCCAGTGTGGAAAGACTGTGACCCCACGACAGAGCAGCTGGGTTGATTCCCATGGTGAATGGTCTAGCACCCAATTGCCTTCTAGAGCTTGGAGTCAAGCCAAGGTATCCTGATTCCTAGACCACTGTGCTTGAAGACTCCCAGAGCCATGGTTTGAATCCAGGAGTCCTGGTACCCAACCCCCCCTGGTGGCTACCTGGAAATAAGACACCATAGGAGCAGAGAGAATGCTCCATCCTGACCCTTCAGACAAAGGAATGTTTCAGAGAGGGAGGGTGTCAAACTTTCACTGTTGTCTGACAGCCCTTTAGGATGTACCCTGGCAGCCACTTGAAGAACTTGGAAGACAAAAAACAAGGCATAATATAGGGCCACCAGCCATCTGGGCTCCAGTACAACCTGTGTCCTACCTTGTCTTGAGAGACGTGTGTGACAGAAACCTCTCCCCCTACATAGACATGAATTTATGTAACTCAAAGGTGCTTTGAGCAATTTTTTTTATGTAAACCATCAACTGTCAGGTCATGATCCGCTGGCTCGGTTTATCTTCCATTGATGTCCGTATCATTTTGTGTGTAAAATTACATGTATGGAGTGGGGAATGTTTTGTGGGCTTCAAATGTGTGAATGAGAGGTGTCAAGGGTGTTACCCTCCAAGTCTTGATGAGCAACTGTTAAACAATCTCTTCGGTCCTTACATCAGAGCAGTGGTTGGTGGGGAGCAGCCTCAATTCTTTCAAAAAGAACAGGAAAGCAGGGGGCTTGGTCTTTGGCCTGGACTGCACCTCAAAGAAAGGAGCCAAAGACGCCAGGGTGGGAAGACAGCCCTGGTTTGGAGGAGCAACTAGAAAAGAGGTTTGAGGGTGAGTTTGAAAAAGTTTTTGCTGAAGTTTCAGTGTATAGTTAGCCAAGCAATTTTCTTTCTTTTGATTTGTAACCTACGTTGCTCAGACACAGACACACTGATCTGAAGAGATCTGGTGTTGTACTGAAACTGATGGGGCTCTCCAGAGTCGATTCTCTGGCCATCCCCGAAGACCTGGATCTCGGACACGGTGGCAGCATGGGGAGCTGAGCACATGAGGGCCACGGATTCATCATGTAGGAAGATGAGTTGGGGGGCAGGCAGTCAGGCTGCAACAGAGGGAGGGAAGTGCCCCTCAGCAAGTGCCACCCAGAGCCTCTCCCAGCCCCCTCCCCACCACTTTGCTACTTCCAGCCCAGCCCCTCTGCACAGCTCTTCCAAAAGCCAGCAACTGCATCATTGGAGGCTACAAGGGTGGATGCACTGAGACCTGATTTAGTCAATGGGACGACGGTTCCCATTCCCCTCAAAGCACCTACACTCTGGGGTCCTCCCCTCTTGGGGAGCCCAATCACCCCTAAGCACACCGGGCCTCAGTGACCCACAGCAGCTCTGCACGGAGCCCCTCCCCTCAATGCAAATGGCACTGGCCACTGATAATTGGCAGGGGGTCCTGCTGCCCATTCCTGCCCTAGATACTGCCCATTCCTGCCCTAGATGCCACCATCGAGCCCTAGTATCTCCTCAGGCAAATATAGCTGGGCCTCCAGCATGGGAGTGGGTCAGCCCAGAGCTCCCCTTGGCCTACTCCCAGCATGGTGCTGTCCAAGGTACCTGGCTGCTCCCTGGCTCCCCCTGCCTTCCCCCAGCATGGCGCTGTCCAAGGTACCGCTGCTCCCTGGCTCCCCCTGCCTTCCCCCAGCATGGCGCTGTCCAAGGTACCGCTGCTCCCTGGCTCCCCCTGCCTTCCCCCAGCATGGCGCTGTCCAAGGTACCACTGCTCCCCGGCTCCACCCCCCCCCCCCGCTCTTCTCCTTGTCTTCCTCATTCCAACTTGTCTCCCAGTAATCACAGCACTATGCGCTGGCCTGTGACTCAGAAACACTCAGAAGTAGAAGAGATCTGGCACGGTACTGAGACTGATGCGGCTTTCCAGAGTCGATTCTCTGGCCATCCCTGAATAACCGGATCCTGGACTAGGCAGCAGTGCAGGTAGCTGAGCACATCAAGGTCACAGATTCCGCACATAGGAAAATGCAGTATTGCGGGCTCAGAGTGAGTTTGGGGACAGATGGCCGGGCTGAAACAGGGGGAGGGAGAATTCTCTTCACCAGCAGTGCCCCACACCTGCCCCCTCAGCCAGCACCACTCAGGTCTTCTTCCAGCCCCCTTTTGCTCTTTCCAGTCCCAGCCCCTCTGCACAGCTCTTGCAAAAGTTGGCAGCTGTGTTATTGGAGGCTGCCACAGTGGGTCTCTTTTCCACCCCTCCCAAATTTCAGGGGATGTTCTCCCCTTCCTTGCAATTGCCAGCCCCACGGTGTGAGAGGAGCAGGACCCCAACCCTATTGCCACCTCTCTCCCCTCCCCCACCCCACTTCCAGCATTCCAGGGAGGCCAGGAGACCTTGTTACCTGTGGGAGACACAGGCCTGGGAAGACTCTGGAGCGAGGCTGGAAGAGAAGAGCAGAGAGGTGGTAAGGGCTCTGAGAAGGGGATGAGGTCACAGGTCAGAGCTGGGGGGAATCTCCAGACAAACAGACTGACAGACAGGGGGGTTGTGGGCCAAAGGAGGCACTTACCCAGCAGAGGCAGTGCCATGGTGAGCTGGTCACTCTGGGAAGGGAGTTGGCTTCTCAGCTCATCTGCCGGCCATGCACAGGGACAGGAACAGTCTCCTCCATTCTGAGAGAGGCAGAGGAAGTCCCAGCCTCAGTTGTGGTCACCGCTCAGCTCAGGGGCTGGAGAGACGCCAGTGTGTGGAGTGCAGGGTGCCCATTTCCTCAAGGCTGCAGATTCTGAACACAGAAAATTCAAGGCACTCAAGAGATAGACAAGGTGGGTGAGGGGTTTCTCAGGCACCCCGGGATCAAGCAGGCCGGAGGTGAGGGACTGGACCCTGCAACGACTGGAACATTTATCCCACGGACACTGGGCCCAGCAGGGCAGGTTCACGTTCTGTCTGAGTGGGACGATTCAAAAGTGAAACCAGCACCAGGGCCCAGACACAGACAGGGACGTGGTTATGCTGAAGAAATTCACCATTAAGGGGAACTGCACCATACCATAGGGAGTAGGATGGGATTGGGCAGGGAGTGCTGGTCACCATGCCCTGCACACTGCTAGGGGGCGCTGTGCTCCAGGAAGCAGTGATAGAGTCATGGAGGATGGGAGAGAGTCCAGAAGACTGGCAAAACTGATGACCTCTTAAGGTCCCCTCTCAGCCTTCCATTTGAGGGTACGTCTACACTACAAGCTCCTTTTGGAATAAGGTTTTCCAGAAGAGGTTTCCCTGAAAAGCTTGTTTCAAAATAGCGCATCTACTCATTAAAAGCGCAATGAAATAGCGATGTGCTATTTCGAAAGAGAGCTTCCACACGGATTGGACGCTCTCTCACTTTTAAGGCCACCCAGAACCATTTCAGGCAGGGAATTAGTTCAGCAGTTTCTTGCAGGTGCTGCTGCCTACGTCTATCTGACACACGTGTTAAAGGGACCCCCTACACACAGAAGTTTCTCTCCTTCTCTGCATGCTCTGCCAGCTGCCTACATGGTCCTGCGTGAGCTTGACTCTGAGCTCATCCCTGAGAACCTCTCCCTGTATGCAGAAGCAAGACTCCTGCGACCACACCCCACAGTGGTCTGTTTTGGAGGCTGGACACCAGTTCCAACTGCTGGATCCGGCAGGTGATAGAGCGGCGGGATGACCAGCAGCGACTGCACAGCTTCCATATGAGGAAAGAGGCATTCTGGGAGCTCTGTGCCTGGCTCGTCCCTCCCCTCTGTGAAATGATGCTCAGATGTTACTCACCACCAGTCTGAAGAAGCAAGTTGCCATCATTCTCTGGAATCTATCCATGCCAGATACTTACCAGTCCATGGGAAACCAATTCAGTGTGCACAAGTCAACCATCAGGGCCCTCCTCATGCTGGTATGGAACTCTTGGATTGCAGTCTCTGGGGGTGGGAGAGTACTGGAAAAGGGGTCCCAAGGTAAAGGGGGGATGGAGGTTGTGGGAAATGGGCTGGGTGTGTGTGGGGGAGAGGTCCTAGCCCCATCCCCATGGGGTTCTGCAGTCCTGCCTTCACATAGACCTCAAGGGGAAGGGATTGCTTCATGGTGGCTCAACAATGAAAGGGGGAATGTGCACGGTTACAATTACATACACTAGAAAGTATGAATGGTTTTATCAAGTCCAAGCAGTGGGACTGAAGTGGTGATAAGTGAGAACAGGAAGAGCCAAGTAGGTTACAAAACAAGAGAATCGAAACCACTTGGCTGCTTCGACACTGAAACTTCAGAACAAACTTACTCAAACTCACCCTAAAACCTCTTTTCCAGCTGCCCCTCCAAACCAGGGCTGTCTTCCCCACCCTGAAGTCTGTGGCTCCTTCCTTCAGGTGCAGCCCAGCCAAAAGACCAAGACCTCTGCTTTCTTATTCTTTTTGTTAAGGAATTGAATCATAGAATCATAGAATCATAGAATAATAGGACTGGAAGGGACCTCGAGAGGTCATCGAGTCCAGCCCCCCGCCCTCAAGGCAGGATCAAGCTCCGTCTACACCATCCCTGACAGATGTCTATCTAACCTGTTCTTAAATATCTCCAGAGAGGGAGATTCACCACCTCCCTTGGCAATTTATTCCAATATTTGACCACCCTGACAGTTAGGAATTTTTTCCTAATGTCCAATCTAAACCTCCCCTGCTGCACTTTAAGCCCATTACTCCTTGTCCTGTCCTCAGAAACCAAGAGGAACAAATTTTCTCCTTCCTCCTTGTGACACCCTTTTAGATATTTGAAAACCGCTATCATTTCCCCCCTTAATCTTCTTTTTTCCAAACTAAACAAGCCCAGTTCATGAAGCCTGGCTTCATAGGTCATGTTCTCTAGACCTTTAATCATTCTTGTCGCTCTTCTATGTACCCTTTCCAATTTCTCCACATCTTTCTTGAAATGTGGCGCCCAGAACTGGACACAGTACTCCAGCTGAGGCCTAACTAGTGCAGAGTAGAGCGGCAGAATGACTTCACGAGTTTTGCTTACAACACACCTGTTGATACAACCTAGAATCATATTTGCTTTTTTTTGCAACAGCATCACACTGTTGACTCATATTCAACTTGTGGTCCACTATTGTGAGGCTCCGTATTGTGAGGCCCTCCGTACCAACCACTGCTCAGACTAGGACAGAAGAGATTAATTAATAGTTGAGGATAACACCCTCCATGTCTCTCGTTCACACTTTTGAAACCATTAAGTATTTCTCACTCCATAGGTCTAACTTTACACACAAAGATGATACACAAATCAAAGTCAGATAAACAGGACCAGTGCATTGTGACATGAAGATTGATGCGTTACATGAAATACTTTGCTCAAAGCACATATGAGTTACGTATGTTCATGACCAGGAGTCTATTTCATAGAGCTTGGTGAGAGGGGGTGTCCAACAGAGTAGCCATGTAACTAAAATTGTATCTTTATGCACACTGGCATGCCTCATTGTACCCTGCCAGCCTCTCCACCTTCTGAAAGCAGAAATGCCCTTCCCTTTTCCCATCAGTCACAGGGCACCAGCCAGTCTAAAGCTGATCCCAAAGTAGGGACAGAGTCGTAGCATTTTAAATTTTACAAGGAGTCTTGAGAAATAAGTGAAAGGTGCGATGGTGCGAACAAGTGGCCATGCCCTGCCATGGACTCAGCTGTAGTTCGGTTGGGGATTGAAATGCTCATGGTGCCCAAAGCCCTTTCAGACCCAACAGATGTTTCCAAGGTCTCTTTGATTTTCCACCAGAACTTCCCTTTCCAGTGATAGCAGCAAATGGGTCACCTTGTGGGGAGAATCCAAGCCATGGAATGAAGGGCACCTTAGCAGAACAAGCCTCCTAACAGGATCTAGAAGCAGTGGCGGGAGACGAGGAAGATAAGTCCATTGATGAGGAAGAAGGAGCCGCCCACAGCTAGCTCCAGGACCCTGCGGATGCCATGAGCTGGAGAATCATAAATGGAACAAGCCGGTTAATGTCACTATTGAGCATCCTGCCTGTAGAATCAAAGCTTTTGTGCCTCTAGAATTTGTGACAAACTCCCCTGGATCTCAGGATCCATCATGAAACGCACCCCAGCCCTTCCCTGTCTGGCAAGTGGATGCTGACCCTTGATCCTTCCAGTCCATGTGTCTGTCCCTCTGCTGCCTGGCTGTCTTGTAACACCGCTGTGATCTGCCCTGTTATTGCTTCTCCAGCCAGATCAGTAGGGAACTGTGGGGGTTGGGGAACGGGACCTTGAGGGAGATGATAGCAGTCAGCAGCCGACTCACCTGACATTGTGAAGCTCCCAGTGACTGTCGCAACCTGGCTCCTGGGGGACAGGACCCACCTCCCAGCCACCTTCTCTTCGTACTCACAGGTGAACTCCCCTTTGTTGTTGGGACCAACCCGTGGGAAGCTGAGCAGTGAGCCCTTCACAGAGCCGGTGCCAGATTCCACGGTGCTGATCTCAGACCCCAGATCCCCAGGAATGAGCTCATCTTCGTCCTTGTAGAAGTGAAACCTCCGCTCGCGGGCATCCCCGGGGGCTGTGCAGGTGATGTTCAGGGAAAACCCTTCGCTCACCACACCAGACGGGGGATCCACACTCAGCTCCGGCTGTGGAGGGGGATCTGTGGGGAGCAGGAAAGGGGAGGGTTCCACAGGGCCACAGGAGAGGAGAAAGTGGAGCCCAGAATTTGGTTCATTCCCAGCTGAACTTTGTTCTCTCTCCGGAGCCTCTGGTTTCATTGCAGGGTCCCCAGGGGCTCCTCGCAGAAATGAACAGGAGCCGAGCTAGGGATGGCTTCCTTCCCATGCAATGTGGGGCTGAGATATGGGGTCAAAGGTGGACACAGGGAAGAGGACATCCCTTGTTTTGTGTCACCCCTCCACTGCCAATACTCCATGGAGCCTTTGACAGACAGGGGGGACCCAGGGCCCGTAGGAATCGCCTCCCCCTGGCCAGGCTGTTTGAGACCTGGAGGCACTGCTCACAATCCACCATCTCAGAGATAAGAGACCTGAGGCAGCCATGTCGCAGGGGATTCCAAGGTCTATTTCACTTGGGAAGCCATGTTCTTTGTTGCTTTGAGCGGCCATTTGCTGTGCCACTCTCTCGGGGTGGCCATATTGGAAATCAAGGGCCATGTTGGATTGATGTGTCCATGTATCCTTGTGTTGAGGCCCCGCTGAGGTCCATGTAGCAGCCCTGTTGCCCATTTGGTGGCCCTGTAGGGCCGAGAGAAGGCCGTTTTCTCAGCTGGGCCACCACGTTGGGCCTGTGGGAGGTGGTGGGAGGCAAATAGAGGATGTGGAAGAGTGAAAAAGTGGGAGGGAACAAACTGGGTAGATGTGAATTCACAGAGCAAAGCCCAACGCACAGGGAGGGAGGAAGGAGAATGAGCAGAACTGGAACCAGAAGAGGTAGGAAGGGAGTTTGAACTGGTTCTGCCCCATGTCTCTGCCCTGTGGGAGTCAGGAGCTCCAAGAAGACAGACACGGGTTCCTTCCTGGCCTGGCAATTGGTGATCCAGGCCTGGGGCTCTGGATTCCTTGCCTCAGCTCTGAGTCCCAGTGGCCCTTCCAGGTTGAGATGGGAACCTTGTCATAGTGTAAGAGTTTTGTGTGTGAGGTTTTGCTTAAGAAAAATGAGATGTGAAAAGGCCTGGAGCAGAGTGTTGGGGGCACAGGGCAGGGCAAATGGTGCTGTGGGAAGAGCATCTGGGACAGAGGGGTCAGTGCAGAGGGGGTGGAGCAAATCCCAGGTTCTGCTAAAGTGTCTCTCAGTAGCCAGGCTGGTGGCACGGCTGAGGAGAGGCAGGGGACAGTGGGGCCATGGGAAGGAGAATGGGTCTCCCCAGTGACACCTCTCATGTGTCATCCCCCAGCTTGGTGGAAACAGGGTCTCACCCGTCACTGACACCGGGACAGGTGGGCTCATTTCTGACGGGATCTCTCGCTGATGCTCCACCCTCCAGTACAGGCAGGTGTAGACTTGGCTGGCGGCTGCGTCACTCAGGTTGATCTGCCAGGTGCCCTGGCTGGATTCCCCGCTGGAGATCTGCTCCCCGCTCTGGTTGAAGAACCTGTATCCTGCTGCTTTCTCATTCAGTTGACCGGAGCATCTGAGGGTGACCCGCTCCCCTCGGATGTAGATGGGCTGAGGAGGGTCCAGAGACAGCCTGGGGGGAGGTGGACGCGCTGGGAGGGAGAGAAGTGGGGAGGGGAGATAAATGAGCCAAATCCTTGACTTCCTCACACAAACTTCTCCAGTCTCCCTGCCCAGAGCTGCCTCCCCCAGGCTGAGAGACCCAGGCTGGTTCTTCCCTGCTTGGCTCTTCCAGCTGGATGGGTGTGTACAGTAGGGACACATGCATGACCCAGCGCACACCCAGAGTGCTGGCAGGCCCTGGGAGGGGAGGGGAAAACAATACCAGGTCAGAGTCACCTCAGGAACAAGAAAGGAATTCAGAGTTCCCTGGGAGAAACACCCTTCATCTCTCAAGCTCCACCCTGTTCTGTGCCCACATGTTACTCTGCAGGGGCCTGGCCTCTGCGTATGGGATCGGCTGGTTGGGCTGCCCCAGTGTACAGGAAGTGTAAGGGGTCTCTGTCTGTGAGCATCAGCTGGGACTAGGAGCACTTTGGAGACTAGATCCCTGGTAAGATTTGTAACTGATGGTGCCCAGTGCATCAGGGTGGGATCTCTCCCTCCTGTATCGCTGGGCTGTGGGGATTCTGGTGAACTGGTCAGGGGTCAGGGGAACATCAGACATGGATCCATCCTCTGATGATCATTATGGAGTGGAAGGGCTGAGGATGTAAAACAGGATTCCTGGTCAGGTTCCCCAACTGCAATGCCCTGTGGTGACAAAATTTACTGGGCAGCTGGGCACCTCTCCCTGCCTTTTGTGACCAGTGCCCTTCTCCCCACCCTCAGCAAAACAGACACCAGGGCCTGAAACCGACCAGAGACTTGTTTAACCAAAGGTCCTTATGTTTACAAATGTTTGAGGGCTGGGGGCTCCCAGAAGGAAAGTAGCATCAATGTCCCCACCCCCAAATCCCAAAGCCAGAGACCCAGGGAGTGACACTGACCAGATACGGGGGCTGGATCTGACCCAGTAGCCCTGGCTGGCCCTGTGCAGAGCTGAGTGCTGGGCTATGTCTCCCCCCTAGCACATAGCAGACATGCCAGCAAGGGCCAGCAAAGAACAGGGACGGGGGGACTCACCTGTCACCCTGATGGAGCTAGTCTGGCTTCTCATAGATTTGATCTCTCGGCCAGACACTGTCTTCCAGGACTCACAGCTGTACTGCCCGGCGCTGCCTGCAGACACGCTCCACAGCGGCAGTGACGCGGTGTGACTGTTGAGAGGTGAGGGGAGTTCCTTGGCCTGGATTTCTTGACTGTCCTTGAAGAACCGGATCCCCGACACGGTGGGTGACCCAGTGGCTGAGCATATCAGGGTCACAGCTTCCCCGCTGAGGTAGACAAGATGCGGCAGGGACACAGTGAGCTTGGGGGCTGGGAGAGGGGCTAGAAAAGACAAGAGGGAAGCAGTGGGGGAGTGAGTGGATCCTCACATTCACTCTCTGCAGAGTAAATGCTGCTCAGTGAGATGCGCTGGCTGGAGAATCCTTTGGGGATCCGCTGCCCTCTTTGATTGAGGAACCTGCATTCTTCCACCTTCTCATGCTTGGGGCTGAGTCCCTGTGGGTGACGGTCTCCCTCTGGCTTTAGATGGGGCACAGAGAGTCAAGACAGGGCCTGGGAGGTGGAGGGTCTGGAGTGAACAGAGAGGTGAGGGCACCACAAAGTCAGCAGCAGGGGAGATAAAGGAGCTAAGTCCTCAGCACAGCCAACCCACCCCTCCCCCAAACTCCCTGCCCATTACCAGACCCTCCAGGCTGATGGAGAGCAGATGGCTCCTCCCTGCTTGGACCCCTGCAGAGAGGGGCATGGCCAGAGAGGTTTGTTCTATTCAACTTGGCTGTGTCTACACTGGCCACTTCTTCCGGAAAAGCAGCCACTTTTCCGGAATAACTTGCCAGCTGTCTACACTGGCCCCTTGAATTTCTGGAAAAACACTGACGATCTACTGTAAGAAATCAGCCGCTTTTCCGGAAATACTATGCTGCTCCCATTCGGGCAAAAGTCCTTTTTCCGGAAAACTGTTCTGGAAAAGGGCCAGTGTAGAGAGCACAGTAGTGTTTTCCGCAAAAAAGCCCCGATCGCGAAAATGACGATCAGGGCTTTTTTGCAGAAAAGCGCATCTAGATTGGCCACGGACGCTTTTCCGGAAAAAGTGCTTTTGCGGAAAAGCATCCTGCCAATGTAGACACACTTTTTTCCGGAAGTATTTTAGGAAAAAGTGCATCTAGATTGGCAGGATACTTTTCCGCAAAAGCACTTTTTGCAGAAAAGCATCCGTGCCAATGTAGACGCGCTTTTCCGCAAAAAAGCCCCAATCATCATTTTCGCGATCAGGGCTTTTTTGCGGAAAAGAAATCTGGGCTGTCTACACTGGCCCTTTTCCAGAACAGTTTTCCGGAAAAGGACTTTTGCCCGAACGGGAGCAGCAGAGTTTTTCCGGAAAGCACTGATGATTTTACATTAGATCGTCAGTGCTTTTCCGGAAATTCCAGGGGCCAGTGTAGACAGCTGGCAAGTTATTCTGGAAAAGCAGCTGATTTTCCAGAATAAGTGGCCAGTGTAGACACAGCCTATAACTTTACGCTGAATCCCAGGGATGAAATTCTGTGGGTTTTTTCTTTTCTTAAAACGGCTGCCAACCCAGTATGTTTTGTCAAGTTTATTTTGTTTAAGGCCATGATATGATTCTTGTGTCCTGGAAGGCAACAGGAGGTGTGTGTGTGCATGTCTAAGACTGAGAGGTCAGCTACCAGAGATGTCAGTTTGTTTTTTCAAGCTCTCTCATGGTACAGGATCTTGGAGAAGTCGCTAAGGCTGTGTCCAGACTCCATGCCTCCGTCGACGGAGGCATGTAGATTAGCCAGCTCGGAAGAGGGAAATGAAGCCGCGATTAAAATAATCGCGGCTTCATTTAAATTTAAATGGCTGCCCCGATCTGCCGATCAGCTGTTTGTCGGCAGATCGGGAGAGTCTGGACGCGATGCCCCGACAAAGAAGCCTTTCTTCATCGACACAGGTAAACCTGGTTTCACGAGGCTTACCTGTGTCGATGAAGAAAGGCTTCTTTGTCGGGGCATCGCGTCCAGACTCTCCCGATCTGCCGACAAACAGCTGATCGGCAGATCGGGGCAGCCATTTAAATTTAAATGAAGCCGCGATTATTTTAATCGCGGCTTCATTTCCCTCTTCCGAGCTGGCTAATCTACATGCCTCCGTCGACGGAGGCATGGAGTCTGGACACAGCCTAAGTGATTTCTTCCTAGGTTGAAGAAGAAGGGGACTCTTTTCTCAGTTGCTGGTGGAGGCTACCTCCCAAGGCCAGGGACTCTCTGACCTTGGGGAGCTGATAAGCAGAAGTCCCTAGAGGTAGGGTATTTGTCTGTGCTCTCGCAGGCCTCCACCTTCTGCACTCGAAGTGCCAGAATGAGGAACAGCTGTGATGACTCCTACGAGCCATATCGATACCAGAGAGCAAAATCTGGCCTCAATGCTAGTGCACCGCTCCAAACAAATTTGATATTTCATGGAAACTCCTTGTCTGGAATCCAACTCAGCGAAAGACCAAACCAATCCACAGGACCCAAATTTAACAGTTGACCACGTATTCATTCATTGGTCACACGATGGTGAGGCTTATGCACAGGCCCTTCCTCCAGTGTTCATGCACCAAAATCTGAATCTTTGGAGTCAGGATGTCCCAAATCACTCTCCCAGCCCCCCAGACTCCTCTCAGCCACTCCCTCCCTCCTCCTTCTGTTCCCTACCGACAGGCTGGAGAGGCACATTCCCCTGTCCCCACAGGGAGTTGCTACAGAGTGAGGGAGCTACATGCATGACAGCCCAGAGCCATCAACCTTCTTACATACATCGTCATTCCCCTACCTCCTCAGCCAGTTCCACCCAGAGTTTCTCAAGCCCCTGCTTCGCCCCTTGCAGCCCAGCCCCTCTACACAGAATCGGTGCCAAAGGTTAAATAGACTCAAATCAGACATCAGCAATGGTCACATGCAGTAACCTGCAGGGGAACATTTTACTCTTCCCCAGGCTCTCAGTTAAAAGTAGCCTCTCTCCTACAAAGGAATTTCAGAAACCAACGACAGAGAAAGCACACAGAATTCACCTGCATCAACTCACTCAAGGCTGTTCCCTGCACTCCTGTGAGGTCTGAGCAGATGATCACTCGGCCCCTCTGGCCTCAGAGTGGATGTTTCTGTGACACTGACTCATGGTACCAACCTGGCCCCAAATGAGGGTCTCAATTAAACACTCCGGCTGATCAAAGCCTGCTATGATTCAAGGAGCTTCTATTGGTTGTCTGGGACCCATCTCCTTCCCCATCCCTAGCACGTCTTCCCCCATAACCCCAAAATGACTGGGTGTTCCACGGACAAAAGGACTGAAACTGACCAAAAACGGAGGGCGGGGGGAGGAACTGAATCCATGGTGACCCAGGCTGGAGCCGAGTGACTGGGTTGGATCAACCAGTGCGTGGAGCAGTGAGATCAGGCCATGGGGTCAGCTAACAGCAGGCAATAGGGGTCTCACCAGTCACTGTGATGGGGATGTTTTCACTCCTCTCTGATGGCATCTCTTGCCCAGACTCTGTCTCCCAGTAACCACAACTGTATGCGCCGGTGTGTGAGTCAGACACACTTGACAGCTGAAGAGTTTTGACATGGTACTGAGGCTGCTGGAGCTCTCTGGAGCTGATTCTTTTGTCATCCCTGAAGAACCGGATCCTGGACAGGGTGGCAGTGTGGGGAGCTGAGCACGTCAGGGTCACAGATTCCCCACGTAGGAAGACGCGGTGTGGTGGGCTCACAGTGAGTTTGGGGGCAGATGGCCGGGCTGGAACAGGGGAGGGAGAAATCAGAGAATTTTCCACAGAAGCAGCGCCCCACTCATGTAAACAATGACCCCCCCCGGTGCCCCCTCAGCCAGTCCCACCCAGAGCTCCTCCCAGTCCTCCCCCCCCTTTTCTGTTGAAGCCCAGCCCCTCTGCACAGCTCTGGGCCCCTGCCAAAGCTCAGCAGCTGTTCCATTGGAGGGTGCCAGGGTGGATGCACTGAGCCCTGTACAGGTGAGCGGGGACCCAGCGCGAGGAGCTGAGGGCCCTTGGGGGGGCAGGACTGGAAGGCAGGGTCGGGCGGGAACCAGGGTCTCTGATGTTCCCCCTTTGCCCCAAGGGAGAGGATGAACCAGTCCCACCTGGTTTCACGAGGCATACCTGCGCCAGCCGACACAGGCTTCCTTGTCGACCACAGCACATCTAGACTGCCCCATGTGCCGACAAACAGCTGTTCAAAAGCTGATCAGCAAAGCGTGGCCGCCATTTAAATTTAAATGAAGCGGTGATTATTTAAATCGCCGCTTCATTTCCCTATGCCGGGTAGCCTAATCTACATGCCTCTGTCACCAGAGGCATGTAGTTTAGACATACCCAGAGTGATGTTAATATTAGGCAAGACCCTGTCATAGGGTATGTCTACACTACCCCCCTAGTTTGAACTAGGGTGGTTAATGTAGTCAATCGAAGTTGCAAATGAAGCCCGGGATTTAAATATCCCGGGCTTCATTTGCATCTTACCAGGCGCCGCCACTTTTAAAGCCCCGGTAGTTCGGACTCTGTTCCCGCGGCTACACGCGGCACGGAGTAGATAGTTCGAATTAGGCTTTCTAATTCGAACGACCGTTACACCTCGTTCCAAATCCCGGGCTTCATTTGCAACTCCGTATGACTACATTAACCACCCTAGTTCGAACTAAGGTGGTAGTGTAGACATACCCATAGATAGAAAGAAGTTTAATGTTGCAAGACGTTGTAACTTTGTTAAAGTGACTAGAAGTACTCTTTGTTCCATGCTGCAACTGTGTAAATGTGTTGTTTGTGTGAACGAGAGAGAGAACATTTTAGGAGAGATAAGTGTGAAGGCCACTGCATGCTCAAAAGATCAGAGGAAGGGTTGGAGACTCAGAAGCATCAAATAATTATCAACTAAGTGAAAGCACAATGAAGACAGACTACTGGGGCAGATTGATGAACCCTGACGTTAGCGGCACGCACCTCTTGATAAGGAACTGATAACAACTTTCACCAGAAGACAACACCCCCGACGGGTCATCGGCATATGGATATCAAATGACTGTGAGAACAAATTCTTCCTGATAATCATATGTTGCAGGAAGATTGATTGTGATACTGAGTGACTGATTACCGCCTGACAAGGCAAAATGTCTAGAGCCGGAAAAAAGCGGAAGCCATGTTCATGCAAATGGAGCAGGGAAAATTTAAATCCCCGCTGCATTTGCAATTCCGACTTGGCTAATCTGCATCCCTTTTCCGGAAAAGGGTGCCAGTGTAGACACAGCCTATTCCATCAGCAGGATGTTTATCTCTGTGTGTAAATGCATGCACTACTTTGTTATATTATCAATAAATGCCTTATCCCCCTGAAAAAGATCCCATGTGCTTCTTTTAAGCATAACCCCAGGAGCTCCCCACTGTCCGTGTCCAGCAGACCCAGACTGAGCCGAGGAGCAATTCAGGGAGCAGGGCAAGAACCCAGGACCCAAGGTGCCTTTGCCGCCAGGTGAAATCCCTGGACTGGTGAGCAGAGAGACATTCACAGAGCCGGTGCCAGGCTCCATGGTGCTGATCTCAGACCCCAGATCTCCTGGAATGACCTCGACTCCGTCCTTATAGAAGTGAAACCTCAATCCTGGAGAGGCGGGAGCTCGGTCTCCATGGTCCGTCCAGCCCTTGCTCTCTCTGCTGGGATTGCCCATGAGGGACTCAGTAGCGCTTATGGTGCTGAGGGCAGCTTCTCCCCTATGGCCAAACATATGGGGTTGCTCTTCCATCCCCCTGCTAATAGGAGATGACACAGGGGGCACTAGGAGATGATTCCCTTTCCTTATCAAACCAAATATATTGGGAGAGAATCAGGACCCCAGCCGCACCGCCAGGACCCCTCTCCCCTCACCTACCCTCTGCCAGCATCTCAGGAGACATCGTTACCTGTAGGGGACTCTAGCCAGAGGAGATCCCAGGGACTGGCTGGAAGAGAGGAGCAGAGAGGGGGTGAGAGCTCTGAGGACGAGATGTGGGCAGGGAAAGGGGGAGGGTCCAGAGAGACAGACAGACAGACAGACATTTATTTCCTGGGTGTGGCAGTGGGGGGCAGAGACGGAGCAGGAGCTCCATGTGACTGACACCTAGGGGTGGTGGGAGGGACTCATTTGGTGCAAAGGAGCCTCAGAGGAGTTACACTGGCTTGCCCCCACTGGGGATCTGGACCGGGGGGCTGGGGTCTATCTATTGACTCCCCCTGGGACCTCGCTCTTTCATGTTGCAGACTTGGGAATGGCCCCTGGTCTCTCAGGAGTCTGTTACACTAATGCCAGAGGCTCTGTTGCAGCACCAGGAGCCTTAGGGTGCAGATAGGGAGCAAAAAGAGGGGGAGGGATCTTGTTGCAAATTAATCAACCCTAACACCCCCATTCCCATCAGGGGATTCCCCCCACAGTCTCCGTCCAGGGCAAGAGGCACAAGAGAGGGGAGAACCCATCAGCTGACCTGCCCAGCAGTGGCGAGCAGGAACCGAGCAGAAATGAGGATGCTCGGGCGGATGTGGCGGAGGTAGGGAGGGGGAGTTTTTCCATCCATCACATTTCCTCTGTGGTTTCTGCAGCACCTGCTTTTCCTGCCCTGCTGGGCAGGGCTGGGTCTGTGCTCCTGGCCCTGAGCCCTCAGTGGGAGCCCAGTGCTGGGGCACAGAGACCCACACACAGCCCCACAGTGATGGGTCCTGTCCTTGTAGAAATGAACCCTCCATCCTCGGGAGGGGGGTAGTCAGTCTCCACGGCCCATCCAGCCCTTACTCTCCCTGCTGGGACTGCCTGTATGGGGCAGGGCAGCACCCATGGGATGGGGACAGCTTCCCCCCTGTGGGCTGGGCTGGGACCCACCCAACAAACCCTCCCAGCAGGCACCAGATGGGGGTCAATCTTCCACCCCCACGAATGTCTGGGGATGCTCCCCCTTCCTTGCAATTCCCAGCACCACTGAGTGAGATGAGCAGGACCCCAGCCCCACCGCCAGGACCCCCTTCCCTCTTCCACCCCACGGCAAGTGCCCCAGGGAGGCCAGGAGACCTCATTACCTGCAGTGGACGCCGGCCAGAGGGGACTCTGGAGCGAGGCTGGAAGAGAAGAGCAGAGAGGGGGGTGAGGGCTCTGGGGAGGTTATGAGGACAAAGGGCAGGGCTGGGGGGAGTCTCCAGACAGACAGACAGGGGGGCTGGGAGTCGAGGGGGGCACTTACCCAGCAGAGGCAGAAGGCGAGTTAGCTCCATGCTGAGCCGGTCGCTCTGGGCAGGGAGCTGGGTTCTCAGCAGCCGTCAGCTGCGCACAGGGAGGGGAACAGTCACCTCCGTTCTGAGAGCAGAGGAAGCCACAGGGTCAGGTGTGGTCACCGCTCAGCTCAGGGGCTGGAGAGACACTGGTGTGTGGTGTGCAGGGCGCCCATTTCCTGGGCTGATAGAGACCGGCCCAGCCTCCACTTTGAACCCTACGGGAGAGAGTCTTTAACCTGAGGGGATGCCCCAGAAGTAAGTCCGCTCTGTCCCATCAGCTTAACCTTTCCCCTGGGCCCCGACCTTCCGACCCGGGTGCAATTTTCACATCTCCAGAGAGAAAGACTCTGACATTTACTGGTCATTGTGAAACTGCCCCTTGGCTTCCCTGTTCTCTGGTCTGAGCGTGGTGAGCCTCAGTCCCTCTCATGAGGTAGGGATTTCCATTCCCCCATGACCAAGATCCACCTTCTTTTTTCTTGCTCTGCCCCCAGCCACCATGCCTGGAACTGTGATGTTCCACCCCCACCTCATGAGGTACGACATTGTTGGGTGGACACACACATGCATGTCTCCACGAGGCTTTGGATAACATCCCCCTGGAACCATCAATGTGAATGTCACCGTCGGCTCTTACTTTGGAGCAGGTGTCACTTGCATGTGAGAAGTTCAAGATACGGAGTCTGGAACCGTTTATGGTTTGACATGTGCATGGGGAAGCCATCCAGGGCATTCCCCTGTCACTCGTAGGTGAACAGCCTCCTTTAAGTTGATTGGTCTTTGGAAGTCACATAATCACCCAAACTGGGAGCGTCTGCCCAGGGAATTTACCTCGGTAGGTGGGGGAGAAAATTTCCAAGTTCCCGCCCAAAGTGGAATCTATAAAACAATTGGGAGCTGCTGTCCCTTTGTCTTTGGCTGGCTGGATACTCCCAAGGAAACAGCCAGCGCCCCCAAGGAGTAAAGGATCTTCCCTGGCTTGGTTTTTGCCTGAAATAAGAACATTTAAACAATAAACTGCTGGGTGCTCCAAGGACCCAAGGACTGACACTGACCAGAGATGGGGGATTGAAACTGACCCCATGGTGACCCTGTCTGGGACCGAGTGACTGGGTTTTGTCACCTGTGCATGGAGCAGATACTTCGCACCCCAGCCCAGCCAACAGCAGGCAACAGGGGCTCTCACCGGTCACTGTGATGGAGATGGTTCGGCTCCTCTCCGATGGGATCTCTCGCCCAGACTCTGTCTTCCATGATTCACAGCTGTACTCTCCAGTGTTTGTCTCAGACACACTTGACAGCTGAAGAGATCTGTATTGAGAACCCTGGAGCTCTCCGGAGCTGATTCTCTTGTCATCCCTGAAGAACCGGATGCCGGACACGGTGGCAGTGCTGGGAACTGAGCATGTCAGGGTCACAGATTCCCCCCATAGGAAGATGCGGTGTGGTGGGATCACGGTGAGTTTGGGAGCAGACGGCCGGGCTGGAAGGGGGAGGGAGGAAGGAGAAAACTCTTCAGAGCCAGCGCCCCACTCACATAAACAGTAACACCCCACTCCTCAGCCAGTCCCATCCAGAGGTTCTTCCAGCCCCCCAATTTACCCTTGCAGCCCAGCCCCTCTGCACAGCTCTCGGCCCCTGCCAAAGGGCGGGAGCTGCACCATTGGAGGGTGCCAGGGTGGATGCACTGAGCCCTGTACAGGTGACCAGGGACCCAGCGTGAGGAGCTGAGGGCCCTTGAGAGGGGCAGGGCTGGAAGGGAACCGGGGTCTCTGATGTTCCCCCCACCCCCAGGCAGAGGATGAACCAGCCCCTCAATGATCCTGGGGGGTCAGGCCCATAGGAAGGCCTGTCAGGACACCCAGTACTTGGGGTCATATGACTGGTGGGGGACATGCTGCTGGAGCCAGGAAATGGCCCAGCTGTGACGTCCTGAGGCTGTGAGGGGCCCTGCTTCGTGCCGGACTCCTGTGATCCACATCCAACCTGCTCCTGCCCCGCACCCTGGCCTTCTTCCCACGTCTGGCCCTGCTCTCACCATCAGGCCACGCTGCCTCCGTCACAGACACCAGCACCCTGAGCAGGGCACAGGGCTGCACCATCACACGGCTGAAGCCAGGAAATGGCCTGGCTTGGACCTGGCTGATCTGCTGTGATATCCTGCTCCTGAAAATGGCCCTGCCGTGACCCGCCCTGCCTCCAGCCAATGAGGGACATGGTAGGCCTATAAGACGATGCTGCAGAACCAGCATCAGCTCAGAGTCTCTGGAGCTCTGAGTCAGAGAAGACCAGGTGGCTGGCTGTGGGAGCAGCAGCACCATGGACAGCTCTGTTTGGGACAGGAGGTGGCTTATATGTTGCAACAGTGGTAAAGTCCCAAGTCAAAGGCCAGGAAATGTCTCCTGGAGGGATGGGAGCAGCCTAAGAGGGACACTGACCAAGGGCACCAGGATGGGCCCTGTTAGAGGTGGGCCCTGGAAGGATGGGATTGATACAGGATGGGACTCCGCTGGAGAGCCGAGTGTCCTAAAAGGCTTCTTAAAGAGAGATCCTAGGCCAGGGGGCCACTCACATGAGGTGAGGGACACCCCATCACCAAAACCCTCCCTGGCTGACACCTCTTCCGCACCCCAATGCCGTCCACTTTTCCCTTCAATATATTTTCTCAAAGCCGCTGTTTTGGTAGATCCCATATGAACTCTTCAAGGAAGCTAGCCAATCGCCAGGGGTCTCTGGGCGTTTTTTTTAGAGTGGGATCCTGGTGTGATCTCACTGGTTGGAATCTTCTGCTTCTCGGGTTTTACACCTTCCCTGGGAATATTGGTCCAAGGCACGTGGGGAAGCGCTGGGCTGGGTTCCCTAGGGAGGGGGTGGAATCTCCATCCCTAGAGGTGTTTAAGACCTAGCTTGACAAAGCCCTGGCTGGGATGATTGTGTTGGGCTTTGTCCAGTTTGGGAAGAGGGCTGGACCCGATGACTCCTGAGGTCTCTGTCAGCCCGGGGTTCTGTGAAGAAGGGCTATTAAAAATTCCATCCGATGTTTCAGGGTCTGCTTTTGATGCTGTGATTTTACAGGTGTCTGCAGATTGCTGGCAGCCAGTGGCCTACATCAGTGACCGAAACAGAAACCAGCTAGAGGCAGACCGAGACGGGGCATTGGGTGAGGCTGTTGGCCTGTGAGAGATTCGGTCCATTGCTTTGTGGCCAGGCAGTGGATGTTGAAACTGACCATGGCCCCTGACACTGTTACGCTGCTAAGTGCCTGCATTTGAGGGGTCAAAGAATGGTCCCTGTAGATGCACTTTTCTGGCTCCCACAAAACAAGACACACACTGGAACTAGTGCCAATGGTCACTAATCCCCAAAACCACATCGCATGTAGGTTGCTTCCCGGTCTGAGACACCAGCCGCTTACCCCAGGATCAATTGGTTGCCTAAATCCTACACCAAAGGCCACATTCTTAGCCAGTGCCATGAGAAACTCTCTAAAGGGTTATTAAAAATGGAACAAGTGAGTTCTCCGCAGGTTTAAGCCAGCAAAGAGACACACCAGCTACGTCTACACTGGCATGATTTTCCGAAAATGCTTTTAACGGAAAAGTTTTCCATTAAAAGCATTTTCAGAAAAGCGCGTCTAGATTGTCAGGACGCTTTTCCGCAAAAGCACTTTTTGCAGAAAAGCGTCCGTGGCCAATCTAGATGCGCTTTTCCGCAAAAAAGCCCCAATTGCCATTTTTGCGATCGGGGCTTTTTTGCGGAAAACAGTACTGTGCTGTTTACACTGGCCCTCTTGCGCAAATGATTTGCGCAAGAGGGCTTTTGCCCGAACGGGAGCAGCACAGTATTTCCGCAAGAACACTGATGATCTTACATGAGATGATTTTGCAGAAAAACTTGCCAGTCTAGACACAGCCACCAAGTATTAGCCATCTAAAACTGATGATTCATGGAGCTCTGGTCATGTTACTGAAATGGGTGTTGCAGGTAGACCCACAAAGCTTCAGTTCAGAGATTCTGACCCTTAACAGTTCAAAGAGACAAAAACTAGATTAATTTTGTAAGGGATTTTTCTTGCCTTGCCCCAGACATCAGGATGACGGAACCAGTTCACGTGCAGGTCTCCAGTTCATGGGTTAAGAGAACAAACAGCAAAGTGTTTTGTGCTCTGATGTTCCACAACTGTTTGTCTGATGTCTAGGGCCCTTCTCTCCCTGGGCAGGAAATAGCTCTTCCGGTGGTAAACTTGTATTTCACACTTGGTCGTGCTGCTCTCCAGACTTAACAGGTGTTCACAGTTGCAGAGCAAACATTTAAATATCAGCTGAAAACATGGCGTGTGGCCATGATCAGTGAAATTAATGCAGGCAGCAACAATACACGAGCAATTTGTAGATTCTAAACATGAAACACATTCTTGCGAACTTAACATTTATATTAAGAAACATGAAACACATTCTTATAGGTCTAATTCCAATATCAAACAAAAGTAACACCCACGTGACTTGGTCCAGTCTCCAGTGATGAGATTGTCAGCTCTTAGCTAACACGTGCAGCTAAGCAAGAGCTGGCTTTGGACTTTAAGGAGGATCTAAGCCATGTGGTGTTTCTTCCCTGGCACTTCACTTGAGTCACAGAAACTCATAAATCCACACTGCTGGGTATGAGTCTGGCTTCAAATACCTTCACAACATATTTCCAGACACATGGGTAACTCTTTTGACACAACCCATACACACATCGCACCGTGATATTCATGACCAGTTTTTCCATGATACCTTCCAACATGCTGACTGGCTAAATATTTTGACCATGGTAACTTAGGTGGGCCCTTTGCCACATGCCGTACAAGGGCTGTTGGGATATAAACGGTTCAGGATGTGAATGTTCAAGGAGGGGAAGAAGATGTGGAGGAACAGGGATTCCCTTATTATTTAGCTTTTCTCCGGATTCGAGATGTCACCACCTCGCTGTATAGCACATGTTCATCTTCGGCAGGCTTGGCTTTGTTTTTCGACTGCGTTGTGTGGGCCTGTGAAGTTGGAAGAACTAGAAGTGCGTAGGTAACTTCTGAATCCTGTTGGGGGAGGAAAGAGAAATGGTGAGGGGGGAAGGGTGCAGGGAGATGACATGGCTGATGGAAGACATGATAGACAGCTGCTCAGTCACTGTTATAAAGAGGACGGTTCTCTGTGTTCACCGAAGTTAAGGCAGAATGGGTGTAGTCTCCGGCAAGAGAGATTTAGGTGAGAGGTTACGGGCTGGTCTAGGTTGAAGTAACACTACCACAGCACAGGGGGCAGAACTGATGACTTCTTGAGGTCTCTTCTGTCTGGGATTCAGTGGTGGTTTTGGGAAAGGGAAGGCCAATTCCCAGCCCATTCTATCTGCATGAACAAACTCTGGGCAGTATTTCTTTGTGGCTGTTTTCTGATAGCCCTACCCTAGAGAGGTAGCAATATCTGAGGCCTGGGCAACAATTCAGGCATTGTTGATTCAAAGAGGTTGGATTCTGTTGGCTCTTGACCTTAGCCTATCAATGCAGTCATGTTACCTGCTCCATCTGCTCCGCTCCAGCACCCGCGGCTTTTGATCCCTTGCTGTCATGGCCTGGATCCAGGTTCCTGGTGTATTGTGCAAGCTCAGAACCTTCTGTGCATTTTGGAGTCTTTGGAACTAGTGCAGAACCAGAGAAGAAGGGAGTTGAGGTGGGGACATACCTTGAGCAAATGACACAACTACAGGGCATGACCTTGAGCCAATGATGCAAAGTCAGCTTCATGCCCACGGGTCATTCTGTTTAAATACGTATTTTCTCAACACAGAGGTCTGGAGAATTCTATAACTTTGACATTATTTTACCCTCACTTCACTCTGAATACAACCAAATGTCTTAGTGCAGACGTCAAGTGAAATAATGTGGCTTAAACCAAACTTCAGTTGGGTTCGCTGTTTGACATCAGGTGTTGATAAAGTAGAATTTGTGCCAATATAGATTTGACAGCCTTTTAGGTCTGTCTTCTTCCTATACTTTGTCCTGTCCTCACTAGATCTCAGGCACAGGTGGGAGATCCCAGCCTCTCGCCTCCTTTCACCCACCTCTTTTCTTCCTGCAGCAGTAGAAGAGCAGAGCAGCCAGGGCGGCGATCAGGAGCAAGACGCCACCAGTTCCCAGCAGAATATCACGGGCACTGAGTGAGCCTGTTCAGGGTGCAAATGAAAGAGAAGAGAGGGAAAATGAGAACAGACCAGTAGCCTTGAGAAAAGGTCTGAGCCCCTCCAAGGAATCTGTCCTGGGAACAGATTTCCTGTGGTGGCCATTGATGTATCATAGCTAGAAAGGATGGGGAGATCTGTCTCTTCATCCAACCCCCTTTTCCCAAGAGAGATCTGGGGGGAAGGTTTTCCTTCAGTGGGAGCAGTCTTAGGAGACTAATTCCTATTTTGAGCAAAATCAACAGCCATGTGACCTGATCTGCTCCCCACAAATGAGGTGGGCAGTTTTTAGCATGGGTGGCGGTGCGTTGGGGCTTCCCCGTCTCCTGCACCCCCGTAGTGGCACGAACAGACTCCACCAGCCAGTAGAATAGAGGGAGTTTATTGCTTCTCCAGGATACAGCCCAGCACAGATGCAATCTGGTTACAGGAACTGGGGCTAAGAGGCCTCAGAGCCCCCCTTGAGATGGGGGGTGGCTGGGCCCTACAATCCCAGCCCCCTCCCTAGCTCCCTCTCCCCTGCTTCCCAGACAGAAACTAACCAACCATCCCTTCCAGCCCTGCCCCCCAGCCAGGGGCAGCATCCCACCTTCCTTTGTTCCTCTCCCTGGGAGGGAACCGGTCGAATAGGTTACCTCCCTGTCCCATCAGCTACTCAGCTGGGCTGTGGTACAGACAGCACCCACAGCCCAAGCCTAGCAACCAGCAAGGTACCCACACTACGTCACAGCATGTTACCCTGGATTTGAGGTGCGCGTGTGTGCCCCATGTTGTGACAAATCAACTGCCACCATGTGCGTTGTCCACCATAGATTAAGCAAAGAGAACATGACCTCGTTAATGGTTAATTGGAAGGCAGACACTTAGCTTGGAGGTCAAAACTGGGGATTCCTGACAAAATAGGAGAAAGGGACAGAAAAATCAACAAGTGAGACTGAAAATCTCAGTGGATGAGGCCGCAAGTCAGGTTGCCTCAGATATAATAAGTTTCCCAGAACCGTGATGATTCCACAGAGAACTTTATGACTTGGCTGCTCTGCAGCAGTTGGTTACGAGATACAAGAAGACTGCTGTGACTGCGGCAGCCGTGTTAGATGGAAGAGACTTTGAACCTTCTCCATACTCCAGAGGAGAACATCTCTCATTGGGCTTTGAATTTGCTCAAGGAGGCTAGTCACTTGGGCAGGCCATCTCCAGCCCCGTCAATAGCAGAGTTGTCACCTATTCTCCGTGGTTGATCGATGCCTTGTTACCGCCTATGGATGTTGCAATTGTCCCTTCTCCATCACCTGCCAAGACTTGTGTGTATCCTAGACAATTGCCCCCTCCCATCAGGGCACTGTCCCAGAACAGCATCCCCATGCTCTGGGGTCATCCCTGATTAGGGAACTCCTACCGCCTTGTCTCAGTGACCCACTATCAGGGTCTAGCCCCTGTCTCAAACTGCAAACTGAAATGGCCACTCAGCATTGGCAAAGGGTGTAGACCTTCTGCCTACTTCTGCCCTGGCTGCCTCTCTGCATCTTCCTCAGTCCCCGTTGCTGGCCTTACCCTGGGGATGATTCAGAAGTGAGCGCCACAGCTCTCCCTGCCTTCCTCCACCACGGCGCTGTCCAAGGTACCCAGCGAGCAGGCAGCCAGGTCCCTCTCCTTCCAGAGTTGGAGCAAGAGTGAGCCCCTCCTGGCCAGCCATCCCTTTTATACAGCCTGCCAAGCTCTGATTGGCTGCCACAAGCCCTCTTCTGATTGGCTGCCACCCACAGCCCACTTCCAAGGCTGTTTTAACCTCTTACAGTCCAATGCGGGGTATCCCCCCAATCACAATCCCTATAAACTGTGACCATTTGCTTTGTTTTAACAAAAAGAGCCAAGATCAATTTGGTCTCCCACAACATGGTTTGTAGTTTTCAAACCTTAAGCAGTGATTGAGCTGGGCCAAAACAGAGCCTTCCGCCAATGTCTCCCTTTGACTGTTTTACTGGAAGGTGTATGGATCAGCAATCCTATTCCAGGTTCAGCCGTGTGATGGGCCGCCTGCGCCGGGGTGCGGTGAAGCGGGAGAAACACACGTGCAGCATGTTCGCGCGCCGTGGGTCAGCAGAGCGGGGAGGCATCACCGGGCGCGGCAAGGCCATGCCTCCATCCCGGTGGGAGCAGAGGGCAGGGGTGGATGTTGGACGGACGTGCCCCTCCCCCCGCCAGGGATGATAAGGTGGGTTGGGCAAGCTCCTGGAGAGGAGAGGCAGTGGCAGAAGCAATGGGCAGTGGGAGGGGTGCCTGGAGGGAAGGGAAGAGGTGTTTCCAAGGGGGATCCAGGAGGAAGACGAGGACCTCCGGGGCAGCAGCAAGACGGCCGCAGTGAGTCGGTAACGGGACCAAGGTGAGGGGAGAGGAAGCAGCCCAGGGCAGGGCATTCACTGCTGCCCGCGGGCTGGCGTGTTACGGAGGGCAGCCCCAGCAGCCAGACCACACTAGGAGTTCATCCACGTACTTAGGGCCCTGAGCTGGGGTCTGTGAGTGAGGGCGAGGCCGGATCCCCCTCTCTCCCTCTCCCAGGAGCAACATCACGTCAGTAACCCCAAGGAGGAAAGACTGGATCCCTGATGGGGAAGCAAGGACTAAACTAGACAAGACTGAGTGTGGGCCGAACTGTGGTATCATTGGGTAGAGGCGTGGTGGTGGAATAAATAAAGGCACAGGGTGGTTTACTTATCGTCTCATTGGTACACTATGTCTCTGGCGCGTCTTGGTTCAGTGTCTTTCCACAATCACTCGGTTCTGTCCATGGTGAGGACTGTCCTCGATTGGGTGATTCTGTCTCTCTCCTGACAGGTTTTCAGAGAAGCGATCCCATTCCAGGCACATCTGTTCAAATATGGATTTCACGGGGACTCAGAGAACAACTGAGCTCCCACCAGTGTCACTCTCATGGACACACCCCTGTGATATTGTTTGCCAGTGGGAGAGGTTATTCTTCACAGAACAGAGTACAGACCTACATTTTCACAGCTGCATGTGTGGGGTGAATACTGGGGAGTCGGGTTCACACCAAAGAAGCAACCTCTGTGCACAGGAGTTATGCAGCTATGAAAAAGTGGACGTGCCCCATCACAGATGCAGCTGTTGTTCAGTTGGTGGCTGAAATGCTCACGGTGCCTTTCAGACCCTGCAGATTTTACCAAGGTCTCGCTCTTTGATTTTCCACCAGAAATTCCCCCTCCAGGTTGATATTCAAGCTGAGCAATTGCAGCGATTCTCACAGGGAAAATCCAAGGCACAGGATGAAGGACCCCTCGGCAGAACAAGCCAGGTACCTGGATCTACGAGCAGTGATAGGAGATGAGGAAGATGAGGCCATTGATAAGGAAGAAGGAGCCACCCACCACCAGCTTCCAGACTCAGCAGAAGATATGAGCTGCAGAGACTCATGAATGGAACCAGCCAGTTAATGTCACTGCTGAGCATCATGCCCGTGGTATTGAAGATTTTTCTGCCTCTAGGGTCTGGGATGAACCCTCCTGGATCTCAGGGGCCATCGAGCTGAGATGGGAAACCCACCTCCAGCCCTTCCCTATCTGATACATGGGCACCGATCCCTGATCCTTCCTGTCCCCGAATCTGTCCTTCTCCTGCCTGCCTGTCCTGTCACACCGCTGTGACCTGCCCTGTCCTTGCTTGTCCAGCCATACTAAAAGGGAATTGTGGGGGAACCTGGGGGAGATGTGAGCAGGCAGCAGCTGACTCACCTGACATCATGGCGTTCCCAGTAACATTCACAGCTGAGCTCCTGGGGGATGGAATCCACCTTCCATTCACGTTCTCCTCGTGCCCACAGGTGTAATCCCCAGTGATGTTGGGACTGGCCCGTGGGATGCTGAGCAAAGAGACATTCACAGAGCCGGTGCCGGGCTCCACGGTGCTGATCTCAAAGCCCAGATCCCCAGGAATGAGCTCGATTCCGTCCTTGTAGAAGTGAAACCTCCGCTCACGGGCATCCCCAGGAGCCGTGCAGGTGATGTTCAGGGGAAACCCTTTGCTCACCGCTCCAGACGGGGGATCCACACTCAGCTCCGGCTGGGAAGGGGGATCTGGAGGGAGCAGGAAAGGGGAGGAGTCAGCAGGGCCCTGGGAAGGGAGAAAGTGGAGCCCAGAATTCGGTTCATTCACAGCTGAACTTTGTTTTCTCTCCGGAGTCTCTGGTCTCATTGCAGGCTCCCCAGGCGCTGCTCACAGAAATGAGCAGGAGCCGGGCTAGGGCCATACAATGTCGGGCTGAGATACAGGTGAGGGGGTCAAAAGTGCACAAGGGCAACAGAACCTAACTTGTTTTTGGGGTCCCCCCCCATTGCCAATGCCCTATGGAGCCTTTGACAGAGAGGGCCCAAGACCTGTGGGGATCCCCTCCCCCTGGCCAGGCTGTTTGAGACCTGCTTAGAATCCACCATCCTGGAGGCACGAGGCAGCCCTGTCAAAGGGGGGTGCCCAGGTCTGTGTCCCTTGGGCGGCCACGTTCTTTGCTGCTTTGAGTGCCCATTTGCTGTGCCGCTCTCTGAAGATTGGTGTGTCCATGGCAGCCTTGTGTATAGCAGCCCTGGTGGCCTGGAGGGGGCCATTTTCTCAGCCGGGCAACCATGTTGGTGTTGAGCATTGTGCGGGAGGCCTGTGGAAGAGTGAAACAGGGGAGGGGACGAAGGAGAAGGAGGAGAAGGAGCAGAATTGGAACAGGAGACAGGAGCATGAGACAGAGGGAGGTTGGGGCGGGTTCTCTGGCCTGTTCGAGGCAGGAGCGCAGAGGAGATGGACACGGGCCTGACAATTGGTGAAGTATGATCGATGGTGCAAGGAGTAGGCTGGGAGATCCCCTCCAAGCCACATCAGAAACCAGCTTCCCTCCTGGGCTGGGGATGTCTGTGCCAGGTTGAGATGGAAACCTCATGACTGTGTGTGTGGGGGGGGGGATGTGACTTAGAATAACAGGTCTGGGGAGCAGAGGGAGGGCAGACGATGGTGCTGTGGGAAGGAGCCTCTGGGAGAAAGGGGTCAGTGCAGGGGGCAGGAGAGGAGGAAGCCCCAGGCTCTGCAAAAAAGTATCAGGATAGCCAGGCCAGGGGCACAGCTTGGGAGAGGCAGGGAGCATTGGGAGCATGGCCGGGAACAGGTTCTCACCCGTCACTGACACCGGAACAGGGGGGCTCTTTTCCGACGGGATCTCTCGCCCGCGCTCCACTCTCCAGTACAGGCAGGTGTAGGCTTGGCTGGCGGCTGCGTCACTAGTGTTGATCTGCCAGGTGCCCTGGCTGGATTCCCCGCTGGAGATCTGCTCCCCGCTCTGGTTGAAGAACCTGTATCCTGCTGCTTTCTCATTCAGTTGACCAGAGCACCTGAGCGTGACTTGCTCCCCTCGGATATAGATGGGGTGAGGAGGGTCCAGAGAGAGCCTGGGGGGAGGTGCATGTGCTGGTAGGGAGAGAAGTGGGGAGGGGAGAGAGATGAACACTCTGCCAGGCAATTGGAGGTGAGGGGCAGATGACATTAGGTCAGAGTCCCATGCAGGGGGAGGGAGGAGAACTGGAACCAGAGGAGGCAGGAGGGGTGTTGGGGCTGATTCTGTCCCAGGTCTCTGTCCTTTGGGAGGTAGGAGCTCAGACTAGACAGAGACAGGGTTCTTCCTGGCTTGGCTATCAGTGAAGTATGATCTATGGTCTGGTGTTTGGCTGGGTGATCCAGGCCTAGGGCTCTGGGGGTATGTGTAGATTACAGGGTTTTGTCGAAAAAAAGTGGACTTTTGTCGACAAAACTATACCTGTGTCCACACTGCCTTTGAGTTATGTCGACATAACATTGACAAAACTCAGCAGTTTTGTCGACGTATGTAAACCTCATTCTATGAGGAATAACGCCTTTTGTCGACAGAGTTCTGTCGATAGAAGGCATTATTGCATCTACACTGTCCTTTGTGTCCACACTGTTATGTCGACAAAGCAGCTTGCTTTGTCGACAGAACTGGCTGTAGTCTAGACGCTCTTTGTCAACAGAAGCTTTGTCGACAGTATCTGTTGACAAAGCTTCTGTCAACAAAACCCTGTAGTCTAGACACACCCGTACTGTTGACAAAAGGCGTCTAGATGACATCTCAGTTTACATAAGAGTGTGGACGCAAAGGACAGTGCAGATGCAATAATGCCTTCTATCAACAGAACTCTGTCGACAAAAGGCGTTATTCCTCGTAGAATGAGGTTTACATATGTTGACAAAACTGCTGAGTTTTGTCGACGTTATGTTGACATTACTCAAAGGCAGTGTGGACGTGGCTATAGTTTTGTCGACAAAACCCTGTAGAATAGACACACCCTGGATTCTTTGCCTCAGCTCTAAACCCCAGTGGCCCTTCCAGGTTGAGATGGGAACCTCGTCGTAGTGTGTGTGGGGGCAGGTCTTTGCTGAAGAAAAATGAGATGGAAAAAGACCTGGAGCAGAGGGATGGGGGCACAGCGGGGGTCACATTGTGCTGTGAGAAGGAACGTCTGGGATGGAGGGGTCAGCGCACAGGGGGTTTAGCAAATCCCAGGCTCTGCTGAAGGGTCTCTGGGCAGCAAGGCTGTGGGCATGGCTAGAGAGAGGCGGAGGGCAGTGGGACTATGGGATTGAGAATGGGCCTCCCCAGTGACACCTCTCACGTCTCCCCTCCAGCTTGGTGGAAACAGGGTCTCACCCGTCACCAACACCGGAACAGGGGGGCTCTTTTCCGACGGGATCTCTCGCCCACGCTCCACTCTCCAGTACAGGCAGGAGTAGGCTTGGCTGGTGGCTGCGTCACTCATGTTGATCTGCCAGGTGCCCTGGCTGGAGACCCCGCTGGAGATCTTCTCCCCTCTCTGATTGAACAACCTGTATCCTGCTGCTTCCTCATTCAGTTGACCAGAGCACCTGAGGGTGACCTGCTCCCCTCGGATATAGATGGGGTGAGGAGGGTCCAGAGACAGGCTGGGGGGAGGTGGACGTGCTGGGAGGGAGAGAAGTGGGGCGGGGAGATAGATGAGCCAGGTCCCTGACTCCCTCACACAAACTCCTCCAGTCTCCCTGCCCAGAGCTGCCTCCCCCAGGCTGAGAGACCCAGGCTGGTTCTTCCCTGCTTGGTCCTCCCAGCTGGCCTGGTGTGTATAGTAGGGACACATGCATGACCCAGTGCGCACCCAGAGCTCTGCCAGGCCCTGGGAGGGGAGGGCCAGATGATACCAGGTCAGAGTCCTCTCAGGAACAGGAGAGGGATGGAGAGTTCTCTGGGAGAAACACCCGGCTCCCTCTCCGCCCCATCCTGCCCACATGTTACCCCGCAGGAGCAGGGCCTGTGTGTGTTGGATCCGCTGGCTGGGCTGGGCCATCCAGAGTGCAGCAGAAGGAGGGATGGGTGGTCAATGTCCCAGCTGTGAGCACCAGCTGGTCTCTGTACTGGCACCAGGGGCACTTTGGAGATGGCAAGACCAGGCACGTCCTTGTCCTAGCCATGGGGTATAGGGGGCCCTGGTGCACTGCTGAGCAGTCAGGGGGGCAGCAGAAACGGATCTTGATTCTGACAATTGTTATGAATGAAGTGGAAGAGCCGGGGCCATAAAACACTGTTTGATAGAACCATTTGTACCAACAACCCTTCCCCCTTTCCCTCCCACTTCTTCCCCTGGTGTCTCCAGCGACAAACACAAGCTGTGGCCGGGACATGGTGAGCTGGGGGCCTGGAAAAGACAAGAGGGTTGGAGGAGGGGATGGTTCCTATGTGGGTGGCTGGTGACAGAGGCAGAGGAGGAGCTAGGGAGGGATCCCAGGCTGCCCCAACTCCGTGCCCAGGAACCACGTCCCCACCGGGCCAGGCATCCCCTGAGCAGCAGAGATCTCCCTGTGGGACCCAGTGGGACCAGCCTCCCCTGCTGGGTACCTGGGGAGGGGACAGCTCGTGCCTGGGTACCTCAGCCTCCAGGGACTGGCAGGGGGCTTGTGCGGCTGAGGCCAGGGGGGTCAGGGAGCTGCCCCGAGCAGGCACAGACCAAGAGGTTGGATAGTTTGTTTTTTCAACCTCTCTTGTGGTAGAGGAGCTTGGGGTTCTAAGAAGTTGCTAAGCGATTTCTTGCTGGTGGCAGCGAACTGCCAAGGCCAGGGACTCTGTGATCCTGGGGAGCTTTCAGGTAACAACAAAACTCCTAAAAATCTGTTGAAGAATCCTTTTACCTTCAGCCATTAACAACGATGGAAATGTTAAATGCAACTGAGCAAATGGCATGCCTGAGGCTGATGTACAAGCTCTTGCTCCACTGTTTATCCACCCAAACCCGGATCCTTGGAGAGGAGATGTTCCAAATGACTCTCCTAGCCCCCCTGGCTCCTCCCAGCCACTCTCTCCCTCCTCCCTCTGTTCCCTACTGACGAATGTCACAGACCTGACCTGAAATCTGGGCTATAACTAAACACCCCGGCTGTGTCTAGAGTGGCAAGTTTTTCCGCAAAATCAGCTGCTTTTGCAGAAAAACTTGCCAGCTGTCTACACTGGCCGCTTGAATTTCCACAAGAAGACTGACTTCCTACCGTAAGAAATCAGTGCTTCTTGCAGAAATACTATGCTGCTCCCGTTCAGGCAAAAGTCCTTTTGCGCAAAACTTTTGCGCAAAAGGGCCAGTGCAGACAGCTCAGGTTTGTTTTCCGCAAAAAAGCCCCAATGGCTAAAATGGTGAACGGGACTTTTTTGTGCAAAAGTGCATCTAGATTGGCACGGACGCCAATCTAGACGCGCTTTTCTGAAAATGCTTTTAACTGAAAACTTTTCTGTTAAAAGCATTTCTGGAAAATCATGCCAGTGTAAACGTAGCCCATCTGAGCAAGTCCTGCTGTCAACTGAAGCTGCAGCTGTTGCTTGCTGGTATCCTCCCTCTGTCCCCATCTCCCTGCCAGCTTCCCTTCCCCTGTCCTCAAACTGCCAGGTGCTCCAGGGACCGAGGGGCTGACACTGACCAGAGATGGGGGTGAAACTGACCCCATGGTGACCATGTCTGGAGCCGGGTTACTGGACTGTCTTAACCTCTGTACAGAGGAGAGAGACCCTGCCATGGGGCCACCAAACGGCAAGGCAACAGGGCATCTCACCAGTCACTGCAATGGAGATGGGTTGGCTCCTCTCCGATGAACTCTCTTGCCAAAACCCTCTCGTCCAATACTCACAGCTGTACGTGCCAGCTTGCGACTGAGACACTCTCAACAGCTGAAGAGATCTGGCATTGTTATCAGTCCACTTGAGCTCT
This sequence comes from Pelodiscus sinensis, assembly GCF_049634645.1. Lineage (NCBI taxonomy): Eukaryota > Metazoa > Chordata > Testudines > Trionychidae > Pelodiscus > Pelodiscus sinensis. The sequence continues at coordinate 1,281,600 of NC_134740.1, forward strand.
CCAGAGTTGATTAGCTGGCTGTCTCTGAGGAACCGGATCCCAGATGCCTTGGCCGTGCGGGGAGCTGAGCACGTCAGGGTCATAGACTCCCCCCGTAGGAAGACGCGGTGTGGTGGGCTCACAGTGAGTTTGGGGACAGACAGCCGGCCTGGAAGGAGGAGAGAGGAAGAAGAAAACTGCTCTTTTCCTAGCTCCTGTGATCAGAATCCAGCATGTTCCCACTCCGCCCCGCAGCCCAAGTCTGCCCCGCCCCTCCAGTGTTCCTAAGTATATTTTCTACCCTCTCTTTCCTCTTATTTTGATGGTTTCCCCTTTTTTCCGCACTCAAACTTATCTCATCTGCAGAAGTGGGCTCACAATACTAGACTTCATTTAACTGCACATCCACTACTGTGATCTAGTCCACCAAATGCCAGCAATGCCCCCCTGCCATGGACATTGGCCAAACTGAACAGTCCCTACGGGAAAGAATGAATGGACACAGATCAGATCTCCGAAAAGGCAACACACAGAACCCTGCTGGAGACACTTTAACCTGCCTGGACACTCGTTAATGGATCTCCAAGTCTCCGTTTTGTTTCAGACCAATTGCACAAGCCAAATACACAGAAGGGTTGGAGCTTAACTTCATTCACAAGTTTAATTCTCATGCTAATGGTTCGAATTGCAACACCGGTTGGCTCTCCCATTATCAACCAACGCAGGTGCTAATTGTGACAGGGTGAGGTCACAGACGACACCTTAGGGTGCCTCCCATTGTGCTGACATGGCCCCTGCCACTCGCCTTGCTGCTCTCTGGGGCCCCTCACTGCCCGGTCCTACTGGGGCAGTTCCACTGGTCTCCCCCAGTGAAGGCCCCGGGCTGAGGTCCCTGCCCTCACCGAGAAGCAGCACAGACACTGAGCCAGTTCAGGTCCAAGGAGAGTGCGGTTTAGGGCCCAGCCTCCTGAAAGAGCACCCCCCAGATGGGATCCAACCCCAAAGGATTAGGTGAGCCCCCTTTAGCAAGGAAAGGAGGAGTGTGCACACTGGTTGCTCCTCCCCACCCCCCCAGGTAACAATCGCTTACACTGGGTTTGATAGAAAATAAAAATGTTTTAATGAAGTGGAAGCAGTAGGATTGAAGTAGTAATAAGTGAGGACAGGCAGAGCAAAGTAGGTTACAAATTAAAAGAATGTTGATACAAATTAAAAGTTCTGCTGATATTAATAAAATGCAACATTCACCCAATTTCCAGCCATGTGGCAGCACTTTGGTTACATCTAGACTGCAAGCCTCTTTTGAAAGAGGCTTTTTCGAAAGTATCTTTCAAAAAAGCCTCTTTCGAGAAGAGCATCTAGACAACAAGAAGATTTTTCAAAAATGTGGCTCCCTTTTTCAAAAAAACGTCTAGACGTTCTCTTTCAAAAAAGCCCTGTTTGCATGCATTAGCGCCTTTTTTCAAAAGAGGACTTTCGGAAAAAGGTGTTCTTCCTCATAGAAGGAGGTTTACCGCCATCGACAAAACGGCCATGTTCTTTCCATTTACCGTCAACAGAACGTGGCATTATTCTAGACCATTTTTTTCGAAAAACCCTGTAGTCTAGGCACACCCTTTGAGTGAACAATGACAGTCCAGAAATTTACCTATTAAAATATAGTTAGCATAGCAACAAAAGACCATTATATTGACAACTTTTTTGTTTTGAGTCCCACCCATGGGCCGTGTGTTGAGCCCCATGTAAACCCAAACACACTGCAGACCACAAACAAATGGGCCGCATGCCGCGTGTTGAGTACAGGTTCTGTTAGTCTTGAAAGTGCTACTAGACCATTTGTTTCGTAAATTATAATTTTTTGTTAGCCTCTAAGGGGCCACAGGACGACTCCTTGTTTAAAAAGTTCGTTCTTTGTTACGCCAAATAGCTCAAGCTCCCACTAAAAGGTGGACTCATCCCTTATAAGGTAGAGCAAATTCCACCCCTCCTCCCCACAGCCAACTTCACACCCTTCACCCCACAGCCTGCTGCCCCCAGGAGCTGCCCCACAGCTCATGTCCAGCAGACCCAGACTGTGCAAAGGAGCAATTCAGGGACCAGGCCAAGAACCCAGGACATGATCTGCCTTCCCCCCACCCCAAGGGACACAGAGTGGATCTGTGGGGGGAAGGGTCCTGCCTGTGCCTGGGGAGGTAGAGCCGACCAGCCGACCTGCCCAGCAGCAGCTAGAAGAAACCGAGCAGAAATGAGGAAGTTCGGGCAGTTGTGGGGGAGGGAGGGGGGAGTTTATGAACTCATCACGTTTCCTCTGGGGTCTCTGCGGAACCAGCTGTTCATCTGCTGCTGCATGAGGCTGTGGCCCTGGCCCTGAGCCCTCTGCAGGAGCCCAGAGAGGGGGCAGAGAGAACCCCCATTAATACACACAGCCCCACAGTGATGGGCCCTGCCCGGGAGCACTCAGTACCATGGAGAGGGAGGAGCTCGGTCTCCATGGCCTGTCCAGCCCTCGCTCTTCCACTGTGGCTGCCAGTGAGGGGCTAGGTAGGGTCCATGGAGATGGGTTCTCCCCTGTGGCCTTGGCAGTGACTCACTGAGCAGCCATCAGCCGGGGTCATTCTTGGACTTGGCTTTGCACTGGAGCAGCTGCTTCTGGGGCAGGTTCACAGAAAATGCCCATGAAGGGGGCTGCCTGGTCTGAGGAAGGCTTGGCACAGGGGCGCCCAGGAACCCCAACTTGCAATTCCAAATTCCACAGACGATCCTAATCCCCGTGGGCAGAACTTCCCCCTCCTGCACCACGAGCACCCAGATCAGGATGGGAGATTTCGTTACCTGCAGGGAACACCGGCCTGGGGAGCATCTGGAGAGAGGCTGGGGGAGAAGAGGAAGGAGGAGGTGAGAGCTCTGGAGAGGAGAAAGGAAGGGAAAGGGGTGCAAAGAGATTCAACAATTCGAGGGGAGGGTTGCTGGACAATACACAGACACACAGAGGGGGTGGGAGCCGAGGGGGGCACTTACCCAGCAGAGGCAGGAGGTGAGTTGGCTCCATGCTGAGCTGGTGTCTCTCGGCTGGGAGCTGGGTTCTCAGCTCAGCTGCTTGACGAATGTGAGTGCAGGGAGGGGGACGGGCCCCTCTGCTCTGGCAGAGGAAGTCACAGGCTCATGCGTGGTCACCGCTCAGCTCAGGGGTGACAGACACACCAGAGGCTGATGCACAGGAGGAGGGGAGCTCACCATTTGCATGTCTCGCAGTGGTGGGGGCGGACTCCACCAGTACAAAGGGACCTGGAATGAGTTGCAGTGGCTCTTACACCCACTGGGGATCTGGCCCAGGGGATGGGGTCCATTGACATCCACTGGGCCCTCGCTCATTGACGCTGAAGACTTGGGAACTTGGGCCCCATGGTCGGTCTCGAGTCTGACACATTAACACTTGGAGGCTCTGCTGGGGCACCAGGAGCCTTAGCCCAGAAGGGCAGTGAATGGGCTGGGGAGGATTTCCAGTACCCCAGCCCCGACCCTGAGGGTTGAGATTGACTCCATGCGGGGTAAGAGGAGCTGGAAGGCCGGGCGCAGCTGGGGATGGACTTAGCTGAGGAAGGGCTGGCCCAGATGGAGAGATGGAACGCATGGCAGAGTCTGAGGCTCTATCATCAGCGCTGCTGTGCCAGACCCAGCTATGGAGGTTACCCAGCCAGACCCTCTTGTCTTCCCCCAATGAAGGCACATGGGCGGGGGTCACAGCCACAGCAGAGCCACACAGACACGGAGACGACCAATGTCACCAGAACCCCACGTAAATCTGTCTCACTCTGTAAATAGTTTATGCAGACTGAGCTCACAAGCGGTTTACTCCTTTGTCAATGAGAGAGAGAGAGATGCGCCCTGGGTGAGCTAGTGAAGCCTATGGTCAAAGATAGACTCATGGGTGACCTTAAGGCCAGTGTATGAAGAGGGCAACTGTTCTGTGAATGGAGCTCATGTTTGAAAATTCCCCTCCGATCTATCAGGAAGTCGGAGAGCAAAAGCGAGAGCGTGGGGTTTCTTAGAAGGGACGTTCTGTGTGCTGCTTACAAGAGAGAAAAGCCAGAACAGCTCCAACCCTAGAGAGAACCTCTCCGCATGGAAATCCCTCCTAGCAGGGGGACCGGATGTGAAGATGGGATCACAGCCTGGCCCTGAACAGCGAGCTCCCTCTGGGAAATTCAACCTAAATGTGGGGAAATAAACACTTTGCTCAAGGCTGCAGATCCCACACAGGAAATTCAAGGGCTCTTAGTGACAGACAAGGTGGGTGAGGAGTTTCTCAGACACAGCGAGGTTGAGTAGGATGGAGGCGAGGGAGTAGACACTGCAGCAACTGGAACATTTATCCCACAGACAACGGGCCCAGCAGCGTAGGTTCATGTTCTGTCTGAGCATGGCAAGGGGAATGCGAAAGCAAAACCAACACCGAGGCCAGGACTCATACAGGGACGCGGTTGGGCTGGAGAAATGCACCGGTGAAGGGAGAGTGAGTTGGTAGCTGACAGCAGGGACTTCGCCAGGCCCTGGGTGAAGAGTGTGTGTAGGGTTTCCTCTGGGCACACTGGAGTAGGGGTCCAGCTAGCCCTCAGTGGATCATGCTGCTCCGTCCCTCACCAACCCACAGAGCTGCCCTGGCTGGGAAATACCCCAGGGCCAGTGACCCAAATCCCCAGTCGACTGCTCTACCTCGCAGCCTTGGGCAGCCAAATCCCCAGCCCCGAGGCCCCACATTTGAATTCTCCCTGAGAGGCATAAGAATCTAGCCCCAAAATGTCTCAAATAGATTATGCAAATGAAGCACGACAAAATGCTAATCAGCACTTCATTTACATACTCTCTGCTGGCAATAGCAGTGTTGACGAAGCCTAAAGATTCATTAAAAATGGAATAAACGAGTTCTCTGCAGGTGACAGCCAGAAAGAGACACCCCAAGTCGTACCCATCTAAATCTGGTGAGTGACACAGCTCCGGTCATCTGTTATTCTAATGGGTTCTGTTGGCCGACCCACAAGGCCACCGTGGGCATCTCTGGCTTCAGTTCAGAGTCTCTGGCCCTTCAGCGTTCCAACAGCCAAAAAGCAGATTCTTCTTCTCAGGGATTTTTATTCCCTTGTCCGAGAGGTCGGGAGGACGGGACCAGTTCACATGCTTGCCTCTGGGTCTGAGGAGCGAACAGCCAAGTATTTTGTGCTCTGATGGTTCACAACAGTTTGTCTGATGTCGAGGGCCCTTCTTTCACTGGGCAGGAAATCGCCCTGCTTGTGGCAAACTTGTATTTCACACTTCTCTCCAGACTATGTGGGTATTGACAGTTACAGAGGAAGCACTTAAATATCAGCTGATAACATGACGTGTGGCCATGATCGGTGAGATTAACGCAGGCAGCAGCAACACAGAAACATTTTATAGATTCTAAACATTAAGCACATTCTTGCAAATGTAATATTGATATTAAGAAACATTACATACATTCTCATACGTCTTATTCTGATATCAAACAAAACTAACACCCAGGTGGCTTGGCCTAGTCTCCAGGGATGAGGTTGTCAGCTCTTAGCTTGCACCTGCAGCTAAGCAATTGCTGGCCTCAGACTTGCAGGAGCACCCAATCCATGTGGTGTTTCTTTGTGGGCAGTTCACTTGAGCCCCAAAAACTCATAGATCCACACTCCTGGATATAAGTCTGGCTTGTCTTTCAAATACCTTCACAACGTATTTCCAACTACATGCATAACCCTTTAAACACAACGGCTGTGTCTAGACTGGCCAGTTTTTTCTGGAAAAACTTGCCAGCTGTCTACACTGGCCGCTTGAATTTCCCCAAAAGCACTGACTTCCTACTGTAAGAAATCAGTGCTTCTTGCAGAAATACTATGCTGCTCCCGTTCAGGCAAAAGTCCCTTTTATGCAAAACTTTAGCGCAAAAGGGCCAGTGTAGACAGGTGAGATTCGTTTTCCGCAAAAAAGCCCCAATTGTGAAAATGGCGATCGGGGCTTTTTTGCACAAAAGCACGTCTAGATTGGCACGGACGCTTTTTCACAAAAAGTGCTTTTGCGGAAAAGCCTCCGTGCCAATCTAGACGTGCTTTCCGTTAAAAGCATTTCTGGAAAATCATGCCAGTCTAGATGTAGCCAACCAGTACACATATCACACATCACTAATCACGTGTACGTGACTTCCGAGTTCTGTTGAGGGAGGAAAGAGAAATACGAGGGGGAGGGGAGCTGATAAGAAAGAGGCTACTGACATTTTTGGGTGTCTGAACAGGAAGTCTGTGGCAAGGGAGATTTAGATGGGGCTTTACAAGAACTGTTCTACCTCTAAAGGCAGTTAAGCTCTGAAAAAGAGGGGACCTGGGGACATTGGGAAATTTCCGTCATAAGCCAGACACCCTTCGGGATGTTCCAGGTTGAAGTTACACTACCACTTGAGGAGGAGGCCAGAACTGATGACCTCTTGAGGTCCTTTCTCACCCCAAAATTTGAGGGTATGTCTACACTGCCAAATACGGATTTCACAGAGACTTAGAGAACAGTCGTATCTCCGCCTGTGTCACTCTCACATACACTCCCCTGTGACATTGTTTGCCAGAGTGGTTTGGGAGATTATTCCTCACAAGGCAGAGTACGGACCCACATTTTCACAGTTGCGGGCGGGAGGTGAATACTGGACACAGTTGTAGTTCAGTGGGTGGCTGAAATACTCATGGTGCTCAAAGCCCTTTCAGACCCTGTGGGTGTTTCCAAAGTCTCACTCTTTCCACCAGAACTTTTCCCTCCAGCAATTGCAGCCAATGGGCCACCTTGTAGGAAGAATCCAGGGCACAGGATGAAAGGCCACTGAGCAGAACAAGCCAGATACCTCGGTCTAGAATAATCGGTAGGAGACGAGGAAGATGAGGCCATTGATGAGGAAGAAGGAGCCTCCTACCACCAACTCCAAGACCAAGCAGGCGTCGTGAGCTGTAGAGATGGAGAATCATGAATGGAACCAGCCAGTTAATGTCACTGTTGAGCATCCTGCCCGTGGTATCAAAGATTTTGTGCCTCTAGAATTTGTGGATCTCAGAAGCCCATCGGGAAACTGACCCTCAGCGCTTCCCAGTCTGGCATGTGGACACTGACCCCTGATCCTTCCTGTCTGTGTCTGTCCCTATCCTGCCTGCCTGACCAGTAACACCGCTGTGACCTGCACTGTCCTTGCTTGTCCAGCCAGAATAGTGGGGAACTGTGGTGCTTTGGGACAAGAACCTTGGGGGAGATGTTAGCAGGCAGCGGCTGACTCACCTGACACTGTGAAGTTCCCAGTGACAGTTGCAACCTGGCTCCTGGGGGACAGGACCCACCTGCCAGCCACGTTCTCCTCGTACCCGCAGGTGAATTCCCCGGTGACGTTGGGACCGGCCCGTGGGATGCTGAGCACTGAGACGTTCACTGATCTGGGCTCCACGGTGCTGATCTCAGACCCCAGATCCCCAGGAACGAGCTCGATTCCGTCCTTATAGAAGTGAAACCTCCGCTCACGGGCATCCCTGGGGGCCATGCAGATGAAGTTCAGGGAAAACCCTTCGCTCACCGCTCCAGACGGGGGATCCATGCTCAGCTCTGGCTGGGGAGGGAGATCTGCAGGGAGCAGAAAAGGGGAGGGATCAGCAGGGCAAGGAAGTGGAGGTCAGAATTCGGTTCATTCCCAGCTGAACTTTGTTCTCTCTCCAGAGCCTCTGGTCTCATTGCAGGGCCCCAGGGGTTCCTCACAGAAATGAGCAGGAGCCGGGCTAGGGATGGCTTCCTTCCCATAAAACATGGGAATGAGATATGGGGGGGTGAAAGGTGGGCAAGGGCAACAAGACATCGCTGGTTTTTTGTCCCCCCCTCCTGTGCCAATGCTCCATGGAAATGCACAGAAACCTATCCACTCTGAGGGTATGTCTACACTAGCCCCCTAGTTCGAACTAGAGAGGCTGATGTAGGCATTCAAACTTGCAAATGAAGCCCGGGATTTAAATATCCAGCCTTCATTTGCATGTTCCTGGGTGGACGCCATTTTTAAATCCCCTTAATTTGAACTGACTGCCCGCGGCTACACACGGCAGTCCGAAGTTAATCCGAACTAAGTCCTTAGTTTGGATTAACTGTTACTCCCCCTGCAATGAGGTGTAACAGTTAATCCGAACTAAGGACTTAGTTCGGATTAACTTCTGACTGCTGCGTGTAGCCGCAGGCAGTCAGTTCAAATTAAGGGGATTTAAAAATGGTGCCCGCCCGGGAACATGCAAATGAAGCCCGGGATATTTAAATCCCGGGCTTCATTTGCAAGTTCGAATGCCTCCATTAGCCACCCTAGTTCAAACTAGGGGGCTAGTGTAGACATACCCTGAGTGACACAGGTTGGTTCTACTCACCCTGGATCTCTGGTCTCTGCCCCTCAGTGACCCTGGTGGGTCGGGCCCATAGGATGGCCAGTTGGGACACCCAGTGCTCAGAGGCATCCGGCCATGGGGCCAGCAAACAGCAGATAACAGGGGGTCTCACCAGTCACAGCTATGGGGAAGTTTTGGCTCCTCTCTGATGGGATCCTTCGCCCAGACTCTGTCTCCCAGTAACCACAGTTGTACACGCCGGCTTCTGTGTCAGACACACACGACAGCTGAAGAGACCTGACATTGTACTGAGACCACTGGAGCTCTCTGGAGCTGATTCTCCGGCCATCCCTGAAGAACCAGAACCCAGACACCTTGGCAGTGCGGGGAGCTGAGCACGTCAGGGTCACAGATTCCCCACGTAGGAAGATGCGGTGTTGTGAGCTCATGGTGAGTTCGGGGGCAGGCGGCCATGCTGGAAGGGGTGAGGGAGGAAGTGGAAAACTCTTCACAGCCAGCACCCCACTCACATAAACACTTACCCCCCCCAGCCCTCTGCCAGTCCCACCCAGGGCTTCCCCCTGCCCCTCCTTTGCCCCTGGGAACCTAGCCCCTCTGCACAGCTCTGGGTCCCTGCCAAGGCTCGGTGGCTGCACCATTGGAGGGTGCCAGGGTGGATGCACTGAGCCCTGTACAGGTGAGCGGGGACCCAGGTGAGGAGCTGAGGGCCCTTGGGGGGGGCAGGGCTGGAAGGCAGGGCCGGGAGGAACCATGGTCTCTGATGTTTCCCCCTCTCTCCCCAAGGCAGAGAATGAACCAGCCCCTTAGTGACCCAGGTGGGTTGGGCACATGGGATGACCTGTCGGGACACCCAGTGCTTGGGGTCACATGGCTGATGGGCCCACACAAGTGAAGCCAGGAAGCCATCTCCCTGCCAGCTCCCCTTCCCCATAACTCCAATGGGCTGGGTGCTCCAGGGACACAGGGACTGATTCTGACCAGAGACGGGGTAAAACTGACCCCATGGGGACCTAGTCTGGACCTGAGTGACCAGGCTGTATCACTCAGTGTACGAAGGAGAGACACCCAGCCATTGGGCAGCCAACGGCAGGTGACGGGGGTCTCACCAGTCACTGCGATGGGGATGGGTCGGCTCCTCTCCGATGGGATCTCTCGCCCAGACTGTATTTCCCAGTACTCACAGCTGTACTCTCCATTGTGGGAATCAGACACTCTCGACAGCTGAAGGGAGCTGCCATTGTACTGAGACCTCTGGAGCTCTCCAACGTCAATTCTCTGGCCATTCCTAAAGAACTGGATCCTGGACACGTTGGCAGTGCTGGGAGCTGAGCACGGCAGGGACACAGATTCCCCAGGTAGGAACACTCGGTGTGGTGGGTTCACAGTGAGTTCGGGGGCAGACAGCTGGTCTGGAACAGGGGGAGGGAGGAAGGAGAAAACTCTTCAGAGCCAGCACCCCACTCACGTAAACAGTAACCTCCTCACCCCTCAGCTGGACCCAATGTAGGGACAGGTTTGAACTCAACGTAAAAAGAGCATGTAGCCCTTTTACATAGTTAAAACCCCAAATGTGGCATCTGGCTAAGCTTTCTAGAGGCCGGCTGGTCAGTCGGCCTAAGACCCATAAGGCCCGGCTGGCCTAGCCAAAGCCTCGATTTTAGTGGGAAAACAGGATGAACGTAAAAAGCAACCCTGCCCGTTTATCGTAAAGTAGAGAAGAAGCATAATAATTGGTAGGGAACCATAACTAAACTCTCATCTCATGTCACACACCCATGCAAGGCCAAAGTCCTAGAAGGGGCCTCAGCGTTTGGCCATCCTGCTAAGATAGAAACAACAGCCGCCTTCTCAAGGCCAACCACGAATAGTTAGAGATATCGCCCCCCTTTCGCAAGCCCAATTTGCTTATCTAGCAAAGGTATTCTTTAAATCAGTGTTTCTTAAACTGTATTCCCGCACTGTATGTCGAGGCAGTTGGAGGTGTGCCATGGAGAACAATAGAATTCAAAATGGCTGCTCTTAAAGGGGCAACCCTCCCCCCCACTTTTTTTTTTTTTTTTGCTTAGCAAAAGATCCTTGGTGTTCCTCATTAAAAAAAAAATTATTGGTTGGTATTCTTCGTTCTTAAAAAGTTTAAGAAACACTGCTTTAAATAATTGCCTGCTGTGTATCTCACTCGTGTTTTGTTTTTTGCTCTCTATCCCTAAAAAAGCACCTATGGACCATACTTATCGGGGATACACCGCTACAACTCCTACGCATGACAAGTGGAATGTAGCTACACCTCACACATTTTGGGGGGAGGGGTGGGGATATACACTAAAGTTTAGTATGGGTATGTCTACACTAGACCCCTAGTTCGAACTACGGAGGCTAATGTAGGCATTCAAAGTTGCAAATGAAGCCCGGGATTTAAATATCCTGGGCTTTATTTCCATCTTCCCGTCCGGTCGCCATCATTCCAGGAGGAGTAACATCGTCATTCCAGGAGGAGTAACAGGTGATTCAAACTAAGGACTTAGTTCGAATTACCGTTTAACTGCCGCATGTAGCCGCGGGCAGTTACTCCAGACTAGTGGCATTTAAAAATGGTGACCAGTCGGGAACATGCAAATGAAGCCCGGGATATTTAAATCCTGGGCTTCATTTGCAAGTTCGAATGACTACATTAGCCACCCTAGTTCGAACTAGGGGGCTAGTGAAGACCTATCCTAACTCTGTTAACCATGAGCAATGGGTGGAGTTACTATGTCATCTTTTAGACTTTTGGCTTATTGGCTCATCATATCTTGCTGTTAGAACCGATCCAGGGTCATGGGGACCATGGCTTCCCTCCACCCATTGCCCCTTGTACCCCAGCCCCTGTGCACAGCTCAGGAGCTGCGCTATGGGAAGGTGCCAGGGTGGATGAACTGAGACCTGTACAGGTGACCGGGGACCAAGCATGAAGGCCCTTAGGAGCGGCAGGGCTGGAAGGGAACCGGGGTCTCTGATGTTCCCTCCTCACCCCAAGGCAGAGGATGAACCAGCCCCTCAGTGACCCTGGTGGGGTCGGGCCCATCAGATGGCCCGTCAGCACACCCAGCGCTTGGGTCACATGACTGGTGGGCACACGCTGCTGTAGCCAAGAAATGACCCATCTGGACCCAGCTGATCCGCTGCGACATCCTGCGGCTGTGAGGGGCCCTGCTCCGTGCCTGGCTCCTGCCATCAGCATCCAGCCTTTTCCCACCCCACCTCCCAGACTGAGCCTGCCCCGTCCCCCAGCCTGCTTCTGCCCCACCCCCTAGCTTGCATCTGCCTCGCTCGTCCCTTGTTCCCAAGTAGTTTTTCTACCCTCTCTCTCTTCTCATTTGGAGGGTCCCCTCCTTCTTGCCCCCCACTCCATCTCATCTCATCGGAAGAAGTGGGCTCTGCCCACAGATACTCACGGTACCAGATATTTATTTGTGTTCGGCTCTAAGGTTGGTTCTTTGTTATGCCAAATCGCTCAAGCTTCCACAGCAAGATGGACTCATCCCTCACGGGGCTGGGCAAATTCCAGGTCCAGCCCCGGCAACTTCACATCCCTCACCCCACAGCCTGCTGCCCCCAGGAGCTGTCCTCCCCGCCCGTGTCCAGCAGACCCAGCCTGTGCCTGGGCAGGTTGAGCCGACCTGCCCAGCAGCGGTAAGCAGGCATTGAGCAGAAATGAGGAAGTTCAAGAGGATGTCGGGGAGGGAGGGTTTCCTCTGGGCTTTGTGCAGCACCTGCTTTTCCTGCCCTGTTGGGCAGGGCTGGGTCTGTGGCCCTGAGCCCTTAGAGCCCAGAGCTGGGGCAGAGTGACCCCCTCCCCACAACCCCACATAGCGGGAGGGGGAGTTTTGTGTCCATGACCTGCCCAGACCTCACTCTCTCTGTTGGGGCTGCCTATGAGTGGCTGGGTAATGTCCATGGGGATGGGGCAGCTTCTCCCCCATGGCCTTTTCTGGGACCCACCAAACAGACCCTCCCAGCAGGCACAGAAGAGATCACTCTTCCATCCCCAGGGATGTCAGGGGATGCCACATGAGAGGAGCAGGATCCCAGCCCCACTGCCAGGACCCCTCTGCCCTACCCCACCCACTGCCAGCATCCTAGTGATGCCAGGAGACCTCGTTACCTGCGGTGGACGCCGGCCTGGGGAGACTCTGGAGGGAGGCTGGAAGAGAAGATCAGAGGAGTGAGAGCTCTGGGGAAGGGGTTGGGGATGTGGGGCAGGGCTGGGGGAGTGTCAAGACAGACAGACAGGAGGTGGGGGGGGAGACAAGGCAGGACACTACCCCACCCACCGCCAGCATCCTAGTGAGGCCAGGAGACCTCATTACCTGCAGGGGACACCGGCCTGGGGAGACTCTGGAGCGAGGCTGGAAGAGGAGAGAGGAGAGGGGGTGAGAGCTCTGGGGAGGAGATGGGGACACAGGGCAGGGCTGGGGGAGTCTCCAGACAGACACACAGAGGGGCTGGGGGCCGAGGGGGGCACTTACCCAGCAGAGGCAGGAGCAGAGTTAGCACCATGGTGAGCTGGTGGCTCCGGGCTGGGAGCTGGGTGCTCGGCTCAGCAGAGGAAGTCCCAGCCTCAGGTGTGGTCACCGCTCAGCTCAGGGACTGGAGAGACACTGGTGTGTGGTATCAGACCTGCCCATTTCCTGGGCCTGACGATGAAGGGGAGGAAGGTACGGAGCAGAATCTGACACCTTGGGGGGAGGGAGAACAGGAGGCTCAGAGGTGTGACACCGGCTTGCACCCGCTGGGGATCTGGCCTGGTTGCTGGGAGCTATTGACACCCACTGGGCCCTCGCTCAGTCATGCTGCAGACTTGGGAACGGCCCCTGGCCCCGCAGGCGTCTGTTACACTAACACTTAGAGGCTCTGTTGCAGCACCAGGAGACTTAGTGCAGACGGGCAGTGATGGGTTTCCAGTCCCCAAGTCCTGACCCTGTGGGATGGGACTGACCCTGCGCTGGGGAGCAGGAGCTGGAGGCCAGGCCAGGCCCAGCTGGAGATGGACCCATCTGTGGAAGAGCTGGGGGTGAGCAGAAGGGGGCAGGCCGGCTGAGATGGGGTTGTGGGGAGAAGCTCTCCCGTTCAACCCCACAGCCGTGAGTTCCCTCTGCTCCACCCAGCCAGACCCTCCTGCTGGGCCCGGACCTTCTGACCCAGGAGCCATCATCACGTCTCTGGTGGGAAAGAAATCGACATTTCCCCGTCCCTGTGAAACTGCCCTTCCATGACCAGCCGTGTCGTTCTGTCAACCCATCGCTCCGGGAGGGATTCACATTCACCCCGTGCCAAAGAGCTTTCGGGATTTGCTTTCTCATCCCTCCTCTGCCGCTTTGCGGTTTTGCACAGCCACGATGGGATGTACCAACCGCACTGGACCTGGGGACAGAGCTGCTGTTCCTAGAGGAGACCTCACCACTGGATTCCCCTCTCCAGTGTCTGACCCAGCCCTGCCCTTCCCAGCTGTCAGCTCCAGCCAGGTACCTGCACTGGGGCTGTGAAATGGGATGGGGCCTGGCTGCCCTTTTGGCTAGAAGAATCTGACTCCCAAAAAACTGCGCTAGCCAAGGAGCCAGACCCAAGGGAGTAACCCACTTGCTGCAGAGAGCCATGGTGGGAGGGAGTGGAGAGTGTGCAGGGGCCAGAGGGAGGATGGTCAGCGGAGAGGGAGAGGCCAGGATGGGATGAGGACAAGGTGGAAGAGATCAGTCCTGGACAGACATGAACACAAACTAACGTCATCTCATTCCCTGGCCCCACCCCACCTTGGGAAATACACCCCGGCCAATAACCCACTTTCTCTCTCTCTCTCTCTCTCTCTCATTTTCCTAGATCCCAAACTCAGAAGGAACCACTATGAGGAAAGGCTGAGGGATTTTGGCTTGTTTAGCGGAAGAGAAGAGTGAGGGGGGATTTGATAGCAGCCTTCAACTCCCTGCTGGGGTTTCCGAAGAGGCTGGCGAGAGGCTGGTCTCAGTGGGGGCAGATGGTAGAACAAGGAGCAATGGTCTCACGTTGCAGTGTGGAAGGTCTAGGTTGGATATTAGGAAAAACTATTTCCCTAGGAGGAGGGGAAACACTGGGATGGGTTCCCTAGGGAGGGGATGGAATCTCCATCATTAAAGGTGTTGAAGGTTGGCTTTTCCAAGTCCTGGCTGGGAAGACTGAGTTGGGGTTGGTCCTGCTTTGGACTGGGGGTTCGACTCGATGACTCCTGAGGTCTCTGCCAGAGTTTGCCTTTGCTGCCATGAATTTACCGGTGCCTACAGATTTCTGGCAGCCACTGGCCTAAATCTGTGGCCAAAACAGGAACCAGACAGAGGCCAACCGAGAAGGAGCGTTGGGTGATGCTGTTGGCCTTTAAGATAATCAGTCGATCGCCTTGCGGCCAGGCAGTGGAACTAGGGCCAACGGTCACTGACCCCCAAAATCACACTCTGTATAGGTTGCTGCCAGGCCTGGGACAGCAGCCACTTACCCCAGATCAATGGGGTCCCTAAATCCTACACCAAAGAACCACACCCATAGCCAGTGCTGTGAGAAACTCTCTAAGGCTGTGTCTACACTGGCCAGTTATTCCGGAAAATCAGCCGCTTTTCCGGAATAACTTGCCAGCTGTCTACACTGGCCGCTTGAATTTCTGGAAAAGCACTGACAATCTAATGTAAAATCATCAGTGCTTTTCCGGAAAAACTATGCTGCTCCCGTTCGGGCAAAAGTCTTTTTCCGGAAAACGGTTCCGGAAAAGGGCCAGTGTAGATGGCAGAGATTTCTTTTCCGCAAAAAAGCCCCGATCGCGAAAATGACGATCCGCGAAAAGCGCGTCTAGATTGGCACGGACACTTTTCTGCAAAAAGTACTTTGCCAGAGAACATCCTGCCAATCTAGATGTGCTTTTTACGAAAATACTTTTAACGGAAAACTTTTCCGTTAAAAGCATTTCCGGAAAATCATGCCAGTGTAGACATAGCCTAAAAGTTTATTAAAATGGAATAAGCGAGTTCTCTGCAGGTTAAAAAGTATTACCCATTTACATCTGGTGCGTGATGGAGCTCCGGTCATCGGTTCACAGAATCATAGAGCTGGAAGTGACCTCAGGAGGTCGTCAAGACCAGCCCTCTGCCCAAGGCAGGACCAATCCCAACTAAATCAACCCAGCCAGGGCTTTGTCAAGCCGAGACTTACAACCTCTAGGGATGGAGATTCCACCCCCTCCCTAGGGAACCCATTCCAGTGCTTCCCCACCCTCCTTGTGAAAATGGGTTTTGGAGGCAGACCCACAAGCCTGCCCTGGGAATCTCTGGCTTCTGTTGAGAGCCCCTGGAACTTCAGAGTTCAGACAGACAAAAATCAGATATTTGTGTCAGGGATTTTTATTCCCTTGCTGCCGAGATTGGGAGGACAGGACCAGTTCACATGCAGGTCTCCAGTTCCTGGGTTAGGAGAACAAATAGCAAAGTGTTTTGTACTCAGATGTTTCACAACTGTTTGTCGGATGTCTAGGGCACTTCCACTGGGCTGGAAATAGCCCTTCCTGTGCCAAACTCGTATTTCACACTTGGTCGTGCTGCTCTCCAGACTGACTAGGTGTTTACAGTCCCAGAACAAATAATTAAATATCAGCTGATAACATGACGTGTGGCCATGATCAGTGAGATTAAGTAGGCAGCAGAAACACACGAACATTTTGTAGATTCTGAAGAGGAAACACATTCTTGCAAATTGAACATTTATGCAAAGGAACGTGAAACCGTCTAATTCCAATATCAAACAAAACTAACACCCAGGTGACTTTGCCCAGTCTCCAGCGATGAGTTGTCAGTTCTCAGCTAACACCTGTCGCTTGGGCAAGAACTAGCCTCAGACATGGTAGCAGTCCGCAAGCCCCGTGGTATTTTTTAGTTGCCAGGTCACTTGAGCCACATAAACTCATAAATCCGTATTCGTGTGTCTCCAGCTGGTTAGTTCTTCAAATACCTTCATAACGTATTTCCAGCTACATCTGACACAACCCATTCACACATCACACAGTGATATTCATGACCAGGGGGTTAACCAGTTTTTCCATGATACCTGACTAGCTAAATATTCCAACAACGGTGACTTGGGTGGGCCCTTTCCACATGTCGTACAAAGGCTGTTGCGTTATAAACGGTTCAGGATGTGAGTGCTCGAGGAGGGGAAGTAGATGTGGAGGAACAGGGAGAGGGATTGCTCCCTTATTTAGCTTTTTTCTGGGTGCGGATTGTCACCACCTCGCTGTACAGCACATGTTCATCTTCAACAGGCGTGGCTTTGTTTTTCGACTGGGTTGTGTGGGCCGGTGAGCTTGGGAGAACTAAGAGCGCGTAGGTGACTTCTGAATCCTGTTGGGGGAGGAAAGAGAAATGGTGAGGGGGGAGGGGGGAGGGGTGCAGGGATGCTGCTGATGAGAAAGAGGCGACTGGCATTTTTGGGTGTACGAACAGGAAGACACATGGGAGATAATTGTCCTGCTCTACTCTGGACTAGGGAGGCCACAGCTGGCGTGGTGTGCCCAGTTCTGCGTATCCTGTATTTAAGAACACGGGGGCAAATTGGGGAGGGTTCAGAGCAGAGCACGTTGAGTCTGGAGATGACTCGGCTGATGGGATCATGATAGACGTCTGCTAAGCCAGTGTTATAAAGAGGACTATTCTCTATGTCCACTGCAGTTCAGGCAGAATGGGTGTAGTCTGCGGCAAGAGAGATTTAGGTGAGAGATTATGAGAAATGCTCTACTTCTAAAGGCAGTTAAGCTCTGGAATAAGTCACCTGGGGATGTTGGGAAATCTCTATCAAATGCCAAACACCCTTTGGGCTGGGCCAGGTTGAATTAACGCTACCACAGCACAAGGGGAAGAACTGACGTCTTCTTGAAGTCCCTTTCTAACATAAGAACATAACACAACATAACATTGGGTAGCAGGTTTAAAACTAATAAAAGAAAGTTCTTCTTCACACAGCGTGTAGTCAACCTGTGGAACTCCTTGCCAGAGGAGGCGGTGAAGGCTAGGACTAGAACAGAGTTTAAAGAGAAGCTAGATAATTTCATGGAGGTTAGGTCCGTAAAAGGCTATTAGCCAGGGGATAAAATGGTGTCCTTGGCCTCTGTCAGAGGCTGGAGAGGGATGGCAGGAGACAAATTGCTTGATCATTGTCTTTGGTCCACCCTCTCTGGGGCACCTGGTGCTGGCCACTGTCGGCAGACAGGGTACTGGGCTAGATGGACCTTTGGTCTGACCCAGTACGGCCGTTCTTATGTTGGGGAAAAATTCAGGCATTGTCGATTCAAAGAGGTTGGATTCTGTTGACTCGTGTTTAGCGTATCAATGCAGCCATGTTACCTGCTCTGCCTCCTCCGCTCCAGCGTCCGTGGCTTTTGATCCCTTGCTGTCATGGGCTGGATCCAGGTTCCTGGGGCGTTCTCCAAGCTCAACACCTTCCATGGTTTTTGGAGTCTTTGGAACTAGCACAGAAGCAGTGAAGAAGGGAGCTGAGGTGGAGACATATCCTGAAGTAAGACCGAGCTACAGGGCATGACCTTGAGCTAACGATGCAAACTCAACTTCATGCCCACGGTCATTCTGTTTAAATACATTCTCTCTCAGCACAGAGCCCTGGAAACTTCAGCAACATTCACATTATTTTACCCTCACTTCACCCAGAGCACGACCAAATGTCTTCGTGCTGACGTCAAATGAAATCATGTGTCTTAAACCAAACTTCAGCTGACTTGGCTGTTTGACATCAGGTGTTGCTGAAGTCAAATTTATGCCAATATACACTTGACAGCCTAATAATACCCTTTTAGGTGTTTGTTTTCCTCCTATACTTTGTCCTCTCCTTCAGAGTTAAATACCTCACTTACCCTGCCTATTGTAGACTAGCAGACTTACCCAGTGTTGCACAGGTCCTTCAGGGCAGAGGGCTGGTTGTGTGGTGTGTGGAGGAGTCATGGCAGGGCCTTGGGGATGTGGGATCTCAAGGTTGCAAGATGATGTGTGGGGGTGTCAAAGTGAAGGTTTGGGGGTGAGGAAAATCTCAGATCAACGGTCCCCTTCAGGGTGGGATTTCTCTCACTCCCGGCCACAAAGGGACTTCTGTCTCCCCTTCTCCAGGCTCTGGCCAACAAGGGCCTTCTGTTTCTCCCCCCACAAACAACCTCCCCACCACATCCCTAGTCACCAGGGCCTTCTGTCTTCCCGCAGGCGCCTTGGCCACTAGGGTCCTTCTGCCCCCCTACTCCTTCCAGGCCACCAGAGCCCTGGTTCTGGGGACAAGGACTGGGGGGAGGGATTTGGGGCTAGTTATCTGTTTTGGTGGCAGGCAAGGTGGCAGAGTCCCAGTTCTACTGGCCACAGTCTTGGTGGTACGGCTCCTCTCAGGGGTCACGCCGCATATAGCTTTTCCTTGCAGGCTCACTGCCCCCAGTGGCCATGCTCGGTATCATGTCCCTCCTCTCTCTGCCCCCTCCCTTTCCATGGGCTGGAACACAGTCCCATTCCCAGCACTTCCCTTTGTTCCTGGCACAGCCACACCCTCACCCTGCTTGCAGTTAGGAGAAGAGGAAGCTGCATCTGAAGTTTGGAGGTCCTGCCTCTTACCATTGTGGAGGCGTTCTTCAACAAAAAGACTCACAGACCGACCGACAGACAAATAGATATTTGTGAAATTCAGGGATCGGTTTGGTTTCCACACTGCACTGTGGTAGGTTCCTTTGTGGTTGTGAATATTTTAAACTCTTTGCCCAGATCACTACTGAATAGTTCTGACCAGACCAGATCTCAGGCACAGGCGGGAGAGCCCAGCCTCTCGCCTGCTTTCACCCACCTCTCTTCTTCCTGTGCCAGTAGCAGAGCAGAGCAGCCAGGGCTGCGATCAGGAGCAAGACGCCACCAGTTCCCAGCAGAATATCACCGTATGAGGCTGTTCAAGGTGCAAAGGAAAAAGAAGGAACAGAAAATGAGAACAGCCTGGCAGCCGTGATAAAAGGTCTGAGCCCCTCAGAGGAATCTGCCCTTCCAAAAGATTTCCTGTGATAACCCCTCACTGTGGTGGTCATTGCACATTCAGTTTGTACCGGCCTGATGACCTTTCTGAAGTGAGGGAGGATGGTCCAGTGGTGATGGGGCTGGTCTTTGACACTGGCTGTGGGGGGCAACTCCCTGATAATCCACAAGTCACCTGTGGGATTTGGCTCCTCTTTGCCTCATTTTTCCATCTCTGAAACAGACACTGAGGGGCTAATTCCATCCACACCATTTTGAAGTGCCCGGATTCTAATCCACTAAAGTGTCAGATAGAAAGGACATGGGGGGGAGGGTCAGAAATGGGGGGTTTTCTATCACCAAATGAAATATGTCTCCTCATCCAACCTCCCTTTCCCATGAGAGCTCCAGGGGACGGGTCTCCTCCACTGGGAACAACACAGGCAGCTGGATTAAATCATTAGGAACATCTCACCCATCAAAGTCACAGTCACAGCCTGGATCCTGGGGGCAAGACCCACCTCCCACCCCGTTTCTCCTCGTACCGACAGGTGATTTCCCCAGTGTTGTTGGGACCAGCCTCTGAGATGCTGAGCACAGAGACATTCACAGAGATGGTGCTGGGCTCCGTGGAGCTGATCTCAGAATTTTAATTCACCCAAGTTCCAAGGGTGTAATTCAAGTGAGGTCTTTGCAAAGATTTTAAGGGGTATTAACTATACAT
The DNA here is from genome assembly GCF_049634645.1 of Pelodiscus sinensis. NCBI lineage: Eukaryota > Metazoa > Chordata > Testudines > Trionychidae > Pelodiscus > Pelodiscus sinensis. The sequence goes on from NC_134740.1 coordinate 1,301,741, forward strand.
TGATCTCAAACTTCAGTTGTCTAAGTGATTATTATGGATTGGTAGAATAAGAACACCAGGCACATTTTAAAACCACTGGAAAGGACCAACATGTATGTGCAGGAAGGTGAAGAGATACGTGCAAAGGCCAAACATTCTAGGAAGAAGCCAAGAACAGATTAAACAATGCCAAAAATTGCTGTACCTCCCCATTGAGGTGGAAACAGTAGACAAATCGATGGCTCTGAAAGAAGAGAAGCATTTATCCGTTGGCACAAAGTATTTGTGATCAAAACCATCTTAGCCAGGCAGAACAAAGGTAATAAGAAGCAAGAGAAACAACTGGAGAGAAGAAGCATCCATCAGAAAAACCAGAACAAAGAGGGGAAATCCACTGATCCTGATGGGAAAGAATTATTATCAAAGGAGAGTGAGGCCATGACTGAAGCATTGGCCAAGACCAATACACCCTTCGCTCCTCTGCCTGGGATTGAACAGGTGGGCCACAGGCCATGGACTGGTAACTATAATAGTGTTTGGTGGGACAGTGTCTGTCTATGTAAGCATCTGCTAACTCCTTTTCCATTGCATTCTCAAACATGGTGTATCGTCTGTTCCCCTATAAAGACCCTGTGTGCTCTGTAGAAGTGTAATACCTCAGGGGACCTGGCCTTTTCATGCTACTTGAGCTACGGCCTATTGATCCCATCTGAGTCTGACCCATTGATATCAGCTTGTGATGTCATCCATTCATGGAGCAGTCACTGAAACCAGCCCCTGGTGCAGTGGTGTCCATGGGAGGAGATTTAAACTGGTGTTTGGAGGGTCTAATGTGTCACAGGGAATCTTTGCAAAGACAGAGAACTGGTCCCTTCAGTCAAAAACTCAAACTGTCACTTACCCCAGATTAATTGACCCCAGAGTCATTACAGAAAACGTCAAGTCTACAGAAAACGCTATAAGAGTTTATTCACGAGGAAACAGAAGAAGAGATCGAGCTTCAGAACAGAGCTAGGAAAGAGACACAACCCAAAGAGTTCCCATCTAAATCCAAAAAGTGACAGAGCTGCAGGGACCCGTCTATTCACAGGGTCTCTCTGGGCAAACCCAAGATGTATCTCATGGGGATCTCTGGCCCCTCTCAGTTCCAACAGCCCAAACAATTCCGTTTCTTTTCCTTGGGGACTTTCATTCACATGTTCGTCTCCACTTCCTAGGTTGCAGGGATGCAAACCACAAAGCATTTTGGCCTGTCATGTTCCAGAATTATTTGTGTTGGGGACTTCTTTGGCAGGGCAGGAAATAACCCCTCCCGTGGCAAAGTCGTATTCCACAAGTGGTCCCGGTTCTTATTGTCTCTGTCTCACCTTGGTTCAGTCTCTTTCCACAATCTCTCAGTTCTGTGAGTGGTGAGGACTGTCCTTGAATGGGTGTTTCTGTCTCTTCCCTGGTTGGTTTTAGGGGAAGCAATCCCATTCCAGGCACCTCCCATTGTGCTCTGTTCAAATATGGACTTCACAGGGACTCTTAGGGTATGTCTACACTACAAAGTTAATTCGAACTAACGGACGTTAGTTCGAATTAACTTTGCTAGGCACTACACTAGCGCTCCGCTAGTTCGAACTTACTACACTAGCGGAGCGCTTAGTTTGAACTAGGAAAATCTCATTGTATGAGAACTAAGCCTAGTTCGAACTTACTAGTTCGAATTAAGGGCTGTGTAGCCCCTTAATTCCAACTAGTGGGAGGCTAGCCCTCCCCAGCTTTCCCTGGTGGCCACTCTGGGCACCACCAGGGAAACTCATATGCCCCCCTCCCAGCCCCGGAGCCCTTAAAGGGGCACGGTCTGGCTACGGTGCCCGTGCCAGGTGCAAGCCTGCCAGCACCCAGCCAGCAGACCCTGCACCTGGCACGGATCGAGCCAGCCACCCGATGCCCCCCAGCCCTCCCCCTCTTCCCAGGATCAGGCTGGCAGCTCCCGGGAGCTTGGCCGGGACCGCAAGAGGCGGGCACCTGCCTGGTCTAGTGTGGACATCGTGGACCTCATCCACGACCTCCGCACTAGGCACAGGAAAGTGGCCGTCTGGGGCAGGAGAGCTGCCAGCCTGGCCACCCAGGAGCAGGTTTGCATGAAAATCAAGGTGGTCCACTGAGACCCCTGACCCTGAGCCCTGAGCTTACAATGGCCGTCCTGGGTCAGACCAAAGGTCCATCTAGTCCAGTAGCCTGTCTGCCGACAGCGGCCAACCCTAGGGACCCTGGAGGGGATGGACCGAAGACAGTGACCAAGCCATTTGTCTCGTGCCATCCCTCTCCAGCCTTCCACAAACCTTGGGCAGGGACACCACTCCTACCCCCTGGCTAATACCACTCCATGGACCCAACCTCCATCACTTTATCTCACTTCTCTTTAAACTCTGTTCTAGTTGTAGCCTTCACAGCCTCCTGCAGCAAGGAGTTCCACAGGTTGACTCTTTGCTTTGTGAAGAGCAACTTTCTGTTACTAGTTTGAAGCCTGTTACCCATTCCTTTCCTTTGGTGTCCGCTAGTCCTTCTATTATGGGAACTAATGAAGAACTTTTCTTGATGCACCCTCTCCACCCCACTCTTGCTTTTAGGGACCTCTATCCTGTCCCCCCTCCGTCTCCTCTTTTCTAAGCTGAAAAGTCCCAGTCTCTTTAGCCTCTCTTCATATGGGACCTGTTCCAAACCACTGATCATTTTAGTTGCCCTCCCCTCTCCCACCCTCTCTCTTGCCCTCTCCCACCTCCTTTTCCCAGTCTCCCCCAGTTTTGTTCAATAAAGCCAGATTCCATTTTGGAAGACACATTATCTTTATTTTGTACATCAAGAAGAGGGGCTAGGGAAGGGTAAGTGGAAGGAGGTGAGGGAGGAATGGGGTACGAGCCCCAGAAGGGGAGGACTGGGCTGGCTCTGCGGGCTTCTGGGGGTGGAAGCTCTCCTGCAGCCCCCCAATTGCCCCCTCTCCCCAGATGTCAGCCTTGGCAAGTGCAGCCGGTCTGATGGCTGAGTGCTGTGATGTGCCCAGTGTGGGCACTCAGGGCACTCCAAGCCAGGACTGCTTTGCAAGCGGGGAACCCTGAGAACTGTCTGTCCATGGTGGGGATCGGGTCCCTTTAAGCACAGCCCTCGGCTAGCCTGAGGCAGCAGCTCCACGCTCTAAGTTCTCCTCTGATGCCCTGCCAGCACTGCTTCCGGCCATCCTTAACCACGGTTCAGGTTCCACTCCAGGTGGACATGCTAGTTCGAATTAGCAAAACGCTAATTCGAACTAGATTTTTAGTCTGGATGCGTTAGTTCGAATTAGCTTAGTTCGAATTAACTAATTCGAACTAAGTTAGTTCGAATTAGCGCTGTAGTGTAGACATACCCTTGGAGAACAGTCAAATACCTACCCATGTTGCTCTCACGTACACTCCCCTGTGATATTGTTGGCCAACGTGGTCTTAGAGGTTATTCTTCAGAAGGCAGAGCAGGGCCACATTTTCACATCTGCGTATGGGGGGTGAATACTGGGGTCACACCAAAGAAGCAATCTCTGTGCACAGGAGTTATGTAGCTAGGAAAAAAAGTGGCCATGGCCCAGCATGGACACAGCTGTAGTTCCGTTGGTGGCTGAAATGCTCAAGGTGCCCAAAGCCCTTTCAGACCCTGTGGATGTTTCCAAGGTCTCACCCTTTCATCTTCTACCAGAACTTCCCCCTCTGGGTTGAAATTCAAGCTGAGCGATTGCAGCAAATGGGGGCAACTTGTGGGGAGAATCCAAAGCACAGATTGAAGGGCCCCTCGGCAGAACAAGCTAGGGACTTGGATCTAGAAGAAGCAGTGGGAGACGTGGAAGATGAGGCCATTGATGAGGAAGAAGGAGCCGCCCACGGCCAGCTCCCGGACCCAGCGGAAGCCGTGAGCTGCAGAGATGGAGAATCATGAAGGCAACCAGCCGGTTAATGTCACTGCTGAGCATCCTGCCCGTGGTATCAAAGATTTTTCTGCCTCTAGCATCTGTGATGAACTCCCCTGGATCTCAGGGGCCATCAAGCTGAGATGGGAATCCCACCCCCAGCCCTTCTCTGTCTGACACATGGACACTGATCCCTGTGTGTCTGTCCCTGTCCTGCCTTTCCTATAACTCCTCTGTGATCTGCCCTGTCCTTGCTTGCTTAGCCAGAGCAGTGGGGAAGTGGGATGGTTGGGGAAGGGGACCTTGGGGGAGATGTTAGCAGGCAGCAGCCAACTCACCTGACATCATGATGTTTTCAGTAATATTCACAGCCTGGCTCCTGGGCGATGGGATCCACCTCCCAGCCATGTTCTCCTCGTACCCACAGGTGAATTCCCCCGTGATGTTGGGACCAGCTCGTGGGATGCTGAGCACAGAGCCCTTCACAGAGCTGGTGATGGACTCCTTGGTGCTGATCTCAGAGCCCAGATCCCCAGGAACGAGCTTGACTCCATCCTTGTAGAAGAGAAACCTCCGCTTGCTGGTGTCCCCAGAGACTGTGCAGGTGATGTTCAGGGAAAACCCTTCTCTCACTGCTCCAGATGGGGGATCCATGCTTAGCTCTGGCTGGGGAGGGGGATCTGTGGGAGCAGGAAAAGAGAGGGGTCAGCAGGGCACCGTGAGGAGAGAAAGTGGGGCTCAGAATTTGGTTCATTCCCAGTTGAACTTTGTTCTCTCTCCGGAGTCTCTGGTCTCATTGCAGGCTCCCCAGGCGCTGCTCACAGAAATGAGCAGGAGCCGGGCTAGGGATGGCTTCCTTCCCGTACAATGTGGGGCTGAGATATGGGGGTCAAAGGTGCACAAGGGCAACAGGACATCTCTCATTTTGTGTTACCCTTCTGTGGCCAACGCTTCATGGAGCCTTCGATAGACAGGGAGGTCCCAGGACCTATGGGTATCCCCTCCCCGCTGGCCAGGCTGTTTAAGCCCTGGGAGCCCTGCTCGGAATCCACCATCACAGAAGGGAGAGTCACGAGGCAGCCATGTCACAGGATATGCCCAGGTCTGTGTCCGTTGGGCAGCCATGTTCTTTGCTGCTTTGACCGGCCATTTGCTGTGCTGCTCTCTGAGGGCGGCCATATTGGAAATCAGGGCCCAGGTTGCATTATTGTCTCCATGGAAGCCTTGTGTTGAGGCCACGTTGAGGTCCTTCTAGCATCCCTGTTGCCCATTTGGTGGCCCTGTAGGGCTGGGGGGAGCCATTTTTTCAGCTGGGCCAGCACGTTGGGCCTGAGCATGGTGGTGGGAGGTAGATCGTGTGCATGGAAGAGTGAAGTGGGGGCAAAGGAAGAGGGGACAAAGGGGGCAGATATGAATTCACGGAGCAGAGCCCAGCACAGGAGGGAGGGAGGAGAATGAGCAGAGCTGGAACCAGAGGAGGCAGGTGGAGAGTTCAGGCTCATTCTGCTTCACGTCTCTGCTCTGTGGCTTGGCAGTTGGTGAAGTACAATCAATGGGGCTCTGGATTCTTTGCCTCAGCTCTGCTCCTCTTATGCCTGGTAGAAATGGGAACCTCCTGGGTGTGTGTGTGTGTGTGGGGGGGGGGAGTTGGCTAAGAATAACAGGTCTGGGGAGCAGAGGGAGGGCAGACTCTGGTGATGTGGGAGAGAGGGGTCAGTGCAGAGGCTGGGGGAAGAGAAGCCCCAGGCTCTGCTAAAGTGTCATGGATGGGGGCACAGATGGGAAGAGGCAGGGGGCACTGGGAGCTAGATCTGGGTCGGGATGGAGAAAGGTCCCTTAGCTCGTCCCCTCATGGGAACAGGGTCTCACCCGTCACTGGCACCGGGACAGGAGGGCTCATTTCTGACGGGATCTCTCGCCCGCGCTCCTCTCTCCAGTACAGGCAGGTGTAGGCTTGGCTGGTGGCTGCGTCACTCGTGCTGATCTGCCAGGTGCCCTGGCTGGATTCCCTGCTGGAGATCTGCTCCCCTCTCTGATTGAAGAACCTGTATCCTGCTGCTTCCTCATTCAGTTGACTGGAGCACCTGAGGGTAACTGGATCCCCTCGGATGTAGATGGGCAGAAGAGGGTCCAGAGACAGCCTGGGGGGAGGTGGACGTGCTGGGAGGGAGAGAAGTGGGGAGGGGAGATAGATGAGCCAAGTCCCTGACTCCCTCACACAAACTTCTCCAGTCTCCCTGCCCAGAGCAGCCTCCCCCAGGCTGAGATCCAGGCTTTCTTCTCTGCCTGGATCTTCCAACTGGATGGGTCTAGGGACAAATGCATGACCAAGAGCACACCCTGAGCTCTGCCAGGTCCTGGGAAGGGAGGGGTAGACGATACCAGGTCAGAGTCATCTCAGGAACAAGAGAGGGATGGAGAGTTCTCTGGGAGAAACATTCCACCCCCCTTTGAGACCCACCCTGCCCTGTGCCCACATGTTACCCTGCAGGGGCAGGGCCTCAGTGTGTGGGATCCACTGGCTGGACTGGGCTGCCCAGGGCACAGAAGTGGGGAGGGATGGTGGGTCTCCATCCTAGCTGTGAGTGCCAACCGGACACTGCCCTGGGTCCAAGACCATTATGGAGACCAGATTCCTGCTTTCAGAGAAATATATGCAATTGTTGGTGCCCAGATCATCAGGGTAGGGTGTGAGGAGCCCGATCTACTGGCTCTGGTAAGGGAACCAGGGAGCATCAGACGCTAGTTATGAAGTGCAAGGGCTGAGGATGTAAAGCAGGATTCCTGGTCAAATTGCCCCACTACCGTGTCTTGTAGTAACAAATTTACTCAGCATCTGGGCAGCTCTCACTGCCCTTAGCACCAGTGCCTTCCAGCCCTAACCCTCAGCATATCAGACACCAGAGCCTGACGCTGACCAGAGACAGGACAGGCTGGGGGAATGTTTAATTAAAGGTGCCCACGTTTACAAATGTTTGCAGACTGGGAGCCCCTAGAAGGAAAGTAGCATCAATGCCCCCACCTCTGAATCCCAAAGCCAGAGACCCAGGGGGTGACACTGACCAGTTATGGGGGCTGGATCTGACCCAGAAGCCCTGGCTGGCCCTGTGCAGAGCTGAGTGCTGGGCTGTGTCTCACCCCAGGCATGGAGCAGAGACACCCCAGCAAGGGCCAGCAAAGAGCAGGGGATGGGGGAACTCACCTGTCACCCTTATGGAGCTGGGTTGGCTCCTCGCGGATTTGATCTCTCGGCCAGACACTGTCTTCCAGGACTCACAGCTGTACTGCCCGGCGCTGAACATAGACTCGATCAAGAGTGGCAGTGACTCATTGTGACTGTCACGAGGTGAGGAAAGTTCCTTGAACTGGATCTTCTGGCTGTAGTAGAAAAATTGAATCCTAGACAGGGTAGGTTCCCCGGCAGCTGAGCACATCAGGGTGACAGTTTCTCCAATGATATAGACAGGCTGCTGGGGGAACAAAGTGAGCTTGGGAGCTGGGAGGGAGGCTGGAAAAGACAAGAAAGAGAATTATTTGGGAGGCTGGTGACCCAGAGGTAGAGAAGGAGCCAGCGGAGGGCAGAGCAGGGAGGGATCCTGGGCACAGACCCCAGCCAGCCCCAGCTCCATGACCAGGAACCACGTCCCATAGAATCCTAGCACTGGAAGGGACATCAAGAGGTCATCAAGTCCAGCTCCCTGCCCTCACGTAAGGACCCAGCATCATCTAGATCATCCCTCTCCAACTGCTCCTAAATATCGCCAGAGATGGGGATTCCACAACCTCCCTCAGCAATTTATTCCAGTGTTTGACCACCTTGACAGGCAGGAATTTTTTCCTAATGTCCAACCTGAACCTCTCTTGCTGCAGTTTAAGCCCATTGCTTCTTGTCCTGTCCTCAGAGGCCAAGGAGAACAATTCTTCTCCCTCCTGTCATGTTACTGGTTTTTGAGGGGAGCAGCCAGATCACTCCTGCACCCATGGAGGGGGCGGTGTTTGCCCTAAAATTTGGTACAAAGGGTGCCACGTGAGGGGTCAAACAAAAGCTTACTTTCTACTGATTCTATATATGCTCTTCATGTAATTGTATAATGTCTGTGTGTGGAGTTATAAACATGCACTCTGTGTGGATACTGAAAGATTCCCTGCTCTGCCTCAGACAATGGGCCGGGAATGTTAATGAGCCCATGGTCATGCTAATGAGCAAATCTCCAGGGAACAATGGACCTCTGGAGGCCAAAGACACACCTGGCCACTAGCCATGTGACTCCATCCAGCTTGGAAGAAGCCAGGAGGGATCTGCTCCTGACCCCAGATGTGGCTTTGCAGGGAACTACGAATTGGTAAGTACTGTGGAGCCATCCTGACATAGGATGTGCACCAAGGACTTTTAAGCCAGGAGTTATAATATCTCTGCTGCGAGCCTGCATCGAGAACTGTGAAATTTGATGCATGTAACGTAGGATCCTTTAACAACCTCACTCTCAGGCTTTTCTTTCTTTTAGTAATGAACCTTTAGATGGTAGTTTCTAAAGGATTGGCTCAGCGTGATTTGTGGGTAAGATCCAGAGGGTAAACTGATCAGGATCTGTGGCTGGTTTCTTGGGACCAGCAGAACTTGTTCAGGAAAGGTAAGATTGAGTTCTAAAATCCCTTATCTGTGTGTTAGGCCCAGGGTCATTTGGGGCATGGAAAGAGCTGGGGTATCAGAGTGGTTTTGCTTGTGAGGCTTCAGGCTAGTCAGGCAGGCAGCTGAAGCGCTCTGTGGGACTGATTTGTGGCCTATTTTGGAAGGGCCACCGGTCACGGGCCATAAGGAGCCCCGAATTTGAGCAATTTGCCCTGAGCAGACGCCCTCAGCAGTGCTCAGACCTGGCCCAGTCCGTCACACCTCCTCCTTGTGACACCCTTTTAGATACTTGCAATTTGTTGTCATGTCCTCTCAGTCTTCTCCTTTCCAAACTAAACAAGCCCAATTCTTTCAGCCTTCCCTCCTCGCTCATGTTCCCTAGACCTTTCATCTTTCTTGTTGCTCTTCTCTGAACCTTCTCCAATTTCTCCACATCTTTCCTGAAATGCGGTGCCCAGCATCACGTGAGACCATGTTAAATACTTTACTGAAGTCTAGGTAACCCGGGTCCATTGCATGTAAAATTCATCTCATGAATTAGAAGGCAGGGAAACTTCTCCATGGGAAACTGGGTGCATTGGTCTAACTCACTGTGCCCCTGCCCTGCCCCATGACCACATGATACCCAAAATGGGGCAGAGCCTCTGTGTGGGAGATCCACTGACTGGCTGAGCTGCCCATGGGGTGAGGGATGGCGGGTTCTGTCTCAGCTCTGAGCATCAGCTGGTCACTCCCTTGGGACCAGGAGGACTTTGGAGACCAGATCCCTGCTTTCAGAGTAAGATCTGTAATTTGTGGGATCCTGGTCACAGACCCCAGCCAGACCCAGCTCCGTGCTCAGGAACCACGTCCCCGCCGGGCCAGGCAAATCCTGAGCAGCAGAAATCTCCCTGTGGGAACCCAGGGGACCATCCTCCCCTGCTGGGTACCTGGGGGTGCAGCTGCTGCCCAGGGCAGCTTAGCTGGCAGGAGCTTGGTGGTGGGGCTCTGCAGCTGAGGCTGGGACTGTCAGGGAGCTTCCCTGCAGAGGCCAGGCAATGTGCCTTAGAGCCCAGGGTGCCCCCAGGGATCCTCTCACACACCCTCTGCGGAGTAAATGCTCCTCAGTGAGGAGCCCTGGCTGGAGACCTGCTGACCCCTTACACTGAGGAGTGTGTATCCTGCCCCCTTCTCATGTGTGCTTGTCTGTGACTCAGAGGTCAGCCATGAGAAATGGCAGTTTGTGTTTTCAAGCTCTCCCACACTAGAGTGGCTTGGGGTACCCTGTGGAAAAAGCTGCTAAGTGATTCCTTCCTGGGTTGCAGAAGAAAGAGAATCGCTTCCCAGTAGCTGGTGGCAGCTACCTCCGCAGCCCAGGGACTCTGTGACCCTGGGGAGCTGTTAAGCAGAAGGCCCTAGAGGCAGGGTATTTGGAAGGGGTCTTGCAGCCTTCCAGTCGCAGTGCAGGGGTGGGGACCAGCCATGACGACTCCTAAGAACCAGAACGATACCAGAGAGCAAAATCTGGCCTCAGTGCCAGTGACCTCCCTACAGAAATTCGACATCTTAACAGAAACCCCTTGTCTGGAACCCAGCTCTGAGCGAAAGGCCAAACCAATCCACAGGAACCAGATTGAACAGTAGACCCTGTATTAATTCATTGGTCCCACGGGATTTTAAAAAAGTCGTTAGGATCGGAGTTATCCAATAACTACAAACGCTACAAAAATTCTGTTGAAGAATCCTTCTCTTCCTTACCTTCAGCCATTCACAACTATGCACATTTTGAATGTAAACATGCAAATGTCAGGCACGAGGCTTATGCACAGATGCTGTTCATTCACCAAAACCTGGATCCTTGCAGACGGGATGTCCCAAATTGTTCTCCCAGACCTTAGGGCTCCTTTCACACACTCCCTCCCTCCTCCTTCTGTTCCCTACGGACAGGCTGTGGGAGGCGCATTCCCCTATTTATACAGGGAGCTGCTACATCCAGAGAGAGGTGCCCCTCGCCCAGCCAGGCAGCTCCATGCACGGCAGCCCAGAGCCATTGGGCAGGGCGCATTCAGATCGGCAGGAACCTTGGGGATCGGTTGCTCCCTCTGGCCACAGAACGGATGTTTCTGTGTCACTGACGAATGTCACAGACCTGACCTGAAATCTGGGCTATAATTAAGCAGCCCAGCTGATCAAGTCCTGCTGTTAACTCAAGCCTCTGCTGTTGCTTACTGGTATCCCCCCTCCTTCCCCCTCTCCCTGTCAGCTCCCCTTCCCCTGCACCCCCAAACTGCCATGCTCCAGGGACTGACACTGACCAGCGATGGAGGTGAAACTGTTACCAAGACTGATGCTGAGTGACTGAGCTGTGTCACCTTGGGCATGGAGCAGACAGGGGATTAGCAAACAGCAGCAGACAGGGGCTCTCACCTGTCACAAGTATGAGGATGGGTCGGCTCCTCTCTGACGGGATCTCTCGCCTAGACATGGTCTCCCAGTAACCACAGCTGTACTCTATGGCCTGCAACTCAGACACACTCCACAGCTGGAGGGAGAGGCTGACAGTGCTCCCAGGCCACTGGGGTGCTCTGGAGTCGATTCTCTGGCCATCCTTGAAGAACCACATCCCGGACACTTTGGCAGTGGGGGGAGCTGAGCACATCAAGGTCACAGATTCTTCACGTAGGAAAATCGAGTGCTCTGGGCTCACAGTGAGTTTGGGGGCAGGCAGCCAGGCTGGACGGGAGGCAAGGAGAAAGCAGAGCTTCTTATGAGCTGAGTCACATTTATGTGAACAGTCACACCCCACCCCCTCAACCAGTCTCGCCCAGCACTTCTCCCAGCCCCCTCTTGGCCCCTTACAGCCCGCCCCTGTGCACAGCTCTGGGTCCCTGCCAAAGCTCAGCAGCTGCGCCATTGGAGGGTGCCAGGGTGGATGCACTGAGCCCTGTACAGGTGACCAGGGACCCAGCGTGAGGAGCTGAGGGCCCTTGGGAGCAGCAGGGCTGGGAGGAACCACAGTCTCTGATCTCTCCCCCCATCGCCCCAAGGCAGAGGATGAACCAGCCCCTCAGTGATCCTGGGGGTTCCTCTCTGATAGGACGGCCTGTCGGGACACCCAGCACTTGGGTCACGTGACTGGTGGGAACACGCTCCTGAAAGCAAGAAGTGACCCAGCTGGGACTCTGCTGAGCTGCTGTGACGTCCTGCTGCTGCAATGGGCCCTGCTCCTTGCCTGGCTCCTGCCATCAGCATCCAGCCTGTTCCTCCCAAGGGCCCTCCTCCACTCCCAGCTTGCTCCTGTCCTGCCCCTCCCTTGTTCCCAAGTCTACCCATCAGGCAAGGCTGCCTCCATCCCGGCCCCCAGGACCCAGAGCAGGGCACAGGGCTGTCCCATCACAGGCAGTTTCCCACCAGCCCTGGGGGTGTTTCTAAAGGATCTGCCCTGTGCCAGGCAGGGCTCACTCAGGGCTGGTCCCTGCGCTCGGTGGGGTCAGAGCAGACGATCACTCGGCCCCTCTGGCCTCAGAGTCGATGTTTCTGTGACACTGATGCACTGAGGCCTGGCCCCAAATCTGGGTTTTAGTTAAACACCCCGGCTGATCAACTGCTATAAACTGAAGCTGCTTCCTTTGCTTGCCTGGGACCCCCCATCCCTGTCTCCCTGACAGCTCCCCTTCCCCATAACCCCCAATGTGCCGGGTGCTCCAGGGACACAGGGACGGATGCTGACCAGAGATGGGGGAAAACTGACCCCATGTTGACCCTGTCTGGAGCTGAGTGTCACCCTCTGCACAGACCAGACATCCTCCGCCACAGCCCAGCTAATAGCAGGGTCTCACCAGTCACTGTGATGACGACGTTCTGGCTCCTCTCAGATGAGATCTCTCGCCGAGTCCCTTTCTCCCAGTAACCACAGCTGTACTTGCCGGCTTGTGAGTCAGACACATTCAACAGCAGGAGGGAGGCGTTGACACGGTACTGAGACCACTGGAACTCGCTGGAGCTGATTCTCTTGTCATCCCTGAAGAACCGAATCTCAGACACCTTGTCTGTGTTGGGAACTGAGCACGTCAGGGTCACAGATTCCCCCCGTAGGAGGACTGGGGAGGGTGAGCTCAGAGTGAGTTTAGGGACAGATGACCGGGCTGGAAGGGGAGGAGGGAGGAATGAGAGAGCTGTAGAAGCAGTGCCCCACACTAACACCTCCCCACTGCACCTCTCAGCCTGTCCCGCCCAGAGCTTCTCCCAACTCCTCCTTTACCCCTTGCAGCCCAGCCCCCAGCCTGCACTTGCCCCACCCCTTCCTTGTTCCCAGGTCTGGCCCCGCTCTCACCATCAGGCCAGGCTGCCTCCATCCCGGCCCCCAGCACCCAGAGCAGGGCACAGGGCTGCACCGTCACTGGCAGTTTCCCACCAGCCCTGGGGTGTTTCTAAAGGATCTGCCCTGTGCCAGGCAGGGCTCGCTCAGGGCTGGTCCCTGCGCTCGGTGGGGTCAGAGCAGACGATCAGAGCTGACGCATGTTACAGGCCTGGCCCCAAATCTGGGTTTCAGTTAAACACCCCGGCTGATCAAACCCTGCTATAAAATGAAGCTGCTTCCTTTGCTTGCCTGGGACCCCCCATCTCCGTCTCCCTGCCAGTTCCCCTTCCCCATAACCCCGAAGTGCCAGGTGCTCCAGGGACACAGGGACTGACACTGACCAGAGACGGAGAGAAAACTGACCCCATGGGGACCCTGTCTGGAGCCAAGTGACTGGCCTGTTTTGTCCTGTGCATAGAGGAGAGAGACCCAGTCATGGGGCCAGCAAACAGCAGGGGCTCACCAGTCACTGCAATGGGGATGTTTTGGCTCCTCTCTGATGGGATCTCTCGTCCAGACTCTGTCTCCCAGTATTTACAGCTGTACGCTCCAGCTTGTGACTGAGACACACTCGACAGATAAAGAGACCTGACATTGTACGAATACCACTTGACCTCTCTGGAGTCGATGCTCTGGCCATCCTTGAAGAACAGGAACCTGGATGCGGTGGCAGTGCTGGAAGTTGAGCACTTCAGGGTCACAGATTCCCCGCGTAGGAAGATGCGGTATTGTGGACTCACAGTGAGTTCAGGGGCAGGCGGCCGGGCTGGAAGGGGAGAGGGAGGAAGGAGAAAACTCTTTAGAGCCAGCGCCCCACTCATGTAAACACTAATTCAGACTGGAGAGGGGTAACTAATGGTGTTCCCCAAGGGTCAGTCCTAGGACCAATCCTATTCAACTTATTCATAAATGATCTGGAGAAAGGGGTGAGCAGTGAGGTGGTAAAGTTTGCAGATGATACTAAATTGCCAGATCTCTTCAGCTGATTTTAAGCGGAATAGGGGACCTTTCAGAAAAGGCTTTATTTTCCGAAAGATCCCCATCTAGACTGGCGCTTTTTTCCGGCAAAGCCCCGAGCCGGAAAAAAGCGGCAGCCATGTTCATGCAAATGGAGCGGGGAAAATTTAAATCCCCGTTGCATTTGCAATTCCGACTTGTCTCATCTGCATCCCTTTTCCAGAAAAGGGGTCCAGTGTAGACACAGCCCCCAGGTTTAAGTATGCATTCTTCAGATACTTAATGATGCTCTGTCTCACCTCCCCTTCTTTTTCCTCTTTTCTCTTTCTTTCTTTTTCTCCCCCCTCTCCTTTCCCTCTTCTATTTATTTCGAGTTTTCATATCCCCGACTCATAACTCCGGTCATCTGAAGAAGTGGGCTGTGCCCACAAAAGCTCATGATACTATCTACATGTTTTATAAGTCTATAAAGTGCTACCAAAAATGAAGATTGGAAGTAACAGAAGCAGAAGGAAGGAAGAAAAGGCTGGAAAATGACCAGGAACACCAAGAGAAAGGGCAAGACCTGGAATAGAAGAACTCACCTCCGAGACACAGTCTAAGACCAGAGAGACTGCTATTGCCTGGCTTACAGGGGAAGTCTGCCTATACCAGGATTGGTGAGCATGACACGGTGTGCTTAGCACGTGCACTCTCCTTTTTTGGGAATTGTCAATACATAGAGGAAAAGGATATTACTGTGTGAGGTTCTTTCAGTGGCTAATGATCAGGAAGATCCCTAGGAACTGGATAAGGGTGGGTGTGTAAATTAACAGGGTTGCACCTTGAGCTCTAGAAGCTGGGTGAAGGTGTGTTTCCCTTCAGTGTGGACGGAATAGAGACATTTGTGCGGATAACACTGCCCCTAATTAAACACCCTGGCTGATCAACTCCTGTAATAAAAACCAAGCAGCTTCTGTTGCTTGCCTGGGATCCTACCATCTCCATCCCCCTGCCAGCTCCTCTTCCTCTGCATCCTCACACTGCCAGGGCACTGCAGAGATGGGGTGTTTGAAACTGATGTGGCTGGGCCTGTCCTGAGCTCAGGGCCTGACCCTGTCCACGGTGTGGCAATACCCTGCCACGGGGCCAGCAAACAGCAGGAGAGACAGGGGCTCACCTGTCACTGTGATGGAGATGAGTTGGCTCTTCATAGATTGAATCTTTTGCCCAGACTCTGTGCTCCAGTAAGCACAGCTGTACGCTCCATGCTGCTGGCCAGTCACCCGAGGCAGCTCCATCGAGTGGGTGTAATGGTACCGAGGTAAGGGGAGTTCCTCAGACACGATTTCCTTGCTGTTCCAGAAGAATTGGATCCTAGCCATGGCGGATGCTCCGGCAGCCCAGCACGTCAAGGTCACGGCCTCCCCAGAGATATAGACAGGCTGCTGTGGGGACATGGTGAGCTGGGGAGCCTGGAGGGGGTCTGGGAAGACAGGGCGGGACTGACTGTGACTCAGCAGACAGGTCCTATCTGTATCCTATTGGGACTGTCTGCCATGGTGCCTCGTGCTGGTCACAGTCTGGACTTGTACTCTGATGACGTCCGCAAACATGCACCTCATGGGGCCATGCAGGACACAAAGGTGACCCCTAGCCTCAAAACCAACTCTGACATCCCCAAAGAGCCTTGCACAGGGGCTGATGAGGTCATCATGGACAGACCAGATTACAAGCAGGAGGCTGCCAGAGAACGCCCCCCCAACCACAGTCCACAGGCCCCTGTCCTCTGATCCCACCGCAGACACCAAAAGAAATGGCACCTTCTGCTCATGAAACTCCCTGTGACGACTTGGGACCAAATATGTACAAACACCCCCCCATCCCCGGCCAGGAATGCTCCATCTGCTACTCAAGAGCCAGAAACCTGGGAATCCCGGATATCCCCTCATTCCATGCATCGGCCCCCTTACAGCAGCAGCATCCGGTTACGTCACCTCTCTCCTCAGACCCTGTGTTACCAGCACTCCTAGCTACCTTCCAGCCACCACCGACTTCCTGAGGGACAGACAGAGCATCAGGAACCTTCCTGAACACACTAGCCTGCCCACCGTGCTGGGAGAAGCTCTTTACCCCGACATCCCACATGAAGATGGATTATTAGCTGCCAGGGACACTCTCTCCCGATGGCACTTGCACACCTGGTGACAGAGGGATGAGACTTTGTTCTCGGCCACAACCATTTCCAATTGGGGGACAATTTATATCTTCAAGTCAGTAATGCAGCCATGGGCACCCGCATGGCCCCACCATGTGCCAACATCTTCATGGCCGACCTCGAAAAACATTTCCTCAGCTCCCAACCCCGAGCTCTCTTACTCTACTTATCCTACCTTTACAACATCTTCATCATATGGCCCCATGGGGAAAAAGACCATTGAAGAATTCTACCAGGATTTCAACCACTTCCTTCCCCCCATCAACCTCAGTCTGGATCAGTCCACATGAGAGATTCACTTCATTGACACTATTGTACAATTATACAACGGACACGTTTCCAGACCCTTATACCAGAAGTCTACCGATCACTATGCTTACCTTCATGCCTCTAGCATCCATCCCAGACATGTTTCTCAATCTGTTGTTTTCAGCCAAGCCCTAAAATACACCCGGCTTTGCTCCAATCCCACAGACAGAGACAAACACCTACGGGATCTATATAGAGCATTCTTCAAACTGAACCACCCACCCGGAGAAGTGAGAGAATAGATCAATGGAGTCAGACATGAACTACTTCAAGTCAGGCCAAGAAGAGAAAATAGAATTCCACTTGTCATCACCTACAGCCCCCAACTTAAACCCCTCCAATTCCTCATTAACAATCCACAACCTATCCTGGAAAATGACCCCTAGGCTTCCTATTCCGAACTACCGGTACACCTCGTGGAACGAGGTGTACCGGTAGTTCGGAATAGGAAGCCTAGTTCGAACTACCTAGTTCGAGCCCCGTGTAGCCGCGCTGCATGGGGTTCGAACCAGCGGGGTTTTAAAAATGGCGGCTCCCCGCTTATGCAAATGAAGCCCAGCAAATTCAAATCCCGGGCTTCATTTGCAAGTGTGGTATGCCTACATTACCCTCCCAGATCGAACTAGCGGGGTAGTGTAGACATACCCCTACAGACAACCCCCTAACTTGAAACAAATTCTTTGGAGCAATCACGCAGCACCGCTCCATTATACTCACCCAGGAACCCACCCCTGCAATCAACGCCAGTGCCAACTCTGCAGGGAACATTTTAACCTGCCAGTTAAAAGTAGCCTCTCTCCTACAAAGGAATTTCAGAAACCAACGATAGAGAGAGAGGGAAGAATTCACCTTCATCTGCACATTTGACATCTTCTCTCTTGGTTTGAGCAAAGATGTGATATGGTTAACATATTATAACACCAGCTCCCCTAACATTCAGCACCTTATTGATGTGATAAGATAAGCATGAGACATTTCCAGACCACTCAAAAAGCCTCATTAGCACGGGGACTACAAACGACAGGTAATTTTTTCTGTCCTCTCTCCCTTCTTTTTTGGAGGGTCCCCCCCTCATTCCCTCACTCAAGAGCATCTCATCTGAACAATTGGACTGTGTCCAGAGATAGATATTTGTTTTTGTTACTCCAAGGCGCCACAGGACGACTCGCTTTTTAAGAAATTGGCTCTTTGTTATGCTAAATAGCTCAAACTCCCCCTACACGATGGACTCATACTCCACAAGGCTGGGCAAATCCACCCCCCAGGCAACTTCGCGCCCCTTGCCCCACAGCCTGCTGCCTCCAGGAGCTGCCCCAGAGCCCGTGTCCATCAGAACCAGACTGAGCCAAGGAGCAATTCAGGGACCAGGGCAAGAACCCAGGACATGATCTACCTTTCCCCACAGGGACACAGAGTGGATCTGTGGGGGGAAAGGTCCTGCCTTGGCCGGGGGAGGTTGATCTGACCAGCCGGCCTGCCCAGCAGTAGCTAGAAGGAACCGAGCAGAAATGAGGAAGCTCTGGCGGATGTGTGTGGGGGAGGGAGGAGGGAGTTTATCAACCCCATCACGTTTCCTCCGGGGTCTCTGCAGAACCAGCTGCTGCAGGAGGCTGGGGCCCTGTGTCCTCCCTGGAAGTCCAGAGCTGGGGGAGGGAGACCCCTACCATTAACGCACAACCCCACAGTGATAAGCCCTGCCCAAGGGCACTCTGTGTCATTGGGAGGGAGGAGTGCAGTCTCCGTTGCCCGTCCAGACCTTGCTCTCTCTGCTGGGGCTGCCTGTGAGGGGCTGGGTAGCGCCCATAGGGATAGCAGCAGCTTCCCCCCTGTGGCCTTGACAGCAACTCACCAAGCAGCCATCAGCCAGGGTTGCTCTCCTAGCTTCTCAGATGTTGCTATTGGGGCAGGTTCACGGGAGATGCCAGTGAAGGGGGCCCAGGGAAGGCTTGGCACAGGGACACTCAGGGACCCCATTCTGCAATTTCAAATACCACAGAAGATCCTAATTCCCATGGGCAGAAATCCGCCCCTCCTGAACCACGAGCACCCAGATCAGGATGGGAGATTTCGTCACCTGCAGGGGACACCGTCCTGGGGAGCATCTGGAGAGAGGCTGGAGGAGAAGAGAAGAGACGGGGTGAGAGCTCTGGGGAGGGGAAAGGAAAGGGGTGCACAGAGATTCAAGGATTCAGGGGGGGAGGGCATTGCTGGACTAAAGATACACAGAGGGGCTGGGCATCTAGGCAGGGCACTTACCCAGCAGAGGCAGGAGGCGAGTTGGCTTCATGCTGAGCTGGTGGCTCTGGGCTGGGAGCTGGGTTCTCAACTCAGCTGCTTGATGAATGTGAGCGCAGGGCGGGGGACGGGCCCCTCTGCTCTGGCAGAGGAAGTCACAGGCTCAGGCGTGGTCACCGCTCGGTTTGGGGGCTGGAGAGGCAGCGGGGCCTGGTACACAGGGTGGGAGGAGGGGAACTCTCCATTTTCACATCTCACAGAGGTGGGTGGGGCTGCGCCTGCAGGTGATTGACACCTCTGGTGGGGCGGGGACTCCATCAGTACAAACGAACCTGGAATAAGTTTCAGTGGCTCTTATATCAGCTGGGGATCTCACCCCGGGACTAGGGTCTATTGACACCCACTGGGTGCTGCAAACTTGGGAACTGCCCCCTGGCTCCGCTGAGTCAGCAGGCATCTGTTTCACTCATGCTGTGGCACCAGGCGCCTTAGTGCAGATGGTCGGTGACGGGACTGGGGGGCAGTTTCCAGGCCGCAATCCCTGACCCCGTGGGATGGGACTGACCCCTCTCTGGGGAGCAGGAGCTGCAGGCCGGGCCAATGGGACCAGGACCCCACATAAAGCTGTCCCGCTCTTGTAAACTGTTTATGCAGACTGAGCTCAGAAGCTGTTTGCTCCTTCATCAGTGAGAGAGAGAGATGCGCCCTGGGTGAGCTGGTGGAGCCTGTGGCCAGAGGCAGACTCACGGGTGGCGTTAAGGCCGATGTGTGAAGAGGGCAACCACTCTGTGCAGGGAGCTCACGTTTGAAAATGCCCCTCTCATCTGCTGGAAACTTGGAAAGCAGAAGCAAGAGTGCTGAGTTTCCTAGAAGAGACGTTCTGTGTGCTGCTTACAAGAGAGAAGAGCCAGAACAGCTCCAACCCTAGAAAGAACCTCTCCGCATGGAAATCTCTCCTAGCAGGGAGACTGGGGGTGAAGGTGGGATCACGGCCTGGCCCCGAACAGCGAGCTCCATCTGGGAAATTCAGTCCTAAACGTGGGGAAATAAACACTTTGCTCAAGGCTACAGATCCCACACACAGAAAATTCAAGCTCTCTCACAGACCGACAAGGTGGGGGAGGAGTTTCTCAGACACACCGGAATCCGGCACACGATGGACTGGACCCTGCAGGGACTGGAACATTTATCCCACAGACACTGGGCCCAGCAGCTCAGATTCCCGTTCTGTCTGAGCGTGACGATGGAAAAGCGAAAGGAAAACCCAAACCGGGGCCAAGACACAGACAGGGATGTGGTTGTGCTGGAGAAATGCCCCATTGAAGGGGAAGTGAGTTGATCGCTCACGGCAGGGCGGGTCACAGACTTCGCCAGGTCCTGGGTAAAGTGGGGGAGGGGGCGCTTTCCTCTGGGCACACTGGGAAAGGTGGGGCAGAAAGGGTGCGAGTAGGGGCAGCCAGCCCTCAGGGGATCATGCTGCCCAGCCCCGAGACAACCCACAGAATACCCTGGCTGAGAAGTACCCCAGTGCCAGCAGCCCAAATGCCCAGCCTCCCTCTCTGCCTCCTAAACTCGGGCAGCCAAATCCCCCAGCCACTCCGCCCCCCCCCCCCACTCCACTTCCCAGACCACTCCAATTCTCCCCAAGAGGCAAAAGAATCTTGCGCTAAAACGGCACAAATAAATTATGCAAATGAAGCAGGACAAAATGCTAATCAGCATTTCATTTACATACTCTCTGCTGGCAAAAGCCAGGAGTGTAAACAAAGCCTAAAGGTTTGTTAAAAATGGAATAAGCGAATTCTCTGCAGGTTATAGCCAGAAAGAGACACCCCAAGTCGTACCCATCTAAATCTGGTGAGTGACACAACTCCGGTCAACTGTTATTCAAATGGGTTTTGTAGGCAGACCCACAAGGCCACCCTGGGCATCTTTGGCTTCAGTTCAGTGTCTTTGGCCCTTCAGCGTTCAAACAGCCAAAAAGCAGATTCTTCTCGCCAGGGATTTTTATTCCCTTGCTCCAGAAGTTGGGAGGACGGAACCAGTTCATATGCAAGTCTCCAATTCATGGGTCTGGGGAGCAAACGGCCAAGTATTTTGTGCTCTGATGATCCACACTGGTTAATCTGATGTCGAGGGCCCTTCTTTCACTGGCAGGAAATAGCCCTGCTTGTGGCAAACTTGTATTTCACACTTGGTCACACCTCTCTCCAGGCTGTGTGGGGGTTTACAGTTACAGAGGAAGCAGTAAAATATCAGCTGATAACATGATGTGTGGCCGTGATCAGTGAGATTAACACTGGCAGCAACAACACACGAGTATTTTCTAGATTCTAAGCATTAGACACTTTTGCAAATTTAATATTGATATTAAGAAACACTGAACACATTCTTATACGTCTAATTCTGGTATCGAACAAAACTAACACCCAGGTGGCTTGGCCCAGTCTCCAGTTATGAGGTTGTCCGCTCTAAGTTAACATCTGCAGCTTAAGCAGCAGCTGGCCTCAGACTTGCAGGAGCAGCAAAGTCATGTGGTGTTTCTTTGTGGGCAGTTCACGTGAGACGCACAAAAACTCATAAATCCACACTCCTGGGGATAAGTCTGGCTTGTCTTTCAAATACCTTCCTAACATATTCCAGCTACATGTGTAACTCTTTTGACACAACCCACACACATTCCACAGTGATATTCATGACCAGGCGGTCACTAGGTTTTCTATGATACGTGACAAGATGCTGTTGGCTAAATATTCCGACAGCGGTGGCTTGGGTATGCCCTTTGCCGCATGCCATACAAGGTGTGTAGGGGAAATGAAAAGTTCAGGCTGCGACTGCTTGAGGCAGGGGGAAAGAGGAACTTTCTGGCTGTGGGTTGTGGTCACCTTCCTGTACAGCACGTGTGTAGGGGTTAATTGTGGAAGAACTTTGTATGTGCTAGTTTCGGGGTGGCGAGGCCTGCATTCTCCCCCCTTTCCTATTCCTCGCCTTTAGGAATAGAATAGGGCATTGGGTCCCTTTAGGATTTCGGAGCAAGACTCTGACAAGGGCCAGTGCTAATTACACTCCCTTTGAGAAGCAGGTGCTGGCTTGTTATCTGGCATTATTAGATACTGAGCATGCCACTCAGGACTGGCAGGTGTTGCTGCGCCCCGAGCTCCCTATCATGAGCTGGGTGCAAGATACAGCTGTTCCCTGGTCAGGTCGAGCTATGGCCAGCACTCTGTTAAAGTGGAGGTGATACATCCATCCTTCATAGGTCATGTTCTCTAGACCGTTAATCATTCTTGTTGCTCTTCTCTGGACCCTCTCCAATTTCTCCACATTTTTCTTGAAATGCAGTGCCCAGAACTGGACACAGTACTCCAACTGAGGCCTAAGCAGCACAGAGTAGAGCGGAAGAATGACTTCTCATGTCTTGCTCACAACACAGCTGTTAATGCATCCTAGAATCACGTTTGCTATTTTTGCAACAGCATCGCACTGTTGACTCATATTCAACTTGTGGTCCACTATAACCCCTAGATCCCTTTCTGCCGTACTCCTTCCTAGACAGTCGCTTCCCATTCTGTAGGTGTGAAACTGATTGTTCCTTCCTAAGGGGAGCACTTTGCATTTGTCTTTATTAAACCTCATCCTGTTTACCTCAGACCATTTCTCCAATTTGTCCAGATCATTTTGAATTCTGACCCTCTCCTCCAGAGCAGTCGCAACCCCTCCCGCTTGGTATCATCTGCAAACTTAATAAGCGTACTTTCTATGTCAATATCTAAATAGTTGGTGAAGATATTGAACAGAGCCGGTCCCAAAACAGAACCCTGGTGACCCTGTCTGGGGTTGAGTGACTGAGCTGTCTCACTCATTACCAGGTGCTCCAGGGACAAAGGGACTGATGCTGACCAGACACGGGGGTAAAACTGACCCCATGGGGACCCTGTCTGGAGCTGAGTGACTTGGCTGTATCGCTCAGTGCATGCGGGAGAGACACCGGACCCTGGGGCCAGGAAAGAGCAGGAGACAGCAGGTCTCACCAGTCACTGCGATGGAGACGGGTTGGCTCCTCTCTGACGGGATCTCTCACCCAGACTCGGTCTCCCAGTAACCACAGCTGTACTCTCTGGCCTGTGAGTCCGACACTCGCGACAGCTGAAGCCATCTGCCACTATGCTGAAATTGCTGGAACTCTCTGGAGTGGATTCTCTGGCCACCCCAGAAGAACCGGATCCCGGACACGGTGGCAGTGCTGGGAGCTGAGCACGTCAGGGTCACAGATCCCCCCCGGTAGGAAGACGCGGTGTGGTGGGCTCACAGTGAGTTTGGGGGCAGACAGCTGGGCTGTAAGGAAGAGAGAGGAAGCAGAGAACTCTCTTTAGACCAATGTAAACAGACACCTCCCACCCCTCTGCCAGTCCCATCCAGAAATGCTCCCAGTCCCCCCTTTATCCCTTGCAGCCCAGCCCCTCTGCTCAGCTCTGGGCCCTGCCAAAGTTCGGCAGCTGCACCATTGGAGGGTGCCAGGGTGGATGCACTGAGCCCTGTACAGGTGACCCAGAACCCAGCGGGAGGAGCTGAGGGCCCTTGGGAGAGGCAGGGCTGGAAGGCAGGGCCGGGAGGGAACCGGGGTCTCTGATGTTCCCCCCTCACCCCAAGGCAGAGGATGAACCAGCCCCTCAGTGATCCTGGGGGGTCAGGCCCATAGGACGGCCTGTCGGGACACCCAGCACTCGAGTCACAAGACTGGCAGGCGTAAGCGGCTGAAGCCAGGAAATGACCCAGCTGGGACCTGGCTAAGCCACTGTGACGTTCTGCTAGTGCGAGGGGCCCTGCCATCGGCATTCAGCCTCCTCCTGCCCTACCCCTACCCTGCCCCTGCCCCGCCCCCAGCCTGCATGTTCCCCGCCCCCCAGCCTGTGCCTGCCCCATCCCTCACTTGTTTCCACGTAGTTTTTTCTACCCTCTCTCCCTTCTTCCCCCCACTCCACCTCATCTCATCGGAAGCCCACAGATGCTTACGGTACCAGACATTTATTTGTGTTCGGCTCCAAGGTTGGTTCTTTGTTATGCCAAATGGCTTAAACTCCCACAAGAAGATGGACTCATCCCTCACGGGGCCGGGCACATTCCAGCTCCGCCCCACAGCCTGCTGCCCCCAGGAGCTGCTCTACCGCCCGTGTCCAGCAGATCCAGACTGTGCCTGGACAAGTGGAGCCGATCAGCCGACCTGCCCAGCAGCGGCGAGCAGGCACTGAGCAGAAATGAGGAAGCTCCAGCAGATGTGTGTGTGGGGGGGGACGGGACAGACGGAGGGGGGAGTTTTTCAACCCATCACGTTTCCTCTGGGGTTTCTGCAGCACCTGCTGTTACTGCCCTGCTGGGCAGGGCTGGGTCTGTGCCCCTGAGCTCTTTGTGGGAGCCCAGAGCTGGGGCAGAGAGACCACTGAGAGAGCCCCCACAGCCGCATCTGAATGGACCACACCCAGGGGCAATCACGGGAACGGGGAGCTCTGTCTCCATGGCCTGCCCAGCCCTCATTCTCTCTGGCCGTGAGGGGCTGGGTAGCACCCATGGGGATAGGAACAGCTTCCCCCCCTGTGGCCGTGGCTGGGACCCACCCAACAGACCCTCCCAGCAAGGGGAGTCGCTCTTCCACCCCCATGGATGCTGCCCCCTTCCTTGCAATTCCCAGCACCCTGGTGTGAGAGGAGCAGGACCCCAGCCCCGCTACCAGGACCCCTCTCCCCTCCCCCGCCCACCGCCAGCATCCCAGGAGACCTCGTTACCTGCGGGGGACACCGGCCGGGGGAGACTCTGGAGCGAGGCTGGAAGAGAAGAGCAGAGAGGGGGTGAGGGCTCTGGGGCGGGGATGGGGACACAGGGCAGGGCTGGGGGAGTCTCCAGACAGACACAGAGGGGCAGGGAGCCGAGGGGGACACTCACCCGGCAGAGGCAGCGCCATGCTGAGCCGGTCGCTCTGGGCAGGGAGCTGGGTTCTCAGCAGCCGCCAGCTGCGCCCAGGGAGGGGAACCGTCACCTCCGTTCTGAGAGCAGAGGAAGCCGCAGGCTCAGGTGTGGTCACCACTCAGCTCAGGGGCTGGAGAGACACCGCAGTGTGGTGTGCAGGGCGCCCATTTCCTGGGCCGATAGAGACCGGCCCAGCCTCCACTTTGAACCCTACGGGAGAGATTCTGTAACCGGAGGGGGCGCCCCAGCCGAGACTTCCCTCTGCCCCACCAGCCAGACCCTTCCTCTGGGCCCCGACTTTCCAACCTGGGTTCAATCTTCACATCTCCAGAGGGAAAGACTCTGACATTTTCTGGTCATTGTGAAACTGCCGTTGAGCGACCTCCTTGTCTTCGCTGCGGCTTGGGTTCCCTGTCCTCCGGTCCGAGCGTGGTGAGCCGCAATCCCTCACATGACACAGATTCCCATTTGCCCCGTGACCACGATCCACCGTCTCTTTCCTTGCCCTGCCCCCAAGAACGACAAGGACGACATTGTTGTGTGGACACAAATACGCATAACTCCACAAGGCTTTGGATAACCTCCCCCGGGAACCTGTCAACGTGAATAGTGCCATCGATTCGTACTTTCGGCTGGTGTCGCTCATGTGTGACACGCTAGAGATTCGGAGTCTGGAATGGCTTCTGGCTTGACATGTGCACAGGGAAGCCATCTGGGGCGTTTCCCTGACAGACTGGGTGATGCCCGGTAAACAGCCCCCTTTCTCCTTTAAGTTGACGTAGTGATTGGTCTTTGGAAGTCATGTGATCACCCCAACAGGGAGGGTCCACCCAGGGAATTTTCCATGGAAGGTGGGGGAGAAAACGTCCAAGTTCCCGCCTCTCTCTCTGTCCATCCTTCCCCATACCTACCCACCCAGCTGCCTGCCTATCCCCGTTGTATCAATCTGTCTGTCTGTTCATGGCCAGATGGGGTTAGACCAAAGGTCCAGCTAGCCCAGTGCCCTGTCTGCTCACAATAGCTGATGCCAAGTGCCCCAGAGGAAGGGAACGCAATAGGGAATCATCATGCGATCCCTCCCCGTCACCCATTTCCAGCCTCTGACACCCTCCGTACCCATCCTGGCTAATGGCCATTGATGGACCTAACCTCCATGAATCCATCGAGCTCTTTTTTGAACCCTGTGGAAGTCCTGGCCTTCACTGCCTCCTCTGGCAAGGAGTTCCACAGGTTGACTGAGCGCTGCATGAAGTAAAAACTTCCCTCGGTGTGTTTTAAATCTGCTGCCGCTTCATTTCATCGTTCATCCCCATAACAGCTATCGCATCTCTTCATCTCCACGAGAGGAAGTGATAGAAACTGCTCAGTGGCGTGTGTTTTTCCACCTGATAAGGAATGGAGGGAGGAAGCAGCCGGTCCCCACAGAGCCATGAACGCACGGACGTGTCAGCCGCCGGCGTGAGGGGATAGGCCAGGAGCCTGAAAGGCCCCCAGATGTGGGGACCTGGTTTAGCATCTCCCGGAGCCACTCTGGGAGGTCCCATGTCAGGCTGGAGGAGCTGGGAGCCGACCCCCAGGGAGGCTGCAGCCAGGAGGAACCTGCCTGTCCCTGTTCTGTTACCTACCCACCCCAAAGGGGGCAGAGCTCAATGGTGCCACCCGGCCAAGAGACACCAGCGGGGGCGCCAGGGTGCCAGGCAGCTGCTATGCTCCAGGGAGCCAGGAGGAGGCGCTGCTTGCATAACAGCAGGTGCAGGGGGCTTCCCCCCCAGGCATCTGAGTGGCACCACGGGGGGGGGGGGGGCGGCTTCACGCCTGGCGGTTCTGCACAAGGGCCATGCTCAGGCTGCGGCTGACATGCAAAGTGGGTTTCCGAGAGTGACAAACCGCAGTGCGCAGCCACCAGGGAGGCCCCCTGCTGATAGCAGCAGAAATGAGGAACCAGTTCCCTGCACAAACCCCAGTCCTGACACCCAGCCCCCGCCCGGCTCTAACCACTAGCCCCCCCGCTCCTTCCAGAGCAGGGGAGAGAACCCAGGAGTCCTGGCCCCCAGCTCCTCCCCTCTAACCACTAAACTCCACTCCCTTGTGAGAGCCAGAGAGAGGGCCCAAGAGTCCTGGCTGCCAGCTCTCACCACTAAACCCCACTACCCTTCCGCAGTTCAGGAGGGAACCCAGCAATCCTGGCCCTTAGCCCCTCAGCTCTCACCACTAAACCCCGCTACCCTTCCAGAGCTGGGGAGGGAACCCAGGAGTTCTGGCTTGCTGTCCCACACCCCTCTCACACATAGACACCACCCCCATCTCACAGCCGGGGAAAGAACCCAGGAATCCTGGCTCCCAGCCCTCCAGCTCTAACCTGTAGCCCCCACTGCCCTCCCAGAGCCAGGGAGGGAACTCAGGAGTCCTGACTTCCAGCCCTCCTCCTCTAACCACCATCCCCCACTCACCTTCCCGACCAGGGAAGAGAACCCAGGAGACCTGGCCCTCACCCTCTCTGCTCCAACCACTAAACCTCACTCCTTTCTCTGGGCCAGGGAAAGAACCCAGGAGTCTTGGCCTGCAGACCCACCCCCCTCGGTTCTAACCACTCGAGCAGCCTCTACAGGAAAAAGGAAATGAGCAGGCGTCACGTTCGTTTCGACCCAGCGCTGCAGCAGGGAAACCGCAGAAGAGCCGAGAACAAGCAGAGGTCCCAGCTCTCAAACTCAGCAGGTGCCACGGAGTTCATCAAACCTCACCCATCCCCCTCTCCGGTGCCCCCAAACACCCATGCCTCTGGAGGCAGGACAGGAGACACTGGGATGCCCCCAGTGCCAGGGCCCCGCCTGGCAAGGTATTGATTAGCTGACCTAACATCTCCCCGTCCCAGCTCTGGAGAGCCTGCCCATGGGAGCATTTCCCAGCCTCTGACAGAGGTCGGATGAAGTGTCACCAGAGTGACCGTTGTCAGAAAGTTTGGGAACCAGAAGGCTCATAGCTGGGGCCGTGTGAGGCCAATGTAGGTGACCAAGTCCCTGACGGAGGAGGAGCAGGACTAAGCAAAGCATTTCACTCCACCGGTCCGTGACGAGGTAGGACCAGAAATGAGTGAACCAGGAGAAGATCGAAGAGGCACCGATCAGAGATCCCCCCAGTGCCCCAACGGCGTCTGAAGTCAGGGGACACTGCCCCGAAGAACTTTCCCTGGAGACGGGGAAGGGGAGAGGAGCCCGAAATTTACAGGGCGACCCCTCCAGTGTGCTCCCCTTCTGGTTTGAGGGCTGGCCGGCTAGGCCAACACCGGGAGGTTGATGAGAAGGTGCCGGAACTTCGCGAGGCAAGGCAGGTTGATCGAGGGGGGAAAAGTGCAGCCAGAAACTCCCTCAGAGGTTCCGGAGGAGAGGATGCAACATGACGTGCTTGACACAGATACCCTGGCTGTAGCCACAGGTAGACGGTCTCTTGAAGCGCACACCTTGAAGGGGACACCTAAGACCAGACACCTTGAAGCAAACAAACATCTTGAAGAAAACCTCTTGGTGTGGACACCTTGGAGCAAACAAACACCGTGAAGTGGACACCTTGAAGTACATACCTTGAAGTAAATGAACATCTTGAAGTGGACACCTTGGAGCGGACACATGGAGGAAACATACACCTTGAAGCAAACATACACCTTGAAGCAGACCCCTTCCTGCTGGAGGGGACCATTAGGGCCAGAAAGGGGGTGGAATGCAGCATGAGCTGGTGCAGACGGGCGTGGTCTTTGCTTAGCAGAGGGTCTAGCTGGCTGGCACTTGGCCGTCCCGGGTGGTGCGTCGGGGGCAACCAGAGAGGCTCACAGGGGAAGGGCCTTTTCCCTCGCCAAGCAGCAGGAGGTTCCACAGGCCCTAAGCGGCGCGTGGCTGGAAGGTGGGGGAAGGCGGGTGTCGCTAGCAGCGAGGTTTCTTGCCAGACGGCAGAACCCCAGCAGCCCCCGGCGGTGTGGTGAACGCGTAGCCCACATGATAGGAACCCAAGTTGTTGCGGCGACGGTGGTTAAGAAAAGTTCGCTGCAAGCAGCTGTAAACACAGGGGCCAGAGAGTAGTGACAGAGCTCGGAAGACCTCCCCTGAAGGCACCAATTCTTTCCCTCCATCACGGCTTGTCCCAGGGGTCCTAGCCCACAACACCCCACCACCATCCCAACCCACCTTGGTCTAACCCCATAGACCCCCACCCCTCTCCCAGAGTGGGGAAAAGAACCCCAGAACTGGACACCGCCCCTAGAATCATAGCACCATAGAGCTGGAAGAGACCTCAGAAGGTCATCAAGTCCAGCCCCCTGCTCTAGGCAGGACCAGTCCCAACCAATCCCTAAGCATCTTGACTCTCATTTGCCCCCCCACCTGTACTCTAACCACTAGGCACACCGCCTCGGAGCAACACTTTCACCCACAGAAGGAGGCAGTTGGGAGCCTGGAGAATTCTTGGCCCTCGGCGTACACCCAATCAACAGACTGTCGGAAAACCAACAGAGCACAGTGGGGAGCCTTTTATTGATCCCAAATCCCCCACCGGGCAGTGCCTGGTAACATCCTGCAGGCCCTGGGAACACAAACAGAAAGGACAATGAACATTATGTAACCCCTCTGCCCCATCCCCTAATGACCTTCAGATACTGCTCTTCTACCACAGAGCTGGGACCTCCTAAGCACCCGTTTGGCTACATCTCCATCTGGAGGCAAGAAAACTGGAGAGGAGGACTTGGAAGGGCCCACTAGGGGGCGCTCTAGTCCTTGGGTCTCTTCAGAAGCCGGTTCCCCTGGGCAGCTCTAGGGGGCGCCTGGCTTCCAGGATGAATGTGAGAGGGTGCTGCCCAAGTTCAAGTCAGAGCTGACTCCCATGCCGCCAGGGGGCGCTGTGGTGCACTGGAAGGGGGCTCGTGAAGTGGTCATTCCTGACCGTGACACACATGTGTGCAGGTAGGGGGCGCCGCACTGTTGACACGGCCACCGTCACGGTGCAAAGCCACCTGCGCTACGACTCAGGGTCCCACGTTTTTCATTCATCGTTTTGGTCACCCCTTCAGGTCCCAAATATGGAGGCATCTCCATGTCCCAGTGGCCCTGCTCCAATTCCCAGCTTTGCCTCCACTCCTTGACCTCAGACTCCGGCTCAGAGCCCTGACGGCTGCTCTAACCACTGGACACAACTGCCCTCATCTCACTCACTGTCTGCAGCTGAGAGCGCTTGGGGTGTTCCCCATGTTGCAGAATTCCCCTGTAAGCCCCACAGCTGTGGGCTGAGATCCCCTACTGCCGTGTTTCTTAAACTGTGCCACGAGGTAGTCAGAGGTGTGCCGCGGAGAACAGAGTTCAAAATGGCCACTGTTAAAGGAGCAGGCAACCTTTCTTTTTTTTTTTTGGCTCAACATCTTCTTTGCAAACTCCCCCCCCCTTTTTTGTTCAACAACTTCCCCGAAAACTCCCCTCACCCTTTATTTGCTCAACAACTTTTCCCCAACCTCCCCTTTTTTTTTGCTCAACAAAAAATCCTTGGGGTTCTGCATAAAAAAAATTGTTTGGGGTTCCTTGGTCTTAAACAGTTTGGCTGTGTCTACACTGGCATGAATTTCCGGAAATGCTTAAAACAGAATAGTTTTCGTTATAAGTATTTCTGGAAAAAGAGCGTCTACATTGGCAGGCTGCTTTTCCCGGAAAAGCCCTTTTTCTGGAAAAGCGTCTGTGGCCAATGTAGACGCGCTTTTCCGGAAAAGAGCCCCGATCGTCATTTTCGCGATCGGGGCTTTTTTCCGGAAAAGACTACTGGGCTGTCTACAGTGGCCCTTTTCCAGAACAGTGTTCCGGAATAAGGACTTATGCCCGAGCGGGAGCAGAATAGTTTTTCCAGAATAGCGGCTGATTTTGTACAGTTCAACGTCGTTGCTTTTCCGGAAATTCAAGGGCCAGTGTAGACAGCTCGCAGCTTATTCCAGAAAAGCAGCTGATTTTCCGGAATAAGTGGCCCAGTGTAGACACAGCCTTTAAGAAACACGGCCCTAATGGGTTATTTTCCTGGGAACGTTTCATGCGTCAAAGCCACAGCCGGTGCCGGTTACCTGTGTGCTACAAACAGCGGTGGGAGACGAGGAAGATAAGGCCGTTGATGAGGAAGAAGGAGCCGCCCACGGCCAGGAACCGAACCAGGAAAGCATGATTCCCTGCACAGACAGAAGAGAAAAGAATTCCCTCCTGAAAGGTTGCATTGGGTCTTGTAGGCTGCTATCTGCCGCCCCCTGCAGGACGGATGGAGTTGCTTGCTCTCTCACAATCTCTCTGGAAAGCGACTTGCTGCCCCCTGGTGGAGGAAATTCAACCAGCTGTCTGGGTTTGTGAGTTGTGAGGCTAGCCACACGGAATAGTGACACTAGACTTTGGTGGTTACACAAGAGCCGAGACCTCACCCTGGTGGTTCTTCCCTGACACTCTTGATGTCATTGTGGATCATTCTCTGAAAACATCCACTCCGTGCATGCATGTTAGGAATCATTACAAAAGGGACAGAGAATAAGACAGAGAATCTCTTATGGCCTCTCTATCAATCCATGGGACACCCGCAGCTTGAATCCCGCATGCAGATGTGGTCTCCTCATCTCAGAAAAGATTTCTCGGCATTGGAAAAGGTTCCGAAAAGAGCCACTAACATGATGAGGGGTTTGGCACGGGTCCCATATGAAGAGAGATTAAAAAGACTGGGATGTTTCAGTTTAGAAATGAGGAGACTAAGGAGGGAGAGGATGGAGGTTTAGAAAATCATGAGTGGTGGGAAGAAAGTGAATAAGGAAATTATTCACTTGTTTCCAAAACATAAGAACGAGGGGTCACCCACATAAATAAATAAACAGCAGGTTTTAAACAAACCAAAGGAAGTTTTTCTTCATCCAGCGCACAATCAACCTGTGGAACTCCTTGCCAGAGGATGTGGTGAAGACCAGTACTTGAACAGGGTTTAAAAAAGAGCTAGATAAATTCATGGAGATGAGGTCCATCGATGGCTATTAGCCAGGATGGGTAGGATTGGCGTCCCTCGCCTTTGTCTGGAAATGGGTGATAGGGGAGGGGTTATGTGAAGATTCCCTGTTGTGTTCCCTCCCTCTGGGGCAGCTGGCATTGGCCACTGTGGGCAGACAGGACATTGGGCTGAATGGACCTTTGGTCTGACCCCATTTGCTTGTTCAGATGTTCTTCTGCATTTCCCAATATGCTCCCAGTGTCTCTAGCAGACGAGAAGGGGGGAGATTCCTCACCTGTCACGGTGACGTACACGGCCTGGCTCCTGGGGGACGGACCCCATTTCTGGCACACGTTCTCCTCATACCTGCAGGTGAACGCCCCGGTGCTGCTGAGCTGGGCCCTGGGGATGCGGAGCACCGAGATGTTCCTAGACCCCGAAGGGTGGATCTGAGACTGCCCGTTCCGAGGGAGAAACTCGACGCCGTCCTTGTAGAAGTAGAACCTCCGCTCGCCGGTGCCCTGGGGTGCCGTGCAGGTGAGGAGCAGGGGCAGCCCTTCCTTAATCACGCCAGACGGGGGATCCATGCTCAGCGCCGGCGGGGAAGGTGAATCTGAGGGGAGCAGCAAAGGGGAGAAGTGAGCACATCTCATGTTCCATGGCACATGCCCATCCTGGAGGAGATCGCAAAGATGAAATGGTTTTACTGGGGAAGACTTTGGGATCCTGTGGACCCAATATGTTAGAAACAAATGGCAATCGCTTCTCAGTCGCCAACTTTCCGTTGCCACCACCAGGGTCAACATGCCATTGATTTCTAAGGTCTTGGGTACAGCTACTGGGAAGAATCCCAATGAAACATGAGTTTCGTGGATGGAGGGTTGGACTCGATGACTGCCCAAGGTCTCTTCCAACCCCACACTCTTGTGATTCATTGGCTGATTAAATCAGGGAATCACAGAACTCTAGAACTGGAAGTGACCTGGAGGGGTCATCGAGTCGAGTCCCCTTCCCTCACGGTAGGACCAAGCACCGTCTAGACCATCCCTGATAGACATTTATCTAACCTACTCTGAGGGTACATCTACACTATAGGCTTTTGTCGACAGAGGCTTTGTCGACAGATACTGTCAACAAAGCTTCTGTTGACATAGAGGATGTGTCTAGACTACAGGGTTTTGTCGACAAAAGTGGGCTTTTGTCGACAAAACTATACCTGCGTCCACACTGCCTTTGAGTTATGTCGACATAACGTCGACAAAACTCAGCAGTTTTGTCGACGTATGTAAACCTCATTCTACGAGGAATAACGCCTTTTGTCGACAGAGTTCTGTCGATAGAAGGCATTATTGCATCTACACTGTCCTTTGCGTCCACACACTCATGTCGACAAAGAGGCTTGTTTGTCGACAGAACTGGCTGTAGTCTAGACGCTCTTTGTCGACAGAAGCTTTGTCGACTGTATCTGTCAACAAAGCTGCTGTCGACAAAGAGTGTCTAGACTACAGCCAGTTCTATTGACAAAGCAAGCCGCTTTGTCATCATGAGAGTGTAGACGCAAAAGACAGTATCAATGCAATAATGCCTTCTGTCAACAGAAGTCTGTCAACAAAAGGTGTTAGTCCTCATAAAATAAGGTTTCGCGATGTTGACAAAACTGCTGCATTCTGTCTACATTATGTCAACAGAACGCAGCAGTCTAGATGCAGATATAGTTTTGTTGACAAAAGTCCACTTTTGTCGACAAAACCCTGTAGTCTAGACACACCCTGAGGGTGCCTCTAGACTACATTGCTCTGTCAACGGAGCCATGTAAAGTAGTTTACTCAACATAGTCAATGAAGCGGGATTTAAATAATCCCCGCTTCATTAAAATAAAAATGGCCACAATCAGCTGATCCGGCACAGCGCGGCCGTCTAGACGCTGTGCTGTTGACAAGGGAAGCCTTTGTCGACGGCTCTGGTAAACCTTGAGGCATACCGGAGCTGTCGACAGAGGTTTCCCTTGTCGACCGCACCACGTCTAGACTGCTGCGCTGTGCCGGATCAGCTGATTGTTGGCACAATGCAGCGGCCATTTTTATTTGAATGAAGAGGGGATTATTTAAATCCCCACTTCATTGACTATGTTGAGTAAACTACTTTACATGGCTCCGTCGACAGAGACATGTAGTCTAAACACACCTTGAAGTATCTCGACTACTGGGTTGTCAACAAAAGTGGACTTTTGTCGACAAAACAGTACCTGCGTCTACACTACCACAGAATTGTGTCAACAGTACGTCAATAGAATGAGGTGGTTTTGTTGACAGCGGTAAACCTTGTTTTACGAGGAACAATGCCTATTTTCAACAGAGTTCTCTCAAAGAAAAGGTGCTAGTGCATCCATACTGTGCTTTTTCAAAAGAGAGCACCTACACTCTCTTTCGAGAAAGCGGCTTGCTCTTTTCGACAGCATTGGTTGTAGTCTAGAGTGACGCTCTTTTTCGACAGAGGCTTTGTCGACAGTATACATTAGAACCTAGGCAATTAGGCAATAAATTGTATCTAGGCAATTAATTCCAGTGTTTGACCACCCTGACAGGCAGTGGTCATGTCTAATCTAAACCTCCCTTGCTGCAGTTTAAGCCCATTGCTTCTTGTTCTATCCTCAGAGACCCAGGAGAACAATTTTTCTCCCTCCTCCTTCTGACACCCTTTTAGATACCTGAAAACCACTATCATGTCCCCTCTCGGTCTTCTCCTTTCCAAACTAAACAAGCCCTGTTCCTTCACTCTTCCCTCGTAGGTCATGTTTTCTAGACCTTTCATCATTCTTGTTGCAATTGAAATATTAGTCACAACTGACGTGTTTGAGGGAGCCAGTTAGATTTAAGCCAAGTTCCGATGGAACCCGGGCCCAAGTCCTGCCCAAAACGTCCTGGTTTCCTTTCTTCCTGCCCACTCAGCCTGGCCCCCTGGCTTCTTGAGAAATGAAAAGGAGAGGACTCAGAAAATCCAGCTCATCCCATGGAAGATCTTGGAGTTACAGGCTGTGGAATCCTAGGGTTGAAAGATAACTCGGTGGGTCATTGAGGCCAGCTCCCTGCCCAAAGCAGGACCAACCCCAACTCAATCATCCCAGCCAGGGCTTGGTCAAACCAGAACTAGGCATGGGGATTCCACTCCTTACACAGGGAACACATCCCAGCGCTTCCCCACCCTCCAAGGAAAATAGTTTTTCCTAATCTCCAACCTAGACTTCCCCCACTGCAACGTGAACCCATTGCTCCTCGTTCTGCCATCTGCCACCACTGAGAACAGCCTCTTTGGAACCCCCCTTCAGGGAGCTGAAGGTTGCTCTCAAATCCCCCCTCGCTCTTCTCTTCTAAACAAGCCCAAATCCTTCAGCTTCTCCTTGTAGGTCAAGTCCCTTCAAGGGAGAACTTCTGACTTCTTGGCTTTCATTCCAAGTTGGAAGGAAACCAGATTGTGAGCCATGGGAATGGGATCCCTTTCCCCTACCCATCCCGTGCGAACTGGGGACTTACCCAGCACGGAAACAGAGACCGGTTGGCTTCCCACCGACAGGATCTCTTGCCCGGACTCTTCTTGCCAGTATTTGCATGTGTATGAGCCCGCGTCCACCGTGCGAAGTGAAGGAAAGAAAACTTGGGCTCCCCTGCTGGCGTCAGGGTCCCGGGAAAAAATCTCCCCATTTTCTTCATTGTAGAATCTGTATCCCGTCACATTGTCAATTTGGGGATCCATACAGGTGAGCGTCAGCTGTTCCCCCACCAGGTATTTTGGGCAAGGCGGGTCCACGGTGAGCGAGGCGGGAGGTGCTCGGTCTACACGGGGAGAATGAAAAGGGAATGAGTCAATGGGGTACCCGGTAGTCCAAACAACCGCACATTTTGGTTTCTACCCTGAAGCCAGTGAACCATCCCCTCATCTTTTGGTAGAATCCAAGAATCCTAGAATCCCAGAATCTGAAATTCTGCTAGCCCAGTCCCCCCAAGATCAGAATCCTAGGATCCCAGGGCGGGCAGAGACCTCAGGAGACACCGAGTCCAACTCCCTGCCCAAAGCAGGACCAACCCAACTCAATCATCCCAGCCAGGGCTTGGTCAAGCCAGGACTTAAACACCTCTAGGGATGGAGATTCCACCCCTTCCCTAGGGATCCCAGCCCAGGGTTCCCCCACCCGCCTAGGGAAATAGTTCTTCCTAATAACCAACCTAACCTCCCCCACTGACGATTGGAAACTCACAGCTCTGCAAAGTTCTCCTGCCCCCGGGCACACCAGTGTAGGGCTCCATAAATCCAAAAGATTCCCCCCCCAGACATTGTCCATGGAGCCCGTATTGGTGGGGAAGGTGGAGGAACAACACGTTCTTCCAAGCCCCCATGAGAACTGAAGTGATACCATCTCGTCTACCAGAGCCAGGCTCTAACCACTGAGCGAGAGGGGCCATTGTGGCTGGAAACGTCTCCACCTGGCAACACAGACTCACCATAGACAATTAGGGTGATGGGGTCACTCGGTGTGGACGGCGCCTTCAGCCCAGCTGGCCAGTACCGACAGCGGTAGGACCCGGAGTCGTGCACATTGAGGTGAGGCAGATGGTAGGTCAGGCAAAGTGGAGTCTGGCTCTGTGGAGGGGTTACGTCTTCACCATCCTTTAGAAACTGGATTTGTGTAGCCTGGTACCCCTTGGGTGGGGTGCATGTGAAGGTGACGGGGTGGCCTACACGGTATGTGGACTGTGTTGGGTTCACCGACAGCATCGGGGAAGTGCCATCTGGAAAGTGGGTGAATATTAGCTAGTGCTTTCCGTCCGCCATTCATAAGAACATAAGAACTTAAGAGCGGCCGTACTGGGTCAGACCAAAGGTCCATCTAGCCCAGGATCCTGTCTGCCGACAGTGGCCAGCACCAGGTGCCCCAGAGAGGGTGGACCGAAGACAATGATCAAGCAATTTGTCTCCTGCCATCCCTCTCCAGCCTCTGACAAACAGAGGCCAAGGACACCATTTTATCCCCTGGCTAATAGCCTTTTATGGACCTAACCTCCATGAATTTATCCAGCTTCTCTTTAAACTCTATTATAGTCCTAACCTTCACAGCCTCCTCTGGCAAGGAGTTCCACAGGTTGACTACACGCTGTGTGAAGAAGAACTTCCTTTTATTAGTTTTAAACCTGCTCCCCATTAATTTCATTTCGTGTCCTCTAGTTCTTCTATTATGGGAACTAATAAATAACTTTTCTTTATCGGCCCTCTCCACACCACTCATGATTTTATAGACCTCTATCCTATCCCCCCTCAGTCTCCTCTTTTCTAAACTGAAAAGTCCCAGTCTCTTTAGCCTCTCCTCATATGGGACCCGTTCCAAACCCCTCATCATTTTAGTTGCCCTTTTCTGAACCCTTTCCAAGGCCAAGGGCAATGTTGTTGTTCCCGTTTTACAGATGAGGACAACTGAGGCCTGGCACAGGGTCATGTCTAGGGCAGCTCTTGGTCTCACTACCCCCATAGGAGTGCAAATCACACCAAGCTATGTATGGCAAATGCTAGCTGTCCATCCACGCCATAGCTCCACCAAAGCTGAGGTCTTACCCCAGCCCGCTTCCTAGCCTGCCCCCCAGGGTATGTTCCCGGAGGACCCGAGGGTTGCATCCCAGAATCATGTTTGCTTTTTTTGCAACAGCATCACACTGCTGACTCATATTCAGCTTGTGGTCCACTATGACCCCTAGCTCCCTTTCCTCCGTACTCCTTCCTAGACAGTCGCTTCCCGTTCTGTATGGGTACATCTAGACGACAGGCTTTTGTTGACAGGCTTTGTCGACAGATACTGTCGCCAAAGCTTCTGTCGACAACGAGCGTCTAGACGACATCCAGTTCTGGCGACAAAGCAAGCCGCTGTGTCGGCATGAGAGTGTAGAGGCAAAGGTCAGTGTAGATGCAACAATGTCTTCTGTCCACAGAACTCTGTCGGCAACAGGCGTTATTCCTCGTGGAATGAGGTTTACCCCCGTCGACAAAACTGCCCAGTTCTGTCGACGTTATGTTGACTGAACTCAGCGGCAGTGTAGACGCAGGTATAGTGTTGTCGACAAAAGGCTTTTTTTGTCGACAAAACCCGGTAGTCTAGAGCCTCCGTGTGAAACTGATTGGTCCTTCCCAAGCGGAGCCCTTTGCATTTGTCCTTATTAAACGTCATCCTCTTTATCTCAGACCATTTCTCCAAGTTGTCCAGCTCATTTTGAATGATGACCCTCTCCTCCAGATTAGTCGCAACCCCTCCCGGCTTGGTATCTTCTGCAAACTTAATAAGCGTACTTTCTATGCCAATAGCTAAATCGTTGATGAAACTGAGGCGCACATGTGGGTTTACTCTGAAGCATTATAGGAGCTTTCTGGTGTGGGATAATTTGTCCTCTTGAGGTCTTGGTCTTATAGGTGAGGGAGGCTGTCATGCTCGGAATTCCCATCACTGCTTAGGAATTGGTGCAATGCCTAGGGAAACTGAGGCATGCACGTGGGTTTACTATGGAACAGTATAGGACTTTGCTGATGTGGGATAATGTCTCCGCTTGATTTTATAGGGGAGGGAGGCTGTTGCACCCAAAATTTCCATCACCATCTAGGCATTGGTGCAGTGCCCAGGGAAACTGAGGCATGCACATGGCAGTTATTATGGAACATTATAGACCCTTGCTCTTGGGGGATGATCTCTCCCCTTGAGATCTGGATCTTATACGTGAGGGAGGCTGTCATGCCTGAAATTCCCATAACCGTCTAGGCACTGGTGCAGTGCCCAGGGAAACTGAGGCATGCACATGGCAGTTATTATGGAACATTATAGACCCTTGCTCTTGGGGGATGATCTCTCCCCTTGAGATCTGGATCTTATACGTGAGGGAGGCTGTCATGCCTGAAATTCCCATAACCGTCTAGGCACTGGTGCAGTGCCCAGGGAAACTGAGGCACACACACGGTAGTTCTTATGGAACGTTATAGAACCTTACTGTTGGGGGATGATCTCTCTTCTCCAGCCCTTGGTCTCCTATGTGAGGGAGGCTTGCACACCCAATGTTGCCACTAGCATCTAGGCATTGGTGCAGTGCCCAGGGAAACTGAGGCACACACATGGCAGTTATTATGGAACATTATAGAACCTTGCTCTTGGGGGATGATCTCTCTCCTTGAGCTCTGGATTTTATAAGTGAGAGAGGCTGTCATGCCTGAAATTCCTATAACCATCTAGGCACTGGTGCAGTGCCCAGGGAAACTGAGGCACACATGTGCGTTCACTATGGAACATTATAGGAGCTTGCTGGTGTGAGATAATCTCTCCCCTTGAGCACTTGATCTTATAGGTGAGGGAAGCTGTCATGCCTGGAATTCCCATCTCCATCTAGGCACTGGTGTCGTGCCCAGGGAAACTGAGGCACACACATGGCGGTTATTAGGGGACTTTACAGGACCTGGCTGAAGAAGGATGATTTCTCCTTTTTGGTGGCTTAGGAATTAGCAGCTAGAAGTTTGAGATCCAGCCCCCTAACCACAACCAGGCAAAATGCGGAAGTTGAGCTGAGCTGTGCAATCTGCTGTTGGTTTTCCCTCCGGGGCGGGGACAGGAGCCTGTTTATAAATCATCCAACACATGCCAGCTTCCCCGGGGAGGACAGAGCGTTCTCCTCCCCAGGAGACGCGGCCACTGGTGAAATCTACCTCTCTGCTAATGCAGAGAGACACCCCCCACGCCAGCAATGACGTGACGCCCTCATGAGCAAGTGAGCACACTCATGTGTGGAGAAATCATGCCTAGTGATTGCATGGATGTGGGGGGGAGAGGGGAGACTTTTTTCTTGGCCCAAATGGTGAAGAAAATCCGGATTCTCCGCCACGGAAAATCTGAGCCCCAAGAAAGCTGTGAAAGTATTGCTTCAGTCAACTCCCCTTTGGTTCCTGGGCTCTGTGGACGTTGAGTAGAATTTCCAAAAAAGAAAGTTTGCCTCCGAAAAAGGGACACGACTTTCACCCGACATCTCAGAACTGGTTTGACCTTTTGTTTCCTCCCCAGAAGACTCTTGGGCGGTCAGCAAAGCGGCATTTCTCAACGGAAAAAAATATTTCACTGGCCAATTCCTGACGGTATCGAATTGTGAGACCCTCTAACTCATTTCCCCCACGTGGCCGGGCAGAAGCAGCTCTAGGAGACTCAGGGAAAGAGGCAGAAGAAACAGTGGAACTCACTGCTGCAGGACTGGGCTCCAGTTCTAACCAGGAGGTGGGCTTGAAACCCTCCCTCCGGGGCCACCACATGAGCATGGACAGAAGCAAATTGTTTGATTTTTTATCCCATACTTTGAAAGAGCAAGAGGCGAATCCTAGAATCCCAAAAAACTAGAACAGGAAGGGACCTCGAGAGGTCATTGAGTCCAGTCACTTACCCTCACGGCAGGACCAAGCACCGTCTAGATCATCCCTGGTAGATGTTTATCCTACCTGCTCTTAAATATCTCCAGGGATGGAGATTTCACAACCTCCCTAAGCAACTTATTCCAGTGTTTCCCCACCGGACAAGTAGGAAGTTAAGTTCACCTGTGGAACTCCCTGCCACCAGATGGGATTGAGAAGGACTTCTCAGGAGGGATGGGGTGTTGACTTGAGCAGAAGCTACCAATGATAGTACCAAAACAAACATTGCCCAGGGTACAAAACACCGAGGGTACGTCTAAACTACATGCCTCCGTCGACGGAGGCATGTAGATTAGCCAGATCGGCAGAGGGAAATGAAGCCGCGATTAAAATAATCGCGGCTTCATTTAAATTTAAATGGCTGCCCCGCTCTGCCGATCAGCTGTTTGTCGGCAGATCGGGGCAGTCTGGACGCGACGCGCCGACAAAGAAGCCTTTCTTGATCGGCACAGGTATGCCTCGTGAGACCAGGTTTACCTGTGTCGATGAAGAAAGGCTTCTTTGTCGGCGCGGCGCGTCCAGACTGCCCCGATCCACCGACAAACAGCTGATGGGCAGAGCGGGGCAGCCATTTAAATTTAAATGAAGCCGCGATTATTTTAATCGCGGCTTCATTTCCCTCTGCCGATCTGGCTAATCTACATGCCTCCGTCGACGGAGGCATGTCGTCTAGACACACCCCAAGTTTCAAGTCTGAACCCAATCTCTACGCACGAAGGACCAAGGTGAGCGATTCAAGTGAGGACCCTCAAAGTATCTAAAAGGGTGTCACAAGGAGGAGGGAGAAAAATTGTTCTCCTTGGCCTCTGAGGGCACAACTTTCACCCGACATCTCAGAACTGGCAGGACAAGAAGCAATGGGCTTAAACTGCAGCAAGGGAGGTTGAGGTTGGACATTGGGAAAAACTTCCTGCCTGTCAGGGTGGTGAAACTCTGGAATAAATTGCCCAGGGAGGCTGTGAAATCTTCATCCATGGAGATATTTAAGAGCAGGTTGGACACACACCTGTCAGGGATGGTCTAGATGGTGCTGGGTCCTGCCATGAGGGCAGAGGACTGGACTCGGTGACCTCTCGAGGTCCCTTCCGGTCCTCGTGTTCCAAGATCCCAGGTCATCAAAGAGGAGCCAGTGGAGTTGTAAGTTTCTAGGGGGCACCTTGAGCCATCCCCGGGGGTGGACATGGGTTTGTGGGTAGAAAGCACCTTGTTCTGTCTAGGAGAGGCTGTTACCTGTAGGGGCCGCCGGCCGGGGAAGGAACTGGAGAAAGGCTGGAAGAGAGAGGAGAGGGGGTGAGTTCTTTGGATGGGGGGCAGGGGAGGCACCGACCAATGGGGCTCGGGGTGGGGTGACTTACCCAGCACAGGCAGGAGAGTTGGCGCCATGGGACCCTGGGTTCTCACGTGCACCCGTCCCCCCCCGGCACCGTCTCTGCACCGCAAAGCAGAGATTCAAGCCCTCGGCCCCTGTGGCAGGAAATGCAGGGACGGCCGCAGAGAGTCAAACCCTCTGTTTCCCCACGGATATTTCAAAACCCCAGGCTGGGGCATGATGCACCATCTCCCAGGAGGCCTTGCAGGCTGACATCAGAGTTGTGACACCCCCCCAAACGGACCCGGTGAACCCTAATCTCCCTCCCCCCCCAAACCCAGCCACAAATCCTGTATCTCATCTGCCTCCCTGACCCAGAGCTGGATCAGAACCAGCACCCCGTAGGGAAAGCCCAGGGCCCCCTCCCCACCTTCCCCCCAGTTAGAATCCTACTTCCCTAAGCTGTAACCACTACACTTCACTCCCTTCTCGGAGCCAGTGTGTTGATTTAAAACCTACCCCTCTGGAACTTGTGTCAATTAACCCTCAAACATTGTTGGCAGAGTTTAGAAGCCTTCCCAAGCTGTTGGTTATGTTGGTAGGCGTTACAGCAGTCACAGTCTTGCCTTTCCCCAGGGCGTGTTGTACCCTGTTTGGACTGCTGCTTTGATCCCAGCCTCAGAACAAAATCCAGCGGCCAGGAGTTCCATAGGTGAATGCCGCATTGCGTTTCTTTAATCTATTTCTGTGTATTCGTGCAGACTCCGCTGGGAATCCAGTGTGTGTGTGCATGTGTGTGCAGAGTGGGGTGCTTATCTCTTTTAATGCACCTGTGACTCAGTTTCCCCCTTTGTCCACTGCTTGCCAGTGCACAAAAGAGATGAAGGTGAGGACCTGAGCCCAGTTTGTAAGTACCGAGATGAAGGTTGTGACAGGGTGTGCATCCCGCACACTGGGACTTCAGGTAGAGGAAGTCCCGCCCCTCCTCCCATACTGAGCATGCTCCAAGTGCTGGATCAGTATAAAAGGGAGCAGCTCAGTTCAGGCTGGGTTGGGTGCCAGAGGAGAAGGACCTACGGCAGGAGCACCAGAGATCCTCCAGTCAGAGACCCGGAGACTGCATCGAGCTGGAGGAGTCTCAGGGGGAGGCTGGCGCTGTGGAACTGGAGGACCCAGACCCATGTGGATTGGGTAAGAAAATGACCCAGGAAGGATGGCCCTCTACATGAAAAAAAAAATGTGGGATCAAATGAAGTTATTTACGTCTTCCCAAAATAGAAGAACTAGGGGTCCCCAAATGAAACGAACAGGCGGCAGGTTTCAAACAAACGCAGCGCATGGTTAACCTGTGGAACTCCTTGCCAGTGGATGCACTGAAGGCCAGGACTTTCACAGGGTTCAAAAAAGAGCTAGATAGATTCACGGAGGTTACGTTCATCCATGGCTATTCGCCAGGATGGGTAGAAATGGTGTCCCTCGCCTCTGTGTGGAGGTGGGTGACAGGGGAGGCATCATGTGACGATTTCCTGTTGTGTTCCCTCCCTCTGGGGCATCTGGCACTGGCCACTGTCGGCAGACAGGACACCGGGCTGGATGGATATTTGATCTGAGCCAGTACGGCCGTTCTTAAGTTCTTATGCATTAATACTCTTAAATGAACCGAACTGTTCCATGGACTCTCTCTGGATAGTAATAATAGAGCAGTAGGGATATATTATCGACCCCCGATCAGGACAGGGATATTAGAGAGGCGATCGAAATAAAGCGCTCGATAATAGCGGGGGATTTCAGCTATCCCCATATGGGCTGGGTTTCTCTCATCTCAGGACGGGATGCAGAGATAAAATGTCTTGGTACCTTCACTGACTACTTCTTGGAGCAGCTGGTTCTGGACCCCACAAGGGGAGAGGCAAATCTTGATAGAGTCCTCAGTAGAGCACAGGATCTGCCCAGGCGGTAAATATTACTGGACCACTTGGCGGTAGTGACCAGAATATAATTGAAAGTAACATCCTTGTGGTGGGAAAAATAGTGTAACAGCCAACAGGGTGGTATTGGATGTCAGAAAGGGGGAACGACTCTGGGTAGCAGGTTTAAAACTAAGAAAAGAAAGTTCTTCTTCACACAGCGCCCAGTCAACCTGTGGAACTCCTTGCCAGAGGAGGCTGCGAAGGCTAGGACTATAAGGGTACGTCTACACTACCACCCTAGTTCGAACTAGGGTGGTTAATGTAGGCAAACATCCCTGCTGCCCCCTGGTGGGACAAACCCTGTCCAACACTCCGTAAGCAACTAACGTCCCTGGCTTATAATAAGAGAAAAGCGCTTATTCTAGCGATCAGTGTCGGTGCTGCCGTGCTCTCTCTCCCCAGCCCAGCCCAGCCCGTGCCGTTGGTTTCGGGGGGGGCGGCTCGGCTCCGGCAGGGTGCTGCCAGCTTTGCTGTGGCTGCCTGGCGGATCTCAGCAGCAGCAGCCTCTGTCACGAGTCCTCTGTGGTCTGAGAACGGGAAGGAAACTGGGGTTGCTTTCACCCCGTTCCCAACGCTCAGGCTGACTCAGCTGCCAAACCCACCCTGCCCTGGCAAAGAGCTCAAAATGCTTCACACCGGGAGTTTTGGTGGATCTCCCAGACCACCAGGACCACGCTGACTTCCCGGACATCAGGGCCCATCCGCCTCTGAGTCCAGACCGGCCCAGAGGTGGGAGCGAGCTGTGTCCGACCTGGGGGCCTGTGTCCGACCTGGGGGGCTGTGTCTGACCTGAGGATCTGTGTCCGACCCGGGGGGCTGTGTCCGACCTGAGGATCTGTGTCCGACCCAGGGAGCTATGCCCAATCTGACCTCAGGATAGAGGGCTAGTTTGCTCAGGAGCATGAGAGCAGTTTACAAGTATCTAAAAGGGTGTCCCAAGGAGGAGGGAGAAAAATTCTTCTCCTTGGCTTCTGAGGAGAGGACAAGAAGCAATGGGCTTCAACTGCAGCAAGGGAGGTTGAGGTTGGACATTAGGAAAAACTTCCTACCTGTCCGGGTGCTGAAACACTGGAATAAATTGCCCAGGGAGGTTGTGGAATCTCCGTCACTGGAGATATTGAAGAGCAGGTTAGATAGATGTCTATCAGAGATGGTCTGGTCCCATCTTTCTCAAGGTTTTTTTTAAATAAAGTCTCCCCAGTATCTAGAGTTTTCAGACACACCTTTTTTCCCCTACCATTGCAACACCTTTGTTTAAACAACTTAATCGTAGCCGGGCGGGAGATGAAATTTCAGGGTGCAAAAAGTACAAAAATAATAAAGCTTATTATAATTATTATTAAGTAAAACTGAAAACAAAACTTCAGTTTGCTCCAAATTTCGGTTGTGTTGACATATTCCCCCAGATGTCTCATGATTACCCCTGGGGGTACTTGTACCACTGGTTGAGAAAAACTGGTCTAGACAGTGCTTGGTCCTGGGACTCGATGACCCCTCGAGATCCCTGCCCATTCTAGTGTGCCAGGATTTATAGGACATGGGGTTCTTTCTCCTCTAGGGGACGCTGGTTCTGGTCAGGATGCTAGTTCTGACCTGGCTTAAGGATAGGGGACTGGCTGGTTCGGGAGGGAGGGGAATGGGATGTAAGGCCTTTACCTTCTGGGGGAGCCAGATG
Source organism: Pelodiscus sinensis (assembly GCF_049634645.1). Classification (NCBI taxonomy): domain Eukaryota; kingdom Metazoa; phylum Chordata; order Testudines; family Trionychidae; genus Pelodiscus; species Pelodiscus sinensis. Next base: position 1,346,671 of record NC_134740.1, read on the forward strand.
AAGGGGGGAGAGGGACAGGACTTCCTGATTTAGTGGATGAGGATGGTCAGCAAATCAAAAAAACTCCGGTTTGTAACATGAGCTAAAACAGCTGGCTGGAAACAGTTGAAATTGGAATATTTAGAAACATGGTTTCCATTCTGGCGGAATGTCACTATGGGTACGTCTAGACTACAGGGTTTTCCCCAGAGGTATCCCAGAAAAACTCCGCTGCGTCCAAGGAACAGGTTTGCGGAAGAGCTAACACTCTCTTTCGGAAGCCCTGTCTTCCTCGTTCTACAAGAAAGAAGGGATCTTCCGAAAGAGGGGGATTTGGGGAAATTTGGCCCCATGTCAACAGGCCAAATTTCGGAAAAGCCGGAAAAGAATCAGAAAAAGGTGTAGTGTAAACCTAGTCTAAAACCAAACCCATCTCGAACATGAATCACATCGATAACGAGCCATTGGGACCCTTTCAAAACCAATGGCTTTAATTTTTCCTTTGGGGAGAGACATACAAAGGCTGCGCTAGGCAAAGGTTTTTGAAGGTCAAAATCAGAATGAAATCTTCTGGACCCATTCCAATGGACAGGCCAGCCATACAGGGGTCAGATCAAAGATCCATGTAGCTCAGTATCCTGGCCATCAGTTCTGTCAGGGCCCAAATAGCTCAACACAACACTCACCCCAGGGGGGTTTGGTGGCAGCGGTGGGATTCCAACCCACATCCCCAGCGCCTGGTGGCATGCACCACGTTCTCCTTCCTCCCTACTTCTCTTCAAGTCCCACCCAGGGAAAATTGGCTTTGGGGGATGTCCAGCACCCCGTCCATTCCTATTTTCATCCCCAATGCTGCTCTTCTCCGGCTTCAGTCCCAGACACAACCAGCAGCCACGCGCCTGGCGGTTTCGTCTCTGACTCAGACAGGTGTTGACATGTGGTTTGACTACAAACCACAAAGGCTGACAGTCTGGGAAAGAAATCACAGGGGACTGGCCGGAGGTGGTAGATATCAGTTCCTCTGCACGTGTAGGTGTCTCTGGGAGGCAGGATGAAAACTGTGGTGACACCACTTGAGTTTGTCCCACGGTCTCAGTAACATGTCCTGTGCTTATCCAATGGGGGCAGAGTGTGTAAAGGTGCACAGTAGGTTCATCTCTTCCAGTAGGGGGCAGCAAGGACACACGCACACGCACACACACACATGCACACGCAGAGCATGGATGGTTTTCTCCAGCAGGAGGCAGAAACACACACACACACACACACACACACACACACACACAGAGCATGGTTGGTCTTCTCCAGCAGTGAGCAATAGAAACACAAACACACACAGCATGGTCAGTCTACTGCAGCAGGGGGCAGCAGAAACACACACACACACACACACACACACACACACACACACACACACACACACAGCATGGTCAGTCTTTTCCAGCAGGAGGCAACAGAAACACACACACACACACACACACACACACGCGCGCGAACACACACAGAAACACACACACACACAGCATGGTCAGTCTTCTCCAGCAGGGAGCAGCAGAAACACACACACACAGCACGGTCAGTCTACTGCAGCAGGGGGCAGCAGAAACACACACACACACACACACACACACACACACAGAGCATGGTTGGTCTTCTCCAGCAGTGAGCAATAGAAACACAAACACACACAGCATGGTCAGTCTACTGCAGCAGGGGGCAGCAGAAAAACACACACACACACACACACACACACACACACACACACACACACACAGCATGGTCAGTCTACTGCAGCAGGGGGCAGCAGAAAAACACACACACACACACACACACACACACACACAGCATGGTCAGTCTTCTCCAGCAGGGGGCAACAGAAACACACACACACACACACGCGAACACACACAGAAACACACACACACACAGCATGGTCAGTCTTCTCCAGCAGGGAGCAGCAGAAACACACACACACACTGTGATAGACACCCTCCCCGCCCCCATGCGTTACGAAATGGACATGTGGACATGCATTTAGGTAACTCAAAGGCGCTTTCAGTGAATTATTTTGTGTCACCCTCAACCTTCGTGTCACGCCCCGCCGGTTCTGTTTCTCTCCCTTTGGTGTGTGTATCACGTTGGGGTGTAACATTAGCCGTATCGAGAGGGGAAATACTTGTGTGGGTGTCAAATGTGTGACTGAGAGACAAGGGGGGTGTTACCCGCCAAGTCCGGATGAGCGACTGTTCAGCCATCTCTGTGTGAGCAGGGCTCGGCCGGGCGCGGCCTCAATCCTTTAACACAAAGACGAGGAAAGCAGAGGCCTGGGTCTTTGGGCCGGGCTGCCCCTGAGGGAAGGCGCCGAAGACCCCAGGGTGTGGGGACAGCCCCGGTTTTCCGGGGTAGCTGGGTCCGAGGGGTGAGGGCGAGTTTGAGCGCGTTTGCGCTGAGCTTTCAGCGTCGAATCAGCCAAGCGATTCTGCTCCTTTCGATTCGGAACCGACATGGCTCTGCCTGTTCTCGCTCGTCCCCACTTCGATCCCACTGAATAAAATCGTTTTTATTTTCTATCCAGCCCGGGGTCAATAATTGTTGCCGGGGGGCACCCAGTGTGCACGTCTCCCTTGCACTGCGACAGGGGCTCGCCTCATTCTTTGGGGCGTCAGCCCATCGCGGGGGGTATCCCAGGAGGCTGGGCCCCAAGCGGCCCTCTCCTCGGACCTGCGAGGGTCAGTGTCTGCGTTGCTTCTCGGGGCAGGGACCTCAGCTGGGGTCTTGGCCGGGGGAGACCAGCGAGCTGGCCCAGCACGACCAGATGGTGAGGAGCTCCAGAGAGCGGGACAGTGAGAGGCAGCCCCCTGGGACACCCCCCGAGGGGTGGTCTGTGACCATAGCCCATCACACACACACACACACAGAACAGGATATATCTCCTCCTACAGGGGGAAGACAGCAACACACAGACACACACACACACACACACACACACACAGAACAGGATATATCTCCTCCTACAGGGGGGAAGACAGCAACACACAGGCACACACACACACACACACACACACACACACACACACACACAAAATGGGGTCCATCTCCTGCAGTGGGGAGGACAGCAATGCACACTCACACACACAGAGAACAGGGTCCATCTTCTCCTGCAGGGGGCAGCAGACACACACACACACATACACACAGAACAGTGTCCATCTCCTCCTGCAGGGGGGAGGAGAGCAACACACACACACACAACAGGATCCATCTTCTCCTGAAGGGGGCAGCAGAAACACACACACACACACAACAGGATCCATCTCCTCCTACAGGGGGGAAGACAGCCACACACACACACACACACACACATACAAAATAGGGTCCATCTCCTGCAGTGGGGAGGACAGCAACGCGCACACACACACACACACAGAGAACAGGGTCAATCTTCTCCTGCAGGGGGCAGCACACACACACACACACACACAACAGGATCCATCTCCTCCTGCAGGGGGGAGGACAGCAACACACACACACACATACAAAACAGGGTCCATCTCCTCCTGCAGTGTGGAGGACAGCAACGCACACTCACACACACATAGAGAACAGGGTCCATCTCCTCCTGCAGGGGGCAGCAGACACACACACACACACTCACACACACACACACAACATGGTCCATCTCCTCCTGCAGGGGGAAGCAGACACACACACACACATGCACACACAGAACATCTCCTCCTGCAGGGGAGAGGAGAGCAACACACACACATACACACACAGAACAGCGTCCATCTCCTCCTGCAGGGGGCAGCAGACACACACACACAGAGTCCATCTCCTCCTGCAGGGGGGGGGGGAGGACAGCAACACACACACACACACACACACAGAACAGGATCCATCTCCTTGTGCAGGGAGCAGCAGACACACACATACACACTCAGGGTGGGATCTATCTCCTCCAACAGGGCAGCAGGGACAGGGACACACGCACACACGGTCCCCGTCCCTCTGGCAGCTGCAGCCGATCATTCTGCTGAGTTGCCGGGGCTTTTCAGCAGGCCTCATGTCACCAGTTCCATGGAAGGCATCTGGCCTGCTGGCTTGCGCCCAGCCTGGCTCCCTGTGCCTGACCTCAGCACAATTTGCAGGACTTCTCTTTTCTGGTTCCATGTGCTCGGTGCTGGGAAAGAAGCAAGCAGCCCCCAGAACAAAAATAAAATGCAATTAAAATCCTCTCTCCCCATCCCCCACCCCAGGCCGATCACAGGGGCGAGGCCTGGACCATCAGGAAGCAGGGATGTGAGGGAGGGGAGGCCTGGGAGGGTAAACTGAGGCACGGGCAGGCTGACATGATGCTAAAGCCAGGGACGTTAGTTGCTTACGGAGTGTTGGACAGGGTTTGTCCCACCAGGGGGCAGCAGGAATGTTTGCACACACACACACACACACACACACACACACACACACACACACACACACACGGCTCTTCCCCTCCAGCAGAGGGCAGTAACACCACTGAGGTTTTCTGGGTAGTTTTCCCCGACTTCTGAGCTGCAGCAACCAGGCGTGGGCCATAATTGCTTAGATCAGACCAATCCCTGTTAGGAATAAAAGTCGACACCTCCCCTCACCGTGTCTCTAATGTACGCTGGGCCCAAGACAGCTACCGCAACGCTTCTTCAATACCCGCCTCCCCCTGCCTCTGAGGCAAATAATGCACCGGACTGCACCCCGCCCCGCCGCTGGGGGGTGCATTTCACATTTCTTTTGAAGGAAATTCCACATTGCATGAGAGTCCCTCTCCGACGTCTCCGTTAGCCCCCTCTCCTGCCCCAAAATGCATCTCTTGGCTCAAGCCACAATGAATGTCCCCCTTCCCCGCTTTCCTCAGTGCCACTGCCAAACGGAAAAACCCGTCCTTGACCCAGCTCCGCCCTGGCCTCCCAGGGGGACGACACACTGGAACTGCTCGGAGAGGCCAGCCAGAGGTCCGGGGCAGCGTCCTCCTTTCTCTGAGCCCACCGCTTCTGCCTTCCTGGGTGCGAATTCGGAGCCGACAGCATCCCCTTCTGGGTTGTGTGCTCCCCCGCCCTGAGCCCCGAGGGACTTGAAGGGCGCTGCCCCTCCCCCCGTCCCGCAGCCGGCGTGCGAAGCAGAAGGTTCCTCGGTCGACAGAACGGAGCTTAGGAGCACAGAAAACAGGACTATGCCGTGAAATCCACCAAGGTGGGATGAGCTGAGAGCTAAGGCTCAGGGTCTCCCCTTGCACCCCGAGCCGGATGCACCCCACCCATTTCCAGCTGCCTGGCCCCAACCATGCCCGCTGCTCCTCCTCCGGTCTTGTCCTGCTTCCCGGGAAAAGGTGCCGCCCGGTTTCACCCCTTCGTGGGCAGACCCTCCGACAAGGGGCACAAAGGGGCAATTGTCCAGGGGCACAAAGGGGCAATTGAAAAAGGGCCCCACCGGTGCTCGTACTGTGGTGTTGGCTGCCCCTGGTGGTCATTCCATGGTGCAACTGTTCCTCTTACCAGATCTCCTCCCTTTCCATTTTATGAGAAACAATCCCATTCCAGGCACCGCCCATCTTCCTGGTGTGACCAGCCCCTGACCCTGCCATAAGGTGGGTGCATAACTGGCTGGATAACCATACTCAGAGAGTCGTTATTAATGGTTCTCAATCCTGCTGGAAAGGTAGAACAAGTGGGGTTCTGCAGGGGTCTGTTTTGGGACCGGCTCTGTTCAATATCTTCATCAACGATTTAGATATTGGCATAGAAATTACGCTTATTAAGTTTGCAGATGATCCCAAGCTCTGGAGGATAGGGTCAGAATTCAACATGATCTGGACAAATTGGAGAAACAGGATGACGTTTAATAAGGACAAATGCAAAGTGCTCCACTTAGGAAGGAACAGTCAGTTTCACACCTCCAGAATGGGAAGCGACTGTCTAGGAAGGAGTACGGCGGAAAGGGATCTAGGGGTCATCGTGAACCACAAGTTGAATGAGTCAGCAGTGTGATGCTGTTGCAAAAAAAGGAAACACGATTCTGGGAGGCATTAACAGGTGTATTGTGAGCAAGACACGAGACGTCATTCTTCTGCTCTACTCTACGCTGGTTAGGAAGCAAGGAGTGCATCACGTGAACAGGCGGCCTAGGAGAGGGGTACCAGCCCCCTTCCCGCTAGATTAGTTTGCTTTAATGGCTACACTGAGGCCTAACCAGTTCCTTTTTTGTTCACCTGTGGAGACATTGTTAACATTCTCCTAGCCTAAACAATTACCAAATTATCCTTTCACTGAATTTTAAAGTTGCCAATCGACTAAGTTTAGAGTTGCCAATTGATTGGGCGCAATTATTAATTTTGTTGGTTTAAATTCATGCTTCTGCTTTACTCAAATTATCCTTTCATTAAAACAATATCCTACACACAACAATATTTGCAATACGTATTACAATTAAGACACACAAGACACACTTGGACAGAACACAAACTTATTATGTCCTGACACAGAACCATGGTTTTTGTTGTTGTTGTTTGTTTTTCTTCAGCTGGCACCAGCGCTTTCTGATGATCTGAAAGACAAGAAAACATTTCTACCCCCATCGGGGTGGCCTATTATAACTTAAAATGCTGCCTAAGATCTGCTAGGGGAACCGGATACAGCTAGTTCCTTACCACTTCCATGGGCGAGTGAGCTGCAACTTTCCGAGAACAAGGGCGCTTTATCGGTACTCGTGACCTTCCACTCCCTTGAATTACCTCTGAGTTGCTAGCTTTCCCCAACAGTGGCATGCCTCAGTTTCCCTCTTGTACTACAGATCAGGCTTAATGTGTAAGGCTATAATGCTTTTCCTTAGCACAAGGTGTTGGTTGGCCAGTTACTGTTCCTGCAAGCAAAACGCTTTTATTTTCTTGAAAAGAATCATACGTACAATGTTACAGGCTTACTTATGAGGGACAGTTGGTTTCACACCTCTTCAGAACAGACAGGCAGTCTGCACCCACTTACAACCTTGGATCTGAGAGCAAGCTAAAAGTATCATCAACTCAGCCTTGAACAGAGACACAGTGAAGTTTCAGAGTTTGGATTCTTAGAGAGTTAAATTTAACCTTAAAAGTTGAATGCCCAACACAAGCACTAACTAATTTGTGCTCTGTCTGTTTGCAATGTTAAGCAAGAGGACGTTATCTAAACCAAAATAAAACGAGTTCGTTTGAAACCTACAAAATAAAGTTACAGTATATAGAGCTCATTCTTTTATGCAGTTAACCAATTAAGTTTCAGTAGAATTCTTAATTTTCTTTTTGCAGATTTAACAAAAGTGTCTGTAGACAAATGTTTACATTTGATTGTTTCTTTGCCTAAGTGGTTTGCACAGAGCTTAAGAAAGAGGCTGCAAAGAAACGAGGTGTCATTTTTAAGTAGGTTTTCCTTCACATTACAACAATCGCTTAAATCTTTCCACTATGCCCATAGGGCGCCAAGCTTTTTGCCTTCTCCTTTTCCATGCTTTTTCCTCTTATGATACGTCCTAATGCCTGCTAAATGACTTTTCCCAATGACACAGGTTTATCTAGTATCAATTTGGTAAGGAGGGTGGGCTTTTTAATTAGCCCCACACACCTTCTGATTTCTTTCAGTAGGTAAATCCAAATGGGTATTGCAGACAGCTATTATTAATTTTAAACTTTACAGTATAGGGTTTTCATAGAATCATAGGACTGGAAGGGACCTCGAGAGGTCATCAAGTCCAGCCCCCCGCCCTCAAGGCAGGACCAAGCTCCGTCTACACCATCCCTGACAGATGTCTATCTAACCTGTTCTTAAATATCTCCAGAGAGGGAGATTCCACCACCTCCCTTGGCAATTTATTCCAATATTTGCCCACCCTGACAGTTAGGAATTTTTTCCTAATGTCCAATCTAAACCTCCCCTGCTGCACTTTAAGCCCATTACTCCTTGTCCTGTCCTCAGAAACCAAGAGGAACAAATTTTCTCCTTCCTCCTTGTGACACCCTTTTAGATATTTGAAAACCGCTATCATGTCCCCCCTTAATCTTCTTTTTTCCAAACTAAACAAGCCCAGTTCATGAAGCCTGGCTTCATAGGTCATGTTCTCTAAACCTTTAATCATTCTTGTCGCTCTTCTCTGGACCCTTTCCAATTTCTCCACATCTTTCTTGAAATGTGGCGCCCAGAACTGGACACAGTACTCCAGCTGAGGCCTAACTAGTGCAGAGTAGAGCGGCAGAATGACTTCACGAGTTTTGCTTACCACACACCTGTTGATACAACCTAGAATCATATTTGCTTTTTTTGCAACAGCATCACACTGTCATTTTCATGACATTCATGCTACAGCAAAGTCTGTAAATAGAGTAAATCGAGTGCTCGTCTTTGGACAGTCATTTTCTTTTGGGCTATTCCCAGTGGCAACTCCTTTCCTTCCAATATGGGCTTAATGATTGGGAGAGGAGTGTGACATGTTATGGTTTGAGCATCAGTTAGCTCCTCTGTTTCTCTTAGTGCTGTCAAAAGCACTTTTTCATAAGGCGTGTAATTTGACTGTGACCTCTGCCGTAACTTTGAGCCAAATTGTATGGGGCGGCGGGGTACCGCTTCTCCTTCTTGCCATAAGGCATAGGACATCCCTGTGTTTCCCACACTGAGGTACAAATGAAATGGGGCATTAGGGTGAATCGTAATAAACTGATAAGTGCGTATCTCGTTATCAGCTGTCTCAGAGCTTCCTCGTGAGAGGGGAGCTCATTCCTATCGAGCATGCTTCCTGAGCAAATTATACGGGGAGTAGGTACGAATTAAGATTCCCCGTTTTTTCAAATCTTTAATTAGTTCACAGACCGGAGCCATAGCTTCGGCTGGAATGCTGTACTGTTTTATCTTGGTTACAGTGGAAGGCGGGAGAACGGGGGCTTGAGCTAGCAAAGTCTTAAAGCCAGAAAGCTCCAAAAGCTCATTTTTCTCCATTAATTACTTTCTCCTTCCCCTCTCTAGCCTCAGGAGGAGCTGTTCCTGTAGGTGCTCCATGTCCTTATTTAGGGTTCACATCCAGGTATCTAGGTTCTGGCATTGCTCCCAGAGTTCGTCTCTCTCTCTCTGCACTCTTATCAGCTCTGCTTCTAAGTTCCAGTAGCTAGAGCAGGCTGCTTGCCACACACCCTTTAACAGCCAGATGCAAGCGCCTTTCCCTAACATCTCTTTATCCCATTTAGGGTTGCCCCATCCCTCTTGGGCCACCTCTTTCTCCTTACAGCTAAAATCCATGTCCAGCATGACAGGCTTCATGCTGCTGTATTTGAACCAATAACACAATCCTGCCGACTACGCCAATTCTGTCAGCCGACGGTCAGGGCAGTGTGTGTGTGTGTGCTGAGAAAAGGTTTAACGTCCGTGTCTTTACTGCTAGGACCGGGGTCCCGTCACAGAGGGTGGCCAGCAGGCCAACAGACGCCCCGTTATATAGGAAGAGCTTATTACACCTTAGATTTTAGCTGCTAGAACACAGGGCTCCTTTGCAGCGGGCAGCCTGGGAAAGGCTGAAAGGTGCCCCAACGGATCTGTCACCTGGGAGTGACACGATTCAAACGCCCAAGCTCTCCCTATGTCTGTCCCTTTATGACCGGCTGAAGTTCTTTTAAAATTGTGCTTGGTTCTGTTACAGCAACTGAAGGAGTCAGGTTAAAGCTTAACCAGTTACAGGTTTATTAAAGAAGCTTATAAATCAGATGGTTACAATGGCTATTGCTCTATTTCTTAAATGCTAGCAAATATACAAATCTTAAAAATGGTTACAGGAAAAGGTAAAGATAGAAAATAGAAAGAATGGTACCAGGTGACAGCTTAATCTTTAAAGAGCTCTAACACTATGTATATATACTTAAACAAAGGACCACATCCAGGTACAATTTTTACCCCCTTCTGTGCCTCTCCACTCCAGCGTGTCAGGCCAGGGCCGGTCTCTCAATTCCTAGGAAAGACGAATACGAGGTGGGCATCCCCGTTGAACCTTGGGAGATCAAACACCTAACCCGACCAGCAGATAGATGGTAGATTGACACTCAAAGTAAATGTGCTGCTGGACCCATCTTTATACCCCTGGGGGCCCGTATTCTCTTTCTTATCTAAGATGCCGAATTGTACTGGTCCGTTTTGTGGTGCCAGTTCTTACAAGCAAGTTTCAAGTTAATTTACACTTGCAAGAGAGATAACTAAATTGTGAGCACTGGGCATTTTTTTACTGGGCGAGAGATTCCTCCCCCCGCGGACGGCTGTGTGTTCGTATCAATATGGGTTAAGTCAAGGGCACTCCTCGGCAGCCTCTTGGTCAGCAATTGGCGTATCTCTGTTTACAGCCATTCACGGTCACTGCAGCTTGCCAAATCCGGGCCTTCTGCTCTGTGTGCCCTGTATGCTCCAGGCAAGCAAAAATGGATGTTACAAGGGGGCGTTCCTGTCTGGCTACAGCCTCTGAGGATAGAACAAGAAGCAATGGGCTTAAACTACAGCAAGGGAGGTTGAGGTTGGACATTAGGAAAAAGTTCCTACCTGTCAGGGTGGTGAAACACTGGAATAAATTGCCCAGGGAGGTTGTGGAATCCCCATCATGGGGGTGCAGTGGGGCAGTGCTATTAAACCAGTGTGCTGAGTCCAGGGACGTAGGAGGGGTCAGCATGTGAGAGCTCAGGCGTGCTCTGGCAGTGGGGGTGCTAAAGTGGGGAGAACCCTGTCCTGAGGAGCCTAGTTCCTGCAGGGGCGCTCCAGTGGGAGGGGGAATGGGCAGCAGGGAGAATTCAGCCCCATAGGAGAGCACAAAGAAGCACACGCAGCACCCGGATAGAATTTTCAACCTCCCTCCGGCCCCGTAAGAGTAACCCTAATATATGAGCACACCCCAGAGTATTGGGCAAATCTGGTAACAGTTTCTCAGGTGCCGATGGGGGGAGGAGCTGACGACTGTCTGAGCCCCAAACCTCTTGTCCTGACTTATGCACCCCCACCCCTTCCCTGAATTCCATCCCCTGCCTTGACTCCTGGCCCTCCCCCATCCATGTCAGGCATCATGGCTCGTGTGAACAGCTGGCATGAGTAAGTGAGCTGAAGAGCGGCCGTACTAAGGTTCAAGCCAGTGGCCCGGAGGAGTTTGTATTTGTTTACCACTTTGAGAAAAAGACCGTGTGAAATAGGAGAACTGTGTCTGTGTGCTGAGACAAAACAGCACAGAAGGAGGCAACGTTCCCAGATCGGAAGGAGCAACCAGGGAGAGACCTCGTCTAGGACGTTCTGTTGTTTATCACTCAAGCCGAGGCAAGCAGAATTGGGTGGTGGAAGCAGGACACCCCAAGAGCAGTCGTGACAACACCTGCAGAAGAAGAGGGGGTGCAACCGACGGACCTCACCCCACCCGGACCTGGACTGTGTGTAACCAATGGACATCACTCCACATGGTCTGATTTCCCCGCCCCCGAGGGGTTGCATACCAAACCAATTTGCCCTACAGAGCGGGGTCCATCAATTTGGCATATTGGGGTGACGTGCATGTCAGACTTCCACCTCGACCAAGTTAACCAACATTGCCTGGGGTTTGGCCAGCCCCAGATGGTGACTGGAATGTGTGTGTGGGTCTCTGTGTGTTAAATTGGATTAAGAATTAGGCTGCTAAATTGAGTTAAGGATCAGAGTTAGACTGTTAATTAGTCAATTTAAATATTGTGTTTAATGCCCTTTAAGTGATAATTACTCTATCTATCTATCTATCTATCTATCTATCTATCTATCTATCTATCTATCTATCTATCTATCTATCTATCTCCACACACCCCCTCTATCTATCTATCTATCTATCTATCTATCTATCTATCTATCTATCTATCTATCTATCTATCTATCTCCACACACCCTATCTATCTATCTATCTATCTATCTATCTATCTATCTATCTATCTATCCCCACACACCCCCTCTATCTATCTATCTATCTATCTATCTATCTATCTATCTATCTATCTATCTATCTATCTATCTATCTATCTATCTCTTTTAAAACTGCTCCTGAATTGCTTGAAATAAAACTTGTTAAAGGTATATTTGAGATACTGTGGGTCTTTGTGCTATGACCCTAATTAAATGCCTAGTGTGCGTGATCACCCGTACAACAGCACCCTCTTGCAACCCCCATGACCCTTTTCCCTGAGCTCCCCACATCCCCAAGACCCTGCCCTTACTCCTGAACCCCTTGCCCACTGCCCTGAGGGACCCAAGCGATACTAGGTAAATCTTCTAGTCAAAGACGCGTATAGAGTGAGCCCTGAATATTTTGTAGAATAGTGATAGAGATGCAGCTGTGTTAGTTTTGTAGTCTGTGTTGCAATTGAAATCTATATATTTGAAAATGTAGAAAACAGCAAGAAAGACACAGATAATTGGTATGAGATGACAGATTAATCGGGCAATTAATCACTAATGAATTGCCTTCAGTCACGTGAAGACGATTGTCTTCAATCGCATGATTCATCACATTTAATTTTAACTACTTTACAGCCCTCCCCCACAGCAGAAAGGAAAGCAACTTGAAGGTGCTAGTTTCACCCTTGTTGAAAATAATTTTCAAATCTATTAGAAGCTGTCAAGCAAGCAAGCAGGAAAAGCAGAAGTGCTGACAGCAATATCCTTAGATGCCCAGACAAGACTGGACCACAAACTTGATGTCTGTACAAGCTGAACCCCAGCAATCTGTCTCTGAAGGGTCTTGTGCAGCTGAGGGGTACTGTGCAGCTGATAGGCCGGCAGAAAGGAAGTGCCTAATATAGCCACATGCAGGCATCGGAGATAGGCAAAGATCCCAGATTCTAAAAGCAGAGAAACAAGCACAACATGGAATTGAGTCTCCTTCTACCGGTGCTGGGTGAGAGACTTTCTTTCCAATAGTTTTCCTTTTCTTTTGTTCCTCTGTTCTTGCTTTCCCAGAGTTTTCACTCCCTCTCTTCCCTTTTTCAGCCGCTCTCGAGATGTTCCCCAGCCTGGTGTCTCCTTCAGGTAAAGGGAGCGAGGGATAGCCAAAGTTGCTGTATCTGCCGTGAAGCATGGCTGACAGGATGGGTGGGGTGTGTGTCTGTATCTTGTCCCCCCCCATGTCTTCTCCCTCTGACCCCCTGGATATCTCCCCCTCTGCCGTAATTTCTGTGTTTCCATTCCAGATCCTCCATCAGCCCCCAAACTCTTTCTGCACCCCCGACACCAAGAGTTCATCGAGGGCGACCGTCTCACCCTCCGGTGCTCAGCTCAGGGGGTCGAGGGGGTGACAAGGTACCAGTTCTTTGACGGAAGTGGGAAGCAGCTCTCCGAGATGCCCCCCAATGCCTACAGGGAAGCGTGGCTCCATCTCACGGCTAACAACTCCACCATCGGGGCGTACAGCTGCGCCTACTGGAGGGAGGAATCCGGGAAAGAAGTCACATCTATCAAGAGCTCCCCCATCTCTATTCAAGTGAAGGGTATGTCGCGGCTTCCTCAGATTTTGTGTTCCTCCCTCCATCCCCCATCCCGTTGAGTCTCCTACCTCTGCTGCCCTCTCCGAGCCGTGTTGACCCCAGATTATCAGAGACAGAACATACGATCAGCCAAATAAACAGAGGTCAAGGATACCATTCTTACCCCTCCCGGTCCTATAAGTGCTTCTAGAGCATTTGTTGCTTTTTAAGTTCCTCCTGGTTAATCGCCATGGTCAGACCTAACCTCCATGAAACTATCTAGCTCTTTTCCGAATCCTGTTAAAGTCCTGGCCTTCACCATAGTCTCTGTCGAGGAGTTCCACAGGTTAATACGAAGAAACGCTTTCTTTGATTTGTTTGACACTTGCTGCCTCTTCATTTCATTGGGTGACCCCTAGTTCTTATATTGTGGGAATAAGTTAATAACTTTTCCTTATTCACCTTTTCCACACCGGACGTGATCCTCTCTCTCCTTAGTTTCTTCTTTTCGAAGCTGAAAAATCCAAATCTTTTTAATCTCTCTTCCTATGGGACCCGTTCCAAACCCTGCATTGTTTGTGTTGCCTTTCTTTGAATGTTTTCCAATGCCAAGAGATCTGCTTTGTGATGAGGCGACCACATCTGTACGCAGTATTCAAGTCGTGGGCCTCCCATGGTGTTATATAGAGGCAATAATATATTCTCTGTCTTATTTTCTCTTCCGTTTTTAATGATTCCTAACATGCTGAATTTTGGGGGTTTTTTTTAACTGCTGCTGCACACTGAGTGGATGTTTTCAGAGAATTATCCACAATGACTCCAAGATCTCTCTTTTCAGTAGTTGTAGCTAAATTAGTCCCCATCATATTGCATGTATCGTTCGGACTATTTTTTTCCAATGTGCATTACTTCACATTTATCCACATTCACTTTCATTTGCCATTTTGTTGCCCAGTCACTTAGTTTGGGGAGATCTTTCTGAAGCTCTTTGCCGTCTGCTTTCGTCTTAACTATCTCGAGCCGTTTGGTATCACCTGTGGGAAGTGGGTGGGGTCATGTCTTTGCTTGGCGCAACCTCTGTGGGTGAAAGGAACATGTTTCGGAGGTCAGATTCGAGGGCTTCAGGAGAGGTCATGGTGAGCCGCAGGGCAATGAGATTAAAAATGCTGCTCGTCTGTTCTCCAATATGGGGAGGTGCCAATGGAAATTGATGGTTCCCAGGTGCACCCGAGGCTCCGACCTTCTCCGTGCACCCCCAGCACAAGGAATACCACCCTGGCACCTCCGTGGAACTTGAGTGCTCTGCACCAGCTCTAGCAGATGACATTGAAGGCTTCCAGTACTTTGGAGATAGGATCGCTATCTCGACCATGATTTCATCACAGAGAAACCACACCTACATCATGAGCATCACCGGGCGAGAGGTATCTGGGTCATTCAGCTGCTGCTACTGGGTAAATCTGTTGGGACGGAATGTCCAATCCAAGAGGAGCAAGCCAGTGGACATCTATGTGAGAGGTGAGCGCTGCACTGTCCATCATACCTCAAGGCAGGGAAAAAGAGTAGTACCACTCTACATACCATTCGTCATATATATTTTGACAGGTTGCCACGCCTCCTGTTTTCTTTAAGTCCTGCTCTCTGGCTTGATTTATAGATATGTACACTTTGGTCACCGTGAGCATTTTAGAACAAATGTCCATGTAATTTTTTTTTCTTTGTGGGTTTAATCGCCATAGCTTGTGTGCTTTTTTTAATGTGTTTTAGTTGGAGACATTTTGCATAAAAAGAGGTTTGTGCACATTTAAACAAATGAAGGAGGAACTCCTTTTAAATTTACAAATGAAAGAAGATTCTCACTCAATGAACGAAAAAGGAACAAGGTCAGAGAGTGTAAATTGCAGGACAGGAAATTGGCATGGAGCAAGCTTTAGAACTGCCTTGCCAAACATTCATGAATCAACAAGCAAGTGCCAAGTATATCAGCCCTGTAAACAAACATCCCAGAGCTCTTGCAGCTTGACCAGGAATGTCTGTACAATCCACCCTTCCTCAATGTGGAAAGAACATGCATTAACTCTTGTTCCTCTGAGGATGGCAATTCACATTTCAAACAGCACCGTTATAGATACAAAATACAAAGCAGATTTTTATGAGTAGCAGTGAGGTTTTGAGTGATTCTAAATAATTGTTCCGTGTTCATTCCACAACGAATAAAGCAAGTTCACAGAATTAGTTCTGTAAACAAGAAATGTTTCGAATCTCACCCTGTTTCACCCTGAAACTGCAAGCAACATAAAGAACGAGGCAAATGCATTAATATCACTTCCCCTTTGTATAGATGTTTTTTTCAGCGAGCTGGACAGATCGTTTGCAGTAAGATGAGTCAAGAAGCCTCCATTGCACGTGTGCTGTGTCTGAGAAGTTCCGCTGGAGAGTTTTCCGGCCACATTTTGTAGCCAGAGCTGCAGGGCAGCCATTCAGTTTTGGGTGGCTGTTTAGGTTTGTTATTACAACCAAAGGACCCCAAAATATTATTATATT
The DNA here is from genome assembly GCF_049634645.1 of Pelodiscus sinensis. Lineage (NCBI taxonomy): Eukaryota > Metazoa > Chordata > Testudines > Trionychidae > Pelodiscus > Pelodiscus sinensis. Next base: position 1,362,689 of record NC_134740.1, read on the forward strand.
ATTTTGTTTCATAGCTAGGATCTTCAGTTTCTGTCTTTCCCAGCAGTTGCTGGGACATCTGATCCTCAGCCTTTATACACACACACACGCACACACATACACACACACACACACACAGAGAACAGGGCATTATAACACACACACACATACTGAACAGGGTATTATACCACACACGCACGCACGCACACACACTGAATGGGGCATTATACCACACACGGACACACACACTCGCACACACTCACACTGAATGGGGCATTATCCCCCACACACACGCACACACTGAATGGGTCATTATAACACACACACACACACACACACACACACACACACACACCCCGAACAGGATATTATAACACACATGCACACAGGGAACAGGACACTATACCACACACACGCGCACACACACACTCTCTCTGAATGGGGCATTATAACACACACACACACACACACTGAACAGGGCATTGTACCTCCAACTCCATAATGTCTCTTCACTCCACCACAGGCAACTTGTCCCGGGTGTTGGCTGTGGGCGGCTCCTTCTTCACCCTCAATGGCCTCATCTTCCTCGCCACCTACTTCCTAATGAAGCACCAAGGTAACTGGTTTTTGTGGGGGGGCAGAGAGCCCTGATTGGCAGGTTTGGGGAACTCGTCCTCACACCCTAAATGTCCCACCAAGGCCAAAATGTCTCCCCCTTTGTGTCTCTACCTGCTCGTGTCCCTTTGCTGGCTGGGTATTGTGTTTGTCATAAGCCCTGTTCCCATAGGGAGTTCTTCAGCCATTAGCTGACATGCAGCCACCTCTGGGGTGGGGCGCATTGGGTGAATGACCAACCATTGTGGACAGGGGTCTAAGGCGGCTCTGGAATGACACTGACATGGCAGGGGTGGGAATGAGCTGCTGAAGCGTGTTAGGACTGAAGGTTGGAGGCCACACTCCTGTCTCATTGATACATCAAGGCCAGCCCTGAAAGTCAGGAGACAGCCCCCAACTGAGCCTGCTCACACTGCGCCCTGGAGGACAGCACCCCCTAGTGCAGCTTTAGAAAATTGGGGTCACCCCAACTCTAAGGGGGAGAGCATCCCCTCATGACCTAGAATTACAGCACACCATGCACTAGCACCATGGAGAGCTACAGCGCCCTCTACTGGTTGTCCCACCCACTTCTTCATCCCCCTTTCCCTCTTTTCCTGTCCGTCCGTGAGAGGTGGGTCGGAAGTGTGGGATAAACTCCAAAGTTGTCACTTTTGGTTTGCAGATTCTAGGACAGTTACAAAACGGAGATTGCAGAGAGCCAAACCTGTAGAAGGATCCCCAAAGTCCTCCAACCCTGATCTGGCTGAGATTCTGAGTGATGAACCTACCACACCACCAGCCTCAGTTTTCCCAGTGGAGAAACAGGACACATGATGGCCACCTTTCATTTGCTGTGCCATGAAGCTTGCCGTGTTTGCTTACAATAAGCTGCAGGTCTCTTCCCTGGTCGTGAGCTTTGGATCCCAATGCAGAAGTGGACAAGAAAGAAAGAAAGAAAGAAAGAAAGAAAGAAAGAAAGAAAGAAAGAAAGAAAGAAAGAAAGAAAGAAAGAAAGAAAAGCTTTTTCCCAAGCTGCACGAATTCCAGTCAGCTCCCCACGCTTCTGGCAATAAAAATTCTCTCCATCCCGCTGGACTATCTGACTCAGTTATGGTATCAATGTGCTTCCTCCCGCAGGTTGTGTCCTATCCTTCGCATTGCTACCAGATGGCATGATTTGCTGCCCATTTTCACTGGCAATTCCTATCCCTCATAAGCTATGTCTATACTGAAGAGGATTTTTTTTAGAAAAACGGCTGTTTTTCTGAAAAAAACCCCTCCAGTTATGTCTATGCTGCAATTGCGTTCTTCTGAAATTGTATCAGAAGAACAGAGGGGTTCTTCCAGCATTGGTAATCCTCATTCTACAAGGAAGAAGCCGTCTTCTGAAAGAGCGCTTTCGGAAAAAGACATGTGTGGATGGGGAAGTGGGAGTTCTTTCGGAAAAAGAGGAAAGAGGAAAAAGCACAGGTCCCCAGGTGGCCCTTCCACCCAACGCAATCCCAGCTTATGTGCGAGAGAGCGTCCATTCAGTCAGAATACTCTCTTTTGAAAAAGCAGATTGCTTTTTCGATGTGCTTTTATAGTGTGGACGCTCTCTTTCGGGAGAAGATTTTTGGCAGATCTCTTCTGAAGAAAGGTTCTTCCGAAATAATCCTAGGCTGTGTCTAGACTGGCAAGTTTTTCCGCAAAATCATCTGCTTTTGCGGAAAAACTTGCCAGCTGTCTACACTGGCCGCTTGAATTTCCGCAAAAGCACTGACGATCTCATGTAAAATCATCAGTGCTTTTGTGGAAACACTATGCTGCCCTCGTTCGGGCAAAAGTCTTTTTTCGAAAAACTTTTGTGCAAAAGGGCCAGTGTAGACAGCAGAGAGTTGTTTTCCGCAAAAAAGCCCTGATCGTGAAAATGGCGATCGGGGCTTTTTTGTGGAAAAGCACGTCTAGATTGGCCACGGACGCTTTTCCACAAAAAGTGCTTTTCCGTCAAAAGCATTTCCGGAAAATCATGCAGTGCAGATGTAGCCCTACTGTTTAGATGTAGCCATGGATTCCAAAGCCACCAGGGACCACTGTGATAAACTAATCTGACCTCACGTAAAACAGGGGACATAGGATGAACTAAAAATAATGGCAAAAGCAGATCTTTTAGAAAACCAGCCAATCAAGTTCCGTGAGCTCCTCAGCCAGGTCTTTTAAAACTCTTGGATGAAAGTTCTCCAGATTTCCCGATTTTAAACATATCCAAGGGTCTATTGCACCAGGTCATAACCAACCCAGATCCAGCAGCAAATAGCCACCCTCATCTTCACCCTGCATCCAAACCTCCAGAATCAGTGGAAACTAGCACAGAACGTGCCGAAGGGCTTTGGCACGTGGGGTGACAGAGATGAAAGAGAATCAATCCGGGAGCACCTCATAGGCCAGGCGAAGGAGGAAATCTTGAGATAGGGACAGGATTGCCCCCTTGCCTGAGTCTGCTCACAGCCTGAGCCCGTTGAGCTGAGAGGGGGAAGGTGAACACAGCACAAATTCTGCCTCTTCAGAAGCTGGGGGGCAACCCTGCATCCCAGCCCCTCATGCCCCATGGTTTCATGGACAGGGAGTAAAGGAGAAAGAACTAGTGGACATGGGGGCAGGGCATTTCCTATCTGAGTGGGTGGGGCCAAAAGGTGCTGTTTCACTCTACCGAGGAAACGTGCGAAATCAGCAGTTCCCAGAACTTAGCTGTTCATGCGCACTGAGGTCCTCCCCACTCACATAGACATAGAAACCCCCTTCCCCTCCAGTGCACAGCCCTTTCTCTGTAAGGGGCAGAGGGGTATTTGGTATCCAGCCCCCGCCCGGCCTCAGCCTTCCTGCCAAGACCTGGGTTGAGACCCACCAAATTCATCTCACCTGCCCTGGGCTGAGAATGGGGTGAGGTCAGAATGAACTGGGGCTGTGGGTGGGTGTAAGGAGCAAAGGGGGAGACAGAGATCTCTGAGCTCACATCCCCCCAACCTTTCCTGCCACACCCCACAGCTGAAATGGGAGGAAGGACCGCACTCTGGCTTAAGAGACATCCCCACCCCAAGCAGTGGTATCTCGGCGTGGACAGGCTTGGGCATTATCTCTGGGAGACACCAGCCGGGGAAGTAACTGGAGACAGGCTGGAGGAGAGAATGGAGTTGATGAGACCTCCATGCACATGGGCTTTGGGGCACTGGGAGGAAATGGGGGAGATGGGGAAAGAAAGAAAGAAAGAAAGAAAGAAAGAAAGAAAGAAAGAAAGAAAGAAAGAAAGAAAGAAAAAGGCTAAAAAGTGGAAAGAGAAAGAAAGAAAGAAAGAAAGAAAGAAAGAAAGAAAGAAAGAAAGAAAGAAAGAAAAAGGCTAAAAAGTGGAAAGAGAAAGAAAGAAAGAAAGAAAGAAAGAAAGAAAGAAAGAAAGAAAGAAAGAAAGAAAAAGGCTAAAAAGTGGAAAGAAAGAAAGAAAGAAAGAAAGAAAGAAAGAAAGAAAGAAAGAAAGAAAGAAAGAAAGAAAGAAAAAGGCTAAAAAGTGGAAAAAGAAAGAAAGAAAGAAAGAAAGAAAGAAAGAAAGAAAGAAAGAAAGAAAGAAAGAAAAAGGCTAAAAAGTGGAAAGAAAGAAAGAAAGAAAGAAAGAAAGAAAGAAAGAAAGAAAGAAAAAGGCTAGAAAGAAAGAAAGAAAGAAAGAAAGAAAGAAAGAAAGAAAGAAAGAAAGAAAGAAAAAGAAAAAGGCTAAAAAGTAGAAAGAAAGAAAGAAAAAGAAAAAGGCTAAAAAGTAGAAAGAAAGAAAGAAAGAAAGAAAGAAAGAAAGAAAGAAAGAAAGAAAGAAAGAAAGAAAGAAAGAAAGAAAGAAAGAAAAAGGGGGACAAAACTTACCCAGCACAGGCAGAAGGTGAGTTAGCACAATGCTGAACTGGTCTCCGGGGCAGGGTCTCCCTCCCTCCATCACATGCCCTCAGAGAAGTCATAGCCTCCCCCTCTCCCCCCAGCTCACAGGAAATCCTGCAGAGACTCTAATCTCTCCCTTTTCCCCTCCACAGCCCAGCTGTGAGTTTCTGGCCAAAACCGCTGCTCAGCCCTGTTCTCTGAACCATCCGCCCGCCTTTTCCTGTCGTCCCCTCCCAGTTCAGAGGAAGCGCAGTTCTACCTCCCTTCTGTGGCCCACCAAAGCCCCCTCATCTCGGCTCCTCACCTGTCCCTGCTCAGAGGGGGACTCCTGGAGTTCTCGCTCTCCTGGGAGATGGGTTTCCCTGCTGACCCGGTGCCCGCCTTTCCTGGGAGTTCATGGGGGAATCCGTCAATCCACACTGGCCTATTTCACCTTCCCCTCAGTGCCTGTCAGCAACCACATCGCCTGTGGCTCCTAGTCACCACACAGCACTTTCGAACCAGCCACAGTGAGTCCCACAGGGGAAGCCCAGCTGGGAAAATATTCCAGCGGAAGAAAGGACTGAAGGATGCTTCCCCCATAGTCAGGTGGAGGCGAGAGACTCGGGGGGTGTCTATGCAAACACAGTTTGCTCCTGCTCCGCTTGGCTTTGCTGGATAGTCAGCAGTGGGAGTGGAGTTTGCTCGTTGCAATCAGCTGAATTCGTGCCTGTGGGCCAGCTAGGCTGGTAGTGAACGCAGGGATTATGAAATACCATGAGCAGTGTCATTTTGGTCTGTGATTCATCTGCTTCAAAAGAAAAAGCTACCGTGGAGCAGAAAAGCGCTTGCTCAGCAGGGCGCAAAGCAAGTGGGATGGGGCAGTGTTCCTGCCCGGCCTGCAGAAGAGTTGAAAATAACTAAGAGGCTGATGGTTGCATCTGAGAGATGGGAAGCGACTGTCTAGGAAGGAGCATGGCGGAAAGGGATCTAGGGGTCATAGTGGACCACAAGCTGAATATGAGTCAACAGTGTGATGCTGTTGCAAAAAAAGCAAATATGATTCTAGGTTGTATCAACAGGTGTGTTGTAAGCAAAACTCGTGAAGTCATTCTGCCGCTCTACTCTGCACTAGTTAGGCCTCAGCTGGAGTACTGTGTCCAGTTCTGGGCACCACATTTCAAGAAAGATGTGGAGAAATTGGAAAGGGTCCAGAGAAGAGCGACAAGAATGATTAAAGGCCTAGAGAACATGACCTATGAAGCCAGGCTTCATGAACTGGGCTTGTTTAGTTTGGAAAAAAGAAGATTAAGGGGGGACATGATAGCGGTTTTCAAATATCTAAAAGGGTGTCACAAGGAGGAAGGAGAAAATTTGTTCCTCTTGGTTTCTGAGGACAGGACAAGGAGTAATGGGCTTAAAGTGCAGCAGGGGAGGTTTAGATTGGACATTAGGAAAAAATTCCTAACTGTCAGGGTGGGCAAATATTGGAATAAATTGCCAAGGGAGGTGGTGGAATCTCCCTCTCTGGAGGAGGCGGTGGAGGGATGGTGGAGGAATGTGACATAGGGCAAGAAATGTAATGATGGGGGCATGTGATGAGGGGCCAGCAGTGTGCTGGTGGGGGGATGTGATGAGAGGCCAGGAGGGAGCTGGTGAGGGGATGTGAGGAGCCTGTGGGCCAGCTAGGTTTGCTGTGAGTGCAGGGATCATGACATACAGTGGCCAGTGTCTGTCTTTCTGGTCTGTGCTTCATCTGCTCTGAAAGCAGCTTGCTCAGCAGGGGCTGGGCAGGCATAGGCCTGGGAGGATAACTAGGGAGTGGGCAGGTATGCTGAACTACGGACTACACACATTCCGAGGAATACTTCCTGGGCTGCTCCGACCTGTTGAGAGCCCCACTGCTCACAGAACAGAGCCACGCAGGTTTCCACCAGAGCCTCCTTCTGATTTCGGTTGTGGTACAGCTGCGTGTCTACCTAGTAAAAATCCCAAGGGGCTGAAGTCATGAGAGATGGGGCAGTTTTCTGTCCAGCCTCGAAAGAGTTGAAATTTACTAAGAGCCCGATGGGCAGACATCACAGCTGAGAGATGGAGGGCAGCAGAGGGTGAGTGAGAGATAGCAGGGTGGCAGCAGACCGGGGCAATAAGCATCCAGAAGGATGGTGGCCAAGAGGTGTAAGAGCGACCTCCAGAGTGGTGGTAGAGAGGCATGACAAGGGGCTAGCAGAGCGGGGATAGGAAGGCGAGAGGAGTGCCCAACAGGGCGGCAGTAGAGAGGCATGACGTGGGGCCAGCAGGGTGGCAGTAGAGCGGTGTGACGAGCAGAGAGCTGGGCAGTAATAGAAAGGTGTGATGAGGGGCCAGCAGGGCGGCGGTAGAGAGGAGTGAAGAGGGGCCTGTAGGGTGGTGGTAGAGAGGAGTGAAGAGGGGCCTGAAGGGTGGCAGTAGAGAGGAGTGAAGAGGGGTCTGCAGGGCGGCAGTAGAGAGGAGTGAAGAGGGGCCAGCAGGGCGGCGGTAGAGAGGAGTGAAGAGGGGCCAGCAGGGCGGCAGTAGAGAGGAGTGAAGAGGGGCCTGTAGGGTGGCAGTAGAGAGGAGTGAAGAGGGGTCTGCAGGGTGGCAGTAGAGAGGAGTGAAGAGGGGTCTGCAGGGTGGCAGTAGAGAGGAGTGAAGAGGGGTCTGCAGGGTGGCAGTAGAGAGGAGTGAAGAGGGGCCAGCAGGGCGGCAGTAGAGAGGAGTGAAGAGGGGCCAGCAGGGTGGCAGTAGAGAGGAGTGAAGAGGGGCCAGCAGGGCGGCAGTAGAGAGGAGTGAAGAGGGGCCTGTAGGGTGGCAGTAGAGAGGAGTGAAGAGGGGTCTGCAGGGTGGCAGTAGAGAGGAGTGAAGAGGGGTCTGCAGGGTGGCAGTAGAGAGGAGTGAAGAGGGGCCAGCAGGGTGGCAGTAGAGAGGAGTGAAGAGGGGCCAGCAGGATGGCGGTAGAGAGGAGTGAAGAGGGGCCAGCAGGGCGGCGGTAGAGAGGAATGAAGAGGGGCCAGCAGGGTGGAAGTAGAGAGGAGTGAGGGGGGCCTGCAGGTTGGCAGTAGAGAGGAGTGAAGAGGGGCCAGCAGGGTGTGGTAGAGAGGAGTGAAGAGGGGCCAGCAGGGAGGCAGTAGAGAGGAGTGAAGAGGGGCCAGCAGGGAGGCAGTAGAGAGGAGTGAAGAGGGGCCAGCAGGGCGGCAGTAGAGAGGAGTGAAGAGGGGCCTGCAGGGTGGCAGTAGAGAGGAGTGAAGAGGGGCCAGCAGGGAGGCAGTAGAGAGGAGTGAAGAGGGGCCAGCAGGGCGGCAGTAGAGAGGAGTGAAGAGGGGCCTGCAGGGTGGCAGTAGAGAGGAGTGAAGAGAGGTCTGCAGGGTGGCAGTAGAGAGGAGTGAAGAGGGGCCAGCAGGGTGGCAGTAGAGAGGAATGAAGAGGGGCCAGCAGGGCGGCAGTAGAGAAGAGTGAGGGGGGCCTGCAGGTTGGCAGTAGAGAGGAGTGAAGAGGGGCCAGCAGGGTGTGGTAGAGAGGAGTGAAGATGGGTCTGCAGGGTGGCAGTAGAGAGGAGTGAAGAGGGGCCAGCAGGGCGGCAGTAGAGAGGAGTGAAGAGGGGCCAGCAGGGTGGCAATAGAGAGGAGTGAAGAGGGGCCAGCAGGGTGGCAGTAGAGAGCAGTGAAGAGGGGCCAGAAGGGTGGCGGTAGAGAGGAGTGAAGAGGGGCCAGCAGGGCGGCAGAAGAGAGGAGTGAAGAGGGGCCAGCAGGGCGGCAGTAGAGAGGAGTGAAGAGGGGCCAGCAGGGTGGCGGTAGAGAGGAATGAAGAGGGGCCAGCAGGGCGGCAGTAGAGAGGAGTGAAGAGGGGCCAGCAGGGCGGCAGTAGAGAGGAGTGAAGAGGGGCCAGCAGGGTGGCGGTAGAGAGGAATGAAGAGGGGCCAGCAGGGTGGCGGTAGAGAGGAATGAAGAGGGGCCAGCAGGGCGGCAGTAGAGAGGAGTGAAGAGGGGCCAGCAGGGCGGCAGTAGAGAGGAGTGAAGAGGGGCCAGCAGGGCGGCAGTAGAGAGGAGTGAAGAGGGGCCAGCAGGGCGGCAGTAGAGAGGAGTGAAGAGGGGTCAGCAGGGCGGCAGTAGAGAGGAGTGAAGAGGGGCCAGCAGGGTGGCAGTAGAGAGGAGTGAGGGGGGCCAGCAGGGCGGCAGTAGAGAGGAGTGAAGAGGGGCCAGCAGGGCGGCAGTAGAGAGGAGTGAAGAGGGGCCAGCAGGGCGGCAGTAGAGAGGAGTGAGGGGGGCCAGCAGGGCGGCAGTAGAGAGGAGTGAAGAGGGGCCACCAGGGCGGCAATAGAGAGGAGTGAAGAGGGGCCACCAGGGCGGCAGTAGAGAGGAGTGAAGAGGGGCCAGCAGGGCGGCAGTAGAGAGGAGTGAAGAGGGGCCAGCAGGGCGGCAGTAGAGAGGAGTGAAGAGGGGCCAGCAGGGCGGCAGTAGAGAGGAGTGAAGAGGGGCCACCAGGGCGGCAATAGAGAGGAGTGAAGAGGGGCCAGCAGGGCGGCAATAGAGAGGAGTGAAGAGGGGCAAGCAGGGTGGCAGTAGAGAGGAATGAAGAGGGGCCAGCAGGGCGGCAGTAGAGAGGAGTGAAGAGGGGCCAGCAGGGCGGCAGTAGAGAGGAGTGAAGAGGGGCAAGCAGGGTGGCGGTAGAAAGGCATGCTTAGTGTGCTTTTGGTGCCACTCCTGAGAAAGAAAGAAAGAAAGAAAGAAAGAAAGAAAGAAAGAAAGAAAGAAAGAAAGAAAGAAAGAAAGAAAGAAAGAAAGAAAGAAAGAAAGAAAGAAGAGGTGGTATTAGAAATAAAGTGGGTAGATGCCGAGATAAGACCAGCCCTCAAGTCCCTTTTTTGTACAATCTGAACCATGAAAATCAGTCTGGGAGGGGTATTGTGCATCTGATAAGCCAGGGGATAGGAAATGCTTAATATAGCCCCAAACTGACAGAGGCGCATGAGTTAGGCAGAGAACCCATATTCTCACAGCAGAGGAACCAGCTCATCATGGTACTGAGACTCCTGCTTGCGCTAGGTGAGTGACCTCTGCCTTCTTTCTTTCTTTCTTTCTTTCTTTCTTTCTTTCTTTCTTTTCCTGAGTTTCACTCCCTCTTTTCCCTTTTTCAGCTGCTCTCCAGATGTTTCCCAGCCCAGTGTCTCCTTCAGGTAAAGGCGAGAGGTAGCTGAAGGTTCTGTATCTGTCGTAGAGCTTGGGGGCAGGATGGGATGGGTCCGGATCTCATCCCCCCATGTCTTCTCCCTCTCTCCCTGGATATCTCCCCCTCTGCAGTAATCCCCATTTCCATTCCAGCCCGTCTATCAGCCCCCAAACTCTCTCTGCACCCCCTACTCCGACAGTTTGTTGAGGGCGAGCAGCTCACCCTCCGGTGCTCAGCTCGGGGGGCCGAAGGCGTGACAAGTTTCGAGTTCTTTGACCCAAGTGGGGGGAAGCCGCTCTCCATGAAGCCCCACAAAGCCTACAGAGAAGCGTGGCTCCATCTCACGGCTAACCAGTCTACCGCCGGGGAGTACAGCTGCGCCTACAGGAGGGAGGTATCCGGGAAAGAAGCCCCATCTGAGAAGAGCTCCTCCGTCTACATTCGAGTACTGGGTATGTCACGGCTTCCTCGAGTTTTTGTGTTCCCTTCTCCATCCCCCACCCCCTTGAGTCTCCTACCTCTGCTGCCTTCTCCGAGCTGTGTTGACCTAGAGGCAAAAGGTGTGTGGGGTGATGTCTTTGTTTGGAGCAACATCTGTGGGTGCCAGGAACACCCTGTGGTGCCTAGATCCCCCCTTTGGGTTGGAAGTATTCCTGGAGGTTTCATTCCAGACTTTCATTCCTGCACTTTCATCCCCCGGTCTACCCTGGACTCTTTTATGTCCATGTGCCCCACGATGGAGGTGCCGTACCACATCACTCACATCAATCTGTAGGTGGGTGGTGGGGGTGGAGACCAAGATTTGGATGGGGCACAGGTAGTTGGGGTGTGGGAGGGCTCTGGCTGGGGGGGGAGGCAGGCTCCCGTGAGGGACTGGAGATGAGGAGTTTAGGGTGCCCAAGGGGGCTTCAGATTTGGGGAAGAGCTCAGGACTGTGGTGTGAGGCGGGGAGGTGCAGGTTCTGGCTTGGGGTGCAGCAGGAGATACCGGATTTATTCTGGGGCTGAGTGTTTGGGGGCAGGGACAGAGATGAGAGGTTTAGGGTGAAGGAGGTCCAGGTTTGGGGAGGGACTCAGGATGGGGCAGGGATTTGGGACTCAGGTTTCCCTGGGCATCTCCTGGAGGGGGCATGAGGCTTTGTGGTGCGCTACCCTCTAGTCCCCATTGGCCGATACCCAGCCAATGGGAGTGAAGGGATGTTGCTCTGGGTGGGGGCAGAGCACGGAGCCCCATAGTCTACACCTAGGAGCCAAACATGTTGGCTACATCTCCGCCAGCACCTGCCCAAAGCCCCCCAGCTCCATGCTGGGGTCAACAGGGAGGGGACCCTCTCGCCTGGCTGTGGTCACTTCATGGCTCGGGGAGATGCATCTCTTCCCACTACAGCCCCGAGCCCTTGCTGAGGGCTTAACAGCCAGTGTGTGGGGTTCAATAGAAAGTCATATCACCATCTGGCCATACTGGTTAGAAGGAAATTGGGTGGAAAGTCTCCTTCTAGCTACACATGGCTCAGCTTGGGTGGGGACATTTCCTGGGGTGTCCCAGCTCCATCCAAAGTGGAGGTGATTATCTAGAGCAAGGACTTGACACACATTTCAAGTGACTGTTCAGGATGAAGGGGGCCAGCACATAACCTCTGGAGGGTTAGAGATCGTTGAAACAAGCCAGAAATCCAAGGTCTCCGTGGAGGCCATGAACTGGGGTGTCTCGCAGTCATGAATTTAAGCACTTGAAGGCATTTCTTTTCCTCTTAGTTCTCGTCCTCAATGAGAACATTCCCCATTCCTCCAAGAGGGCACTTAGGGTACGTCTAAACTACATGCCTCCGTCGATGGAGGCATGTAGATTAGCCAGATCGGCAGAGGGAAATGAAGCCGCGATTAAAATAATCGCGGCTTCATTTAAATTTAAATGGCTGCCCCACTCTGCCGATCAGCTGTTTGTCGGCAGATCGGGGCAGTCTGGATGCGCCACGCCGACAAAGAAGTCTTTCTTGATCGGCACAGGTATGCCTCGTGAAACCAGGTTTACCTGTGCCGATCAAGAAAGGCTTCTTTGTCGGCGCGTCGCGTCCAGACTGCCCCGATCTGCCGACAAACAGCTGATTGGCAGAGCGGGGCAGCCATTTCCCTCTGCCGATCTGGCTAATCTACATGCCTCCGTCGACGGAGGCATGTAGTTTAGACGTACCCTTAAATTCCTAATGCAGTTTGGTCTTTTCTATATGAGCAACCCCCTTGTTTTCGAGTTCCTGCTCTTTTGGCCACCATCAGATTTTTAAAAACATTGGGCTCTTCAAAAGCACGGAAGAACCCAACCTTCACAGAAAAGAACATTAGCCACACATTTGGACACTAGAAAGGGGACCCTGGCAACACAAAGGGATGGGATTAAAAATGCTGGTTCTCTGTTCTCCAATATGGGGAGGTGCCAATGGAAATTGATGTTTCCCAGATGCACCCCAGGCTCCATCCCTCTCTGTGCATCCTCAGTACAAGGAATACCGCCCCGGCACCTCCGTGGATCTTGCATGTTCTGCGCCACCTCTGGCAGACAACATTAAAGGCTTCCAGTACTTTGGAGATAGAATCGCTATCTCAGCCTTGGCTTCATTCCGGAGAAACTACACCTACCAGCTGAGCATCACGGGGCCAGAGGTATCTGGGTTGTTCACCTGCTCCTACTGGGTGCGTATGTTGGGCCGGAATATCCCATCCAAGAGGAGCGAGCCAGTGGATATCTATGTGAAAAGTGAGTGCTGCACGGTCCGTCATACCCCACGGGAGAAAGAGTAGTACCACTCTACATGCCATTCGTCATATATATTTTGACAGGTCGCCACACCCCCTTTTTGTGTTGTGACCTGCTCTCTGGTTTCATTGACAGATATGTACACTTTGGCCACAGAGGGCATGGGGAGGGGGGAGGAAATGAACATTTTTTCCATTTTGGGTCAAACTAGCATGGCTCCTATATGGGGTTTTTTTCATGTGTTTAGTTAGAAGATTTATGGATGAAAAGAGGTCTTTCACACATTTTCTAAAAATGATTCTTTATTGGAGGATGAGTCCCTTTAAACATCACAAATGAAAGTGGATTCTCACTCAGGGAACAAGGAAGGAACGAGAGTCAGAGACTGGGATATTGTAAATTGCAGAACAAGAAAATGACATTGGGAAGTTTTAAAACTGCCTCACCAACCACTTACGAATCAACAATAGAGAGGCCAGGACAATTCTACCATTCTATCGTTACCACTTTCCCCGGGATCATCCATTTCTGTCTTTCCCAGCAGTTGCTGGGACATCAGATCCTCAGCCTTTATACACACACACACACACACACACACACACACACACACACACACACACACACGGACCAGGGCATTGTACCTCCAACTCCATCATGTCTCTTCCCTCTACCACAGGCAACTTGTCCCGGGTGTTGGCTGTGGGCGGCTCCTTCTTTACCCTCAATGGCCTCATCTTCCTCACCACCTACTTCCTGATGAAGCACCAGGGTAACTGGTTTTTGTGGGGGCAGGGAGCCCTGATTCACAGGGTCTTGCGGACTCGTCCTCACACCCTAAATGACCCACCAAAGCTGAAATGTCTCCCTCCTTCTGTGTCTGCCTGCTCATGCCCCTTAGCTGGCTGGGTAGTGTGATTGTCATAAGCCCTGTTCCCATAGGGAGTTCTTCAGCCATTAGCTGACATGCAGCCACCTCTGGGGTGGGGCGCATTGGGTGAATGACCAACCATTGTGGACAGGGGTTTAAGGCGGCTCTGGAATGACACTGACATGGCAGGGGTGGGAATGAGCTGCTGAAGCGTGTTAGGACTGAAGGTTGGGGGTGACACTCCTGTCTCACTGGGACATTGAGGGCAGCCCTGAAAGCCATCAGAGAGCTCCCCTACTGAGCTTTCTCACCCTGCTTCCTGGAGGACAGCACCCCCTAGTGCAGCTCTGGGAAACAGGGGTCACCCTGACTCTAAGGGGGAGATCATCCCCTCTGGACCTGCTCACCTTGCTGTCTGAGCACAGCATCCACTAGCACCATGGAGATCATCCGTGAGTCTACCACAGCACCCTCTACTGGTTCTCCCACCTGCTGTTTCATCCCTCCTTCCCCAGGGCCGGGCCAGCCGGGAGAGGTGGGTTGGAAGCGTGATAAAAACTCCAAAATTGTGACTTTTTGTGTGCAGACTCTACGAGAATTGCAACACGTAGATCGCGGAGAGCCAAGGCTGAAAAAGAACCCATTTACATGAGCATCGATCCCGATGTGCTGCTGAGCCCCAATGAACCTTCCACACCTCCAGACTCAGTTTCCCCAGCTGACCAACAGGACATATGATTCCCCTCTTCCATGTTCCATGCTATGAAGCTTGCCATATTTGCTCTGAATATTTTGCAGATCTCTTCCCTGGTCCTGAGCTTTGAATCCCTAAGTGGCACTGGAAGTATTATGCAACAGATACATTAGTCTGCTCTGTAAATCTTCCAAGTCATGCCATTGCTTTGGGTTCCACTGCTGACGTAGGAGCTGGTCCTCAGTAGAAAGAAAGAAAGAAAGAAAGAAAGAAAGAAAGAAAGAAAGAAAGAAAGAAAGAAAGAAAGAAAGAAAGAAAGATCCCATCTTTTCCGGATTCCATTTTCCATTTTTTCCCCATGCTGCATGAATCAATTCCCTATCTTTCTGGCTTCAGAATTAAAATTCTCTCAAACCCACTACACTCTCTGTCTCATTGATGGTTGTGGTATTTGTGTGCTTCCTCACCTAGCTTGTGTCATATGCTCTGCATTGCCAACAGATGGCATAATGTGCTGCCAATTTACATTGGCAAAGTTTTATCCTCAGAGATTCCAAGTCCAAAAGTGGCTGTTGTGATGAACTACTGCTCTAACCCTAGCATTTTCCAAAAATAATGTATAACATAAGCCCTAGCATTTTCCAAAAATAATGGCTTGAGCAGATCTTCTAGATCACCAGCCAATGAAATCCTGTGAGCTCCTTGGCCAGGTCTTTTAAAACTCTTGGAGGCAAGCTTCCTGATTTATAAATCTCTAAGGGTATGTCTACATTACCACCCTAGTTCCAACTAGGGTGGTTAATGTAGGCAACCGGAGTTGCAAATGAAGCCCGGGATTTGAATTTCCCGGGCTTCATTTGCATGTTGCTGGGCTCTGCCATTTTTAAATGTCCTCTAGTTCGGACTCCGTGCCCGCGGCTACACGCAGCACGAACTGGGTAGTTCGGAATAGGAAGCCTCATTCCACAAGGGCCTGGGAACCAGAGTGTTTTGGTTTTATCCTGGCTCATGGAGGGAAGTGTCTATGACAGACTACACCTCTGTATTCACGTTTGACACCCTATTGTAATAATCTTAGTCCAAAATAGGTCATGTAAGGCGCCATTGGAAAAATCATGCTGATCATTATTGTCCTCTTGTATATGACACAACAAAATTAACACCTGCTCCCCACCCCACAGCCATGTCCAGGCAGGTCTATCTCAGCCAAAGGGGGGAACATATGTTTGCCTTAATTTGCACTTAAGCAAGAAACAGAATCAATAAGAAGGGAGGGAAAACAAAGCGAGATTAAATGGATGAGAGAAAAACCAGGAACATCGTTCAGCATAGATCACAGGGGGTGACATTACAGCCACATCCAGGCCCTTCTGTCCACCACACCCAGGCCTCATAAACAGTCCCAGGCTAAGTAAGTTGGGCAAAGTCCTTTTCCTGACAGGGTCTGGTCCAGCCGTGGAAATGTCCCTCCACATACCCGGCCCTTTCCTACACACAGTCACTGTCCTAGTCAGCGCAGACCTAGACTTCAGAGGAGTAGAGACAGAGTCACCGCCCAGCCTGAATGTGGGAACGTAAAGAGGCATCCTACTCCACTGGGCACTTGCACCCAGCTGGCTCGCTCCTGTCTAGTGTCACCCTTCTGGCCCCGCGTCACAATCCCCCACCGCCACTCTGCTGGTCCCTCCTAACATCCCCCATTACCGCCCTGCTGGGCCCTTCTTCGCCACCATCTGCTTCCTTGCACCTCTCAGACACAACCTTTGCCCATCAGCCTCTTAGTCATTTTCAACTCTTCTGCAGGCCGGGCAGGAACACTGCCCCATCCCACTTGCTTTGCACCCTGCTGAGCAAGTGCTTTTCTGCTCCACGGTAGCTTTTTCCTTTGAAGCAGATGAATCACAGACCAGAATGACACTGCTCACGGTATTTCATAATCCCTGCGTTCACTACCAGCCTAGCTGGCCCACAGGCACGAATTCAGCTGATTGCAACGAGCAAACTCCACTCCCACTGCTGACTATCCAGCAAAGCCAAGCGGAGCAGGAGCAAACTGTGTTTGCATAGACACCCCCAGAGTCTCTCGCCTCCGCCTGACTATGGGGGAAGCATCCTTCAGTCCCTGTTTCTGCTTGAAAGTTTTCCCAGCTGGGCTTCCCCTGTGGGACTCGCTGTGGCTGGTTAGGAAGTACTGCGTGGTGACTAGGAACCACAGGCGATGTGATTATTTACAGGCGCCGAGGAGAAGGCGAAGGAGGCCGGTGTGGATGGCCAGATCCCCCATGAACTCCCAGGAAAGGCAGGCACCAGGGCAGCAGGGAAACCCATCTCCCAGGAGGGTGAGGAATGTGGGAGTCCACCTCTGAGCAGCGATGACTGAGCAGCCCAGATGAAGGGCTTTGGTGGACCACAGGAGGGGAAGTAGAACTGCGTTTGCTCTGCGCTGGGGAGGACAACAGGAAAAGTTGTGTGCATGGTTGAGAGGCCGGGGCGGGTGGCATTTGTGGTCAGAAGCTCACAGTTGGGCTCTGGAGGGGAAATGGGAGAGATTATGGTCTCTGCAGGATTTCCTGTGAGCTGGTGGGGTGGTGGAGGCTGTAACTTCTCCGAGGCCATGTGATGAAGAGGGAAAATCAAGCTCCCTGACTCAAAGACCATGGAGCTAACTCACCTTCTGCCTGCGCTGGGTAAGTTATGTCCCCTTTCCTTCCTTTTCCTGTTGAGCACCTTCTCCATTTGCTCCCGGCATCCCGTAGCTCATGGAAGTCTCATCAACTCTCTTCTCTCTTCCAGCCTGTCTCCAGCTACTTCCCTGGCTGGTCTCCCCCACAGGTAATGCCTAAGGCTCCGCATGCTGAGATGCGACTGCCTGGGGAAGGGACGGTGTCTGAAGCCGGGGTGGGGGTACTCCCTCCCAATGAAGTTGTGGGACGTGGCAGGAAAGGACGGGTGGATGTGAGCTCAGAGATCTCCATCCCTTACTTTGCTCCTTACACCCTGCTGTCCCTGCTGAGATGTGGGTGGGGATGTCTCGGAAGCTGGGATGGGGTATTACCTTCCAATGAAGCTGTGGGATGTGTGTGTGGGGGGGCAGATCTTCATAGTCGGCAGTGCTGGTGGTGGGGGGGTGAGCGAAGAGATCTCTGACTTCTTCTTTGCTCCTTCCACCGATGCAGCTCTGGTTCATTTCCACCTCACTCCATTCTCAGAGCAGGGCAGGTGAGATGAGCCTTAGCAGGAAGGCTGAGGCCGGGCTGTGGCCTGGATAGCAAATACCCCTCTGCCCCTTGTAGAAAGGAGGCCGTACACCGGAGGGACAAGGGGGGTTTCTACATCTCTGTGAGAGGAGAGGGCCTCAGTGCGCATGAAGAGCTAAGTTCTGGGAACCGCTGATATTGCACTTTTCCCTGGCTACGTGAAATGACCACACTGATTCAGGGAAGAAATCCCCTGACCTCATATTCTCCAGTTCCTCTTTCTCCTTTATCAACCATCCACCATACCAAGAACTGCCCGTAAGGGAGGGGGGCAGGACTCCCCTCCCCCCCAACATCCCAGTGCTCACCTCTAGCCTGTTGCATGCAGGACAACTGCCCCCTCTCCTAGCCAAGATCTCAGGATCTGGGCAGACTCAGGCACGGGGACTCCACATGCCAGTGCCCTGGGGAAAAGGCTGCAGAACCTCCCACCAGCTCTTCCCACCTTTGGGGGGTGGATGCAGGAGAAATCTGAGGGTGCCTGTTTGCTGCCGGGTTTCTGTGGGTTCTGAGTTGGTGCTAATGGACCCCTCCCTCTCCAGCCCCAAATCCAGCCCCAGCCTTCTCCATAGACCCCCAGAAGGATGAGTACCTGCTCGGAGACACTGTGGCTCTCACGTGCTCTGCTCCCCATCTGAGGGATCCCGTGACACAATTCCAGTACTACAGCAACATGGGATCAGCTGTTACATCTACAGTGTCCTCCGGCTGGAAAGAAACCTACAACCTCAACATCACAGACCTACAATGCGCGGGGGAGTACATCTGTGTCTATTACACGGGCAAGACATATCCTTTCAACAAGTCCAGGGAGAGCAATCGTATCACCATCAAAGTCAAAGGTGAGATACAGCCATCTATCCATCCCCATATACCACATCTATCTATCAATCTATCTATCTATCGATTGATCGATCGATCGATCGATCGATCCCCATACACACCCTCTATCTATCTATCTCCCCATACACCCTATGGCTGCTTTTGTGGAAAAACTTGCCAACTGTCTACACTGGCCACTTGAATTTGCGCAAGAACACTGACGATCTAATGTATGATCAGTGTTCTTGAGCAAATGCAATGACTCTCCCACTCAGGAAAAAGCCCTCTTGCACAAATGCTTTTTCCCGAAGTTGTCAAACCCTGCTCATTAAAATTATTCATAGTTATTGAACATGGCCGTATTGGCAACCATGTCCGTTCAATCTGGCCACTCACATTCAACTTAATGGCTGGTATATACGGCCAGTAAGTTGGTGGCAGCTTCTTTGTCCAACATGGCCACCTAAATATTGAGGCATCCTCCCAATATTGAAACTCACACAAAACCAAATGGCCGGTCAATAAGCCGCTCAATGGACATCAGCTTTCCCACCCAGCATGGCAATCCAAATACGGACAGAGATCCCTTCCAAAACGGTGGCTCACAGAGCACATAACAAAGATGGCTGCCCAACTAGCAACAACATGGTCAACTGACTGGCCATCCAATGGAACAGAATGTGATTGCCCAAGATGATTAATAATTTGGTTGCACAATGAAAAGGAAGACCCACCTCTTCCCCAGATAGCGTGATAACCCAAATGCTTACTCTTGAATCTTTGAGAGAACGCTTCCCTATTTCAGCTGAAAAAAGTTGTTGACAGGCCTGGAGGGATGGAAGCTGGATTATCCAAACCACATCTCCATTTTCCTCCCTCTCCTGCCCTGGCGGACCCATGCACTTTCCTATCATCCTCAGACCCCCCTCCGCAGCCAACGTTGAGTGTGAATCCCCCACCCAGAGAGGTGAATGAAGGGCACCGCCTCGTCATCACCTGCACAGCCCCTGGGGATGCCTCAGAGCGGAGGTTCCACTTCTACCAGCATGGAGCTGAGATCATCCCCGGAGATGCAGGGTCTGCGACCCACATCACGGCACCCGGCACCGTACCTAGGAACGTCGCCGTGCTGAGCATCCCGCGGGCGGATACCAACAGCTCTGGGGAATACTCCTGCGGGTATGAGGAGAAGGACAGTGGGAGATGGATTCCCTCCACCAGGAGCCAGGCTGTGATGGTCACCTTGAAAGGTGAGGCTGCCATAGGGACACACAACCAGCCCTAGATACACGGAAAGTTTAGTGTGGCCTGGACGGGGAAACACACACACACACACACACACACACACACATGGAACAACCAAGTACTTAGTAATGTAACAAAGCATTCAACTTCCAAACACCAACCATGGTCACCTCTTCCCTGCCCCACCCTCTGCTGCCCCCTAGTGCTCATTATACAGTATAGCCACCCCTTTCTTTTTCAACATCCCTGTTTGTCCTCCGGGTGCCAGTATTTCACACATACACGGTGCACATTTCAGATACTCCAGCAGGGGGCAGGAGGACCAGTCTCTCCTGCCAGCAGGGGGCAGCAGAAACCCCCTACTTTGTACCTCCATTTCCATCCTGCCTCCTCTCTCTGACAGAGCGTCCAGTGGCAAGTAGCTTGTCCCGGGAGCTGGCTGTGGGCGGTGCCTTCTTCACCCTCAATGGCCTCATCTTCCTCACCACCTACTTCCTGATGAAGTGCCAAGGTAACTTTTTTTATGGAATCAGGAAGCACTAAGTGGCAGGGATGTGGGGACCCACCAGGTCTAGTTGCTCTACTGTGGTCATGCCCCTTAGCTCGCTGGGCATTGTGCTTGTCATAAGACCTGTTCCCATTGGGACATCTTTGGCTGGCATGCAGCCACCTCTAGGGTGGGGCCCGTTGGGTGGATACCCAAGCATTTTGGACAGGGAGCTAAAGAGACTCCCAAATGGCATTGGAATGGCAGGGCCAGGAAGGAAGGGGGTGAAGTGGAGTCAGTTGTGGCGGGATTGACTTTTGGGGGCCACACGCCAACCTAAGAGCCTCACTGGGACATGGGGGGCAGCCCTGAAGCCCAGGAGAGAGCACCCCTATGGAGTCTCCTCACCCTGCTCCCAGTGGCCCTGAACCCCATTGCAGTTCTGAGCAATTGGTGTCACTCTGGATCTACAGAGCAGAGCAGTCCCGAGCTGAGGTCTAGACCAGTGTTTCTTAAACTTTAATAGTGATAGATAAACCATCTTGTTAGTCTTTAAAGTGCTACATAGTCCTGTATTTTGTTTCTTAAACTTTAAGACCGAGGAACATCAAACAATAATTTTTTTTATGAGGAACAACAAGGATTTTTTGTTGAGAAAAAGGGCTGGGGGAAAGTTAGAGCAAAAAAAAAAAAGATGGGGAGGAGGGAAATATGGTCTAGATGGGGCCAAAAGGTGGTAAAGCCTCCTCTTTTGGAGGACCCTTTATGCCTCATGAAAGGAGGTAGACAGGGCTCCCCGAAAGAGCATATCTGCTCTTCCGCAAAAAAAAAAAAAGCAGAGGAGCAAATGCACTCCTTGGATACAGCCGGGTTTTTGTGGGATGCTTCCAGTATCCCACTAAAACCCCATAGTTGAGACGTAGCCCTCGAGACCCGTTCAGCCTGTTTTATGCCGCATAGCATCCGCTAGCACCACGGAGAGCATCCATGAGTCTGTCACAGCACCCTCTACTGGTTCTTCCATTTCATCCATCCTTATCCAAGGCCAGGCCACCTCAGAGGTGAGTTGGAAGGGTGGTATAAACACTGAACGCATCACTTTTTGATTGCAGATTCTAGGAGAACCACAACACAGACCTTGTACAGAGCGAAGCCTGAAGGAGAACCTCAAATCTACTCAACCATCGATCCTTCTGTGCTGCCGAGCCCTAGTGAACTTTCCACACCTCCAGCCTCAGTTTCCCCAGCTGACCAACAGTATATATAATCAACCTCTTCCATGTGCCATGGTGTGAAACTTGACGTATTTCCTTCGAACATTCTGCAGGTCTCTTCCCTGGCCATGAGCGTTGAATCCCTATGGGTGTGTCTTGACTACATCCCTCTGTTGACAGAGGGATGTAGTCTAGACACACCCTGAGTGGCACTGGACATGCAACACAACATTTATTTTAGCCTGCTCTTGAAATATCCATGTCATGTCATTGCTTTTGGCTTCACTGCTGGTATAGGAGATAGTCCCAAATTGAATTGAGAGAGAGAGAGAGAGAGAGAGAGAGAAAAGAAAGAAAACTGGTAAAGCTGTCCCTCCTGCCCCAATCTCCTTTATGCTTGGAGGTGGGAAAACTGAGATAATCTGCAGAGAACAATGGGCCTCGGCTTCTCCCGGGTAACGTGATTTTTCTTAGACATGTAGGTTTAAGGACACAAAAATCAATCAATACTGGTTAACCAAAATAAAAATAAAACACCTTTATTAGTAGAACAAGATGACTGTTGCAAACATAGTGAATGACTGGGTGTTAAAAACCATGGAGTGAAATAGACTCAGGGAGAATCCCTGGGCTGTAATCCTTAGTTGCAAAAGAGAAAAACAATCAACCAGCTCAGACATGATTTCCAAATCCTCAAACAAAGAAAACAATAAAATCTGATGGACTTCAGGTGCATCTCCACAGTTAGCGTAACCCTTCCCTCGCTCTCCAGGTAAGCCAGACTCTCCTTTGCAGCTTCTATTCATTACCTTGGAGGGGAGTATGGTCTAGTGGGTTATAGCAGGGGGCTGGGAACCAGGAATCTCAGGTTTTATCCTGTCTTTTGGAGTGGGGTGTCTGTGACAGAATACACCCCAGTATTCCCATCTTACGCACTATTGTTGCAATCTTGATACAAAGTACGCCTTTTAAGGAATCATTTGGAAACTCATAATTTGCTGATCATTATTGTTCTGGTGAAATATGTCTGGCATTGTTGTCTGTGACGTGACATTTACACCTGCTCCACACCCCACAGCTGTGCCCAGGCAAGTCTGTGTCAGCCAAAGGGGGAACACAAGCTTGCCTTAACTTGCACTTCATCAGGAAACAGAATCCACAAGTAGGGAGGGATAACAAAGGAAGGTTCAATGGATGACAGAAAAACCAGCTAGGAACATCCTTCCGCATAGACCAGAGGGAGCCAAATGAGAGCCTGCAGAACACATCTAGGTCAGGGGATCCCTCTGTTTGGTCACCAAGTTCCAAACCAGGTAGGTTCACCCCCAAGTCCCCTCCCCCCTCCATTTCCTACCCCTCCCCCACAACCTCAGTTGGCTGTACTACCAATTTGGATGTTTTTACAACACGGTCAGGAGGTGGGGAGGGTTGGATGGAGTGGGGTGATGTTGACTCGGAGACAGAGGATAATGCTGAGGCAGAGAGAGGGCAGGCAGGAATGGGGATGGATAGGGGGTGAGAAGTCCCAGGGGCCATCAGGAGTGGGGAGCAGAGGGGTCGGCTAGGAAGTGATGTTTGCCGAGAAACCTTGGTTGCAAGGAATGTCAACGGTCAGGCCTGTCCCCACACTCTCATCTGTCATCGGTTGATCATAGATTACTCTAAAGAAAAGAAGACAGACCAAGAGTGGTAAACTAAAGGGCTACATCTAGACTGGCATGATTTTCCGCAAATGCTTTTAACGGAAAAGTTTTTCCGTTAAAAGCATTTGCGGAAAAGAGCGTCTAGATTGGCACGGACGCTTTTCCGCAAAAGCACTCTTTGCGGAAAAGCATTCATGCCAATCTAGACACAGTTTTGCTGAAGAAAGCCCAGATTGCTATTTTCACCATTGGGGCATTTTTGCGCAAAACAGTTTTTAGCTGTCTACACTGGCCCTCTTGCGCAAAAACATTTCCGGAAAAGGGCTTTTGCCCGAACGGGAACGTCAAAACATTTGCACAAGAAGCACTGATTTCGGACAATAGAACGTCAGTGCTTTTGCGCAAAATCAAGCGGCCACAGTAGACAGCTGGCAAGTTTTTGCGCAAAAGCAGCTGCTTTTGCAGAAATACTTGCCAGTCTAGACGCAGCCAAGGGATTTTATCAAGAGGAAAAAGGGAGATAAACAAGGTATGACAGGAAAGTATTAACTATACAACTGATACACATAGGCTACGTCTAGACTGGCTTGATTTTCCAGAAATGCTTTTAAAGCACTTTTTGTGGAAAAGCGTCCGTGCCAATCTAGACGCGCTTTTCCACAAAAAAGCCTCGATCGCCATTTTCATGATCGGGGCTTTTTTGCGGAAAACAAATCTGAGCTGTCTACACTGGCCCTTTTGCACAAAAGTTTTGCGCAAAAGGACTTTTGCCTGAACGGGAGCAGCATAGTATTTCCGCAAGAAGCACTGATTTCAAACAGTAGGAATTCAATGCTTTTGCGGAAATTCAGGCGGCCAGTGTAGACAGCTGGCAAGTTTTTCCGGAAAAGCGGCTGATTTTCTGGAAAAACTGGCCAGTCTAGACACAGCCACACAGATCTATAAGGACCCCACTGTTACAAGGGAATATAGGAAACAGAATACACGGAGCTGAACTGTGACACAAGATAGTCCCAAAAGGGCAGGAAGGTGGCTGGATAGAAACCCGCCGACATTGTACCATGTCTTGCAGCTTTCTCCCTCGATTTCGTGCCACAGCTCCGGATGGTCGGGAGGGGTCAGAACCAGCAACCAGGAACAGCAACAGCTGGAGCAGGGGCGGTGTCTAACTATCACAGGCAATAACAAGTCTTAATTTCTCCTCCCTTCCCCTGCGTCATTGTGGCTGTAAGTGTGGGGAGGATGATAAGGAGCGGTGGATAGCTGCCCACTCCTTGCTTGCAAGTGAGTCTAGTCACACCCAGCTACCCAAGGCGTGAGACCGGCATACCCATGCTGTGACACAACAACACTCTGCCACTCAGATCCACAGGCGGCCCTATATAGTTTCTGCAGTTGTTCCGCAGACTTCATTGAAACCGTTCAGTCTCTTCCCATGTGAGCTCGTTACTGGGCAGATCGTACCAGGGTTTCCTGCTGTACGGAAAGAGCAGGAAAAGGAGGGGGAAGAAGGAGCCCTAATATGGATTCCTGTTGTTTGCAACTCAGAATGGTGTCCATGAGCAAAAAGGCGGCTGTTAGTGGAGGATTCCAGATAGGTGGTCAAGGGATAGTGATCGGGGGTAGGAGTGGATAGGAGGTGGCTGTTCTGGGGCAAGGGGAGTGCTCAGAAGTGGGGAGCAAGGGGTCATAAAGTGGGTGGGAGCCAGTCCATGCCTGGCAATTTGGGGAGGCAAAGCCTCCCCAGCCACCCACACAATTATGGAAGTACGGTCCTCGGGCCAAACCTTTTCTCAACCCGACATAGACGCGCCATCGCCTGGCATAACAATATGGTTTTTCTGTAACCACTATGGAAGGCCTGAAGCCATATTGGCAGCCAAAGCCTTTTTGTGCAGCCAGACTGAAGATCAGCAGCCATTAGCTGTAAGACATCAAGTCACACACTCACATTCCATCTCCATTGTATTAAAATAGTGTCACACCAAACTGAGAAGGGGACTTTGTCCCGATAGCTCCCCACTGCCACCGGGTCTCAAGATGGGGAAAGAAAACGGAAGTCACCCCATTCTGTCTGGCAAGGAACTGCTTCTCCATAGAGAATGTTGTTGAATCCTCATTCAATGATCATTGTCATTACACTTTCCTATTGTTGGACTGTACGATCTCTGTCTGGTTTAGGAGTCCTGTGGCACCTTATAGACTAACCAAAGTGTTGGAGCATAAGCTTTCGTGAGCAAAGACCCACTTCGTCAGATGCATGTTTTTGCAGATTCAGACTAACATGGCTACCCCTCTGATACTCTGTCTGTTTCGGTCTGCTGGATAATTAATTTTGCTAGGTGTAAATCAATTAAGGTGGGTATGATTGGTTAGGTCAGTTTGCTATGATTGGTTAGTAAAATTATACTAAAATAATTGGTTAAGGAATAGCTAAGGAAGAGCTAAGGTTTCATTATATAAACTGGGGTCCAAGAAGGAGACCAGGAAGATCGGAAGTAACAGAAGCAGAAGGAAAGACGAAAAGGCTGGAAGAAGACCAGAAGCACACAGAAGAAAGGGAATAGATAGCTCAGTGATTTGTGCATTAACCTGCTAAATACAGGGTTGTGAGTTCAACCTATAAGAGGTCATTTAGAGATCTGGGTCAAATCTGTCAGGAATAGTATTGGGTCCTGCTTTGAAGGCGGAGGACTGGACTTGAGGAACTTTCAAGGTCCCTTCCAGTTCTGTGACATAGGTATACCTCCATGGCTGTGTCTAGACTGGCAAGTTTTCCGCAAAATCATCTGCTTTTGCGGAAAAACTTGCCAGCTGTCTACATTGGCCGCTTGAATTTCCGGAAAAGCACTGTCTACATTGGCCGCTTGAATTTCCGGGATTAGGGGTGTGTTGGGGTCACCCTATAGTATAATCCAGGCTGGCTGCTCTGCCCTACTGGCCACTCCTCGCATCTCTCAGCTGTCACCCAATTGGCTGCTTGTTTTCCTGGCTGGTGCTTGGTCCCCATGCGCTACCCTCCGCCTCTCAGCTGTGACCTCTACCTACCGGCCTTTTAGTCACTTTCAACTCTTCTTCGGGATGGAGAGAAAACCTGCCCCATCTCAGCTCCAAGTGGTCTGAATTCTCAACGGGCAGCTCTACTGCCAGTGAAAGCAGCAATTGCCCTGAGCAAACCCGGGCCCCTCGGCTGGATATCCAGCAAACCCAAGTGAAGCAGGAGCAAACTGTGTTTGCATAGACACGCCCAGGGTTTCTCGCTTCCAGCCGGTTGTGAGGGAAGCATCCTTCAGTTCCTGCTTCCGTGTTAATTTTTTTCCTAGCTGGGCTACCCCTGTGGGATTTGCTGTGGCTGGTTAGAAAGTACTGTGTGGTGACTAGGAACCACAGGCGATATGATTGTTTACCGGTGCCAAGGGGAAGGCGAAGGAGGCCTGTGTGGATAGACCGATTCCCCGATAAACTTCCAGCAAAGGCAGGAAACGGTCCAGGATAGAAACCCGTCTCCCAGGTGGGTGAGAAAAGTGAGTGTGCCCTTGTTACCATCCCACAGCTCTCTGGGTGGAACCCCCAACAGTGAGACTGCCCCTTCTCGGGGAGTCCACTCCCTCAGCAGCCCGGGGCCTCCACCCCCAGTGGGGACAGCACAACCCTGTTCTCCAGCCCAGAGCAGCTCCAAGCCAGCATCCCATAGGAGGGTATACTGAGCTTTGAACCTGGCACAGGAACCTTTGGCCTGCTCCCCCCTCAGCCCAGCTCATCTGAGTTTCCCCTGCAGCCATGTGGGCTTGGTCTGCCCCCCTGCCCCATCTCACAACCCCTGCCTTCTGGCCTAGCCTCCGATCCCCCTCCAACAGCAGCCCCTTCCCTGTCCATTGTCTTCTGTCCAGGTACATAGGGTCACCTGGGCCCTTCTCTTCTCCACCTCCCCTCTCCTCTGTCCATTTTTCTCCCCTGGCTGGGACCAGCTGGCTCAGGCCCTGAGGTGTCCCTTCTGCAGCCAGCTGGCTCAGGTCCTGAGGTGTCCCTTCTGCAGCCCGCTGGCCTCCCTCTGGCTGGGTCTGCCAGGCACCGGTCGCTGGGGTCTCCGGTTCTGTTCTGGGACATGGAAGGCCTCCCCTCTACATGCAATCCCTCAGAACCCCTCCAGTGCCCCGCTCCACTTCATCACACTGCCTCTGAGAAGTGACGGTGGAGGAGCTGGGATCCAGAATCAGGCTTTGGGGGACATCAGCAGGGGATGGAGAAGAGCCCTTGCCCTGGACTGGGAGGGGGCAGCAGGAAAGGTTGGGCAGCTCGCTCCAAAAGCAGCAGCGAACAGATGGCGTCTGTGGCCAGCAGCGAACAGCTGGGCCATGGGAAGAAGATGTTGAATTTGTGGTCTCAGCAGGATTTCCTGTGTGCTGGGAGGGGGGCAGTGACTTCTCCCAGGCCATGTGACGGAGGGGGGGAGGCAGGGAGCGCCGAGGGATGAGCAATGCACCCTGTCATGGGATTGTCCTTCTCAAGGGATCTGCACAGAAGGGTCAGTCACCCTTCCGAGGAAGACAGGGCAAGTGGTGGAGGTGAGAACCCAGCTCCCAGCCCAAGGGACCGGCTAGCATGGCACTAATTCACCTTCTCCCTCTGTTGGGTAAGTTACGTCTTTTTCTCTTTCTTTCTTCTGTTGACCTTCTTCTCCCTTTCCCCCCAGCATCCCATAACCCATGTCCATGGAGATCTCATCAACACTCTTCTCTCTTCCAGCCTCTCTCCAGTTCCTTCCCTGGCCAGTGTCCCCTGCAGGTAATGCTCATGCCTGTCCGTGCCGAGATGCTACTGCTTGGGGTGGGGATGTCTCGGAAGCCAGGGTGGGGTACTTCCTCCCATTGCAGCTGTCGGATGTGGCAGGAAAGGTCGGGGAGGATGTGAGCCCAGATATCGCTCTCCTTCACTTTGCACCTTATAGCCTGCTGTCCCTGCTGAGATGGGGCGTGGGGATGTCTTGGAAGCTGAGGTGGGGTATTTCCTTCCACTGAATCTGTGGGATGTGGCAGGGCAGTTCGGGGGTGGCGGGGGGGGGTGTGTGTGTGTGAACCCAGAAATCTCCGACTCCTTTGCTCCTTCCACCGATCCACCCGGTTCGTTCCAACCTCGCCCCAGAGAGGAGGGCCGAGCCATGGGAGGGAGGGTCTCTATGTGTCTCAGAATGGGGGGAAACGGAGCACTATGCTCTGGGAAAGGCTGACTCAGCATTTTTCTCTGGTCGAGGGAAGATAGCTCATTCTGACCGCACCCACGCAGTCGGGAACAGTCCTGGCCCTGCGTCAGCCTGGTGCTCCCGGTTCCTCTTTCTCTGTTTCCCTCCGTCCACCACACCAAGGGGCAGCCCTGAGGGGTGGGGGTGCAGGGGCCCCCCCAACATCCCAGTGCTCACCTCTGGACTGTTGCATGCAAGGCAGCTGCTCCCTCTTCTAGCCTATGGCTCAGGCTCTGGGAAGACTCAGGCTAGGGGACTCCATATGCAGCAGCAGGGGGAAAGGTGGTGGAACCTCCCATGGACTCTTCTCATCCATTGTGGGTGGGAAAGATGAGGGGGTCTGTTTGTGGTCTCTGTGGGTTCTGAGTTGGTGCTAATGGACCCTTCTCTCCCCAGACCCACATCCAGCCCCAACCTTCTCCATAGACCCCCGGAAGGACGAGTACCTGCTCGGAGACACCGTGGCTCTCACGTGCTCTGCTGACCCCCTGCCGGTTCCCATAAGAGAATTCCATTTCTACAGTGACAAGGGGTTGGCTGTGACAGCCAGAGTGTCCTCCCGATGGAAGCAGACCTATAACCTCAATATCACTGGGCCCCGCGATGCGGGGGAGTACAGCTGTGCCTATTACACGGGCAGGCCCGGTCATTTCACAAAGTCCAGGCACAGTGACGGTATCACCATCAAAGTCAAAGGTGAGATAGATCCATCTATCTATCCCCATACACCTCCTCTATCTATCTATCTATCTATCTATCTATCTATCTATCTATCTATCTATCTATCTATCTATCTATCTATCTATCTATCTATCTATCCCCACACACCCCCTCTATCTATCTATCTATCTATCTATCTATCTATCTATCTATCTATCTATCTATCTATCTATCTATCTATCTATCTATCTATCTATCTATCTATCTATCTATCATGTGTCTTCCTTCCTCCCTCACTAGCCTGTAGACATGGAAGTAGCTAGGCATAAAGGGTGTGTCTAGACTACAGGGTTTTGTTGACAAAAGTGGACTTTTGTGGACAAAATTATACCTGCGTATAGACAAAACTATACCTGCGTATACATAACGTCAACAGAACTCGGTAGTTTTGTTGACGGTGGTAAACGTCAGTCTATGAGGAATAACACCTTTTCTCAACAGAGTTCTGTCGACAGAAGGCATTATTGCAGCTACACTGTCCTTTGTGTCTACACTCTCATGTCGACAAAGCGGCTTGCTTTGTTGACAGAACTGGATGTAATCTAGACGCCCTTTGTCGACAGAAGCATTGTCGACGGTACCTGTCAACAAAGCCTCTGTTCACAAAAGCCTGTAGTCTAGATGTACC
Source organism: Pelodiscus sinensis (assembly GCF_049634645.1). Taxonomy (NCBI): domain Eukaryota; kingdom Metazoa; phylum Chordata; order Testudines; family Trionychidae; genus Pelodiscus; species Pelodiscus sinensis. The sequence continues at coordinate 1,391,890 of NC_134740.1, forward strand.
CATAGTGTGGGACCCCCTTCTTTATTATGTTCTGCTCATCGTGGTTCCCTAGCTTGTGGTGTTCTGTCAGGTTCGAGCGCGACTGCTATAGGGGGTAGCCTCCTTGCTTACCAGATCAGGGGTGGGGTCACCAATGTAGTTCTCCAGGCAACTGTTAGTTCGCAGGGGCCAGGACTCACTGTTGCGACGTCTCTGGCCCCTCCGACAATGACAACCAGATGGCTGCTTGTGTGTGTGCTCCGTGCTGTGGGACGTGTAGACTTGTGCACTAAGTCTCCACAGCAGACCCCGTGAGAAACCCCAAAGACCACAAACTAGATAAGGATCACAGACGCCAAGCCAGGTTTATTGTGACGCGAAATACAGTCATAGTTTTCAATAGACTACTGAACCGCGACACAGTTGCATCCCGTAGCAATGGAACAGCTCAACACAATGGAACACTTCCATTGCCCCCCTCAGCCGTTCAAAGATTGTCCCCTGAGACACCACCCTATATACAGGCACGAACACATCACTGCCGATGTGTGAGGCTGCCACCACCTGATGTTGCCAGACAACCACCCATCCCCTTGTGCCTCGTGATCTGATTAGACCATCTCCGTCCATCATGCATCAACCTCGCTATTTTCCTGAACCAGAGTCAGTATCCGTGGGGAGGAATCTTAGACCCTTTTCCTCACCAGGAGTCGGTATCCATGGGAAGTGGTACCATTGTCTTTTCGAATGCGCTTACAACTGATGGTCAGTCCCAATGACCAGTTAGTGTTAGCCCTGGACCTGTTATCGATAAGTCTGAGCCCTGTTCATGATGGGACTGTGAGCAGGGGGCTGCTTTTGCTCACAGCTTAGCTCTGCTTTATGTTCACCATGTTTTGTTCATTCTCAGCTAGGCCTCAGGCCTCAGATCTGACCTTCATGGGCTTATGTTTTAGGCCTTCGTGTTACTACAGTCCTAGCATTGCAATTCTTGTTGTGAAGGTTTTTCACAGATGCACAAACATGCATGAATACACACAGACACACATGTATGCACATAGACAGACACGCATGCATACACAGAGATATGCATATATACACACGCAGACAAACATACACAGAGACACACACGTATGCATACACACAGACACTCATCTATGCACACAGACACACAAACACACAGACACAGACACACGTATATACAGACATGCATGTATACAAAAACACACAGACACACACAAGTATGCACACAGATACATATATATACACTCACAGAGACACAGAGACAAACACAGACACACACACATGTATGCATACCCACAGACACATATCTATACACACACAGGCACACACATTCATGTAAGCACAGAAACAAACACACAGACACACAAACACACAGAGACACACACACGTATGCATACACACAGATACACATGCATACACACACACATAGAGACACACACACACACACTCATACAGACACACAGACACAAATGCGTTTCTACCTATTGTCGGTCAATAGCTCTTCATGGGTCTCCATGGCGGAAGAGGCTCTGTCTACCCCATAGTTGTTCGGGAGCAGGAATCTCTCCCGTGGCTCCTCTGGCATATGGAATTTCCCAGCCGTTCTCCCCACAATTACTCGTGGCCACCCCACATGACCTGGCACCTGCGTGGCTGCCGGTTAACATACCCATGGAATATGGCGGCTCGCACTCAGCCTAAGGAATAGTAAACCCAGCCACTACAGAGACAACAGTGTCTCTGCCCAACATAGCTTCCCAGACACTGACGCTCCTGCAATATGGTGGCTCACTGGGTACGTGAGAAACAAGGCCGCCCGACTAGCAACAAAGGACGGGCCGCCCAACTGAAAAACCCAAGAGTGGCCAAGGGCGCAATCCATCTGGTCACCCAGGGAAAGCCAAGACCCTCCTCTTTCCCACTCTGTAGGGTAACCCAATAACCGTATTTGGGGGGTGCATTTCTCTGTCCCGCTCCAACTGTGTCTCCACCGCCATGGCGGGATGGAAGCCACACCCATCCCATTCTCCAACCCACATCTTCTCTTTCCTCCCTCTCCTGCCTGGGTGGCCCCTCACACGCTGCTGTCCTCCTCAGACCCCCCTGCAGAGCCGATGTTAAGTGTGAACCCCCCATCCAGAGAGGCGAATGAAGGGCACCCTCTCGTCATCACCTGCACGGCTTCCGGGCACGCCGCGGAGCGGAGGTTCCACTTCTACCAGCACGGAGCAGAGATCGAGGCAGGGTCCGAGACCCATATCACAGAGCCCGACACCCCACCTTGGAACGTCGCCGTACTGAGCATCCCGCGGGCGGATACCAACAGCTCTGGTGAATACTCTTGCGGGTACGAGGAGAAGGACAGCGGGAGATGGATTCCCTCCACCAGGAGCCAGGCTGTGATGGTCACCTTGAAAGGTGAGGCTGCCGTAGGAACACACAACCAGGTCTAGACACACGGAACACTTAGTATTGCCTGTATGGATACACACAGAAACACACACATATGCATACACACAGATAGGCATGCATACACACACACACACAGACACACATATACAGACACAGACACCCACATGCATTTTTACCTATTGTCGGTCAATAGCTCTTCATGGGTATCCGTGACAGAAGAGGTTCTCTCTGCCTCATAGTTGTTTGGGAGCAGGAATATCTCCCATGGTTCCTCTGGCGTACGGGATTTCCCAGTTATTCTCCCCACAATTACTCGTGGCCACCCCACATGGCTGGCAGCCTGGCACCTGCATGGCTGCAGGTGAACATGTGCGTGGAATATGGTGGCTTGCACTCAGCCTAAGGAATGGTAGACACAGCTGCTACAGTGACAACAGCGTCTCTGCACAACATGGCTGCCCAGATACTAACGCTCTTCCAATAGGGCGGCTCACTGGGTACGTGAGAAACAAGGCCGCCCGACTAGCAACAACGGACGGGCCACCCAAATGAAAAATCCAGGAGTGGCCAAGGGGGTAATCCATCTGGTCACCCAGGGAAAGCCAAGACCCTCCTCTTTCCCACTCTGTAGGGTAACCCAATAACCGTATTTGGGGGGTGCATTTCTCTGTCCCGCTCCAACTATGTCTCCACCGCCATGGGCGGGATGGAAGCCACACCCATCCCATTCTCCAACCCACATCTTCTCTTTCCTCCCTCTCCTGCCTGGGTGGCCCCTCACACTCTGCTGTCCTCCTCAGGCCCCCCTGCAGAGCCGATGTTAAGTGTGAACCCCCCATCCAGAGAGGCGAATGAAGGGCACCCTCTCGTCATCACCTGCACGGCTTCCGGGCACGCCGCGGAGCGGAGGTTCCACTTCTACCAGCACGGAGCAGAGATCGAGGCAGGGTCCGAGACCCATATCACAGCGCCCGACACCCCACCTTGGAACGTCGCCGTGCTGAGCATCCCGCGGGCGGATACCAACAGCTCTGGTGAATACTCTTGCGGGTACGAGGAGAAGGACAGCGGGAGATGGATTCCCTCCACCAGGAGCCAGGCTGTGATGGTCACCTTGAAAGGTGAGGCTGCCGTAGGAACACACAACCAGGTCTAGACACACGGAACACTTAGTATCGCCTGTATGGACACACACAGAAACACACACACAGATACGCATGTATACACACACACACAGAGACACACATATACAGACACAGACACCCACATGCATTTTTACTTATTGTCGGTCAATAGCTCTTCATGGGTATCCGTGACAGAAGAGGCTCTCTCTGCCTCATAGTTGTTTGGGAGCAGGAATATCTCCCATGGTTCCTCTGGCATAAGGGATTTCCCAGTTATTCTCCCCACAATTACTCGTGGCCACCGCACATGGCTGGCAGCCTGGCACCTGCATGGCTGCAGGTGAACATGCGCGTGGAATACGGTGGCTTGCACTCAGCCTAAGGAACGGTAGACACAGCTGCTACAGTGACAACAGCGTCTCTGCCCAACATGGCTGCCCAGATACTAACGCTCTTCCAATAGGGCGGCTCACAGGGTACGTGAGAACCGTGGCCGCCCGACTAGCAACAACGGATGGGCCACCCAAATGAAAAACCCAGGAGTGGCCAAGGGCGCAATCCATCTGGTTGCCCAGGGAAAGCCAAGACCCTCCTCTTTACTGTTCAGTAGGGTAACCCAATAACTGTCTTTGGGGGGGTGCATTTCTCTGTCCCGCTCCAACCGAGTCTCCACCGCCATGGCGGGATGGAAGCCATGCTCGTTCCATTCTCCAAACCGTATCTTCTCTTTCCTCCATGTCCTGCCCAGGTGGCCCTCACATGCTGCTTTTCTCCTCAGGCCCCCCTGCAGAGCCGACATTGAATGTGGACCCCCCGTCCAAAGAGGTGAATGAAGGGCACCCCCTCTTCATCACCTGCATGGCCCCCGGGGACGCCCTGGAGCGGAGGTTCCACTTTTACCAGCACGGAGCCGAGTTAAAGGCAGGAGCCGAGAAAAACATCACGTCACCAGACACCTCACCTTGGAACGTCGCCGTGCTGAGCATCCCGCGGGCGGATACCAGCAGCTCTGGGGAATACTCCTGCGGGTACGAGGAGAAGGACAGTGGGAGATGGATTCCCTCCACCAGGAGCCAGGCTGTGATGGTCACCTTGAAAGGTGAGGCTGCCGTAGGGGGACACAACCATCCCTAAGCACACGGAACACTTTGTATGGCCTGGACGGACACACACACAGACACTCCCCCCCCAAAGCATTAAACTTCCTAGCACTATCATGCAGAACTTCTCCTGCCCCTAATACAATATAACTACACCTTCCCCACCCTGGTGCCCTAGTGCCCAGTCTACAGTATAGCTGCCCCTTCCTCACCCCGCCCTCTGCTGCCCTAGTGCCCATTATACAGTATATCCGCCCCTTCCCCGCCCCACCCTCTGCTGCCCCCTAGTGCCCATTATACAGTATAGCCGGCCCTTCCCCGCCCCACCCTCTGCTGCCCCTAGTGCCCATTATACAGTATAGCCGGCCCTTCCCCGCCCCACCCTCTGCTGCCCCCTAGTGCCCGTGATACAGTATAGCCGCCCCTTCCCCACCTCACCCTCTGCTGCCCCTAGTGCCCGTTATACAGTATAGCCGCCCCTTCCCCGCCCCACCCTCTGCTGCCCCCTAGTGCCCATTATACAGTATAGCCGCCCCTTCCCCGCCCACCCTCTGCTGCCCCCTAGTGCCCATTATACAGTATAGCCGCCCCTTCCCCGCCCCACCCTCTGCTGCCCCCTAGTGCCCATTATACAGTATAGCCGCCCCTTCCCCGCCCCACCCTCTGCTGCCCCTAGTGCCCATTATACAGTATAGCCGCCCCTTCCCCACCTCACCCTCTGCTGCCCCTAGTGCCCATTGTACAGTATACTTCCAAACACCCACCATGGTCACCCCTTTCCCACGCCAGCCTCTGCTGCCCTAGTGCCCATTATACAGTATAGCCGCCCCTTCTCCACCCACCCTCTGCTGCCCCCAGTGCCCATTATACAGTATAGCCGCCCCTTCCCCGCCCCACCCTCTGCTGCCCCTAGTGCCCATTGTACAGTATACTTCCAAACACCCACGATGGTCACCCCTTTCCCACTCCAGCCTCTGCTGCCCTAGTGCCCATTATACAGTATAGCCGCCCCTTCCCCGCCCCACCCTCTGCTGCCCCTAGTGCCCATTGTACAGTATACTTCCAAACACCCACGATGGTCACCCCTTTCCCACTCCAGCCTCTGCTGCCCTAGTGCCCATTATACAGTATAGCTGCCCCTTCCCCGCCCCACCCTCTGCTGCCCTACTAAACATCACACCATCCCTGCCTCTCCATGACAGGTAGCTTGTGGTCCTGCTAGTGAGCACCCCCATTTTTCTTCTGCTCCCAGAGCCCCTTCCCCCGTCTGTGCTGAGGGTGAATCCCTCATCGGGAGCTGTGGATGAAGGCCTGCCCCTGAACTTCACCTGCATGGCTCCCAAGGTCCCCAGCGAACAGAGGTTTCACTTCTACAAGAACGGGACCAAGATCGACACTAGTGCCTCAGAGCCTGAGCTGACCATCCCCCAGGCTGGCCTTGACATGGCCGGGGAATTCACCTGTGGGTACGAGGAGAAGGTGAATGGGCGGTGGGTCGCCTCCCCCAGGAGCCAGGCCGTGACTGTCACTGTGAAAGGTGAGTGTCCCAGAACCCCAGTAAGAACCCCTGGATCACACCAGCGGCCCCTCTTCTCCTTCCAAAGCGATGCCATGTTAAAAAGGGGATATTAACAAGACTCAGGAATCATACTGCAGTGCCCCCATGTAACCTTCTGGTGCTGGCATGTCCCTAGGGCTGTGTCATATTGTGGGTTTGCAGATGGGCTCATAGCCGGCTGAATTGCTTCATAATTACTTACAGCCCCAAAGTCGTGATCTTGTACTACAAGGCACACCCAACCTGTCCTTCAGAATGCTTGTCTTTGCCATGTTGGCCACCAAAAAGTCCAGCAAGCCATCGCCTTGCTCCCGGAGTGGTGACCTTAATGGAAGACCAATGGAGTAACCTCCAGGGCCCTTTTTAGGACCATGTCTGCGTGGAGGGAATCTCTTTAATCCTCCCAAAATGGCGTCCAGGGGTGAACACTTGAAACCAACCTCAGAGCCCACAAATTCTTTTCTCCAAAAAACTTAAAAAGAAAAAAAGAAAATACGAGCTGCTGTCCCCTCTTCAGAGGCCTGCAGATCCCACAGACAGATTTTCCAGGACACAGAAATGAACCAATACCCGGTTAAGAAAAAAAGAACAAACTTTTATTATTAAAACAATACTCTAATTACAAGCAGAGTTGGAACAGCTAGATAGGAAGACCACCAATTAATAGAGTCATTGAGGATTCCCACATGGGCCAAAACTTGGTTTCAGAGAGAAGAAAGTCCATTTCTGACAGCTCAGACATCAGATCCAAATTCCCAACCCAGAAAACAATAAATTTGTACAGATTTATTTAAACTTTATCCTACACACACATGCGGAAGAGCCTTTTTCTTGGAGAGAGACATGTCTTCTGTCTCCCTCAGTATCTAGAGAGCAAACAGGCTCAGAGAGAAAGGAGGGGAAAAACTCAAAATTCCTTTGTCCCAGTTTGAAATCTCTAACTGCATTTCTTTTGGCTGAGCGGCTACCTGACTAGGTACAGAGACATAGTTAACCCCTTAGTCCCCAGGCTGATGACTAACCCTCATGGTTATGACAAATGGAGATTCCACCCCCGCCCTAGGGAACCCATGCTAGTGCTTCCCCACCCGCCTAGGCAAATCGTTTTCCTAATATGCAGTCTTCCCCTCCCTGATTTCAACTTGCCCATGAACGACTCAGTCCCTTTGTTAGGCAGCAGCCATGACTTACAGGTTTGTCTGAATACTCCCAGCCTAGTTCCTCCAGTGTGGATTGGCACCACTTAATGTCCCCTGCCAACCAAGTGCTCTGATTCGCTCAACTAGTTCCACACCAGTTCCACCAGGTCTGTTGCTAATTTCCCAAGAACAACCCCATCAAACACAAAGGCTCATCCCCTCGCCCCCCAAAAAGGCATGTGACTCATGGAAACCCAATCGGTGCACCCTCAGCTGGCAATAGACACTTTGTTTTGTGCTCTCCCTGCACAAGATTGGGTGCCAACATAGAATGGTAATTGTGATGATGTTTTGCACGGTCCTATCAAAATCCAATCACATCGCAGGCTGGCCCCGAAAAGCATCGGGCAGGCAGAAAACCATTCGTTAAAAGGAAGGGCACCTGGGATTCTTTGCACCAGCTGGGGTGGAGTCGATCTAGTAGATCCATATTCACTCTTCTTTCCCTATGATTCCTGCCTGTTAACTCCTCCCCTTCTGCCCTTTCCTCAGGTGTCACGTCGCTGCCCATCCCCCTGGTGGCGGGGGCTGCAGCTGGTGTGCTGGCTCTGGTTTTACTGCTACTCCTCCTCTGTCTCTGCGTGAGGAAAAGGAAAGGTGCGTGGGCACAGGAGAGAGGTGGGTGGGAAGGGGGAATCTGCCATCCAGGATGAAAATTCAAGTCTCCATTTCAAGGAGATTCTGGAGAAATCACACACTGCCTCTTATTGATAGTCTCGCAAAAGCCTATTGCAAAGGACTGCCTTGCAAGGGATCATGGGTGATTTGCTAATGCAGGATTTCAGTGCAAAGGACAGTGGGTAATTTGAACTAAAAGACAGCGGGGAGTTTCCTAGAAGGAGATTCTGCTGAAATCATGGGTAATTTGGTAACTGTGCGATGCTGGTGCAAAAGGGAGAGACGGTAGGAAGGGGAATGGGACCTACTCTTTGGGATTCCGGTGTCTTAAGGTGGGACAGGATCACTCCAAGAGACATCATGTTGATTCCCTCCTTGGCAGGCTCCAGGTGGTCGATAAACAGAACCGAGAAGGATGGCTCCATCAGCAGTTACTCGCCGATACCCCTGGCATCAATGAACCCAGACACTTTTTAGCCTCTGTGGGAACCCACTCTGCTCCTCCCCACCATGCTGCCTCAGTTTCCCCTCACTGTGTCATAAGGTTAATGAAGGGCTGTAAATATTATGACTCTGTGCATTCTTCCAAGGTCTCCGCCTCACCTGTGGTCACGTGCCAGGTCTCCCGCCCACTTCAGTGTGAGTGGAGAACCCCTTGTGCTGAAAATATCTCTGGCCCAATGAAATGTGATTGCGTCTCTTTACCTGTCGCAATGAGTCTCAGACTATTTGCGAGTAAGGAGGATGTTTCGATTCTCCTACGTTTCATCAGATCTCCCTCCTTTGCCATGAACGTTCAAGACAATGTGAATCACTGTAAATTCCCTGTCTCCTCTTTGGTATTAAACACCTCTCTAATCTCCTAAGGCAGGGTGGGGAATCTTTTTGGGGCTGGGGGGCCACAGAGCCACAGAAAAATCAGTCAGGGTCACAGACTAGCAAGAAGCAGGGAATAAAACACCCTCGCTGATCTGACCACCAAGTGAGAAGAGAGGAAAAAGACTCCCCCTTGCTCCCCTTAAACTCCAGCCCCATGGGGGTGGGGGAGGTGCTGAGGCTCAGGGTTACCCCCAGGGCTGGATTAACTCTTCTGGTACCTGGGTCTAGTCCCATGAGGCTCTGCAAGAATGGAATGGAGGTGGGGGTGGAATATGGATGGGAGGAGGTGCAGGAGCAGGTAGGAGGTGGGTGTGGGATCAGGGTGGAGGTGTGGGCGGGGTTTGGGAGGGAGGAGCGTGCAGGAGCAGGATGGAGGTGGGGGCAGGGTCTGGGTGGGAGGAGGGTGCTGGAGTGAGGTGCAGGTGTGGGCAGAGTCTGGGCATGACAGGGTGCAGAAGTGGGCTGGAGGTGTGGGTGGTGTCTGGGCAGGAGGAGAGGGTGGCAGTGGGGTGCGGGTGTGGGTGGGGTCTGGGCATAAGGAGGGTGTGGGAGCAGGGTGCAGGTGTGGGTGGAGTCTGGGCGGGAGGAGGATATGGGAGCAGAGTGGAGATGTGGGTGTGGTCTGGGAATGAGGAAGGTAAAGGAGTGGGCGGAGCTGTTGGCAGGGTCTGGGTGGGAAGAGGATGTAGGAGAGCGGTGGAGGTGCAGTTGGGGTCTGGGTGAGAGGAGGGGTGGGAGCGGGATGGAAGTGTGGGCTGGAGGAAGGTGTGGAAGCAAACAGAGTTATGGGCAGGGTCTGAGCTGGAGGCAGGAGCGGGAGCAGGTGAAGGTGTGGGCGGGTTCTGGGTGGGAGGATGGTGCAGGAGCGGGTGGAGATGTGGGCAGGGTCTGGATGGGAGGAGGGTGCAGGAGCGGGTGGAGGTGTGGGCAGGGTCTGGCTGGGAGGAGGGCGCAGGAGCGGGTGGAGGTGTGGGCAGAGTATGGGCGGGAGGAGGGTGCAGGAGGTGTGGGAGTATGGGCGGGAGGTGTGGGAGTATGGGCGGGAGGAGGTGGAGGTGTGGGCGGAGTCTGGGCGGGAGAAGAGTGCAGGAGCGGGTGGAGGTGTGGGCGGAGTCTGGGCGGGAGGAGAGTGCAGGAGCGGGTGGAGGTGTGGGCGGAGTCTGGGCGGGAGGAGAGTGCAGGAGCGGGTGGAGGTGTGGGCGGGGTCTATGCGGAGCGGAGGGGAGTTTGGGAGCGCTTTCCTGCAGCACACAGAGCCCTTTCCTGCCCCCTAACAGGGGTCTACAGCTGTGGGGAGCTGAGGGGTCACTCATGCCGCTGCGGGGTGGGAGGTTGAGCCCCACGTCTGTTACCAGATTTGCCCAGTTCTCTGACGTGTGCTCATTTATTAGGGTTACACTTACGGGCCCGGAGGGAGGTTCACAATTCTATCCGGGTGCTGCGGGTGCTTCTTTGTGCTCTCCTATGGGGCTGAATTCTCCCTGCTGCCCATTCTCCCTCCCACTGGAGCGCCCCTGCAGGAACTAGGCTCCTCAGGACGGGGTCCTCCCCACCTTAGCAACACACAGACACTCACCCCCCACTACCAGAGCACCCCTGGAGGGACTGGGCACTCAGCTCTCACACGCTGACCTCTCCTACATCCCTGGACTCAGCACACTGGTTAACAGCAACGCCCCACTGCACCCCCATGTTCCTTTGGCCTCCGTGGGTGGAATTAAACAGCACTTTACACTGCCATCCTCATAAGCCCCCAGGTTCAGCACCCCCTATCCCCACTCTCACCCCACAATCATTCCCTGGGGAACCACACGATGAGCAAACCCCACGAGACTTTGGTCACGCCAGGGATCTGTCGCTTGGGGACGAGAAGCGTTGCTGCAGAGCGAATGGGGAAGCCAAAACAACCCCGCTTGAGGAAGAGCGAGCGAAAGAGAAAGAGAGAGAGATGCAACCAGCTGAACAATGACCATTATTTATTTCTGCGTAGTGAAAACAGTGACACTATCGAATCTAAATTGAAACCGATTACAGATGGTAGAACAGTTTACATAGGGCAGGGTCAGGAGGCTGCGCATACAGAAGTAGTTGAGGGAGAGGGGAAGAGAGAGAGAGACCTCACCACTCCGTGGAGCTTGCCCTGATCGGGGTGCCCAGAGGGGGATGGGAGCCGGGGGTCCAGAGGGCAGGAGACGAGCACGATCAGACAGGAGATGAAGACAACTCAATGGAACGGATGCAGCTTACGTCCCGGTCTCAGGACCGTTTTTCTTGGGCAAGGGTAGGCGTCCTTACAGGGACAGGACAACGGTGCGAAGGGAAACGGAGGCGAGACGACAGAGACTGATCGCCCCTGGTGATGGGGGATGTTCCTTGAAGGAGCTCCCAACGCAACTGGGCAGTGGCAGTATCGTAGATGTCAATAGGATCATGACGACTCATTGGGGGGCTGAGCAGGCCTGGGTTCATTAGCATCTGGAGCAGAGATTTCCCATCAGGCCGTGCGTCTCTGCTTTCGGTATCCCAGAGTTCAGTGCGGGTCCTGCCTTGGAAGAGCGGGTCTCCATGCTGACTGCTAATGAGAAGTCCCTCTGTCCTATCGTCAGTGCAGGTGAGGCTGGGGGGTTCCTTAATTAGTTTAGGGTGGGTTTTCCTCGGCCTTTTCATTGCTTTGTCTTTGATTCCAGCAGGGGGGATGGTTTTCCAGGAGTGTCACTCCCTGCTCCCCAAGAGCACAGGGCTGGTAGGTAGCACGTCTCATGGTCCCCATCAAGGCAAGGCTCCACCCCCATCCCATAGTCCCTTTACCTCCCGTTCACCATTCACAGAAGTAGTTGGGGCTGGAAGGGACCTCAAAAGCCATGAATCCACTCCTGCCTGAGATAGGGCCTTGTAGACCTGCCCCCTCCCACCCCCCAACTCCTGCACTCTCCCTCCTTCTACACCCCAGAAGGTGTCTCTCCAAGGTGGGCCTTGGGACCTCCAGGGACAGGCCTTCCACGACCTCCCTTCAGAGTCGATGCCCGAGTGTAATGACCTCAGCAGGTGTTTTCCCCTCCCATCTTCTCTCAGGCTGCTAGCCTGGCCCTGGACTGCGCCTCAGTTTCCCCACACAGTAGGAGGAGGCCTTTAGGGTGGGTCCTGCCCTGCTGAGTCTTGTTGCTCTTGAGACGCTGGAAGAGAGGGGGGCAGAGAAACACCCCGAGCGGATGGCCAGTGCATGGTAACATTTCACCAGAGCCTGGCCAGGATGACACGATGCCTCTCTTCTCAGAGGAAACAGAGGACACCACAGCACAGGAAGGGTGACACTCCCTTTCCCCCCCGGGCAGAGCTGGGGCCAGTGGCTGAGCGGAGAACCCAGCTCCCAGCCCAGAGCGACCAACTCAGCATGGCGCGGACTCTACTTCTGCTGGGTAAGTGCCCACCTCAACCTGTATCCTTTCTTGCTCGCTCCTACTTCTCCTCCGGCCCTCCTGGCCAGCTGGCTCCACTCCTTCCTTCGGCCTTTCTCACTCCCCCCTTTCTTCCTCTCTTTTCTCTTTTTTCTTTCTTTCCAGATCTTTCTACTTTTTTGCTTTCTCTTTCTTGTCTTGCTGACTTGTTTTCTGACCATCTCTTTTCTCTCTCACTGGCAGGCTGTCCTTCTGGGTCCTCTTTCTTTCTTTCTTTCTTTCTTTCTTTCTTTCTTTCTTTCTTTCTTTCTTTCTTTCTTTCTTTCTTTCTTTCTTTCTTTCTTTCTTTCTTTCTTTCTTTCTTTCTTCTGAGCTTTAGTATCCCTTCATCCACTCTTTCTCACTCCCCCCTTTTTCTAACATGCCTAACTCCCAGCATGCTCATCCATCCACCCTTCCTCCCCCAATCTATCACTCATCCCCTCTTCTCTCTTTCAGCCACTTTTCAGCTGCTGCCCCAGCTGGTGCTCCTTTCAGGTAAGGTGGAGTCCTGGGCTGGCTGCAATAACTCATTTTGGGGTGGAGGTTATCTCTGGAGAAGGATTTGCCAGTGCTTATGCTGTGGGGTCTGGGATCTTGGGGGTGGATCTGTGGGAGGAAACCCATCCGTCTCCCCCTTGCAAAGACCAATCTTCATCCAGCCCCAGTTCAGAGTCACCCACCGATCCCACAACTGAGCCAAGTCCGTGGGTTCTTCGCCCTGGGAGTCTGGAGGGTGCATGGGCGCATTGCTGCCCCTTAGTGGGAGGCGAGGGATAGGGTGTGTTTTGGGAGGTATTTTCACCCGAGGGCTTGAGTTTAGGAGCACACCCCATTGATGCAGAACATCCGGTTCCTTCCCCATCTCCGTTCCCGCCCCCCCTTCTCCTGACTTTGTCCCACCATTTTGTTCCCGTCGGCTCATTCTGACTGCACCAACGCAGTTAGGAAAAGTCCTGGCCCTCCGTCAGCCTGGCATTCCCAGTTCCTCTTTGTATGTTGTCCCCCCATCCACCACACCAGGGAGCAGACCTGAGCAGAGGGGGGGCAGGGACTCCCCTCCCCCCAACTTCCCAGTGCTCACCTCCTGCCTCTTGCATTCAGGGCAGCTGTCCCCTGTCCTCGCCTAGGTCACAGCCAAGGGGAGTCCACAAGCCAGTGCCCTGAGAAAAGGGCTGGGAACCTCCCATGGACTCTTCCCATCCATCAGGGGTGGATGGAGGGGAAAGACGAGGGGGTCTGTTTGTGGCCGTGTCTCTGTGGGTTTTCTATTCTGCTAATGGACCCTTCCCTCCCCAGCCCCACATCCAGCCCCAGCCTTTTCTATAGACCCACTGAAGGACGAGTACCTGATTGGAGACACCGTGGCTCTCACGTGCTCTGCTGAACTCCTGTCGGTTCCCGTGAGAGAATTCCACTTCTACAGTGACACGGGGTTCGCTGTGACAGACAGAGTGTCCTCTGGCAGGAAGAAGACCTACAACTTTAACATAACCGGGCCCCGCGACGCGGGGGAGTATTACTGTGCATATTACACAGGCAGGACTGGTCATTTAACAAAGTCCATGCACAGCGCCACTATCACCATCAAAGTCAAAGGTGAGAGAGATCTATCTATCTATCCCCACACACCCCCTCGATCTATCTATCTATCTATCTATCTATCTATCTATCTATCTATCTATCTATCTATCTATCTATCTATCTATCTATCTATCTATCCCCACACCCCCCCTCTATCTATCTATCTATCTATCTATCTATCTATCTATCTATCTATCTATCTATCTATCTATCTATCTATCCCCACACCCCCCCTCTATCTATCTATCTATCTATCTATCTATCTATCTATCTATCTATCTATCTATCTATCTATCTATCTATCTATCTATCTATCCCCACACACCCCATCTATCTATCTATCTATCTATCTATCTATCTATCTATCTATCTATCTATCTATCTATCTATCTATCTATCTATCTATCTATCTATCCCCACACCCCCCCTCTATCTATCTATCTATCTATCTATCTATCTATCTATCTATCTATCTATCTATCTATCTATCTATCTATCTATCTATCTATCTATCTGGTGTCTTCCTGCCTCTCTCGCTAGCCTGTAGACATGAAAATAGCTAGGCATAAAGGGTGTGTTTAGACTGCAGGATTTTGTTGACAAAAGTACACTTTTGTGGACAAAACTATACCTGCGTCTACACTACTGATGAATTCTGTCGACATAATGTAGACAGAACTTGGCAGTTTTGTCGACGGTGGTAAATCTCAGTCTAGGAGGAATAACACCTTTTGTCAACAAAATTCTGTCGACAGGAGGCATTATTGCATCTACACTGTCCTTTGCATCTACACTCTCATGTCGACAAAGTGGCTTGCTTTGTCCACAGAACTGGATGAAGTCTAAATGCCCTTTGTCAACAGAAGCGTTGTCAACAGTATGGGTACGTCTAAACTACACAGCTCCGTTGATGGAGCCATGTAGTTTAGGCAGATAGGTAGAGGGAAATGAATCAGCGATTTAAATAATCAAGGTTTCATTTAAATTTAAATGGCTGCCAGGCTCTGCCAAACAGCTGATGATCAGCTGTTTGTCAGCAGATCGGGGCAGTCTGGACGTGCAGTGGTCGACGAGGAAGCCTTTGACAACTGGCAAAGGTATGGCTCGGGAAACCAGGTTTACCTGCGCCGGTTGACAAACCCTTCCTTGTCGACCGTGGCACATGGAGACTGCCCCAATCTGCCGAAAAAAAGCTGATCATGAGCTGGTGGTCACCCAGGGAAAGCCAAGAATCAACTCTTTCCCGCTCAGTAGGATAACCCAATAACGGTCTCTGTCCCGCTCCAACCGTGTCTCCACCGCCACAGTGGGATGGAAGCCATGCAAGTCCCATTCTCAAAGGGGCATCTTCTCCTTCCTTCATCTCCTGCCCGGGTGACCCCTCACATGCTGCTGTTCTCCTCAGGCCCCCCTGCTGAGCCAATGTTGAGTGTGGACCCCCCGTCCAGAGAAGCATATAAAGGGCACCCCATCGTCGTCACCTGCACGGCTCCCACGCACGCCACAGAGCGGAGGTTCCACTTCTACCAGCAAGGGGCTGAGATCGAGGCAGGAGCCGAGAAGCACATCACGGCGACTGACACCCCACCTAGGAACGTCGCAGTGCTGAGCATCCCACGGGCGGATACCAACAGTACAGGGAAATACTCCTGCGGGTACGAGGAGAAGGACAGTGGGAGATGGATTCCCTCCTCCAGGAGTCAGGCTGTGATGCTCACCTTGAAAGGTGAGGCTGCCGTAGGGACACACAACGAGCAATACAAAACAGGAACACTTAGTATGGCCTGGACGGACACACACACGCAGAAGTATGCATACACTGAAACCCTCATCTATGCACACAGACACACACAGACAAAGACACACGTTTATATACAGAGACACGTAGGTATACACAAACACAGAGACACACAGACACAAACAGGTATTCATTCACAAAGGCGTTTCTGCCCCACATGGCTGCCCAGATACTAACGTTCTTCCAATATGGCATCTCACAGGGGACGTGAGAAACGTGGGCGCCCGACTAGCAACAACGGATGGGCTGCCCAACTTAAAAAATCCCAGGAGTGGCCATGGGGGCAATCCATCCGGACACCCAGGGAAAGCCAAGCCCCGCCTGTGTCCCACTCCGTAGGGTAACCCAGTAACCGTCTTTTGGGGGATGTATTTCTCTGTCCCGCTCCAACCGAGTCTTCACCGCCATGGGGGGATGGAAGCCACGCCTGTCTCATTCTCCAATCCGCATCTTCTCTTTCCTCCCTCTCCTGCCCGGGTGGCCCCTCACATGCTGCTGTTCTCCTCAGGCCCCCCTGCAGAGCCGACGTTGAGTGTGGACCCCCCGTCCAGAGAGGCGAATGAAGGGCAGCCCCTCGTCATCACCTGTATCGCTCCTGGGGACGCTGCGGAGCGAAGGTTCCACTTCTACCAGCAAGGAGCCGAGCTCGAGGCAGGAGCTGAGAAGCACATCACGGCGCCTGAAACCCCACCTAGGAACGTCGCCGTGCTGAGCATCCCGCGGGCGGATACCAACAGCTCTGGGGAATACTCCTGCGGGTACGAGGAGAAAGACAGTGGGAGATGGATTCCCTCCTCCAGGAGTCAGGCTGTGATGGTCACCTTGAAAGGTGAGGCTGTGGTAGGGACACACAATGAGCAATAGAAAACAGGAACACTTAGTATGGCCTGGATAGACACACACTCTCAGAAGTATGCATACACTGAAACACTCATCTATGCACACAGACACACACAGACAAAGACACACGTTTATATACAGAGACACGTAGGTATACACAAACACAGAGACACACAGACACAAAAAGGTATTCATTCACTCAGGCACATATACATACACACACAGAGACACAGAGACAAACACTGCCACACACACACGTATGCATACATACATATATACATGTGTACACACGCACACTCAGACACACACACACATGGGTTTTTACCTAATGTCGGTCAAGAGCTCTTTATAGTTATCCGTGCCGGAAGAGCCTCTGTCTGCCCCATAGTTGTTTGGGAGGAGAAATCTCCTGGAATGGGTTTCTCATCCATTCTCCCCACTATTACTGGTGGCCACCCCATGTGGCCGGCAGCTTAGCACCTGCGTGGCTGCAGGTCAACATGCCCGTGGAATATGCTGGTTCGCACTCAGCCAAAGGAACGGTGAACACCGCCGTTCCACAGACAACATTGTCTCTCCCCAACATGGCTGTCCAGATACTAACGCTCTTCCCACATGGAAGCTCACAGAGTACGTGAGAAACGTGGCCGCCCGACTAGCAACAACGGACGGGCCGCCCAACTAAAAAAAATCCCTTGAGTGGACAAAGGGGCAATCCATCTGGTCACCCAGGGAAAGCCAAGACCCTCCTCTTTTCGGTTCCGTAGACTAACCCAATAACTGTATTTGGGGGCATGCATTTCTCTGTCCCGCTCCAACCGTGTCTCCACCGCCATGGCGGGATGGAAGCCATGCCCGTTCCATTCTCCAACTCGCATCTTCTCTTTCCTCCCTCTCCTGCCCGGGTGGCCCCTCACACGCTGCTGTTCTCTTCAGGACCCCCTGCAGAGCCGAAGTTGAGTGTAGACCCCCCGTCCAGAGAAGCAAATGAGGGGCACCCACTCGTCGTCACCTGCACAGCTCCCGGGCACGCTGCGGAGCGGAGGTTCCACTTCTACCAGCACGGAGCAGAGATCGAGGCAGGGTCCGAGACCCACATCACAGAGCCCGACACCGAAGCTAGGAACATCGCCGTACTGAGCATCCCGCTGGCGGATACGAACAGCTCTGGGGTATACACCTGCGGGTACGAAGAGAAGGACAGCGGGAGATGGATTCCCTCCACCAGGAGCCAGGCTGTGATGGTCACTTTGAAAGGTGAGGCTGCCGTAGGGACACACAACGAGCAATAGAAAACAGGAACTCTTAGTATGGCCTGGACGGACACACACACGCAGAAGTAGGCATACACTGAAACACTCATCTATGCACACAGGCACACACAGACAAAGACACAGGTTTATATACAGAGACACGTAGGTATACACAAACACAGAGACACACAGACACAAACAGGTATTCATTCACTCAGGCACATATACATACACACACAGAGACACAGAGACAAACACTGCCACACACACACCTATGCATACACACATATATACATGTGTACACACGCACACAGATACACACACACACACATACAGACACGTAGACACACACACACATGTGTTTTTACCTAATGTCAGTCAAGAGCTCTTTATAGTTATCTGTGCCGGAACAGCCTCTGTCTGCCCCATAGTTGTTCGGGAGGAGAAATCTCCAGGAATGGGTTTCTCAGCCATTCTCCCCACTATTACTGGTGGCCACCCCATGTGGCCGGCAGCTTGGCACCTGCGTGGCTGCAGGTCAACATGCCCGTGGAATATGCTGGTTCGCACTCAGCCAAAGGAACGGTGAACACCGCCGTTCCACAGACAACATTGTCTCTCCCCAACATGGCTGTCCAGATACTAACGCTCTTCCCACATGGAAGCTCACAGAGTACGTGAGAAACGTGGCCGCCCGACTAGCAACAACGGACGGGCCGCCCAACTAAAAAAACCCCAGGAGTGGACAAAGGGGCAATCCATCTGGTCACCCAGGGAAAGCCAAGACCCTCCTCTTTTCGGCTCTGTAGAGTAACCCAATAACTGTCTTTGGGGGCATGCATTTCTCTGTCTGGCTCCAACCGTGTCTCCACCGCCATGGCGGGATGGAAGCCATGCCCGTTCCATTCTCCAACTCGCATCTTCTCTTTCCTCCCTCTCCTGCCCGGGTGGCCCCTCACACGCTGCTGTTCTCTTCAGGACCCCCTGCAGAGCCGACATTGAGTGTGGACCCCCCGTCCAGAGAAGCAAATGAGGGGCACCCACTCGTCGTCACCTGCACGGCTCCCGGGCACGCCGCGGAGCGGAGGTTCCACTTCTACCAGCACGGAGCAGAGATCGAGGCAGGGTCCGAGACCCACATCACAGAGCCCGACACCGAAGCTAGGAACGTCGCCGTGCTGAGCATCCCGCTGGCGGATACCAACAGCTTTGGGGAATACTCCTGCGGGTACGAAGAGAAGGACAGCGGGAGATGGATTCCCTCCACCAGGAGCCAGGCTGTGATGGTCACTTTGAAAGGTGAGGCTGCCGTAGGGACACACAACCAGCGATAGAAAACCGGAACACGTAGTATGGCCCGTACAGACACACACACACGAACACACACAGAGACACACACAGTTATGCATAGACACAGACACGCATGCCTACACACACAGAGAGAAACACACATACAGACACACACATACACATGAGTTTTTACCTATTGTCAGTCAATAGGATTTCATGGGTTTCCATGACGGAAGTGGCTCTGTCTACCCCATAGTTGTTCTAGAACCGGAATCTCTCCCATGGTTCCTCTGGCGTACGGGATTTCCCACTCATTCTCCCCATTATTACTCGTGGCCACCCCATGTGGACGGCAGTCTTCCACCTGCGTGGCTGCAGTTCAACATGCCCGTGGAATATGGCGGTTCGCACTTCAGCCAAAGAAACGGTGAACACCGCCGTTCCAGAGATAACAGCGTTTCTGCCCCACATGGCTGCCCAGATACTAACGCACTTCCAATATGGCATCTCACAGGCTACGTGAGAAACGTGGGCGCCTGACTAGCAACAACGGATGGGCCGCCCAACTTAAAAAATCCCAGGAGTGGCCATGGGGGCAAAACCTCTGGTCATCCATGGAAAGCCAAGTCCCGCCTGTGTCCCACTCCGTAGGGTAACCCAGTAACCGTCTTTCGGGGGATGCATTTCTCTGTCCCACTCCAACCGAGTCTTCACCGCCATGGCGGGATAGAAGCCACGCCCGTCTCATTCTCCAATCCGCATCTTCTCTTTCCTCCCTCTCCTGCCCGGGTGGCCCCTCACACGCTGCTGTTCTCCTCAGGCCCCCCTGCAGAGCCGACGTTGAGTGTGGACCCCCCGTCCAGAGAGGCGAATGAAGGGCACCCCCTCATCATCACCTGCACGGCTCCCGGGGTCGCTGCAGAGCGAAGGTTCCACTTCTACCAGCAAGGAGCCGAGCTCGAGGCAGGAGCCGAGAAGCACATCGCGGCGCCTGACACCCCACCTAGGAACGTCGCCGTGCTGAGCATCCCGCGGGCGGATACCAACAGCTCTGGGGAATACTCCTGCGGGTACGAAGAGAAGGACAGTGGGAGATGGATTCCCTCCACCAGGAGCCAGGCTGTGATGGTCACCTTGAAAGGTGAGGCTGTGGTAGGGACACACAATGAGCAATAGAAAACAGGAACACTTAGTATGGCCTGGATAGACACACACTCTCAGAAGTATGCATACACTGAAACACTCATCTATGCACACAGACACACACAGACAAAGACACACGTTTATATACAGAGACACGTAGGTATACACAAACACAGAGACACACAGACACAAACAGGTATTCATTCACTCAGGCACATATACATACACACACAGAGACACAGAGACAAACACTGCCACACACACACGTATGCATACATACATATATACATGTGTACACACGCACACTCAGACACACACACACATGGGTTTTTACCTAATGTCGGTCAAGAGCTCTTTATAGTTATCCGTGCCGGAAGAGCCTCTGTCTGCCCCATAGTTGTTTGGGAGGAGAAATCTCCTGGAATGGGTTTCTCAGCCATTCTCCCCACTATTACTGGTGGCCACCCCATGTGGCCGGCAGCTTAGCACCTGCGTGGCTGCAGGTCAACATGCCCGTGGAATATGCTGGTTCGCACTCAGCCAAAGGAACGGTGAACACCGCCGTTCCACAGACAACATTGTCTCTCCCCAACATGGCTGTCCAGATACTAACGCTCTTCCCACATGGAAGCTCACAGAGTACGTGAGAAACGTGGCCGCCCGACTAGCAACAACGGACGGGCCGCCCAACTAAAAAAAATCCCTTGAGTGGACAAAGGGGCAATCCATCTGGTCACCCAGGGAAAGCCAAGACCCTCCTCTTTTCGGTTCCGTAGACTAACCCAATAACTGTATTTGGGGGCATGCATTTCTCTGTCCCGCTCCAACCGTGTCTCCACCGCCATGGCGGGATGGAAGCCATGCCCGTTCCATTCTCCAACTCGCATCTTCTCTTTCCTCCCTCTCCTGCCCGGGTGGCCCCTCACACGCTGCTGTTCTCTTCAGGACCCCCTGCAGAGCCGAAGTTGAGTGTAGACCCCCCGTCCAGAGAAGCAAATGAGGGGCACCCACTCGTCGTCACCTGCACAGCTCCCGGGCACGCTGCGGAGCGGAGGTTCCACTTCTACCAGCACGGAGCAGAGATCGAGGCAGGGTCCGAGACCCACATCACAGAGCCCGACACCGAAGCTAGGAACATCGCCGTACTGAGCATCCCGCTGGCGGATACGAACAGCTCTGGGGTATACACCTGCGGGTACGAAGAGAAGGACAGCGGGAGATGGATTCCCTCCACCAGGAGCCAGGCTGTGATGGTCACTTTGAAAGGTGAGGCTGCCGTAGGGACACACAACGAGCAATAGAAAACAGGAACTCTTAGTATGGCCTGGACGGACACACACACGCAGAAGTAGGCATACACTGAAACACTCATCTATGCACACAGGCACACACAGACAAAGACACAGGTTTATATACAGAGACACGTAGGTATACACAAACACAGAGACACACAGACACAAACAGGTATTCATTCACTCAGGCACATATACATACACACACAGAGACACAGAGACAAACACTGCCACACACACACCTATGCATACACACATATATACATGTGTACACACGCACACAGATACACACACACACACATACAGACACGTAGACACACACACACATGTGTTTTTACCTAATGTCAGTCAAGAGCTCTTTATAGTTATCTGTGCCGGAACAGCCTCTGTCTGCCCCATAGTTGTTCGGGAGGAGAAATCTCCAGGAATGGGTTTCTCAGCCATTCTCCCCACTATTACTGGTGGCCACCCCATGTGGCCGGCAGCTTGGCACCTGCGTGGCTGCAGGTCAACATGCCCGTGGAATATGCTGGTTCGCACTCAGCCAAAGGAACGGTGAACACCGCCGTTCCACAGACAACATTGTCTCTCCCCAACATGGCTGTCCAGATACTAACGCTCTTCCCACATGGCAGCTCACAGAGTACGTGAGAAACATGGCCGCCCGACTAGCAACAACGGACGGGCCGCCCAACTAAAAAAACCCCAGGAGTGGACAAAGGGGCAATCCATCTGGTCACCCAGGGAAAGCCAAGACCCTCCTCTTTTCGGCTCTGTAGAGTAACCCAATAACTGTCTTTGGGGGCATGCATTTCTCTGTCCCGCTCCAACCGTGTCTCCACCGCCATGGCGGGATGGAAGCCATGCCCGTTCCATTCTCCAACTCGCATCTTCTCTTTCCTCCCTCTCCTGCCCGGGTGGCCCCTCACACGCTGCTGTTCTCTTCAGGACCCCCTGCAGAGCCGACATTGAGTGTGGACCCCCCGTCCAGAGAAGCAAATGAGGGGCACCCACTCGTCGTCACCTGCACGGCTCCCGGGCACGCCACGCAGCGGAGGTTCCACTTCTACCAGCACGGAGCAGAGATCGAGGCAGGGTCCGAGACCCACATCACAGAGCCCGACACCGAAGCTAGGAACGTCGCCGTGCTGAGCATCCCGCTGGCGGATACCAACAGCTTTGGGGAATACTCCTGCGGGTACGAAGAGAAGGACAGCGGGAGATGGATTCCCTCCACCAGGAGCCAGGCTGTGATGGTCACTTTGAAAGGTGAGGCTGCCGTAGGGACACACAACCAGCGATAGAAAACCGGAACACGTAGTATGGCCCGTACAGACACACACACACGAACACACACAGAGACACACACAGTTATGCATAGACACAGACACGCATGCCTACACACACAGAGAGAAACACACATACAGACACACACATACACATGAGTTTTTACCTATTGTCAGTCAATAGGATTTCATGGGTTTCCATGACGGAAGTGGCTCTGTCTACCCCATAGTTGTTCTAGAACCGGAATCTCTCCCATGGTTCCTCTGGCGTACGGGATTTCCCACTCATTCTCCCCATTATTACTCGTGGCCACCCCATGTGGACGGCAGTCTTCCACCTGCGTGGCTGCAGTTCAACATGCCCGTGGAATATGGCGGTTCACACTTCAGCCAAAGAAACGGTGAACACCGCCGTTCCAGAGATAACAGCGTTTCTGCCCCACATGGCTGCCCAGATACTAACGCACTTCCAATATGGCATCTCACAGGCTACGTGAGAAACGTGGGCGCCTGACTAGCAACAACGGATGGGCCGCCCAACTTAAAAAATCCCAGGAGTGGCCATGGGGGCAAAACCTCTGGTCATCCATGGAAAGCCAAGTCCCGCCTGTGTCCCACTCCGTAGGGTAACCCAGTAACCGTCTTTCGGGGGATGCATTTCTCTGTCCCGCTCCAACCGAGTCTTCACCGCCATGGCGGGATAGAAGCCACGCCCGTCTCATTCTCCAATCCGCATCTTCTCTTTCCTCCCTCTCCTGCCCGGGTGGCCCCTCACACGCTGCTGTTCTCCTCAGGCCCCCCTGCAGAGCCGACGTTGAGTGTGGACCCCCCGTCCAGAGAGGCGAATGAAGGGCACCCCCTCATCATCACCTGCACGGCTCCCGGGGTCGCTGCAGAGCGAAGGTTCCACTTCTACCAGCAAGGAGCCGAGCTCGAGGCAGGAGCCGAGAAGCACATCGCGGCGCCTGACACCCCACCTAGGAACGTCGCCGTGCTGAGCATCCCGCGGGCGGATACCAACAGCTCTGGGGAATACTCCTGCGGGTACGAAGAGAAGGACAGTGGGAGATGGATTCCCTCCACCAGGAGCCAGGCTGTGATGGTCACCTTGAAAGGTGAGGCTGTGGTAGGGACACACAATGAGCAATAGAAAACAGGAACACTTAGTATGGCCTGGATAGACACACACTCTCAGAAGTATGCATACACTGAAACACTCATCTATGCACACAGACACACACAGACAAAGACACACGTTTATATACAGAGACACGTAGGTATACACAAACACAGAGACACACAGACACAAACAGGTATTCATTCACTCAGGCACATATACATACACACACAGAGACACAGAGACAAACACTGCCACACACACACGTATGCACACATACATATATACATGTGTACACACGCACACTCAGACACACACACACATGGGTTTTTACCTAATGTCGGTCAAGAGCTCTTTATAGTTATCCGTGCCGGAAGAGCCTCTGTCTGCCCCATAGTTGTTTGGGAGGAGAAATCTCCTGGAATGGGTTTCTCAGCCATTCTCCCCACTATTACTGGTGGCCACCCCATGTGGCCGGCAGCTTAGCACCTGCGTGGCTGCAGGTCAACATGCCCGTGGAATATGCTGGTTCGCACTCAGCCAAAGGAACGGTGAACACCGCCGTTCCACAGACAACATTGTCTCTCCCCAACATGGCTGTCCAGATACTAACGCTCTTCCCACATGGAAGCTCACAGAGTACGTGAGAAACGTGGCCGCCCGACTAGCAACAACGGACGGGCCGCCCAACTAAAAAAAATCCCTTGAGTGGACAAAGGGGCAATCCATCTGGTCACCCAGGGAAAGCCAAGACCCTCCTCTTTTCGGTTCCGTAGACTAACCCAATAACTGTATTTGGGGGCATGCATTTCTCTGTCCCGCTCCAACCGTGTCTCCACCGCCATGGCGGGATGGAAGCCATGCCCGTTCCATTCTCCAACTCGCATCTTCTCTTTCCTCCCTCTCCTGCCCGGGTGGCCCCTCACACGCTGCTGTTCTCTTCAGGACCCCCTGCAGAGCCGAAGTTGAGTGTAGACCCCCCGTCCAGAGAAGCAAATGAGGGGCACCCACTCGTCGTCACCTGCACAGCTCCCGGGCACGCTGCGGAGCGGAGGTTCCACTTCTACCAGCACGGAGCAGAGATCGAGGCAGGGTCCGAGACCCACATCACAGAGCCCGACACCGAAGCTAGGAACATCGCCGTACTGAGCATCCCGCTGGCGGATACGAACAGCTCTGGGGTATACACCTGCGGGTACGAAGAGAAGGACAGCGGGAGATGGATTCCCTCCACCAGGAGCCAGGCTGTGATGGTCACTTTGAAAGGTGAGGCTGCCGTAGGGACACACAACGAGCAATAGAAAACAGGAACTCTTAGTATGGCCTGGACGGACACACACACGCAGAAGTAGGCATACACTGAAACACTCATCTATGCACACAGGCACACACAGACAAAGACACAGGTTTATATACAGAGACACGTAGGTATACACAAACACAGAGACACACAGACACAAACAGGTATTCATTCACTCAGGCACATATACATACACACACAGAGACACAGAGACAAACACTGCCACACACACACCTATGCATACACACATATATACATGTGTACACACGCACACAGATACACACACACACACATACAGACACGTAGACACACACACACATGTGTTTTTACCTAATGTCAGTCAAGAGCTCTTTATAGTTATCTGTGCCGGAACAGCCTCTGTCTGCCCCATAGTTGTTCGGGAGGAGAAATCTCCAGGAATGGGTTTCTCAGCCATTCTCCCCACTATTACTGGTGGCCACCCCATGTGGCCGGCAGCTTGGCACCTGCGTGGCTGCAGGTCAACATGCCCGTGGAATATGCTGGTTCGCACTCAGCCAAAGGAACGGTGAACACCGCCGTTCCACAGACAACATTGTCTCTCCCCAACATGGCTGTCCAGATACTAACGCTCTTCCCACATGGCAGCTCACAGAGTACGTGAGAAACATGGCCGCCCGACTAGCAACAACGGACGGGCCGCCCAACTAAAAAAACCCCAGGAGTGGACAAAGGGGCAATCCATCTGGTCACCCAGGGAAAGCCAAGACCCTCCTCTTTTCGGCTCTGTAGAGTAACCCAATAACTGTCTTTGGGGGCATGCATTTCTCTGTCCCGCTCCAACCGTGTCTCCACCGCCATGGCGGGATGGAAGCCATGCCCGTTCCATTCTCCAACTCGCATCTTCTCTTTCCTCCCTCTCCTGCCCGGGTGGCCCCTCACACGCTGCTGTTCTCTTCAGGACCCCCTGCAGAGCCGACATTGAGTGTGGACCCCCCGTCCAGAGAAGCAAATGAGGGGCACCCACTCGTCGTCACCTGCACGGCTCCCGGGCACGCCACGCAGCGGAGGTTCCACTTCTACCAGCACGGAGCAGAGATCGAGGCAGGGTCCGAGACCCACATCACAGAGCCCGACACCGAAGCTAGGAACGTCGCCGTGCTGAGCATCCCGCTGGCGGATACCAACAGCTTTGGGGAATACTCCTGCGGGTACGAAGAGAAGGACAGCGGGAGATGGATTCCCTCCACCAGGAGCCAGGCTGTGATGGTCACTTTGAAAGGTGAGGCTGCCGTAGGGACACACAACCAGCGATAGAAAACCGGAACACGTAGTATGGCCCGTACAGACACACACACACGAACACACACAGAGACACACACAGTTATGCATAGACACAGACACGCATGCCTACACACACAGAGAGAAACACACATACAGACACACACATACACATGAGTTTTTACCTATTGTCAGTCAATAGGATTTCATGGGTTTCCATGACGGAAGTGGCTCTGTCTACCCCATAGTTGTTCTAGAACCGGAATCTCTCCCATGGTTCCTCTGGCGTACGGGATTTCCCACTCATTCTCCCCATTATTACTCGTGGCCACCCCATGTGGACGGCAGTCTTCCACCTGCGTGGCTGCAGTTCAACATGCCCGTGGAATATGGCGGTTCACACTTCAGCCAAAGAAACGGTGAACACCGCCGTTCCAGAGATAACAGCGTTTCTGCCCCACATGGCTGCCCAGATACTAACGCACTTCCAATATGGCATCTCACAGGCTACGTGAGAAACGTGGGCGCCTGACTAGCAACAACGGATGGGCCGCCCAACTTAAAAAATCCCAGGAGTGGCCATGGGGGCAAAACCTCTGGTCATCCATGGAAAGCCAAGTCCCGCCTGTGTCCCACTCCGTAGGGTAACCCAGTAACCGTCTTTCGGGGGATGCATTTCTCTGTCCCGCTCCAACCGAGTCTTCACCGCCATGGCGGGATAGAAGCCACGCCCGTCTCATTCTCCAATCCGCATCTTCTCTTTCCTCCCTCTCCTGCCCGGGTGGCCCCTCACACGCTGCTGTTCTCCTCAGGCCCCCCTGCAGAGCCGACGTTGAGTGTGGACCCCCCGTCCAGAGAGGCGAATGAAGGGCACCCCCTCATCATCACCTGCACGGCTCCCGGGGTCGCTGCAGAGCGAAGGTTCCACTTCTACCAGCAAGGAGCCGAGCTCGAGGCAGGAGCCGAGAAGCACATCACGGCGCCTGACACCCCACCTAGGAACGTCGCCGTGCTGAGCATCCCGCGGGCGGATACCAACAGCTCTGGGGAATACTCCTGCGGGTACGAAGAGAAGGACAGTGGGAGATGGATTCCCTCCACCAGGAGCCAGGCTGTGATGGTCACCTTGAAAGGTGAGGCTGTGGTAGGGACACACAATGAGCAATAGAAAACAGGAACACTTAGTATGGCCTGGATAGACACACACTCTCAGAAGTATGCATACACTGAAACACTCATCTATGCACACAGACACACACAGACAAAGACACACGTTTATATACAGAGACACGTAGGTATACACAAACACAGAGACACACAGACACAAACAGGTATTCATTCACTCAGGCACATATACATACACACACAGAGACACAGAGACAAACACTGCCACACACACACGTATGCACACATACATATATACATGTGTACACACGCACACTCAGACACACACACACATGGGTTTTTACCTAATGTCGGTCAAGAGCTCTTTATAGTTATCCGTGCCGGAAGAGCCTCTGTCTGCCCCATAGTTGTTTGGGAGGAGAAATCTCCTGGAATGGGTTTCTCAGCCATTCTCCCCACTATTACTGGTGGCCACCCCATGTGGCCGGCAGCTTAGCACCTGCGTGGCTGCAGGTCAACATGCCCGTGGAATATGCTGGTTCGCACTCAGCCAAAGGAACGGTGAACACCGCCGTTCCACAGACAACATTGTCTCTCCCCAACATGGCTGTCCAGATACTAACGCTCTTCCCACATGGAAGCTCACAGAGTACGTGAGAAACGTGGCCGCCCGACTAGCAACAACGGACGGGCCGCCCAACTAAAAAAAATCCCTTGAGTGGACAAAGGGGCAATCCATCTGGTCACCCAGGGAAAGCCAAGACCCTCCTCTTTTCGGTTCCGTAGACTAACCCAATAACTGTATTTGGGGGCATGCATTTCTCTGTCCCGCTCCAACCGTGTCTCCACCGCCATGGCGGGATGGAAGCCATGCCCGTTCCATTCTCCAACTCGCATCTTCTCTTTCCTCCCTCTCCTGCCCGGGTGGCCCCTCACACGCTGCTGTTCTCTTCAGGACCCCCTGCAGAGCCGAAGTTGAGTGTAGACCCCCCGTCCAGAGAAGCAAATGAGGGGCACCCACTCGTCGTCACCTGCACAGCTCCCGGGCACGCTGCGGAGCGGAGGTTCCACTTCTACCAGCACGGAGCAGAGATCGAGGCAGGGTCCGAGACCCACATCACAGAGCCCGACACCGAAGCTAGGAACATCGCCGTACTGAGCATCCCGCTGGCGGATACGAACAGCTCTGGGGTATACACCTGCGGGTACGAAGAGAAGGACAGCGGGAGATGGATTCCCTCCACCAGGAGCCAGGCTGTGATGGTCACTTTGAAAGGTGAGGCTGCCGTAGGGACACACAACGAGCAATAGAAAACAGGAACTCTTAGTATGGCCTGGACGGACACACACACGCAGAAGTAGGCATACACTGAAACACTCATCTATGCACACAGGCACACACAGACAAAGACACAGGTTTATATACAGAGACACGTAGGTATACACAAACACAGAGACACACAGACACAAACAGGTATTCATTCACTCAGGCACATATACATACACACACAGAGACACAGAGACAAACACTGCCACACACACACCTATGCATACACACATATATACATGTGTACACACGCACACAGATACACACACACACACATACAGACACGTAGACACACACACACATGTGTTTTTACCTAATGTCAGTCAAGAGCTCTTTATAGTTATCTGTGCCGGAACAGCCTCTGTCTGCCCCATAGTTGTTCGGGAGGAGAAATCTCCAGGAATGGGTTTCTCAGCCATTCTCCCCACTATTACTGGTGGCCACCCCATGTGGCCGGCAGCTTGGCACCTGCGTGGCTGCAGGTCAACATGCCCGTGGAATATGCTGGTTCGCACTCAGCCAAAGGAACGGTGAACACCGCCGTTCCACAGACAACATTGTCTCTCCCCAACATGGCTGTCCAGATACTAACGCTCTTCCCACATGGAAGCTCACAGAGTACGTGAGAAACGTGGCCGCCCGACTAGCAACAACGGACGGGCCGCCCAACTAAAAAAACCCCAGGAGTGGACAAAGGGGCAATCCATCTGGTCACCCAGGGAAAGCCAAGACCCTCCTCTTTTCGGCTCTGTAGAGTAACCCAATAACTGTCTTTGGGGGGATGCATTTCTCTGTCTGGCTCCAACCGTGTCTCCACCGCCATGGCGGGATGGAAGCCATGCCCGTTCCATTCTCCAACTCGCATCTTCTCTTTCCTCCCTCTCCTGCCCGGGTGGCCCCTCACACGCTGCTGTTCTCTTCAGGACCCCCTGCAGAGCCGACATTGAGTGTGGACCCCCCGTCCAGAGAAGCAAATGAGGGGCACCCACTCGTCGTCACCTGCACGGCTCCCGGGCACGCCGCGGAGCGGAGGTTCCACTTCTACCAGCACGGAGCAGAGATCGAGGCAGGGTCCGAGACCCACATCACAGAGCCCGACACCGAAGCTAGGAACGTCGCCGTGCTGAGCATCCCGCTGGCGGATACCAACAGCTTTGGGGAATACTCCTGCGGGTACGAAGAGAAGGACAGCGGGAGATGGATTCCCTCCACCAGGAGCCAGGCTGTGATGGTCACTTTGAAAGGTGAGGCTGCCGTAGGGACACACAACCAGCGATAGAAAACCGGAACACGTAGTATGGCCCGTACAGACACACACACACGAACACACACAGAGACACACACAGTTATGCATAGACACAGACACGCATGCCTACACACACAGAGAGAAACACACATACAGACACACACATACACATGAGTTTTTACCTATTGTCAGTCAATAGGATTTCATGGGTTTCCATGACGGAAGTGGCTCTGTCTACCCCATAGTTGTTCTAGAACCGGAATCTCTCCCATGGTTCCTCTGGCGTACGGGATTTCCCACTCATTCTCCCCATTATTACTCGTGGCCACCCCATGTGGACGGCAGTCTTCCACCTGCGTGGCTGCAGTTCAACATGCCCGTGGAATATGGCGGTTCGCACTTCAGCCAAAGAAACGGTGAACACCGCCGTTCCAGAGATAACAGCGTTTCTGCCCCACATGGCTGCCCAGATACTAACGCACTTCCAATATGGCATCTCACAGGCTACGTGAGAAACGTGGGCGCCTGACTAGCAACAACGGATGGGCCGCCCAACTTAAAAAATCCCAGGAGTGGCCATGGGGGCAAAACCTCTGGTCATCCATGGAAAGCCAAGTCCCGCCTGTGTCCCACTCCGTAGGGTAACCCAGTAACCGTCTTTCGGGGGATGCATTTCTCTGTCCCACTCCAACCGAGTCTTCACCGCCATGGCGGGATAGAAGCCACGCCCGTCTCATTCTCCAATCCGCATCTTCTCTTTCCTCCCTCTCCTGCCCGGGTGGCCCCTCACACGCTGCTGTTCTCCTCAGGCCCCCCTGCAGAGCCGACGTTGAGTGTGGACCCCCCGTCCAGAGAGGCGAATGAAGGGCACCCCCTCATCATCACCTGCACGGCTCCCGGGGTCGCTGCAGAGCGAAGGTTCCACTTCTACCAGCAAGGAGCCGAGCTCGAGGCAGGAGCCGAGAAGCACATCGCGGCGCCTGACACCCCACCTAGGAACGTCGCCGTGCTGAGCATCCCGCGGGCGGATACCAACAGCTCTGGGGAATACTCCTGCGGGTACGAAGAGAAGGACAGTGGGAGATGGATTCCCTCCACCAGGAGCCAGGCTGTGATGGTCACCTTGAAAGGTGAGGCTGTGGTAGGGACACACAATGAGCAATAGAAAACAGGAACACTTAGTATGGCCTGGATAGACACACACTCTCAGAAGTATGCATACACTGAAACACTCATCTATGCACACAGACACACACAGACAAAGACACACGTTTATATACAGAGACACGTAGGTATACACAAACACAGAGACACACAGACACAAACAGGTATTCATTCACTCAGGCACATATACATACACACACAGAGACACAGAGACAAACACTGCCACACACACACGTATGCATACATACATATATACATGTGTACACACGCACACTCAGACACACACACACATGGGTTTTTACCTAATGTCGGTCAAGAGCTCTTTATAGTTATCCGTGCCGGAAGAGCCTCTGTCTGCCCCATAGTTGTTTGGGAGGAGAAATCTCCTGGAATGGGTTTCTCAGCCATTCTCCCCACTATTACTGGTGGCCACCCCATGTGGCCGGCAGCTTAGCACCTGCGTGGCTGCAGGTCAACATGCCCGTGGAATATGCTGGTTCGCACTCAGCCAAAGGAACGGTGAACACCGCCGTTCCACAGACAACATTGTCTCTCCCCAACATGGCTGTCCAGATACTAACGCTCTTCCCACATGGAAGCTCACAGAGTACGTGAGAAACGTGGCCGCCCGACTAGCAACAACGGACGGGCCGCCCAACTAAAAAAAATCCCTTGAGTGGACAAAGGGGCAATCCATCTGGTCACCCAGGGAAAGCCAAGACCCTCCTCTTTTCGGTTCCGTAGACTAACCCAATAACTGTATTTGGGGGCATGCATTTCTCTGTCCCGCTCCAACCGTGTCTCCACCGCCATGGCGGGATGGAAGCCATGCCCGTTCCATTCTCCAACTCGCATCTTCTCTTTCCTCCCTCTCCTGCCCGGGTGGCCCCTCACACGCTGCTGTTCTCTTCAGGACCCCCTGCAGAGCCGAAGTTGAGTGTAGACCCCCCGTCCAGAGAAGCAAATGAGGGGCACCCACTCGTCGTCACCTGCACAGCTCCCGGGCACGCTGCGGAGCGGAGGTTCCACTTCTACCAGCACGGAGCAGAGATCGAGGCAGGGTCCGAGACCCACATCACAGAGCCCGACACCGAAGCTAGGAACATCGCCGTACTGAGCATCCCGCTGGCGGATACGAACAGCTCTGGGGTATACACCTGCGGGTACGAAGAGAAGGACAGCGGGAGATGGATTCCCTCCACCAGGAGCCAGGCTGTGATGGTCACTTTGAAAGGTGAGGCTGCCGTAGGGACACACAACGAGCAATAGAAAACAGGAACTCTTAGTATGGCCTGGACGGACACACACACGCAGAAGTAGGCATACACTGAAACACTCATCTATGCACACAGGCACACACAGACAAAGACACAGGTTTATATACAGAGACACGTAGGTATACACAAACACAGAGACACACAGACACAAACAGGTATTCATTCACTCAGGCACATATACATACACACACAGAGACACAGAGACAAACACTGCCACACACACACCTATGCATACACACATATATACATGTGTACACACGCACACAGATACACACACACACACATACAGACACGTAGACACACACACACATGTGTTTTTACCTAATGTCAGTCAAGAGCTCTTTATAGTTATCTGTGCCGGAACAGCCTCTGTCTGCCCCATAGTTGTTCGGGAGGAGAAATCTCCAGGAATGGGTTTCTCAGCCATTCTCCCCACTATTACTGGTGGCCACCCCATGTGGCCGGCAGCTTGGCACCTGCGTGGCTGCAGGTCAACATGCCCGTGGAATATGCTGGTTCGCACTCAGCCAAAGGAACGGTGAACACCGCCGTTCCACAGACAACATTGTCTCTCCCCAACATGGCTGTCCAGATACTAACGCTCTTCCCACATGGCAGCTCACAGAGTACGTGAGAAACATGGCCGCCCGACTAGCAACAACGGACGGGCCGCCCAACTAAAAAAACCCCAGGAGTGGACAAAGGGGCAATCCATCTGGTCACCCAGGGAAAGCCAAGACCCTCCTCTTTTCGGCTCTGTAGAGTAACCCAATAACTGTCTTTGGGGGCATGCATTTCTCTGTCCCGCTCCAACCGTGTCTCCACCGCCATGGCGGGATGGAAGCCATGCCCGTTCCATTCTCCAACTCGCATCTTCTCTTTCCTCCCTCTCCTGCCCGGGTGGCCCCTCACACGCTGCTGTTCTCTTCAGGACCCCCTGCAGAGCCGACATTGAGTGTGGACCCCCCGTCCAGAGAAGCAAATGAGGGGCACCCACTCGTCGTCACCTGCACGGCTCCCGGGCACGCCACGCAGCGGAGGTTCCACTTCTACCAGCACGGAGCAGAGATCGAGGCAGGGTCCGAGACCCACATCACAGAGCCCGACACCGAAGCTAGGAACGTCGCCGTGCTGAGCATCCCGCTGGCGGATACCAACAGCTTTGGGGAATACTCCTGCGGGTACGAAGAGAAGGACAGCGGGAGATGGATTCCCTCCACCAGGAGCCAGGCTGTGATGGTCACTTTGAAAGGTGAGGCTGCCGTAGGGACACACAACCAGCGATAGAAAACCGGAACACGTAGTATGGCCCGTACAGACACACACACACGAACACACACAGAGACACACACAGTTATGCATAGACACAGACACGCATGCCTACACACACAGAGAGAAACACACATACAGACACACACATACACATGAGTTTTTACCTATTGTCAGTCAATAGGATTTCATGGGTTTCCATGACGGAAGTGGCTCTGTCTACCCCATAGTTGTTCTAGAACCGGAATCTCTCCCATGGTTCCTCTGGCGTACGGGATTTCCCACTCATTCTCCCCATTATTACTCGTGGCCACCCCATGTGGACGGCAGTCTTCCACCTGCGTGGCTGCAGTTCAACATGCCCGTGGAATATGGCGGTTCACACTTCAGCCAAAGAAACGGTGAACACCGCCGTTCCAGAGATAACAGCGTTTCTGCCCCACATGGCTGCCCAGATACTAACGCACTTCCAATATGGCATCTCACAGGCTACGTGAGAAACGTGGGCGCCTGACTAGCAACAACGGATGGGCCGCCCAACTTAAAAAATCCCAGGAGTGGCCATGGGGGCAAAACCTCTGGTCATCCATGGAAAGCCAAGTCCCGCCTGTGTCCCACTCCGTAGGGTAACCCAGTAACCGTCTTTCGGGGGATGCATTTCTCTGTCCCGCTCCAACCGAGTCTTCACCGCCATGGCGGGATAGAAGCCACGCCCGTCTCATTCTCCAATCCGCATCTTCTCTTTCCTCCCTCTCCTGCCCGGGTGGCCCCTCACACGCTGCTGTTCTCCTCAGGCCCCCCTGCAGAGCCGACGTTGAGTGTGGACCCCCTGTCCAGAGAGGCGAATGAAGGGCACCCCCTCATCATCACCTGCACGGCTCCCGGGGTCGCTGCAGAGCGAAGGTTCCACTTCTACCAGCAAGGAGCCGAGCTCGAGGCAGGAGCCGAGAAGCACATCACGGCGCCTGACACCCCACCTAGGAACGTCGCCGTGCTGAGCATCCCGCGGGCGGATACCAACAGCTCTGGGGAATACTCCTGCGGGTACGAAGAGAAGGACAGTGGGAGATGGATTCCCTCCACCAGGAGCCAGGCTGTGATGGTCACCTTGAAAGGTGAGGCTGTGGTAGGGACACACAATGAGCAATAGAAAACAGGAACACTTAGTATGGCCTGGATAGACACACACTCTCAGAAGTATGCATACACTGAAACACTCATCTATGCACACAGACACACACAGACAAAGACACACGTTTATATACAGAGACACGTAGGTATACACAAACACAGAGACACACAGACACAAACAGGTATTCATTCACTCAGGCACATATACATACACACACAGAGACACAGAGACAAACACTGCCACACACACACGTATGCACACATACATATATACATGTGTACACACGCACACTCAGACACACACACACATGGGTTTTTACCTAATGTCGGTCAAGAGCTCTTTATAGTTATCCGTGCCGGAAGAGCCTCTGTCTGCCCCATAGTTGTTTGGGAGGAGAAATCTCCTGGAATGGGTTTCTCAGCCATTCTCCCCACTATTACTGGTGGCCACCCCATGTGGCCGGCAGCTTAGCACCTGCGTGGCTGCAGGTCAACATGCCCGTGGAATATGCTGGTTCGCACTCAGCCAAAGGAACGGTGAACACCGCCGTTCCACAGACAACATTGTCTCTCCCCAACATGGCTGTCCAGATACTAACGCTCTTCCCACATGGAAGCTCACAGAGTACGTGAGAAACGTGGCCGCCCGACTAGCAACAACGGACGGGCCGCCCAACTAAAAAAAATCCCTTGAGTGGACAAAGGGGCAATCCATCTGGTCACCCAGGGAAAGCCAAGACCCTCCTCTTTTCGGTTCCGTAGACTAACCCAATAACTGTATTTGGGGGCATGCATTTCTCTGTCCCGCTCCAACCGTGTCTCCACCGCCATGGCGGGATGGAAGCCATGCCCGTTCCATTCTCCAACTCGCATCTTCTCTTTCCTCCCTCTCCTGCCCGGGTGGCCCCTCACACGCTGCTGTTCTCTTCAGGACCCCCTGCAGAGCCGAAGTTGAGTGTAGACCCCCCGTCCAGAGAAGCAAATGAGGGGCACCCACTCGTCGTCACCTGCACAGCTCCCGGGCACGCTGCGGAGCGGAGGTTCCACTTCTACCAGCACGGAGCAGAGATCGAGGCAGGGTCCGAGACCCACATCACAGAGCCCGACACCGAAGCTAGGAACATCGCCGTACTGAGCATCCCGCTGGCGGATACGAACAGCTCTGGGGTATACACCTGCGGGTACGAAGAGAAGGACAGCGGGAGATGGATTCCCTCCACCAGGAGCCAGGCTGTGATGGTCACTTTGAAAGGTGAGGCTGCCGTAGGGACACACAACGAGCAATAGAAAACAGGAACTCTTAGTATGGCCTGGACGGACACACACACGCAGAAGTAGGCATACACTGAAACACTCATCTATGCACACAGGCACACACAGACAAAGACACAGGTTTATATACAGAGACACGTAGGTATACACAAACACAGAGACACACAGACACAAACAGGTATTCATTCACTCAGGCACATATACATACACACACAGAGACACAGAGACAAACACTGCCACACACACACCTATGCATACACACATATATACATGTGTACACACGCACACAGATACACACACACACACATACAGACACGTAGACACACACACACATGTGTTTTTACCTAATGTCAGTCAAGAGCTCTTTATAGTTATCTGTGCCGGAACAGCCTCTGTCTGCCCCATAGTTGTTCGGGAGGAGAAATCTCCAGGAATGGGTTTCTCAGCCATTCTCCCCACTATTACTGGTGGCCACCCCATGTGGCCGGCAGCTTGGCACCTGCGTGGCTGCAGGTCAACATGCCCGTGGAATATGCTGGTTCGCACTCAGCCAAAGGAACGGTGAACACCGCCGTTCCACAGACAACATTGTCTCTCCCCAACATGGCTGTCCAGATACTAACGCTCTTCCCACATGGAAGCTCACAGAGTACGTGAGAAACGTGGCCGCCCGACTAGCAACAACGGACGGGCCGCCCAACTAAAAAAACCCCAGGAGTGGACAAAGGGGCAATCCATCTGGTCACCCAGGGAAAGCCAAGACCCTCCTCTTTTCGGCTCTGTAGAGTAACCCAATAACTGTCTTTGGGGGGATGCATTTCTCTGTCTGGCTCCAACCGTGTCTCCACCGCCATGGCGGGATGGAAGCCATGCCCGTTCCATTCTCCAACTCGCATCTTCTCTTTCCTCCCTCTCCTGCCCGGGTGGCCCCTCACACGCTGCTGTTCTCTTCAGGACCCCCTGCAGAGCCGACATTGAGTGTGGACCCCCCGTCCAGAGAAGCAAATGAGGGGCACCCACTCGTCGTCACCTGCACGGCTCCCGGGCACGCCGCGGAGCGGAGGTTCCACTTCTACCAGCACGGAGCAGAGATCGAGGCAGGGTCCGAGACCCACATCACAGAGCCCGACACCGAAGCTAGGAACGTCGCCGTGCTGAGCATCCCGCTGGCGGATACCAACAGCTTTGGGGAATACTCCTGCGGGTACGAAGAGAAGGACAGCGGGAGATGGATTCCCTCCACCAGGAGCCAGGCTGTGATGGTCACTTTGAAAGGTGAGGCTGCCGTAGGGACACACAACCAGCGATAGAAAACCGGAACACGTAGTATGGCCCGTACAGACACACACACACGAACACACACAGAGACACACACAGTTATGCATAGACACAGACACGCATGCCTACACACACAGAGAGAAACACACATACAGACACACACATACACATGAGTTTTTACCTATTGTCAGTCAATAGGATTTCATGGGTTTCCATGACGGAAGTGGCTCTGTCTACCCCATAGTTGTTCTAGAACCGGAATCTCTCCCATGGTTCCTCTGGCGTACGGGATTTCCCACTCATTCTCCCCATTATTACTCGTGGCCACCCCATGTGGACGGCACTCTTCCACCTGCGTGGCTGCAGTTCAACATGCCCGTGGAATATGGCGGTTCGCACTTCAGCCAAAGAAACGGTGAACACCGCCGTTCCAGAGATAACAGCGTTTCTGCCCCACATGGCTGCCCAGATACTAACGCACTTCCAATATGGCATCTCACAGGCTACGTGAGAAACGTGGGCGCCTGACTAGCAACAACGGATGGGCCGCCCAACTTAAAAAATCCCAGGAGTGGCCATGGGGGCAAAACCTCTGGTCATCCATGGAAAGCCAAGTCCCGCCTGTGTCCCACTCCGTAGGGTAACCCAGTAACCGTCTTTCGGGGGATGCATTTCTCTGTCCCACTCCAACCGAGTCTTCACCGCCATGGCGGGATAGAAGCCACGCCCGTCTCATTCTCCAATCCGCATCTTCTCTTTCCTCCCTCTCCTGCCCGGGTGGCCCCTCACACGCTGCTGTTCTCCTCAGGCCCCCCTGCAGAGCCGACGTTGAGTGTGGACCCCCCGTCCAGAGAGGCGAATGAAGGGCACCCCCTCATCATCACCTGCACGGCTCCCGGGGTCGCTGCAGAGCGAAGGTTCCACTTCTACCAGCAAGGAGCCGAGCTCGAGGCAGGAGCCGAGAAGCACATCGCGGCGCCTGACACCCCACCTAGGAACGTCGCCGTGCTGAGCATCCCGCGGGCGGATACCAACAGCTCTGGGGAATACTCCTGCGGGTACGAAGAGAAGGACAGTGGGAGATGGATTCCCTCCACCAGGAGCCAGGCTGTGATGGTCACCTTGAAAGGTGAGGCTGTGGTAGGGACACACAATGAGCAATAGAAAACAGGAACACTTAGTATGGCCTGGATAGACACACACTCTCAGAAGTATGCATACACTGAAACACTCATCTATGCACACAGACACACACAGACAAAGACACACGTTTATATACAGAGACACGTAGGTATACACAAACACAGAGACACACAGACACAAACAGGTATTCATTCACTCAGGCACATATACATACACACACAGAGACACAGAGACAAACACTGCCACACACACACGTATGCATACATACATATATACATGTGTACACACGCACACTCAGACACACACACACATGGGTTTTTACCTAATGTCGGTCAAGAGCTCTTTATAGTTATCCGTGCCGGAAGAGCCTCTGTCTGCCCCATAGTTGTTTGGGAGGAGAAATCTCCTGGAATGGGTTTCTCAGCCATTCTCCCCACTATTACTGGTGGCCACCCCATGTGGCCGGCAGCTTAGCACCTGCGTGGCTGCAGGTCAACATGCCCGTGGAATATGCTGGTTCGCACTCAGCCAAAGGAACGGTGAACACCGCCGTTCCACAGACAACATTGTCTCTCCCCAACATGGCTGTCCAGATACTAACGCTCTTCCCACATGGAAGCTCACAGAGTACGTGAGAAACGTGGCCGCCCGACTAGCAACAACGGACGGGCCGCCCAACTAAAAAAAATCCCTTGAGTGGACAAAGGGGCAATCCATCTGGTCACCCAGGGAAAGCCAAGACCCTCCTCTTTTCGGTTCCGTAGACTAACCCAATAACTGTATTTGGGGGCATGCATTTCTCTGTCCCGCTCCAACCGTGTCTCCACCGCCATGGCGGGATGGAAGCCATGCCCGTTCCATTCTCCAACTCGCATCTTCTCTTTCCTCCCTCTCCTGCCCGGGTGGCCCCTCACACGCTGCTGTTCTCTTCAGGACCCCCTGCAGAGCCGAAGTTGAGTGTAGACCCCCCGTCCAGAGAAGCAAATGAGGGGCACCCACTCGTCGTCACCTGCACAGCTCCCGGGCACGCTGCGGAGCGGAGGTTCCACTTCTACCAGCACGGAGCAGAGATCGAGGCAGGGTCCGAGACCCACATCACAGAGCCCGACACCGAAGCTAGGAACATCGCCGTACTGAGCATCCCGCTGGCGGATACGAACAGCTCTGGGGTATACACCTGCGGGTACGAAGAGAAGGACAGCGGGAGATGGATTCCCTCCACCAGGAGCCAGGCTGTGATGGTCACTTTGAAAGGTGAGGCTGCCGTAGGGACACACAACGAGCAATAGAAAACAGGAACTCTTAGTATGGCCTGGACGGACACACACACGCAGAAGTAGGCATACACTGAAACACTCATCTATGCACACAGGCACACACAGACAAAGACACAGGTTTATATACAGAGACACGTAGGTATACACAAACACAGAGACACACAGACACAAACAGGTATTCATTCACTCAGGCACATATACATACACACACAGAGACACAGAGACAAACACTGCCACACACACACCTATGCATACACACATATATACATGTGTACACACGCACACAGATACACACACACACACATACAGACACGTAGACACACACACACATGTGTTTTTACCTAATGTCAGTCAAGAGCTCTTTATAGTTATCTGTGCCGGAACAGCCTCTGTCTGCCCCATAGTTGTTCGGGAGGAGAAATCTCCAGGAATGGGTTTCTCAGCCATTCTCCCCACTATTACTGGTGGCCACCCCATGTGGCCGGCAGCTTGGCACCTGCGTGGCTGCAGGTCAACATGCCCGTGGAATATGCTGGTTCGCACTCAGCCAAAGGAACGGTGAACACCGCCGTTCCACAGACAACATTGTCTCTCCCCAACATGGCTGTCCAGATACTAACGCTCTTCCCACATGGCAGCTCACAGAGTACGTGAGAAACATGGCCGCCCGACTAGCAACAACGGACGGGCCGCCCAACTAAAAAAACCCCAGGAGTGGACAAAGGGGCAATCCATCTGGTCACCCAGGGAAAGCCAAGACCCTCCTCTTTTCGGCTCTGTAGAGTAACCCAATAACTGTCTTTGGGGGCATGCATTTCTCTGTCCCGCTCCAACCGTGTCTCCACCGCCATGGCGGGATGGAAGCCATGCCCGTTCCATTCTCCAACTCGCATCTTCTCTTTCCTCCCTCTCCT
Organism: Pelodiscus sinensis; assembly: GCF_049634645.1. Classification (NCBI taxonomy): domain Eukaryota; kingdom Metazoa; phylum Chordata; order Testudines; family Trionychidae; genus Pelodiscus; species Pelodiscus sinensis. The sequence goes on from NC_134740.1 coordinate 1,432,803, forward strand.
GCCCGGGTGGCCCCTCACACGCTGCTGTTCTCTTCAGGACCCCCTGCAGAGCCGACATTGAGTGTGGACCCCCCGTCCAGAGAAGCAAATGAGGGGCACCCACTCGTCGTCACCTGCACGGCTCCCGGGCACGCCGCGGAGCGGAGGTTCCACTTCTACCAGCACGGAGCAGAGATCGAGGCAGGGTCCGAGACCCACATCACAGAGCCCGACACCGAAGCTAGGAACGTCGCCGTGCTGAGCATCCCGCTGGCGGATACCAACAGCTTTGGGGAATACTCCTGCGGGTACGAAGAGAAGGACAGCGGGAGATGGATTCCCTCCACCAGGAGCCAGGCTGTGATGGTCACTTTGAAAGGTGAGGCTGCCGTAGGGACACACAACCAGCGATAGAAAACCGGAACACGTAGTATGGCCCGTACAGACACACACACACGAACACACACAGAGACACACACAGTTATGCATAGACACAGACACGCATGCCTACACACACAGAGAGAAACACACATACAGACACACACATACACATGAGTTTTTACCTATTGTCAGTCAATAGGATTTCATGGGTTTCCATGACGGAAGTGGCTCTGTCTACCCCATAGTTGTTCTAGAACCGGAATCTCTCCCATGGTTCCTCTGGCGTACGGGATTTCCCACTCATTCTCCCCATTATTACTCGTGGCCACCCCATGTGGACGGCAGTCTTCCACCTGCGTGGCTGCAGTTCAACATGCCCGTGGAATATGGCGGTTCACACTTCAGCCAAAGAAACGGTGAACACCGCCGTTCCAGAGATAACAGCGTTTCTGCCCCACATGGCTGCCCAGATACTAACGCACTTCCAATATGGCATCTCACAGGCTACGTGAGAAACGTGGGCGCCTGACTAGCAACAACGGATGGGCCGCCCAACTTAAAAAATCCCAGGAGTGGCCATGGGGGCAAAACCTCTGGTCATCCATGGAAAGCCAAGTCCCGCCTGTGTCCCACTCCGTAGGGTAACCCAGTAACCGTCTTTCGGGGGATGCATTTCTCTGTCCCGCTCCAACCGAGTCTTCACCGCCATGGCGGGATAGAAGCCACGCCCGTCTCATTCTCCAATCCGCATCTTCTCTTTCCTCCCTCTCCTGCCCGGGTGGCCCCTCACACGCTGCTGTTCTCCTCAGGCCCCCCTGCAGAGCCGACGTTGAGTGTGGACCCCCCGTCCAGAGAGGCGAATGAAGGGCACCCCCTCATCATCACCTGCACGGCTCCCGGGGTCGCTGCAGAGCGAAGGTTCCACTTCTACCAGCAAGGAGCCGAGCTCGAGGCAGGAGCCGAGAAGCACATCACGGCGCCTGACACCCCACCTAGGAACGTCGCCGTGCTGAGCATCCCGCGGGCGGATACCAACAGCTCTGGGGAATACTCCTGCGGGTACGAAGAGAAGGACAGTGGGAGATGGATTCCCTCCACCAGGAGCCAGGCTGTGATGGTCACCTTGAAAGGTGAGGCTGTGGTAGGGACACACAATGAGCAATAGAAAACAGGAACACTTAGTATGGCCTGGATAGACACACACTCTCAGAAGTATGCATACACTGAAACACTCATCTATGCACACAGACACACACAGACAAAGACACACGTTTATATACAGAGACACGTAGGTATACACAAACACAGAGACACACAGACACAAACAGGTATTCATTCACTCAGGCACATATACATACACACACAGAGACACAGAGACAAACACTGCCACACACACACGTATGCACACATACATATATACATGTGTACACACGCACACTCAGACACACACACACATGGGTTTTTACCTAATGTCGGTCAAGAGCTCTTTATAGTTATCCGTGCCGGAAGAGCCTCTGTCTGCCCCATAGTTGTTTGGGAGGAGAAATCTCCTGGAATGGGTTTCTCATCCATTCTCCCCACTATTACTGGTGGCCACCCCATGTGGCCGGCAGCTTAGCACCTGCGTGGCTGCAGGTCAACATGCCCGTGGAATATGCTGGTTCGCACTCAGCCAAAGGAACGGTGAACACCGCCGTTCCACAGACAACATTGTCTCTCCCCAACATGGCTGTCCAGATACTAACGCTCTTCCCACATGGAAGCTCACAGAGTACGTGAGAAACGTGGCCGCCCGACTAGCAACAACGGACGGGCCGCCCAACTAAAAAAAATCCCTTGAGTGGACAAAGGGGCAATCCATCTGGTCACCCAGGGAAAGCCAAGACCCTCCTCTTTTCGGTTCCGTAGACTAACCCAATAACTGTATTTGGGGGCATGCATTTCTCTGTCCCGCTCCAACCGTGTCTCCACCGCCATGGCGGGATGGAAGCCATGCCCGTTCCATTCTCCAACTCGCATCTTCTCTTTCCTCCCTCTCCTGCCCGGGTGGCCCCTCACACGCTGCTGTTCTCTTCAGGACCCCCTGCAGAGCCGAAGTTGAGTGTAGACCCCCCGTCCAGAGAAGCAAATGAGGGGCACCCACTCGTCGTCACCTGCACAGCTCCCGGGCACGCTGCGGAGCGGAGGTTCCACTTCTACCAGCACGGAGCAGAGATCGAGGCAGGGTCCGAGACCCACATCACAGAGCCCGACACCGAAGCTAGGAACATCGCCGTACTGAGCATCCCGCTGGCGGATACGAACAGCTCTGGGGTATACACCTGCGGGTACGAAGAGAAGGACAGCGGGAGATGGATTCCCTCCACCAGGAGCCAGGCTGTGATGGTCACTTTGAAAGGTGAGGCTGCCGTAGGGACACACAACGAGCAATAGATAACAGGAACTCTTAGTATGGCCTGGACGGACACACACACGCAGAAGTAGGCATACACTGAAACACTCATCTATGCACACAGGCACACACAGACAAAGACACAGGTTTATATACAGAGACACGTAGGTATACACAAACACAGAGACACACAGACACAAACAGGTATTCATTCACTCAGGCACATATACATACACACACAGAGACACAGAGACAAACACTGCCACACACACACCTATGCATACACACATATATACATGTGTACACACGCACACAGATACACACACACACACATACAGACACGTAGACACACACACACATGTGTTTTTACCTAATGTCAGTCAAGAGCTCTTTATAGTTATCTGTGCCGGAACAGCCTCTGTCTGCCCCATAGTTGTTCGGGAGGAGAAATCTCCAGGAATGGGTTTCTCAGCCATTCTCCCCACTATTACTGGTGGCCACCCCATGTGGCCGGCAGCTTGGCACCTGCGTGGCTGCAGGTCAACATGCCCGTGGAATATGCTGGTTCGCACTCAGCCAAAGGAACGGTGAACACCGCCGTTCCACAGACAACATTGTCTCTCTCCAACATGGCTGTCCAGATACTAACGCTCTTCCCACATGGCAGCTCACAGAGTACGTGAGAAACGTGGCCGCCCGACTAGCAACAACGGACGGGCCGCCCAACTAAAAAAACCCCAGGAGTGGACAAAGGGGCAATCCATCTGGTCACCCAGGGAAAGCCAAGACCCTCCTCTTTTCGGCTCTGTAGAGTAACCCAATAACTGTCTTTGGGGGGATGCATTTCTCTGTCTGGCTCCAACCGTGTCTCCACCGCCATGGCGGGATGGAAGCCATGCCCGTTCCATTCTCCAACTCGCATCTTCTCTTTCCTCCCTCTCCTGCCCGGGTGGCCCCTCACACGCTGCTGTTCTCTTCAGGACCCCCTGCAGAGCCGACATTGAGTGTGGACCCCCCGTCCAGAGAAGCAAATGAGGGGCACCCACTCGTCGTCACCTGCACGGCTCCCGGGCACGCCGCGGAGCGGAGGTTCCACTTCTACCAGCACGGAGCAGAGATCGAGGCAGGGTCCGAGACCCACATCACAGAGCCCGACACCGAAGCTAGGAACGTCGCCGTGCTGAGCATCCCGCTGGCGGATACCAACAGCTTTGGGGAATACTCCTGCGGGTACGAAGAGAAGGACAGCGGGAGATGGATTCCCTCCACCAGGAGCCAGGCTGTGATGGTCACTTTGAAAGGTGAGGCTGCCGTAGGGACACACAACCAGCGATAGAAAACCGGAACACGTAGTATGGCCCGTACAGACACACACACATGAACACACACAGAGACACACTCAGTTATGCATAGACACAGACACGCATGCCTACACACACAGAGAGAAACACACATACAGACACACACATACACATGAGTTTTTACCTATTGTCAGTCAATAGGATTTCATGGGTTTCCATGACGGAAGTGGCTCTGTCTACCCCATAGTTGTTCTAGAACCGGAATCTCTCCCATGGTTCCTCTGGCGTACGGGATTTCCCACTCATTCTCCCCATTATTACTCGTGGCCACCCCATGTGGACGGCACTCTTCCACCTGCGTGGCTGCAGTTCAACATGCCCGTGGAATATGGCGGTTCGCACTTCAGCCAAAGAAACGGTGAACACCGCCGTTCCAGAGATAACAGCGTTTCTGCCCCACATGGCTGCCCAGATACTAACGCACTTCCAATATGGCATCTCACAGGCTACGTGAGAAACGTGGGCGCCTGACTAGCAACAACGGATGGGCCGCCCAACTTAAAAAATCCCAGGAGTGGCCATGGGGGCAAAACCTCTGGTCATCCATGGAAAGCCAAGTCCCGCCTGTGTCCCACTCCGTAGGGTAACCCAGTAACCGTCTTTCGGGGGATGCATTTCTCTGTCCCGCTCCAACCGAGTCTTCACCGCCATGGCGGGATAGAAGCCACGCCCGTCTCATTCTCCAATCCGCATCTTCTCTTTCCTCCCTCTCCTGCCCGGGTGGCCCCTCACACGCTGCTGTTCTCCTCAGGCCCCCCTGCAGAGCCGACGTTGAGTGTGGACCCCCCGTCCAGAGAGGCGAATGAAGGGCACCCCCTCATCATCACCTGCACGGCTCCCGGGGTCGCTGCAGAGCGAAGGTTCCACTTCTACCAGCAAGGAGCCGAGCTCGAGGCAGGAGCCGAGAAGCACATCACGGCGCCTGACACCCCACCTAGGAACGTCGCCGTGCTGAGCATCCCGCGGGCGGATACCAACAGCTCTGGGGAATACTCCTGCGGGTACGAAGAGAAGGACAGTGGGAGATGGATTCCCTCCACCAGGAGCCAGGCTGTGATGGTCACCTTGAAAGGTGAGGCTGTGGTAGGGACACACAATGAGCAATAGAAAACAGGAACACTTAGTATGGCCTGGATAGACACACACTCTCAGAAGTATGCATACACTGAAACACTCATCTATGCACACAGACACACACAGACAAAGACACACGTTTATATACAGAGACACGTAGGTATACACAAACACAGAGACACACAGACACAAACAGGTATTCATTCACTCAGGCACATATACATACACACACAGAGACACAGAGACAAACACTGCCACACACACACGTATGCACACATACATATATACATGTGTACACACGCACACTCAGACACACACACACATGGGTTTTTACCTAATGTCGGTCAAGAGCTCTTTATAGTTATCCGTGCCGGAAGAGCCTCTGTCTGCCCCATAGTTGTTTGGGAGGAGAAATCTCCTGGAATGGGTTTCTCAGCCATTCTCCCCACTATTACTGGTGGCCACCCCATGTGGCCGGCAGCTTAGCACCTGCGTGGCTGCAGGTCAACATGCCCGTGGAATATGCTGGTTCGCACTCAGCCAAAGGAACGGTGAACACCGCCGTTCCACAGACAACATTGTCTCTCCCCAACATGGCTGTCCAGATACTAACGCTCTTCCCACATGGAAGCTCACAGAGTACGTGAGAAACGTGGCCGCCCGACTAGCAACAACGGACGGGCCGCCCAACTAAAAAAAATCCCTTGAGTGGACAAAGGGGCAATCCATCTGGTCACCCAGGGAAAGCCAAGACCCTCCTCTTTTCGGTTCCGTAGACTAACCCAATAACTGTATTTGGGGGCATGCATTTCTCTGTCCCGCTCCAACCGTGTCTCCACCGCCATGGCGGGATGGAAGCCATGCCCGTTCCATTCTCCAACTCGCATCTTCTCTTTCCTCCCTCTCCTGCCCGGGTGGCCCCTCACACGCTGCTGTTCTCTTCAGGACCCCCTGCAGAGCCGAAGTTGAGTGTAGACCCCCCGTCCAGAGAAGCAAATGAGGGGCACCCACTCGTCGTCACCTGCACAGCTCCCGGGCACGCTGCGGAGCGGAGGTTCCACTTCTACCAGCACGGAGCAGAGATCGAGGCAGGGTCCGAGACCCACATCACAGAGCCCGACACCGAAGCTAGGAACATCGCCGTACTGAGCATCCCGCTGGCGGATACGAACAGCTCTGGGGTATACACCTGCGGGTACGAAGAGAAGGACAGCGGGAGATGGATTCCCTCCACCAGGAGCCAGGCTGTGATGGTCACTTTGAAAGGTGAGGCTGCCGTAGGGACACACAACGAGCAATAGAAAACAGGAACTCTTAGTATGGCCTGGACGGACACACACACGCAGAAGTAGGCATACACTGAAACACTCATCTATGCACACAGACACACACAGACAAAGACACAGGTTTATATACAGAGACACGTAGGTATACACAAACACAGAGACACACAGACACAAACAGGTATTCATTCACTCAGGCACATATACATACACACACAGAGACACAGAGACAAACACTGCCACACACACACCTATGCATACACACATATATACATGTGTACACACGCACACAGATACACACACACACACATACAGACACGTAGACACACACACACATGTGTTTTTACCTAATGTCAGTCAAGAGCTCTTTATAGTTATCTGTGCCGGAACAGCCTCTGTCTGCCCCATAGTTGTTCGGGAGGAGAAATCTCCAGGAATGGGTTTCTCAGCCATTCTCCCCACTATTACTGGTGGCCACCCCATGTGGCCGGCAGCTTGGCACCTGCGTGGCTGCAGGTCAACATGCCCGTGGAATATGCTGGTTCGCACTCAGCCAAAGGAACGGTGAACACCGCCGTTCCACAGACAACATTGTCTCTCCCCAACATGGCTGTCCAGATACTAACGCTCTTCCCACATGGAAGCTCACAGAGTACGTGAGAAACGTGGCCGCCCGACTAGCAACAACGGACGGGCCGCCCAACTAAAAAAACCCCAGGAGTGGACAAAGGGGCAATCCATCTGGTCACCCAGGGAAAGCCAAGACCCTCCTCTTTTCGGCTCTGTAGAGTAACCCAATAACTGTCTTTGGGGGGATGCATTTCTCTGTCTGGCTCCAACCGTGTCTCCACCGCCATGGCGGGATGGAAGCCATGCCCGTTCCATTCTCCAACTCGCATCTTCTCTTTCCTCCCTCTCCTGCCCGGGTGGCCCCTCACACGCTGCTGTTCTCTTCAGGACCCCCTGCAGAGCCGACATTGAGTGTGGACCCCCCGTCCAGAGAAGCAATTGAGGGGCACCCACTCGTCGTCACCTGCACGGCTCCCGGGCACGCCGCGGAGCGGAGGTTCCACTTCTACCAGCACGGAGCAGAGATCGAGGCAGGGTCCGAGACCCACATCACAGAGCCCGACACCGAAGCTAGGAACGTCGCCGTGCTGAGCATCCCGCTGGCGGATACCAACAGCTTTGGGGAATACTCCTGCGGGTACGAAGAGAAGGACAGCGGGAGATGGATTCCCTCCACCAGGAGCCAGGCTGTGATGGTCACTTTGAAAGGTGAGGCTGCCGTAGGGACACACAACCAGCGATAGAAAACCGGAACACGAAGTATGGCCCGTACAGACACACACACACGAACACACACAGAGACACACACAGTTATGCATAGACACAGACACGCATGCCTACACACACAGAGAGAAACACACATACAGACACACCAATACACATGAGTTTTTACCTATTGTCAGTCAATAGGATTTCATGGGTTTCCATGACGGAAGTGGCTCTGTCTACCCCATAGTTGTTCTAGAACCGGAATCTCTCCCATGGTTCCTCTGGCGTACGGGATTTCCCACTCATTCTCCCCATTATTACTCGTGGCCACCCCATGTGGACGGCAGTCTTCCACCTGCGTGGCTGCAGTTCAACATGCCCGTGGAATATGGCGGTTCGCACTTCAGCCAAAGAAACGGTGAACACCGCCGTTCCAGAGATAACAGCGTTTCTGCCCCACATGGCTGCCCAGATACTAACGCACTTCCAATATGGCATCTCACAGGCTACGTGAGAAACGTGGGCGCCTGACTAGCAACAACGGATGGGCCGCCCAACTTAAAAAATCCCAGGAGTGGCCATGGGGGCAAAACCTCTGGTCATCCATGGAAAGCCAAGTCCCGCCTGTGTCCCACTCCGTAGGGTAACCCAGTAACCGTCTTTCGGGGGATGCATTTCTCTGTCCCACTCCAACCGAGTCTTCACCGCCATGGCGGGATAGAAGCCACGCCCGTCTCATTCTCCAATCCGCATCTTCTCTTTCCTCCCTCTCCTGCCCGGGTGGCCCCTCACACGCTGCTGTTCTCCTCAGGCCCCCCTGCAGAGCCGACGTTGAGTGTGGACCCCCCGTCCAGAGAGGCGAATGAAGGGCACCCCCTCATCATCACCTGCACGGCTCCCGGGGTCGCTGCAGAGCGAAGGTTCCACTTCTACCAGCAAGGAGCCGAGCTCGAGGCAGGAGCCGAGAAGCACATCGCGGCGCCTGACACCCCACCTAGGAACGTCGCCGTGCTGAGCATCCCGCGGGCGGATACCAACAGCTCTGGGGAATACTCCTGCGGGTACGAAGAGAAGGACAGTGGGAGATGGATTCCCTCCACCAGGAGCCAGGCTGTGATGGTCACCTTGAAAGGTGAGGCTGTGGTAGGGACACACAATGAGCAATAGAAAACAGGAACACTTAGTATGGCCTGGATAGACACACACTCTCAGAAGTATGCATACACTGAAACACTCATCTATGCACACAGACACACACAGACAAAGACACACGTTTATATACAGAGACACGTAGGTATACACAAACACAGAGACACACAGACACAAACAGGTATTCATTCACTCAGGCACATATACATACACACACAGAGACACAGAGACAAACACTGCCACACACACACGTATGCACACATACATATATACATGTGTACACACGCACACTCAGACACACACACACATGGGTTTTTACCTAATGTCGGTCAAGAGCTCTTTATAGTTATCCGTGCCGGAAGAGCCTCTGTCTGCCCCATAGTTGTTTGGGAGGAGAAATCTCCTGGAATGGGTTTCTCAGCCATTCTCCCCACTATTACTGGTGGCCACCCC